>NC_064923.1:76601575-77212325 GCF_023897955.1 Schistocerca gregaria | reverse complement strand
GTGGAACGGCTTGCCATGCCATTTCCACCTGGCGCCTCAGTTGGACCAGCGTTCGTGCTGGACGTGCAGAGCGCGTGAGACGACGCTTCATCCAGTCCCAAACATGCTCAACGGGGGACAGATCCGGAGATCTTGCTGGCCAGGGTAGTTGACTTAGACCTTCTAGAGCACGTTGGGTGGCACGGGATACATACGGACGTGCATTGTCCTGTTGGAACAGCAAGTTCCCTTGCCGGTCTAGGAATGGTAGAACGATGGGTTCGATGACGGTTTGGATGTACCGTGCACTATTCAGTGTCCCCTCGACGATCACCAGAGGTATACGGCCAGTGTAGGAGATCGCTCCCCACACCATGATGCCGGGTGTTGGCCCTGTGTGCCTCGGTCGTATGCAGTCCTGATTGTGGCGCTCACCTGCACGGCGCCAAACACGCATACGACCATCATTGGCACCAAGGCAGAAGCGACTCTCATCGCTGAAGACGACACGTCTCCATTCGTCCCTCCATTCACGCCTGTCCCGACACCACTGGATGCGGGCTGCACGATGTTGGGGCGTGAGCCGAAGACGGCCTAACGGTGTGCGGGACCGTAGCCCAGCTTCATGGAGACGGTTGCGAATGGTCCTCGCCGATACCCCAGGAGCAACAGTGTCCCTAATTTGCTGGGAAGTGGCGGTGCGGTCCCCTACGGCACTGCGTAGGATCCTACGGTCTTGGCGTGCATCCGTGCGTCGCTGCGGTCCGGTCCCAGGTCGACGGGCACGTGCACCTTCCGCCGACCACTGGCGACAACATCGATGTACTGTGGAGACCTCACGCCCCACGTGTTGAGCAATTCGGCGGTACGTCCACCCGGCCTCCCGCATGCCCACTATACGCCATCGCTCAAAGTCCGTCAACTGCACATACGGTTCACGTCCACGCTGTCGCGGCATTCTACCAGTGTTAAAGACTGCGATGGAGCTCCGTTTGCCACGGCAAACTGGCTGACACTGGCGGCGGCGGTGCACAAATGCTGCGCAGCTAGCGCCATTCGACGGCCAACACCGCGGTTCCCGGTGTGCCCGCTGTGCCGTGCGTGTGATCATTGCTTGTACAGCCCTCTCGCAGTGTCCGGAGCAAGTATGGTGGGTCTAACACACCGGTGTCAATGTGTTCTTTTTTCCATTTCCAGGAGTGTAAAATTAAATGTAGGAAACATAAAACCGGTAAAGACAAGAGATAAAGAAGACAGTACACCTTTCTTCAATCCTTAGGTCTCAGCATTTTTTCCCTGTAATCTTGCTACTTATTTACAGGCGTACTTTCCTTTCTGCGAAAGGATCTATTATATTATCAAGTTCGTTAAACGTATTGCTACATGAAAAATAAAAATGTCGTTGTCTATAACTGATAAAGCTGTTAATATGAATAGTACCGAAGACTGGTGTGGTTTCTCGATTTGGTTTCTTCCATTTTGTAGCTGTCTGCTAGATAAAACGATATAGGACTTTCTAATATTGCAGAAGTTGTAACAGAGGCCAAATAAGCGAGGCTGTTTTGGGAAAAATCGTCATTTTTATCTACCTCTTTTAGTTACATGACACGACAGAATATAATTTATGACGTACCAATATGAAATGTGTATTAGGCTTACTACAGCCTACTACTAGCAAAAAGTTTTATGTTAGAAAATAGTTTCACATTTTATTCACACGCTCCAGTTTCTCAAGCATGAGATGGAAATTTTCTATAAATTTTTAATCGTCATATTCTTGCATATAATTTGGGTGATGTCCCCGTCTCTTCTTCTTCCTCGTTCTAACAAATGTTTTTGTCATCACTAATTGTGTTACTATTCCTGCCATTGTCAAAACTTATTGTCCAGTTAACTTCATTAACCCTGCAGAATCACTGGTTTACTGGGAAGTTGAGGTAAAAGTGATGGAGGTGGAAAGCAATCATGCAACCTCCTCTCCAAAGTAGACCGCAAAGGCTAAATAAAACTGAGGTATGGTAAGGGAGGTGCGACAATTCGTCCTCGTACTAACAAAACCAATTCTGGACGAAGCGGTCTGTGTGGACGTGGCGTTGTCATCTTGGAACACTGTGTCACCATCGGGGAACAAATATCGTATCACGGGATGGACCTGATCAGAAAAAAAGGGTCGCAAAATCGCTGGCAGTAATGAGACCTTAAGGAGTAACCATGGGGCCCATGGAATACCACAATATGGCTGCCAAATCGTCAAAGAATCGCTGCCACGTTTCACTCTTGGGTTGTTAAATCGGTCAGAAGTTGGAAGGAGTGTGAAACAAGGCTCACCCGACCAAATTGCGTTGTTCCACTGGCCCGTACTGCAGCTTCCCCTTTACGTTTTCTTGTGACGGGCATTTGCCTCATATGGAGCTGACTCCTTGTTTTGGTACTGACAGGGTCCACGAGCGCGATATCCAGTTATGCAGTGACTTCTGCAGCTGTCGCCCTCTTACTTTCTGGCACTGTCCTGTTCAATAACAATGTCACGATCACTCAACACATACTTTCGTCCGCGATGTGACTTGGAGGATGACGTTTTCCCGCTTTCTCTGTAAACGGTATAAATCTTCGATACGGTGCCTCTTGAAACAGCAAACATCTCGGCTGCTCCTGTTGCTGAAGCACTAACAATTTGCGCACGTTCGAATGCACTGAGCTCCGACATAATGCACTCACAACTACACAGAACTCTGTTCTGAACACGAGTGAGACCTCCATCCCATTAAGGACATTGTACAGGGTGAAAAGTATTTAAACCGACAAACTCTGGGAGGTTGTAGGGGACACCGAAACAAATATTTTCCCCTAATGTCATTTTTTCCTATGAGTAGTATTTAAACAGGTACAGGAAGATTTATCTGGCGGCAAGTTAATTAAACCAACGAACACTTTTCCAACTTTTATATGACCACGAGACAACACATTAACACAAACCAATTTCAGTTACAGTAGATTTTCAAAAATGCCTCCATTGACACGTAAACACGTGTCTGACACGGGCCAAAACCCCAGGAGTATCCTGAATTGTTCCTGCTGTTGCTACTATCCGGGCAACCAGATCCTCTTCTGATGCAGCAGGAGTTGCGTAAACAAGGTTGCGCATCTCTCCCCACACAAAAACGTCCAGAGCGGCATATCTGGGGATCCAGCAGGCCATGATACAGGACCACCTCTGCCAATCCACGTTTCTGGGAACCGTCGGTCCAGGAATCGACGCACACGACGAATGAAATGTGCCGGCGTCATGTTGGAACCACAAGCGTTGTCTTGTAGGGAGCGGGACGTCTTCCAGCAACTTCCTCAAATTGCAGCGTTCTTGCTGTGCGACGGCGCCCCTGACCAGGTAATCTGCTAAATGACCCGGTCTCACGCAGACGTTGGTACACAATAGCAAAGGTCGTATGATGCGGGATACGGCGATTAGGATATTGTTGTAGCTAAACCCGCTGTACAGCTCGTCCGTTGTGGTGCGCTACGTAGCACGCACCAACCATATCAGTGTACTCACTCCAGGTGTATCGCTCCATTAGTAAACAGAGACAATGCACTACTACACTGGTGGACAGCAGTTGCCTACAAGTGAAGAGCGTAATACGCCCTCTAACAACCGTAATACGGTCTCTAACAACTGAAGAGCGTAATAAGATCTTCACTGGTTTAAATAATCCTCATAGGGAAAAAATGACATTAGGGGAAAATATTTGTTTTGATGTCCCCTACAACCTCCCAGAGTTTGTCGGTTTAAATACTTTTCACCCTGTATAGATTCCGTACGTGGTGAAGTACAAGAGCGTACCCTGCAGGTTTGGCTAGCAACTGCGTTTATGTTCTAGCATGCACTTGTAGCGGTGAAATGAAACGAAATGATCGTGTGGCATACGTGGCCGGGAGTCACCGCATGCTGAAATTTGGCCGCCGAGTTGAAAGCCTTTTCAGTTGACGCCAGATTGAGCCACTTTTGTGTCGATGATGACGAAATGGTGATGAGGACAAGACAACATCCAGTGTCCCAGCGGAGAAAATCTCAGACCCGGCCGGGAATCGAACCCGGACTTGCTGACGACTCAGCTAAGTAGCTAACAAGGGAACCTCCCCACCGCAACCCCCTCAGATTTAGTTATAAGTTGGCACAGTGGATAGGCCTTGAAAAACTGAACACAGATCAATCGAGAAAACACGAAGAAGTTGTGTGGACCTATGAAAAAAAAAATACAAACTGAGTAGTCCATCTGCATGATATACAACATCCAGGAGGGTTTGAGCTCAGGAACGCAGTGGTCCCGTGTTTAGCGTGAGCAGCTGCGGAACGAGAGGTTCTTGATTCAAGTCTTCCCTCGACTGGAAAGGTTAATTTTTTATTTTCAGACAATTAGCAAAGTTCAGGCACTCACTCACAATCAACTTCGCTCTCCAAAATTCCAGTACATGTTCAGATTCGTTTGGACATATGCAGGATTTGGCGGTCTACACACGGAAAAATTTGAAAACGTTAAAAACATATATTTTGACAGAGCACAGGGAAAACTGTGCGACTGTGAAACAGTTGCATTCATTTGTTGCGGTTTATGTGTCAAACTCTTAAGTTTTCATCACTTTTTTGGGAGTTATTATCACATCCACAAGAAAACCTAAATCGGGCAAGGTAGAAGAATCTTTTTACCCATTCGCCCAGTGTACAAGTTCGGTGGGTCGGCAACATATTCCTATCATGTGACGCACATGCCCTCACCAGTGTCGTATAGAATGTATCAGACGCGTTTTCCTGTGGAGGAATCGGTTGACCTATGACCTTGTGATCAAATGTTTTCGGTTCCCATTGGAGAGGCACGTCCTTTCGTCTACTAATCGCACGCTTTTGAGGTGCGCTCGCAAAACAGAGACACTAAACTTATTACAGTGAACAGAGACGTCAATGAACGAACGGACAGACCATAACTTTGCGAAAATAAAGACTGCAAACTTTTCACTCGAGGGAAGACTTCAACCAAGGACCTTTCGTTCCGCAGCTGTTGACGCTAACCACGGGACCACGGCCCTCCTGCGCTCACAGTATCCTTGATGTTGCGTATCTTGCGCATGGACTACACAGTTTGAATATTTTGCTTATTTTTTAATAGTTCCACACAACTTCTTCCTGTTTTCTCGATTGATCTGTGTTCAGAGTTTTTCAAGGCCTATCCACTGTGGCAACTTATAAGCAAATCTGAGGGGGAGGGGGGGGGGGGGGGGGGTGCGATGCGGAGGTTCCCTTGTAAGTAGGAACATTACGCAAGTAGATTGTGGTCAGATGCGAATGTGGGTCTCACGGTAAGCGTGCAAGGGATACGTCTCTGCAGTCGCGTTATTCATAGTGCTTGGGTAGCTCAGTGGTAGAGCGCTTGCCGCGAAAGGCAAAGGTCCCGAGTTCGAGTCTCGGTCCGGCACACAGTTTTAATGTGCCAGGAAGTTTCATTGTAAAATTGAGTCGCAAGTGGAAAAAGGTGTAACATCTGCAACACAACGTTTACTTTAGCCGGCACGGTAGCTCAGCGTGTTCGGTCAGAGGGCTAGCTGTCCTCTGTAATAAAAAAAACTGATTTAATGGATGAACGACGGACTGAAACGTGTGTCTTCCAACGTCCGCCCAGAGCAGATACAACGAACGAAAACGAACAAAATTAGATCTTTAAAAAATAAATAAATAACCGGTACGGTAGCTCAGTGTGTTTGGTCAGAGGGCTAGCCGACCTCTGTAATAATAATTAAAAAAAACTGAGTGAATGGGTCAATAATGAACTTCAGTGGGAGTCAGAGGACGTCCGCCACGAGCAATTGCAACGAAAAAGAAAAAAAAATATTGGATAGAGCGTCTGCCATGTAAGCAGGAGATCCCGGTTTCGAGTCCCGGGCGGGGCACACATTTTCAGCTGTTCCCATCGAGGTATGTCAACAACCCCTCTCGGCAGTTGAGGGTTTCAATAAATTATCATTTAAGGGGGCAGACTCTCGCTGTGTCTCCACATTTTTCTCACCACCTGTAGATGCAGAGGTGTGAACAGCTGTGGCAGCTGAATGCGGAACACGCACAAATTTAAAACAATTGCAACACCGGATAAACGTCGGCAGCGCGACATTACTACTGACGCAGAGAGGGGGAGTCCACAGCCCACGGGGGTTTCCGGTGCACAGCGGAGCTCGTGATCCGAGGCGGGTGCGGCCACGTCACAGCAGAGCGCTACACCGGAGTGTCTGGGATGCGTCAGCTGCAGGATGCGCGCGGCCCCTGCCCGTGACGGCCCACCCACAGCCCGTCGCCTTCCTGTCGCGTTACGAGACAAACAAAACCCGGGGCACAACGGAGCAGCCCGCGAATCAACTGTTACGTGGCCGTCGTCACAAACGGACGTCACGAATTATCAACACGACGCACAAGCGCTACTGCAAGAATTTTCAGTGGTGAGCCGGCATTCTCAGCACTGTCGCACTGGCAGAAAATACACTCCTGGAAATGGAAAAAAGAACACAATGACACCGGTGTGTCAGACCCACCATACTTGCTCCGGACACTGCGAGAGGGCTGTACAAGCAATGATCACACGCACGGCACAGCGGACACACCAGGAACCGCGGTGTTGGCCGTCGAATGGCGCTAGCTGCGCAGCATTTGTGCACCGCCGCCGTCAGTGTCAGCCAGTTTGCCGTGGCATACGGAGCTCCATCGCAGTCTTTAACACTGGTAGCATGCCGCGACAGCGTGGACGTGAACCGTATGTGCAGTTGACGGACTTTGAGCGAGGGCGTATAGTGGGCATGCGGGAGGCCGGGTGGACGTACCGCCGAATTGCTCAACACGTGGGGCGTGAGGTCTCCACAGTACATCGATGTTGTCGCCAGTGGTCGGCGGAAGGTGCACGTGCCCGTCGACCTGGGACCGGACCGCAGCGACGCACGGATGCACGCCAAGACCGTAGGATCCTACGCAGTGCCGTAGGGGACCGCACCGCCACTTCCCAGCAAATTAGGGACACTGTTGCTCCTGGGGTATCGGCGAGGACCATTCGCAACCGTCTCCATGAAGCTGAGCTACGGTCCCGCACACCGTTAGGCCGTCTTCCGCTCACGCCCCAACATCGTGCAGCCAGCCTCCAGTGGTGTCGCGACAGGCGTGAATGGAGAGAAGAATGGAGACGTGTCGTCTTCAGCGATCAGAGTCGCTTCTGCCTTGGTGCCAATGATGGTCGTATGCGTGTTTGGCGCCGTGCAGGTGAGCGCCACAATCAGGACTGCATATGACCGAGGCACACAGGGCCAACACCCGGCATCATGGTGTGGGGAGCGATCTCCTACACTGGCCGTACACCTCTGGTGATCGTCGAGGGTACTCTGAATAGTGCACGGTACATCCAAACCGTCATCGAACCCATCGTTCTACCATTCCTAGACCGGCAAGGGAACTTGCTGTTCCATCAGGACAATGCACGTGCGCATGTATCCCGTGCCACCCAACATGCTCTAGAAGGTGTAAGTCAACTACCCTGGCCAGCAAGATCTCCTGATCTGTCCCCCATTGAGCATGTTTGGGAATGGATGAAGCGTCGTCTCACGCGGTCTGCACGTCCAGCACGAACGCTGGTCCAACTGAGGCGCCAGGTGGAAATGGCAAGGCAAGCCGTTCCACAGGACTACATCCAGCATCTCTACGATCGTCTCCATGGGAGAATAGCAGCCTGCATTGCTGCGAAAGGTGGATATACACTGTACTAGTGCCGACATTGTGCATGCTCTGTTGCCTGTGTCTATGTGCCTGTGGTTCTGTCAGTGTGATCATGTGATGTATCTGACCCCAGGAATGTGTCAATAAAGTTTCCCCTTCCTGGGACAATGAATTCACGATGTTCTTATTTCAATTTCCAGGAGTGTATAACGTACCGAACAAATTACTTTGTCACGACCCACTGCGCAGCAGGCGTCGTTGCATGAAAATGAGTAGCGAGTCACTCCTCCCGTTATCTGAAAAGTTCTCGGTACATTTTGGGATCAACCTCAGTAAACATAAAACGGAATTTCACGCAGTTACCTTCTGTTTGACCTCGCCGTCGACGGGTTGGTGTACCCATCTTCCTTCCTTCCTTCCTTCCTTCAATTACATTCCATAATAGGATGTCACATGAACAAAATATATGTTCAGCGGTAATGCCGACGATACGAGGAACTGAAAATGGCTTGCAAAGAGCAGAGTACAGATCACAGCTACTCTGCCAAGACAACCGGCTGTCAGTATTTAAACATAAAACAGAAGTTGTGGTCTTCCTGGGGAAACACCTTGTACGATGCGACACTGCACGACCCTACAAGACTTGGACTTCAAGTATCTAGGATATATTTCAATAATATTATCTTGGAACTCTTCCATTTGGTCCGTGTTTGCATAGAAAAACGGTAATATCACAAATTGAGTCCGTCTTGGTGCAAAACACCGTCTTATTTGTTTATTTCTTTACTATCCCAAACTACTTTCGGCGACAAACGGCTCTGAGCGACTTAACTTCTGAAGTCATCAGTCGCGTAGAACTTAGAACTAATTAAACCTAACTAACCTAACGACATCACACACATCCATCCCCGAGGCAGGATTCCAACCTACGACCGTAGGGGTCGCTCCGCTCCAGACTGTAGCGCCTAGAACCGCACGGCCACCCCGGCCGGCGGCGACAAATATCACCATCATCAGTGGGGTTTTTTAATCTAAAACATGCAGAAAATGGTATGGCTGTACAAACACAGTAAAACATTATTACATTTTTACAAATCGTCTTTTGAAATATAGTTTTATATTGATATTTCTTTACTACCTTATTTATTGTATGCTGCGGCCTGTTTTAAGCTATTATTGGCGTTGTTTGTGACATATTTTGTGTGCTCTTTTTTCTGTTGCCGTCTTTTTACTTAGTGAACATCGTGTCATCTGTAACCATAACCCCACTAATATCGAAAACCATCTACGAATTCTGAGAAACAGCAACAGTCTATACCGACAACTAACAATAGAAGAAAATTTCCACATACAAAAGGCTATAGTCGAAGTGAAAAATGTAATAAATGAAAACACAGCACTATGTAAACAACGCACTCTTTACCGCTCTGAGAGAACTGACCAAGAACACAGAACAGAAAGCACACACACGCAAAAGAACCACTTCCCCACCACACACAGAGACATAAATAATGAACAGAAGTCGTCGTAATTCGCCCTACACTTGTTCACAGCCTTACTAGCCACTTGCGATACGCCTCTCGCGACACACGCGAACAGCAAGATGGCGTAATACTCTGGATCAGAAACAGAGTGCTAAAGTTTTGTTTTTCTGTGGAAAAAAAGCAGCCACACACCATCCAACGAACGTGAGTACACGAATAGCTAAGCAACAGCTAAATACATACCAAAATAATTGGTATCCACAGCACTACCACAACCCCACGTATATACTGCTGACGTACGAAGTTCACCTTTGAGTATTTGTTTACTAACAGCCGCTCACATGGTTGCAGGTGACATGATGTTCGCTAAGTAAAAAGACGGCAGCAGAAAAAAGAGCACAGAAAATATGTCACAGACAGCGGCAATAATAGCTTAAAACATACTGTAGCATACAATAAATAAGGTAGTATAAAAGTATCAATATAAAACTATATTTCTGTGGTGTCACCGCCAGACACCACACTTGCTAGGTGGTACCCCTTAAATCGACCGCGGTCCGGTAGTATACGTCGGACCCGCGTGTCGCCACTATCAGTGATTGCAGACAGAGCGCCGCCACACGGCAGGTCTAGAGAGACTTCCTAGCACTCGCCCCAGTTGTACAGCCGACTTTGCTAGCGATGATTCACCCAGTTGTACAGCCGACTTTGCTAGCGATGATTCACTGACAGATTACACTCTCATTTGCCGAGACGATAGTTAGCATAGCCTTCAGCAACGTCATTTGCTACGACATAGCAAGGCGCCAATATGCGTACTACTGATATTGTGAATCATGTACCAAAAAGAGCGACGTTCTCCATTAATGGATTAAAGTTACGTATTCCACCAGCTACGTCCGTTTTTCTCAATTCTAATTCCAATGTCATGTTCCAGACCTCACGCCAGCCTGCGTGAGCTAAAACGCGTGCATTTCGGCCTCCTTTAGCAATACGGTTGGCTCCCCTGCCAACCACAACAATTTCAAAAGACGATTTGTAAAAATGTAATAATGTTTTACTGTATTTGTACAACCATACCATTTTCTGCATGTTTTAGATTAAAAAACCCCACTGATGATGGTGATATTTGTCGCCGAAACTAGTTTGGGATAATAAAGAAATAAACAAATAACACGGTGTTTTGCATCAAGGCGGACTCAATTTGTGATAGGATGTATTTCATCTGTTAATAAGCACACCGATGCAGCGATAAAAACCGGGAAGTTACGTCAGATGTGTACCGCAACAGAAATACTGCTGAGCCACAAGACAAAAAAAGCATTTAAGGACAAAATTTCACAAAACAATTGCGATTGCGATCCTGCTCGTGCGGACGCAAAACTGGGACACATAACCATGGAAGCCTCTGTAGCGCTTCACTATATAGCAACAAGTTTCCTTCGAGCTGTAAACAGATGCTTTAGGGAAAAAATGATCAAGGACTCAAGCAAGTAGTCGAAAGTACATAGCCTAAAGTGTAAATCAGCGGTGTGTGTCGCCAAGACTGCTCCCAATTAAAACGTCGAGGTACGAATCAATCGGCAAAAATGACCCTGAAAGATCTGGGAAACGGTGGACACCGGAACAGAATAACTGAACGAAGACGGTGATTTAGGTGCCCCTACCACCGTTGTTTTATACAACACGCGACGTTTTAGCTGGTTTTCATAAACCATGCGGGAGATTTTCATATGAAGGGCTTATTTCAACAGTGGTACAAGTCCATTACCTACACTTTTCTGTCTATAATGCTTCTGGCATTAATGGTCCAAACAAACAGAAAGAAAGGTTCATCTCTAGCAAGAAGCCATATGCTAGAATATTTGTGGTATCTCAACTGCACATTTTTCAGCGCTCATTTAACTTTAGGGCTCTGTATCTCAGATTGAACAAAAGTGGACTTGTACCACTATTGAAATAATCCCTTCATATACTCTCGCTCACTACTCGCAAACTATTAATTCTACCGAAAAAATTAGCAGGATGTTTTTGTAGAAAAATTAAAGTGGTTAAATTTTGCACTGCAATGTGTTTTCGGTGGAGGCCACTGTTTTCGAATTACTCAAGAAAAACACCGAGCGAGGTGGCGCAGTGCTTAGCACGCTGGACTCACATTCGGGAGGACGACGGTTCAATCCCGTCTCCTGCCATCCTGATTTAGGTTTTCCGTGATTTCCCTAAATCGTTTCAGGCAAATGCTGGGATGGTTCCTTTGAAAGGGCACGGCCGATTTCCTTCCCAATCCTTCCCTAACCAGAGCTTGCGCTCCGTCTCTAATGACCTCGTTGTCGACGGGACGTTAAACACTAACCACCACCACCAAGAAAAACGTACAAAAGTAACCTTGATACGCACCTCCACCCACACTCATCCCTCACCAGTCAGGATTTATAGTATGTTGTTCGTGGCAATCCCTCTTGCCACTCTACAAAAATATCCTACTACACGAACTGCTCTCGATATTGACCTGTTTTGGTCTTTATTGATTGGGCTATTATGCTATCAGCATAGTCGACTGCTTGGCTAACGTTATTAATTAAAACTTGAACTTGAGGGTAATGTAAAAGTTACATTACAACTAGGTGCTTTGGCAATTCGATCCAAACTTAACCCTTACAAGCACAGTAGTTTCAGAGACAGAAGGCCTGACGAATACAACGATTTAGTTGTTTCGTTCATGCTCTTAAAATTCACAAAATTGTTAGGTTAAATTTACATAAACCTCAGTTTTTCAGTTTTCAAGTGCTTACCTAAGGCAGTGGCGTAATGAGGCCAGTTAATGAAGACCAAAAAAGGTCGAATGTGGGAAATAAGTAGTGCAGTTTCATATATTTGTACAGTGGCAGGACGGAGCGCCATGAACAACATAGTGGAAATACTTACCGGTGGGGGCTGAGTGTCGGAGTGGAGGTGTGTTTGAAGGTCATTTTTGTACGTTTCTCAAAAACTGAGGCCTCTAACGAAAAAGTATACCGGTAAAAAATTTAACTACATACAATTTCCTATATAAAGGCTCTTTTCATTTATTTTTTTTTTTTTTTTTTGTAGGACGAATAGTTAGCGCGTAGAGAGCTAGGGAATATGAAAATATCGCGAGTGGCTTGTGGAAACCAGAATTAACATCGCGGCTTGCGTAAAACAACATAGTATGGGCAGGTCAATAATTCTGCATATGTATTTTTAACTACAGATTATCCAGGTATATACTGCCTTGTAACGAAATGGACGGGCGGTGCAAACGGAACTCTAGACATTGTACATAGTATGTTATAAAGCGAAGTAAATTGTCCGGCTCGTGTTTCAACCACCGCACACCTGTAATACAGTTTTTTTCCGTTACTCTCTAATAACAGTTAACGCATTTTACTTCCAGAGGACGGTCAGCATGCTAAGGACCTCGTCTTGTGGTGAGGTGAGGATCGCTGTTACTTGTTACTACACACGGCGCCAATCCCAAATCCGAAGTCACAATTCTGGAAGCTGTAAAATGGCTCTGAGCACTATGGGACTTAACATCTGAGGTCATCAGTTCCCTAGTCGTAGAAACAAACCTAACTGACATAAGGACACCATACACATCCATGCCCAAGGCAGGATTCGAACCTGCGACCGTAGCCGCAGCGTGGTTCCGTACTGAAGCGCCTAGAACCGCTCGGCCTCAGCGGCCGGTGTGGAAGTTGTTCGGTGGATCGTTACAGATAATATAAATTATATAAATTTCTTACCCCACATATCTTTCTATCTGTATTGCACTGAAAATACCTGCACAACAGTGGAGAAACCGAAGGTGTTGATAAGCATACCAACTTGTTCCGCCCAATCACGACACTTGTTGCTGAGAACACAGTAACGTGTATTCCGTACTGCTCGGTTCCGCCTCGGTTGTTTTTGGGGCAGTGCTAGTTTATACGTTAACAGTGATGCACAGCAGTATGCATAATGTTACTGGTGAAGAGTTGACCGATAAGCGCCTCGTGGAAGGGTTCATTTAGTTCAGTTGAAGAGTAATAATGTAATTTTGATTTATTCAGTTTTTTGCCCCAATTACCTTTGTTTCTGTGAAAGTACTATCGCGAAAGTGAAAAAGGTTGTAATATACAATCGCCAAACTGTACAGCACAAAGCACAGTGTGATGTGACAATGCTCAGACCAAACATCTACAATCTTATCATACAGTACAGGCTTCCACGATCGATGTTTGCCTTTTTGGTGTTATTTTCTTCACAGGCATCAGGCCGGGTCCAAGACGTAATTCTCGGCCTAACATTTCGTCTTCCAGTGCTTGAGTCATCAGATAGGTTGTAACAACTCAACTCGGAAACCAGTTACAGTCTTAAAGAAGATCAGCATGGCAAACTGTTTACACGTATCCAGTCAACAATCGGTTGGCGACGTCTTCAGACTGTTGTCTAAGATGGTGGAATAGCGCCGACGTTTGTTACGGAGCTTTATGTACTGTAGCACTGAGACCCACAAATTGTCTAATTTCAATCCTTCTTTAGTGTTAAAGATGTTTTTGTGCTTTTGACTTTCTATGGCATCTCTAGATACATTCTAGCATAGTAACGATTCGGCGGTTTGATGACATCATGAGCCGACTGTTGCCCGGTCACATAAAAACGGTTTGGTTTGTTTAGTTTGTTTGAGACTGTAACTGATTTCTGAGTTGTTGTAGCCTCTGATAATGTCTTCAGCATTGTAAGATGAAAAGTTAGGCAAGGAAATATGCCTTGGACCACACCGTAGCACCCACAAAATAAGTATCACCAAAAGCGTTCACCTCTATCGCATTGCGTCCCGTCTGTTTTGACAGCATCCACCTGAGACAAGTAGAAGCATTCTCTGGTAACATATCGAGCAACTCATCGTCAGCGAACCCCTACGTATTGCCGTGCTTCACTATTAACGCCCAACTAAAACTTCCAGAAAAACAAACCCGAGTAGTACCAACAGCAAGAATGTGAGGAAGAGTCTAATGGGCATTACGGCGCCGACAGTAGTAAATGCGGTGAGAGGATGGAACAAGGGGATTTGCAAAGAAGACACAGAGCATACAGGCGAACATTTCCACTGTTCTATAATTATTTTCGAGGCAAATAAATGTGGATAAGAAATCAGTATGTGGATGGTGGGGAACTTATTGAGGCAACAGACGTTGATTCCGAGGTCGACAGTACAGTGGTACCGTGCGAGCTTACAGGCCCTCCCAGCAAGGTGGCGGAAGGCCGTCGCATGGACGGAAATTATATTGAAAAACAGGATTTTGTAGCCAAAAGACTGGGGAACTAAATGGTGCATTGGAATCCTGAATAAAAGCAACCTTCTGTCAGAAAAAAGTGTTGCATTACGCACTGAACACCCCACGTAATTGTCTGAAAGCCTCCGTGCGCGTTCGAATCCCTCTAATTTTACATTCGTGATCTCCTCGGGAGGTATACGTAGGGGGAAGCTATATTCGATACCTCATCCGGGTACGAACCCTCTCGAAACCTGGACAGCAAGCTACACAGCGATGCAGAACGCCTGTCTTGCAGAGTCTGCCACTTGAGTTTGCTAAACATCTCTGTAACGCTATCACGCTTACCAAATAACCCTGTGATGAAACGCGCAGCTTTCCTTTGGATCTTCTCTATCTCCTCTGTCCACCCGACCTGCTACGGATCCCACACTGATGAGCAATACTCAAGTGTAGGTCGAATGAGTGTTTTGTAAGCCACCTCCTTTGTTGATGGACTACATTTTCTAAGGACTCTCCAATGAATCTCAACCTGGTACCCGCCTCACCAACAATTAATTTTATATGATCATTTCACTTCAAATCGTTCCGTACGCATACTCCCAGATATTTTACAGAAGTAACTGCTACCAGTGTTTGTTCCGCTATCCTATAATCATACAATAAAGGATCCTTCCTTCTATGTATTCGCAATACATTACATTTGTCTATGTTAAGGGTCAGTTGCCACTCCCTGCACCAAGTGCCTATCCGCTACAGATCTTCCTGCATTTCGTTACAATTTTCTAATGCTGCAACTTCTCTGAATACCACAGCATCATCCGCGAAAAGCAGCATGGAACTTCCGACACTATCTACTAGGTCATTTATATACACTCCTGGAAATTGAAATAAGAACACCGTGAATTCATTGTCCCAGGAAGGGGAAACTTTATTGACACATTCCAGGGGTCAGATACATCACATGATCACACTGACAGAACCACAGGCACATAGACACAGGCAACAGAGCATGCACAATGTCGGCACTAGTACAGTGTATATCCACCTTTCGCAGCAATGCAGGCTGCTATTCTCCCATGGAGACGATCGTAGAGATGCTGGATGTAGTCCGGTGGAACGGCTTGCCATGCCATTTCCACCTGGCGCCTCAGTTGGACCAGCGTTCGTGCTAGACGTGCAGACCGCTTGAGACGACGCTTCATCCAGTCCCAAACATGCTCAATGGGGGACAGATCCGGAGATCTTGCTGGCCAGGGTAGTTGACTTACACCTTCTAGAGCACGTTGGGTGGCACGGGATACATGCGGACGTGCATTGTCCTGTTGGAACAGCAAGTTCCCTTGCCGGTTTAGGAATGGTAGAATGATGGGTTCGATGACGGTTTGGATGTACCGTGCACTATTCAGTGTCCCCTCGATGATCACCAGAGGGGTACGGCCAGTGTAGGAGATCGCTCCCCACACCATGATGCCGGGTGTTGGCCCTGTGTGCCTCGGTCGTATGCAGTCCTGATTGTGGCGCTCACCTGCACGGCGCCAAACACGCATACGACCATCATTGGCACCAAGGCAGAAGCGACTCTCATCGCTGAAGACGACACGTCTCCATTCGTCCCTCCATTCACGCCTGTCGCGACACCACTGGAGGCTGGCTGCACGATGTTGGGGCGTGAGCGGAAGACGGCCTAACGGTGTGCGGGACCGTAGCCCAGCTTCATGGAGACGGTTGCGAATGGTCCTCGCCGATACCCCAGGAGCAACAGTGTCCCTAATTTGCTGGGAAGTGGCGGTGCGGTCCCCTACGGCACTGCGTAGGATCCTACGGTCTTGGCGTGCATCCGTGCGTCGCTGCGGTCCGGTCCCAGATCGACGGGCACGTGCACCTTCCGCCGATCACTGGCGACAACATCGATGTACTGTGGAGACCTCGCGCCCCACGTGTTGAGCAATTCGGCGGTACGTCCACCAGGCCTCCCGCATGCCCACTATACGCCCTCACTCAAAGTCCGTCAACTGAACATATGGTTCACGTCCACGCTGTCGCGGCATGCTACCAGTGTTAAAGACTGCGATGGAGCTCCGTATGCCACGGCAAACTGGCTGACACTGACGGCGGCGGTGCACAAATGCTGCGCAGTTAGCGCCATTCGACGGCCAACACCGCGGTTCCTGGTGTGTCCGCTGTGCCGTGCGTGTGATCATTGCTTGTACAGCCCTCTAGCAGTGTCCGGAGCAAGTATGGTGGGTCTGACACACCGGTGTCAATGTGTTCTTTTTTCCATTTCCAGGAGTGTATATTGTGAAAAGCAGTGGTCCCATAACACTACCCTGTGGCACGCCAGAGGTTACTTTAACGTCTGTAGACGTCTCTCCATTGATAACAACGTGCTGTGTTCTGTTTGCTAAAAGCTCTTCAATCCTGCCACACAGCTGGTCTGATATTCCGTAGGCTCTTACTTTGTTTATCAGGTGACAGTGCGGAACTGTATCGAACTCCTTCCGGAAGTCGAGGAAAATAGCATCTACCTAGGAGCCTGTATCTAATATTTTCTTGGTCTCATGAACAAATAAAGCGAGTTGGGTCTCACACGATCGCTGTTTCCGGAATCCACGTTGATTCCTACAGAGTAGATTCTGGGTTTCTAAAAACGACATGATACGCGAGCAAAAAACATGTTCTCAAATTCTACAACAGATGGACGTCAGAGGTATAGGTCTATAGTTTTGCGCTTCTGCTCAACGACCCTTCTTGAAGACTGGGACTACCTGTGCTCTTTTCCAATCATTTGGAACCTTCCGTTCCTCTAGAGACTTGCGGTACACGGCTGTTAGAAGGGGGCAAGTTCTTTCGCGTACTCTGTGTAGAATCGAAATGGTATCCCGTCAGGTCCTCTGCTGAGTGATTCCAGTTGCTTTTCTATTCCTTGAACACTTATTTCGGTGCCAGCCATTTTTTCGTTCGAGTGAGGATTTAGAGAAGGAACTGCAGTGCGGTCTTCCTCTGTGAAACAGCTTTGGAAAAAGGTATTTAGTATTTCAGCTTTACGCGTGTCATCCTCTGTTTCGATGCCATCATCATCCCGGAGTGTCTGGATTTGCTGTTTCGAGCCACTTACTGATTTATCGTAAGACCAGAACTTCCTAGGATTTTCTGTCAAGTTGGTACATAGAATTTTACTTTCGAATTCACTGAACGTTTCACGCATAGCCCTCCTTACGCTAACTTTTACATCGTTTAGCTTTTGTTTGTCTGATAGGTTTTGGCTGCGTTAAACTTGGAGTGAAGCTCTCTTTACTTTCGCAGTAGTTTCCTAACTTTGTTGTTGAACCACGGTGGGTTTTTCCCGTCCCTCACAGTTTTACTCGGCACGTACCTGTCTAAAACGCATTTTACGATTGCCTTGACCTTTTTCCAAAAATCCTCAACATTGTCAGTGTCGGAACAGAAATTTTCGTTTTGATCTGTTAGGTAGTCTGAAATCTGCCTTCTATTACTCCTTGCTAAACAAATAAAGTTTCTTCCCTTTTTTTTTATATTCCTATTAACTTCCATATTCAGGGATGCTGCAACTACTTACAGAGTCGAAAAGTTCGGGTCTGTTTGTTATCAGCAGGTCCAAGATGTTATCTCCACGAGTCGGTTCTATGTTTAATTGCTCGAGGTAATTTTCGGATAGTGCACTCAGTATAATTTCACTCGATGCTCTGTCCCTACCACCCGTCCTAAACATCTTAGTGTCCCAGTCTATATCTGGTAAATTGAAATCTCCACCTAAGACTATAACATGCTGAGAAAATTTATGTGAAATTTATTCCAAATTTCTTCTCAGTTGTTCTGTCACTAATGCTGCTGAGTCGGGGGGTCGGTAAAAGGAGCCAACTATTAATCTAGCTCGGTTGTTGAGTGTAACCTCCACCCATAATAATTCACAGGAACTATCCACTTCTACTTCACTACAGGATAAAGTATTACTAACAGCGATAAACACGCCACCACCGGTTGCATGCAATCTATCCTTTCTAACCTCCGTCTGTGCCTTTGTAAAAATTTCGGCAGAATTTATCTCTGCCTTCAGCCAGCTTTCTGTACCTATACCGATTTCAGCTTCGATGCTTTCTATCAGCGCTTGAAGTTCCGGTACTTTACCAATGCAGCTTCGACAGTTTACAATTACAATACCGATTGCTGCTTGGTCCCCACATGTCCTGACTTTGCCCCGCACCCTTTGAGTCTGTTCCCCTTTCTGTACTTGCCGGAGGCCATCTGACCTAAAAAACCGTCCAGTCCACGCCACACAACCCCTGCTACCCGTGTAGCCGCTTGTTGCGTGTAGTGGACTCTTGACCTATCCAGCGGAACCCGAAACCCCACCACCCTATGGCGCAAGTCGAGGAATCTGCAGCCCACACGGTCGCAGAACCGTCTCAGCCTCTGATTCAGACCCTCCACTCGGCTCTGTACCAAAGATCCGCAGTCAGTCCTGTCGACGATGCTGCAGATGGTGAGCTCTGCTTTCATCCCGCTAGCGAGACTGGCAGTCTTCACCAAATCACATAGCCGCCGGAAGCCAGAGAGGATTTCCTCCGATCCACAGCGACACACATCATTGGTGCCGACATGAGCGACCACCTGCGGATGGGTGCACCCTGTGCCCTTCATGGCATCCGGAAGGACCCTTATCACATCTGGAATGAGTCTCCCCCCCCCCCCCCCCCCGGTATGCACACGGAGTGCACATTGGTTTTCTTCTCCTCTCTTGCTGCCATATCCCTAAGGGGCCCCATTACGCGCCTGACATTGGAGCTCCCAACTACCAGTAAGCCCACCCTCTGCGACCTCCCGGATCTTGCAGACTGAGGGGCAACCTCTGGAACAGGACGAGCAGCCATGTCCAGTCGAAGATCAGTATCAGCCTGAGACAGAGCCTGAAACCGGTTCATCTGACAAACTGGAGAGGCCTTCCGTTCAGCCCTCCGGAATGTCTTTCGACCCCTGCCACACCTCGAGACGACCTCCCACTGTACCACAGGTGAGGGATTATTCTCAATGTGGGCAGCATCCCGGGGCAGCCACAGTCGTAGTCCGATCGGGGGATGCATGGGACGAGCTGGACATCCCCAACAAACCCCCATCTGGACCCCCACAGTGATGCCCATTGGCAACAGCCTCAAGCTGTGTGACCGAAGCCAACACTGCCTGGAGCTGGGAGCGAAGGGATGCCAGCCTGCATCCGAACACAGCAGTTGCAGTACCTATCCATGCTAAATACTGTTGCGCAAAGAACGTCTGAGCTAATCTACAGAGAGCACAACCAATTCTACACTAAATTTAAACGGTTATTAAAATAAAGGACTGCCTAGTAAATGCAGTAATGCTGCTACTTGCGCACTGCTGACACACTGCTTGGCGGCGGAAGGAGACCACGCGATTTTACACTATTCAGGTACTAAAACGCGTGCTACAACTCTCAAATACTATAATACGCCCGAATTTTATGAATTAAACAATGCAAGTACCAAAAGTACGCAAAGAAATTAAGAGTTAAACTATGTAACAAATAAGTGAGCTAAGAGGATACGAATTGCTGCTGGCAGCTGCTTATGGCAGGGAGTGCTCTGTGCTCTATAACGTTCCCGCAGACGACGTCAATCCTTGTCAGAACCGTGTACGATTCAATAGCTTTGCGTTTCTTCTTTATCCATTGCTGTTTCGCTGCATTGTACTTTATGTCAGTTTCATTCTTTGGACATCTATGTACCCTTTCGCCTGCTTCATTTGCAGAATTTTAATGTTTTGTATTCTCATGGGTTAAATTTAATGTCATTTGTTACCGGTGGATTTCTACTAGACTTTGTCATTTTGCCTCTTTGTTCCTCTGCCGAATTCGCTATTGCATTCGCCCTCTATTGTACTGTCGTCGCCCTTTTCAGTCAACAGCTGTCTGACGTTCGTTTCAAACTCTCAATAATCTCTATTCTTTAAACTTATCCACATCTCGTCTGCTTAAAAGCCAACTATTCGCCTTTTTTTTAGTTTCAATCTTCAGATTATAACGAACAACTTCTGCCCCTGGAAACGTTTTTCAATCCAAAACTTGTTTCTGTCTTTACCGTGACGAAATCTGTATGAAACCTCCCGCTGTCTCCGGCCTCTTCCGTGTACAGAACCTGCGGGCGCACGTGGTTGCGCAATGTGGGCGGGTTCTTCCGGCAGCCGGCAGCCTTCCGCGGCCGGCTGGCAGTGACTCACTCTCTGCTGTCGGACACGGGATCCGCACATCTGCGGCAGCGAGGCGAGGCGTGGCGCGGCGAGGCCCGGCGGGGGTCCCTGGAGCGGCAGGGAATCCCCTGCGTGGGCGGCCCGCTGCGTGGGCGTGGGTGCCGGCCGGGGACTCCCAGCTGGGCGCGGGTCCACCTGACTCACAGCGGCTGGCTCACTCTACGGAGCCAATCGGCGGGCTGCTCCTCTACACCGTGCCCTCACTTCAAGGGTTCCTCCAGACCTCAACTTGTCGAGTTGGAACAGCTCTTCCCGCCTGAACAGCTTGTCTGCTAATAGTATTTCCGCAGCTTCCTTTACCACTGAATCCCAATGGGACGATATTGTCCCCAGTATCTTCATCATTCATGTCACATATGTGATCTCACAGGAATTATTGTTCCGAGTCTTCACTGCCTGGCATGCCAACGTATATCCCTTTTAATAATCATCCAAATACTTCGTAAGCACTACGGATTTTCCGTCTTTGCTCTCGCTTTGTTTCACTTTTATATGCAGAAAGTTTTATTTATGACTGACGCTCCTTGTTGCCGACAGTGTTGCTCACGATGCACGTACGCTTACTGGTTCAAGTGGCTCTCAGCGCTATGGGACTTAACATCTAAGGTCGTCAGTCTCCTAGAACTTAGAACTATTTAAACCTAAATAACCTAAGGACGTCACGCACATCCATGCCCGAGGCAGGATTCGAACCTGCGACCGCGTACGCTTACTACACAGTATTGTGCCAGGTGACTTAAGTTCTGCCCACGGCTCACTTCGAAGATGGCTATAAGGTTAATCGGCCAAAATTTCCGAAGAAAAAATAATATCATCCCAGATGCACACCCTAGAGCTGATAGAATAATGTACCGGTTGGATATTATTAAACTTTAGCTATTTAACGCCCTACAACACGGAAATTAATTACTGTAACCCAACTTGGTAACATTAATGTCCTGCTTCACAGCGCTACCGTCGACTTCCAACTACGGCCACCAGGTGTCGTCGTCAGTCGTAATTCATAGTCTCACCAGTGCACTTGTTGACGTGTCAACATTTGAAACAGGTCACGCATGTATCATACCACCCTCTCCTCATCCAGTCAGCTACCACGAATCATCCCAAGAGGGCACACCCACAATACTGTCACACTTCCCTGTGGCACTCCCGACAATGACCTTGTCTCTGATGAACACTCGCCGTCGAGAACAACATACCGGGTTCTGTTTCTTAAGACGTCTTCGAGCCACTTACATGTTTGGGGGGCATATTCCGTTTGCTTCTACCTTCGTGGCAGCATATCAGATGCATTACGGAATTGTTGAACTATAGAATCTGCCTTTTGCCTTTCATCCATAGTTCGCGATGTATCATGTGAGAAAGGAACAAGGTGAGTTTCGTACGACCATATAAAGGCAAGACCGGGGGTACATAATGCATTTCAGTATTTCTTGTTCAGCCCTGATACACCATGGCTGCCGCAGGGTTGCCGCCCTGCCGTCATTGCACACGCAGTCTAGGATTCCATCTTACCCAGCACTTCTCGATACTGCGTGACGTCGTATTATTCTTGTTCCAGAACATATTTTCAGGCATATTACCACATGACATATCACGTACTTGGGACTCCTCCAGGCTGCTTAACAGTATATGTATTAAACATTCTCCGGTCATTATTGTTTACAAGGGAAATGGAATGACCGTACCAACGGCCGGCCTAGGCGAATCGCTACAATAATTATATCTATTAACGCAACGGATCGCAGAAGAGATGTTTTATCTTGGAAGCAGGAGTATAAAACGACTATATCTACATCTACATCTATACTCCGCAAGCCACCTGACGGTGTGTGGCGGAAGGTACCTTGAGTACCTCTATCGTTCATGGAAAGAAAGATAGTCGGTATGCCTCTGTCTGAACTCTGATCTCTCTGATTTTAACCTCATGGTCTTTTCGCGAGACATGCGTAGGAGGGAGCAATATACTGCTTGACTCCTCGGTGAAGGTATGTTCTCGAAACTTCAACAAAAGCCCGTACCAAGCTAATGAGCCTCTCTCTTGCAGAGTCTTCCACTGGAATCTATCTACCATCTGCGTAACGCTTTCGCGATTACTAAATGATCCTGTAACGAAGCGCTCTGCTCTCCGTTGGATCCACTCTATCTCTTCTATCAACCCTATCTGGTACTGATCCCACACCGGTGAGCAACATTCAAGCAGTGGCGAACAAGTGTATTGCAAACTACTTCCTTTGTTTTCGGATTGCATTTCCTTAGGATTCTTCCAATGAATCTCAGTTACCGACGATTAATTTTATATGGTCATTCCATTTTAAATCACTCCTAATGCCTACTCCCAGATAATTTATGGAATCAACTGCTTCCAGTTGCTGACCTGCTTTATTGTAGCTAAATGATAAGAGTTCTTTCTTTCTATGTATTCGCAACACATTACACTTGTCTACATTGAGATTCAATTGCCATTCCCTGCACCATGCGTCAGTTCGTTGCAGATCCTCCTGCATTTCAGTACAATTTTCCATTGTTAGAACCTCTCGATATACTACAGCATCATTCGCAAAAAGCCTCAGCGAACTCCCGATGTTATTCACAAGGTCATTTATATATGTTGTGAAAAGCTACGGTCGTACGACACTCCCCTGCGGCACACCTGAAATCACTCTTACTACGGAAGACTTTTCTCCATTCAGAATGGCGTGCTGCGTTATGTTATCTAGGAACTCTTCAGTCCAGGCACACAATTGGTCTGATAGTCCATATGCCCTTACTTTGTTCATTAAACGACTGTGGCGAACTGTATCAAACGCCTCGCCAAAGTCGAGAAACACGGCATCTACCTGGGAACTCGTGTCTACGGCCTTCTGAGTCTCGTGGACGAATAGCGCGAGCTAGGTTTCACACGATCGTCTTTTTCGAAACCCATGCTGATTCCTACAGAGTAGATTTCTAGTCTTCAGAAAAGTCATTATACTCGAACATAATACGTGTTCCAAAATTCTACAACTGATCGACGTTAGAGATATAGGTCTATAGTTCTGCACGTTTGTTCGACGTCCCTTCTTGGAAACGGGGATGACCTGTGCCCTTTTCCAATCTTCCGGAACGCTACGCTCTTCTAGAGGCCTACGGTTCACGGCTGCAAGAAGAGAGGCAAGTTCCTTCGAGTACTGTGTGTAAAATCGAACTGGTACCGCATCAGGTCCAGCGGCCTTTCCTCTTTTGAGTGACTGTAATTGTTTTTCTATCCCTCTGTCATCTGTTTCGATATGTTAGTGAGCTTGTTTTCACTAAGACAGTGCGACGATCTCTTGCGGATTCCCTTCGTGAGGCAGCAGGGAGAGCCGCAGCGACAATAGTGGGTACACCATCACACTGGAGGCGTCCGTGTGCGGAGCTGCCAGGTCAGCGAGCGTCGCCGCGCTCCATTCGTCGTCGTACGGACTCGGCGCCTAGTGTGGCGGTGCCTGCCCTGTGCGCGACACGATCACATTCGGTTCGCACAGCCGGAAAGTTCGACGGCAGCCGTTAAGAATTACGCGAAACTGTACGTTGCCCGTTCTGCCCTGGCCTACCTCACAGGCTGGTAGACTGTTGCCCCGGGTAGCACCTTCTGCAAATCTCTCGCCCACTCGAAACATGTGGTCACGGCCTGCTGAGACACTGCCGCCACAACTAATGGACTGTGAGACGCAGCTGAAGCAGCGTGGAATGACGTGCCGCTTGCCGTGTGCGTCATCCGAGGCCATCCCCACTTCGACTTGACGCCGACTCGGGTTACACCCCCCCGTCGCTGCCAGAGGAGGCAGGTTTGCGTACTGAATATCGCACACTGTCTCTACTCCTCAAATCACCTACAACAATGTAAGCGTATATTCTTCCTGCTCTACTGTAGAGCACAACAAGTAAAATTTCATTACTTTCTGTCGTTACCGACTTTGCAGTTCTAATGGCCAGCGGCGTAAATGATATAATAAATACGGCATTTTACTAGTTACAAAGAGGCGTTAGGAATTCTGTGAACACCATGGGCACACCACTGAACTGAAACTCAACCGACTCGGTGTCCCACTGCAGACTCCTAACTAAGGTACGAGCATATGGGATTGGTTCCCAAGTAAGTGAGTGGTTCGAAGACTTCTTAAGTAATAGAACCCAGTACGCTGTCTTCGATAGTGAGTGTTCATCGGAGGTGAGGGTAACATCTGGAGTGTCGCAGGGAAGTGTGGTCGGTCCGCTGTTATTTTCTACCTACATAAATGATCTTTTGAATAGGGCGGATAGCAATGTGCGGCTGTTTGCTGATGATGCTGTCGTGTACGGGATGGTCTCGTCGTTGAGTGACTGTAGGAGGATACAAGATGACTTGGACAGGATTTGTGATTGGTGTAAAGAATGGCAGCTAACGATAACTCTAAATATAGACAAATGTAAATTAATGCAGATGAATAGGAAAAAGAATCCCGTAATGTTTGAATACTCCATTACTAGTGTAGCGCTTGACACAGTCACGTCGATTAAATATTTGGGCGTAACATTGCACAGCGATATGAAGTGGGACAAGCATGTAATGGCAGTTGTGGGGAAGGCGGATAGTCGTCTTCAGTTCATTGGTGGAATTTTGGGAAGATGTGGTTCATCTGTAAAGGAGACCGCTTATAAAACACTAATACGACCTATTCTTGAGTACTGCTGGAGCGTTTGGGATCCCTATCAGGTTGGATTGAGGGAGAACATACAAGCAATTCAGAGGCGGACTGCTGGATTTGTTACTAGTAGGTTTGATCACCACGCGAGCGTTACCGAAATGCTTCAGCGAGTGTTGCGGAAATGCTTCAGGAACTCGGGTGGGAGTCTCTGGAGGAAAGGAGGCGTTCTTTTCGTGAATCGGTACTGAGGAAATTTAGGGAACCAGCATTTCAGGCTGACTGCAGTACAATTTTACTGCCGCCAACTTATATTTCACGGAAAGACCACAAAGATAAGATAAGAGAGATTACTGCTCGTACAGAGGCATATAGGCAGTCATTTTTGCCTCGTTCTGTTTGGGAGTGGAACAGGGAGAGAAGATGCTAGTTGTAGTACGAGGTACCCTCCGCCACGTACCGTATGGTGGATTGCGGAGAATGTATGTAGACGTAGATGTAGAAGAGTTACACAGGATGAATAACCAGCTTATGAGCCTCACATTCCTAACTAAAATGCTTTGTTTCCTTCCATTTCATCATCTCTCCAACACTTGTAGAAGCATTTTTTTGTACTCCCTGTATATCTGTTGCATCACAGTCGGAGATCGGAGCTTAGGAACTAGGCCATACGGTTGACAAGTTGCCACATATTGCGCAACGCTCTGCTTTACAGCCACGAGAACAATGACCCAGCTCTGACAGAGTCTAGCGGCGCTCGATAACTGCCTGCTCTGCTGAAGGTGGAAGAGAAACACATTATTCTCCCCACAATGTTTTAACAACAGACGGTAAGTAGGTTTTTTTTCCGGACAATCGTATGGGGCGTATCCATCCTTCACCTTCGTGACAGCTTGAGCGCTACTGGGGCCACGTTCAGTGAGGAGTGTCAGTATCTGTGGGTGAACAGCAGGCAGACCTTCGTCAAGTGCCGAAGCCAGAGGAGGCAGAGATGATCGACGTTGGGGTCTGTAGAGAAGTTAACTTTCTAACTTTCTCACAGAAATTTCTTCGTGAGAGGGCACGTTGTCGTGCTGGTGCAGTCACTGCCTCTGAACTGTACCATTGCTGTACGCAGTGAACCATGCTGTAGAATGTGGTCGTATCTTTCTGCTTTCAGCATTTCGTAAATGCAGTAAGGGTACCCCGTACTAACCACTAAAAACACCTTCATATTGTAACACGATCTCCTCCGTATTTCACTGTTCGCACTCCACTGGATGGCAGGCATAGTTCCCCAGGCGTTAGCCAGACCCAAACACTTCCATTGGATTGCTACAGGCTCTACCGTGAGACATCCTCCCAAATCACTCATTTCCAAGTATCCAGCGGCGCCCCTCTTTACGCGACCTCGAGTGTCGCTTAGCGTTGACTGCACAGATGAGTGTCTCATGAGCAGCAGCTCGACCTTCGGGCCCCGTCCCCTTTAAATCCCTACCCACTGTCAGTGTGCTGTCCGTGTTGCTGGTAGCACTCCCGCTGATTTCATGCGATGATCTTCAACCACCGTCCGCGGCGCTCAACGCTTTCTGTCCGTCAGTATAACTAGTCTCTTTGGTCTCGAATTAGCTGTGGTTGCTCCTTCACGTTTCTACTTCGCAGTCACTTCATCAAAAATCGACTTGAGCAGCTTTAGAAGGGCTGAAATGTCACTGGCGGATCCGCTACTCAGGTGACGTGCAGTAGTCCGTGTCCAAAACCACAGACCCATTCTGATGTTATTGCTTCTCCATCGACAGCCGCACAACACTCCCCATCTCCTTTCACACTGGTGAGAGTGCCGCCTGTGACATTTGGTGGTCAATTCCGCATTAAATAGGAGTGTCCGGTTAGTTTTGATCAAACAGTCTACAGTTTCCTGCTGACCCGCCAGGGTAGTCGAAAGCGCTAATGCGCTGCTTCCTGGACTCAGGTACGCGCCCCGGCTCCAGATCGAATCCGCCCGGCGGATTAACGACGAGGGCCAGTATGCCGGCCAGCCAGGATGTGGTTTTTAGGCGGTTTTCCACATCCTGATCGTTGAATACAGGGTTGATCCCCACGTTCCGCCTCAGTTACACGACTCACAGACGTTTGAGAACGTTTGCACTATTTCATTACTTACACTAGACACAGACACCTGGGGTACACTTATTCAGTCCTGCAGGATTCGGGGTGAAGGCAGGAAGGGCATCCGGCCATACTCTGCCACTAACATTGCCAAATCCGTCATAACACGGCCGACACTGCGTTCCTGTGGGATAAGGCCTACCGGAAAAGAAAAGAAAGAAAGAAAGTTTACAAAAAGTAAAGCTGTCAGGACGGGGCGTGAGTCGTGCTTGGGTAGCTCAGTTGGCAGAGCAATTGCCCGCGAAAGGCAAAGGCCCCGAGTTCGAGTCTCGGTCCGGCACACAGTTTTAGTCTGCCAGGAAGTTTCATATCAGCGCACACTCCACTGCAAAGTGAAAATCTCATTCTGGAAACATCCCCTAGGTTGTGGCTAAGCCATGTCCCCGCTATATCCTTTCTTTCAGGAGTGCTAGTTCTGCAAGGTTCGCAGGAGAACTTCTGTAAAGTTTGGAAGGTAGGACACGAGATACTGTCAGAAGTAAAGCTGTGAGGACGGGGCGTGAGTCGTGCTTGGGCATCTCAGTTGTCAGAGCAATTGCCCGGGAAAGGCTAAGGTCCCGAGTTCGAGTGTCAGTCCGGCACACAGTTTTAGTCTCCCAGGAAGTTTCATATCAGCGCACACTCCGCTGCAGAGTGAAAATCTCATTCAAGAAAGTTTACAGTTTCCTGTTACGACGCATCGAAGCTATTATTGCACTTTGAGCTATATCTGCATCTACGTCTATATGCGCTTGATTACTCTGCAAGTCACAATTAAGTGGGTGGCAGAAGGTTCATCGAATCACCTTCAAGCTATTTGTCTATGATTCCACTCTCAAATAGCGCGCGGGAAAAATGAGCACTTAAATCTTTTGTTTGCGAGCTCTGATTTCTCTTATTTTATTATGCTGACCATTTCTCGCTATGTAGGTTGGAGCCAACAGGGTATTTTCGCATTCGGAGCAAAAAGTGGGTGATTGACATTTCACGAGGAGATTCTGCCGCAACGAAAAAGCTTTTCATTTAATAACTGCCATCCTTATTTACGCATCATATCCGTCACACTCTCCCCCGTATTTCGGGATAATACAAAACGTTCTGCCCTTCTTTGAACTTTTTCGATGTTCTCCATCAATCCCATATGATGCGGATCCCACACCGCGCAGCAACACTCCGCAATAGGGCGGACAGCTGTGGTGGACACAGTGTCTTTAGCCCGTCTGTTGTATTTTTTAAGTGTTCTGCCAATGAACCGCAGTCTTCGGTTTGCTTTACCCACAACATTATTTATGTGGTCGTTCCAACTGAAATTATTCCTAATTGTAGTCCGTAAGTAGTTTACAGCCTTTAGATTTGTGTGATATATCGTGTAACCGAAATTTAGCGGATTTCTCGTAGTACCCACATGGACAACTTCACACTTTTCATTATTTCGAGTCAATTGCCACTTTTTGCACCAAACAGATATCTTAACAAAGTCTTTGTTTTCGAATAACAGATTATTTGATTCTGAGCTTTGTTTCACAAAAGAAGAGCGTACCTTTCTCCTTTCGACAGTTTAAAAACTGTAAAAAGTAGCAAAAGTAAACGGCTGACGAAACAACCGCCCCGATGGCACATCGAAGTAAAGTCGAGTGACGGGTGACGCAATAGCGGGCCGTGCAGCGAAATGCAGACGCACAGGCTTCCCTAGCAGAGAACTGCAATACTGCCTGTCCGTAGCTCAATCACAAGCACACTGCGATTTCAGGAGAATGACATTCTTATTTATGATGCCCTGCAAGGCAGCCATGGGAATAAATCTACCGCATTTCTATAAGTCGAGGTACCAAAGTTTTTACCAAATGCTCCAAACATGTCCTGAAACGTACTTGTGACCCCTGTCTGCATCTACACCTGTTCACGATAATCGAGGTTACTGTCTCACCCCCTCACCCCCCCCCCCCCCTTCCTTATGTTCCAGACGCGAATGGTACAAGAGAAGAACTGCTGTACGCTGTATGATAAGTCTCAGCTTGAGTCGGAATCCCTCCCATTTCAGCTTCATTGTCTATTTTTGAGACATATGGAGGACGAATCAGTGTAATGGTCGACTCCTCCAGGAACGTACGTTCTCGGAATTCTAACATCAAGCCGAACAGTGGAGCCCAAAGCCTCTCTCTTGCAGCGTCTACCACTAGTTCAACACCTACTTGATACTTTAGAATTTACTAAACGCACCCGTGACGAAATGCACCGCTCTTGATTGGACCTTCTCCGCTTCCTTTATCAGACCTATCTGTTACATGGCCCAGAATAAGGAATCATAGCAAGGTACCTGTCGCACGAACGTTTCTTGACATACCTCCATCGTGGGCGGTCTACCATTCCTGAGGCTTCTTCCCATGAACCTCAGTCAGGCACTCGTCTTTGCTAGTCTTATGTGGTCGTCCCACTTCAAACCCCGCCGCACGCGTAGTCAGAGGCACGTAATGGATTTGGCCGTTTTCAGTCTTTCCACCCGTTTACATGCAAAACGTTACCACAGTTTATGCTGAGGGTCAACTACCAACCCTGTACCAAGCTTCGACCCACTGGCGGTCCTTCTGGGCTACGCTACAATTTATACAGTTGGATCATCTCCGAACAGCCTCATGGGGTATATCGATCATATGCAATGTCTCGTCCAGCCGTAGTGAAATCGTGCTAGCAATTTTTGTCGAGGCCGCACACACTTGGGTGATGCGCATCGAAAAGGAAAACCATAGACAGCAACGTCGAGAAAATCGTGAAAAATCATCTGGAAGGCAGGAAATTTCCCAGTCACGAGGACGTTCGCATGCTGGTTCCCGAATGCTTCCGTGGCCAAGGAGTGGATTTCTGCGGTCGAGGAACAGAACGATCGGTACACTGTGAAATGCAGCGCAGCATACAGTAAAAGTTACCTGGCCTGCCATACTAATGTGTAAAGTACTTTCTTAAGTCCTCTGGCATATTCTGAACTCTACATCTACATCTACATGACTACTCTGCAATTCACATTTAAGTGCTTGGCAGAGGGTTCATCGAACCACAATCATACTATCTCTCTACTATTCCACTCCCGAACAGCGAGCGGGAAAAACGAACACCTAAACCTTTCTGTTCGAGCTCTGATTTCTTTTATTTTATTTTGATGATCATTCCTACCTATGTAGGTTGGGCTCAACAAAATATTTTCGCATTCGGAAGAGAAAGTTGGTGACTGAAATTTCGTAAAAAGGTCTCGCCGCGACGAAAAACGTCTATGCTGTAATGACTTCCATCCCAACTCGTGTATCATATCTGCCACACTCTCTCCCCTATAACGTGATAATACAAAACGAGCTGCCCTTTTTTGCACCCTTTCGATGTCCTCCGTCAATCCCACCTGGTAAGGATCCCACACCGCGCAGCAATATTCTAACAGAGGACGAACGAGTGTAGTGTAAGCTGTCTCTTTAGTGGACTTGTTGCATCTTCTAAGTTTCCTGCCAATGAAACGCAACCTTTGGCTCGCCTTCCCGACAATATTATCTATGTGGTCCTTCCAACTGAAGTTGTTCGTAATTTTAACACCCAGGTACTTCGTTGAATTGACAGCCTTGAGAATTGTACTATTTATCGAGTAATCGAATTCCAACTAATTCCAACTAATGGTACTCTAACTCCCCCCTGTGGTACGGTAGCAGCTACTTTTATGCCTGAAGATTTCTTTTCATTAAGAGTGGCATCAAGTGTTCTATTTGCTGCTGTATGATCCAGGACATTTCTTTTTATTGATTTGGCCTACAAAGGACAAAATGAAATAACTTATGTATTCTTTCTTTTCTCCTTTCTTTCTTTACAGTAATTTATCATCCTTTCCCTATGGTTTTCTCTTTTCTCTTCTGTCCATATTGCACCTGTCTTTTCCTTTGTTTTCTTCTTGATGCACTTGCAAACTATTACTTTTGCTCCGGACCTTTCTCTTTCTCCTATTTCTTCCTCCATTATTTCCATTTCCCTCCGGTCTGCTTTAACTTCTTTTTGCTATCTTGTTCTCATCTGGCCTTTTTTATATATTCGTAGAATGCAACTCTTCTCTTCCTCATCGTGTCCGTCACTCGATCTTTGTTCGTATAAACGTCTTTATTACTTCTCAATTTCAATTTTCCATTCTCATATTTTGGTCCCAAGGTTTCCTGATTATTTTCCTTTCCTTCTTTTCTACTTCGCCTGATTGTTTGGCTGTATTTAACGAAAGGCGTTGTGATGCATAAAGGCATTCTCGTTTAATGACAGTATTGTAGTGTCGAAGTTTTGCATTTATGGGAACAGATTTCTTGTTATACAGGCTTTTTGTTAGTTGAAAACTTACCTCCATTTCCATTGCCCATGCTAGATTGGCTTCTTTATCTAAGGTCTCATTATTATTATTATTATTATTATTATTATTATTATTATTATTATTATTTTATTGCCGAATAGACCGCAAAGACAAATAGGAATTACTTCGATGCTAAATTACAAAAAAAAGATTTATTACAGCAATAAACGCACTTAATAGTTAGGTGCTGATGTTTCACGATTCTAACCAACTAACATCCCGATCGCTCATGGCATGCGTGCTTGTAGGCTGCCCCTAGAATCATCTTTTGGGCAAGTCCTCCACAACGCGCTAGGAATAGCTGTACGACACTACAAACTCCTCAAAACGTGAAACTTTAAACTGGACTCACAATTTCCTCGAGAGTTGCTCACCGGAAACATCAGCTGTTCGACATCATAAATGACTATGACAGTGGGGTTTTACCTGTTGGCTTAATCTATACCATCCTTTCAGTTCAAACGCACCTCGAGCAATCGTGTGGCTTGATGTAACTCGTATGGGTGCCTTCTCGACTTCAGCCGATTATATGGTGGGGCCAGGCGGAGTAGACGGTGGCTGACACCTGCTCCGTAATACTTCCGCACTCATTCGGAGACACAGCACGGTGGGCAAATATTTGACAGCGTCTGAACTCACTGCCTGCCTGCTGCTGCCCGTACCTGCGTTCGCGTGTACGTCGTTTCAGCCACGACTGCCATCAGAATTCTGCGGAATCAGAATTCTGCGGAAGCGGAAAAGAGGACGATGGGAGACCACGTGAGGAGAGGTTTGGGACGTAACTTGTAAATGGAACGCCTTTTACACATCTTCCCTGCTTGGATTTCTTCTCTCAGTTATGTCCAGTTGCTTATTCTTCACAAAGATTACCGTATTTGATTTCACATCCCTAGATGCGTCAAATCTACGAGTGTCAACATATTTAGAAATACGATTTTCTTTCGCAATTTTACCAGACGATATTTAAATTTTCTAATGCGTATACTATGAGGCGTATTATGCCCCAGTCTGCTTTAAAAATACACATTCTGTAGGAAAACGTGGTACTGGCAATTTCAGTTTCCTGGGAACCTATCTCACTTCTAAAACAAAATAGCCATGTCTGTCAAAAATTACCAAAAGCTTTATCAAGATCACCAACACACCAACAACGGCAACATTAAACGATACGGACACAGAAGAGAACAACAACACAGAAGCAAGTTTAGGATTAAACAAGGCAGAAAAGGATGATTGTAACTGCAGATTTGATAGACTCTCACTGGCTTTCCCTAGCACCAGGACAAATGCCAAAATCAAACCGTCGTCCCATGCAGCAAAATGTACCTCAACAGAATAATACACGTGTAACGTAAGGCACGAAAGAACAACAGGTTCTCTATGTGGTCACCTCTCCCCACCCGAAAAGAAATGAAAGGTGAAAAAAAATCTACGTAATCCCTATACACTTGTTAAGAACTTTTCACAACGTTGCAGTATCGTTTTCAGCCCACCCGAGAATCGAACCATTGACAATGATGGTTTCATTTCGTCCTCGACTTTAAACCGTTGTCCACCAGTCAATTACTGCGCAAGAGGTCGAGAGACTTTAGGAGAGCTTTCCGATTTTATGTATCTTTATTTCTGGAATTGTTGCAGCTAAACATTGACACTATGAGAAATGTTTTCAGTATGGACTGTTGTCTCACTAAAGTAGAATCAATTTCTCTTTGTTATTAGCAGACTGTTTATGAATTTTCTACCATTAAGTCATTTTAATTGGAAAAAATTTCATATACATCTCTGCTTTTGACAATCAGCCGCTTTTGTTATTATTGTATTCTCTTAATTATTTTATAGCATTTCTGAAAATCTGAATGTTTTTTTAGTGCTTGATGAGATAAAGGCCCAAAAAGCACATTCTTAGATACGCGAGTCCAGATGAGATACTCAAACGTCTCACTTTTTTCTGTGTATAACCATTTCTGAGGAGATCAGGGTCTGCCATGTGTCTGTGTATTGGCTTAATGTCCTCTATAACAGCCATTGAGATAGAATTTTTGCGGTGATAAGGAAATCTTTTTTTATTTTTTTTATTTTTTAACTACGACTGAGGATCGTCTGGACAAGCAAAATGAACAGTATTATTGTCAGCAGACCATTAGTGTGAATCTGTTGCCCATACAGATTGCCTCATTTACTGGAAATTTTTTGCATTATATCTTAATATTATGCTGTAGTGCTGCTGATGTTCATTTATAAATGTGTCTGGTATGCGACTTATAATGTTTTTATCATAAAAACTGCAAAAAAAAAGGATGGATCAAAAACTGAGCCATAAACAGAGGTGGTTGCTGTGACAATGGTACTAACAGAAAACTCGAGGTTTCTACTAAAAACAAGTAACATGCAGAGTGAACCATCAGTTAGGCCGGGTCACAAACAACAACTCAAGTACACATGTTATTCCAAAACGTTATCATGGGAGTAGGGGCCAGGAGGTGCTGGTGAAATAACGCACGCTGCTAAAGACAACTTTTTATTTTAAGACTTTCTCAATAATAAATTTTTAAGTTTGGCTTATTTAAAAAACTATTTCAAAACCATTTCCAATAGCTGACAAATTTTCTTTATGAAAAGGAGATTGCAAGGTATGACGTTAACAACTTCCCAATAATAATATTTTAAACTTTATATATATAACAACAGTTAAAAAAACTCTTTTAAAGGTAGCTCTATGTAAAGGATATTGCAAGGTTTGACGTTAACAATAAGAAGATTTTAAACTTGTTCTATCAATAATGGGAACAATTCCAAAAAAAAAAAACCTTAAGTAGCTAGCTAGCTTGTACTAAGCAAAAATAGTTGTCTCTCGCCAGTTACATAAATTATATTTGTTACAAGATAAATGTTAATAAGCCAGCACACAAACCTTCACATTAAAGGCAGTTCCTCCCCAAAAAAAAAAAAAATCCTTAGCTCGGTGAGGGAGTGACACGTGTAAAGGGGCGGAATAGCTGCCGGTGGTCTACAGGGTTACAGCAGACCAGCCTCAAAACTTCCATTACAAGGCGCCACCTCCCCGAGTTACTCAGAACCAAAAGACGTAGCAAGGGCGGTGCCTGCACAGACCTCGAACCACAGTGACCCCCTACACCGACCCTAAATGACCCAATCGAGGTGTGAATGAAAACGGTCCGACCAAGAAGCAATAACCACATTCCCGCGGTCAGGCAAACGAAAACTGTAGTGGGACGTCCCCAACAAAACCTCTCGTGAAGAAACTCATACACTTGACTAGAACTTGAAAAGCTTCTCTTTATACCGGGTGATAAAAAAAGTCAGTATAAATTTGAAAACGTAATAAACCACGGAATAATGTAGATAGAGAGGTACAGATTGACACACACGCTTGGAATGACATGGAGTTTTAGTAGAACCAAAAAAAACAAAGGTCACAAAATGTCAGACATATGGCGCTGGACAGCAACACTGCTACCGTGACGGGTGAGAGGTACGCCGATATGTTAACAGAATCGCATCATCCCCAGCCTGGCTGATAAACACCTGCTGGAACGTACGATGTTTATGTAGGATGGCGCTCCACCCCACATTGCTAGACACGTGAAAGATCTCTTGCGCGCGTCGTTTGGTGATGATCGTGTGCTCAGCCGCCACTTTCGTCACGCTTGGCCTCCCAGGTCCCCAGACCTCAGTCCGTGCGATTATTGCCTTTGGGGTTACCTGAAGTCGCAAGGGTATTGTGATCGACTGACATCTAGAGGGATGCTGAAAGACAACATCCGACGGCAATGCCTCACCATAACCCCGGAAATGCTTTGCAGTGCTGTTAACAACATTATTCCTCGACTACAGCTATTGTTGAGGAATGATGGTGGACATATTGAGCATTTCCTGTAAAGAACATCATCTTTGTCTTACTTTGTTATGCTAATTATTACTAGTCCGATCAGATGAGTCGCCATCTGTCGAACATTTTTTGAACTTTTGTATTTTTTTGGTTCTAATAAAACCCCATGTCATTCCAAGCATGTGTGTCAATTTGTACCTCTCTATCTACATTATTCCGTGATTTATTCAGTTTTCAAATTTATACTGACTTTTTGATCACCCAGTATATATCTGTTACATTGAAACTGTACTCAATGTCTCACATTCCAGCCCAGCACCAGGAACACGTCGCACTTCCAAATGCTTCTCAGAGCCAACGGCTGCCAGTGGTTTCAACGCGCTGACCTCCTGCACCACGGCTTCTAAGCTTCATAAGACGCGTACATGCGGGTAAGGCAGACTTAGCCCCTGACAGCCAAGAGGTCGGCCAAAGCACGTGGCGAGCAGTTGACGACCCCCAACAGCAGGGCCCCGCTCGCGCCACCACCTCTCTCGGTCACCGCCCAGTACGTACTACACAGATCGTCACCCGACGGTACACTCGCTCCACCTCCCGCCAGAGGACGGTAGCGATCCAAACAGTGCGCCAAACCTAAAGCGCCACCGCAAACACGAAACGCGAAGCGATAGCACTCCGCCTGGCGCGCATTTCCAGGAGCCGGACACAGCTGCGGCTCACATTCTACACTTTCCGCCTGCGGAAATGCGGTGTGAATACGAACACATTATTGGCTGCATATCTTTCCTAATCGCACATACGGTTCACTAAAACGAAAAAAAACTTGTTAGAATGCCTCGCACATTTGGAGCTCTCGCGTGTTCTCCGGTGAGGGACGAACAGCCAGAGGTAGATCGGCAGGTGTCGCACTCGTTTTGCACGACAGGGGAAGCTGGGGGCAGAGGGCGCGTCCTGCCGCGGTTCCCAAGTCAATCCCGGCCGCCTTCCAGCTGATTACCGTCGGTAATAACTCGTGGGACGGCTAAAGGTCAGCACGCAGCCGTCTCGGCCTGTTTTGCTACCGACTAGGAACTTGCTTGAGCGATTATGTAAGGGCAAGTCGAACGAAAGCGAGGCGGACAGAAAACGGCAAGTAAACTGTGTATTATTCCGAAGGTAATCGTCTTAACTGTTAAGTTATTCGTCCAACTGCGAGAGAAGACGGTCAGTGCCTTCATGTAAAAATGTTTGCGGTTGCGGACGGAACAATCACTGTACCCTTCGTACATCCATATTTAAATTGGATGAAGGTGGGACACAGCTGGTATAATTTCTGTAGAAAACGAAATTCCTCCAATTTTATTTAAGATACACTACTGGCCATTAAAATTGCTACACCGCGAAGATGACGTGCTACACACGCGAAATTTAACCGACAGGAAGAAGCTGCTCTGATATGCACATGATTAGCTTTCCAGAGCACTCACACAAGGTTAGCGCCGGTGGCGACACCTACAACGTGCTAACATGAACGTTTCCAACCGATTTCTCATACACAAACAGCAGTTGATCGGCGTTGCCTGGTGAAACGTTGTTGTCATGCCTCTTGTAAGGAGGAGAAATGCGTACCATCACGTTTCCGACTTTGATAAAGGTCGGATTGTAGCCTATCGCGATTACTGTTTATCATATCACGACATCGCTGCTCGCGTTGGTCGAGATCTAATGACTGTTAGCAGAGTATGGAATCGGTGAGTTCAGGAGGGTAATATGGAACGCCGTGCTGGATCCCAACGGCCTCGTATGACTAACAGTCGAGATGACACGCATCTTATCCGCATGGCTGTAACTGATCATGCAGCGACGTCTCGATCCCTGAGTAAACAGATGGGAACGTTTGCAAGACAACAAACATCTGCACGCACAGTTCGACGACGTTTGCAGCAGCATGGGCTATCAGCTCGGAGACCATGGCTGTAGTTACCCTCGATGCTGCATCACAGACAGGAGCGCCTGCAATGGTGTCCTCAACGACGAACCTGGGTGCACGAATGGAAAAACGTCATTTTTTCGGATGAATCCAGGGTCTGTTTACAGTATCGTGATTTTCGCATCCGTGTTTGGCGACATCGCGGTGAACGCACATTGGAAGCGTGTATTCGTCATCGGCATACTGGCATATCACCGGCGTCATGGTATGGGGTGCCATTGGTTACACGTCTCGGTCACCTCCTGTTCGCATTGACGGCACTTTGAACAGTGGACGTTACATTTCAGATGTGTTACGACCCGTGGCTCTACCCTTCATTCGATCCCTGCGAAACTTTACATTTCAGCAGGATAATGCACGGCCGCACGTTACAGGTCCTGTACGGGCCTTTCTGGATACAGAAAATGTTCGACTGCTGCCCTGGCCAGCACATTCTCCAGATCATCAACCAATTGAAAACTTCTGGTCAATGGTGGCCAAGCAACTGGCTCGTCACAATACGCCAGTCACTACTGTTGATGAACTGTGGTATCGTGTTGAAGCTGCATGGGCAGCAAGCTCTGTTTCAATGTCCAGGCGTATCTACGCCGTTATTACGGCTAGAGGTGGTTGGGCTGGGTGAAAATTAAACTCCTCCAGCTGTACTTAAGATATTATATTTATTTGGTTACCAGTTTCGACGTTGCGTCAACCTCATCTTAAGGCCCGAACACTCTCAAGAAATCAAGTGTGTGTGGCTCAGTACTAGAAGTCCGCGGTGAGACCAACACGTGCTCCACAAGCATGGGCCTGAAGATGGCGTTGACGCAACGTCGAAACTGGTAGACAAAATAAGTATAATACACTACTGGCCATAAAAATTGCTACACCAAAAAGAAATGCAGATCATAAACGGGTATTCATTGGACAAATATATTATACTAGAAATGACATGTGAGTACATTTTCACGCAATTTGGGTGCATGGATCCTAAGAAATCAGTACCCACAACAACCACCTCTGGCCGTAATAACGGCCTTCATACGCGTGGACATTGGGTCAAAAAGAGCTTGGATGGCGTGTACAGGTATAGCTGCCCATCCAGCTTCCACACGATACCACAGTTCATCAAGAGTAGTGACTGGCGTATTGTGACGAGCCAGTTGCACGGCCACCATCGACCAGACGTTTTCAGTTGGTGAGAGATCTGGAGAACGTGCTGGCCAGGGCAGCAGTCCAACATTTTCCGTATCCAAAAAGGCCCGTACAGGACCTGCAACATGCGGTCATGCATTATCCTGCTGAAATGTAGGATTTCGCAGGGATCGAATGAGGAGAAGAGCCACTGGTTGTAACACATCTGAAATGTAACGTCCACGGTTCAAAGTTCCGTCAATGCGAACAAGAGGTGACCGAGACGTGTAACCAATGGCACCCCATACCGTCACGCCGGATGATACGCCAGTACGGCGATGACGAATGCACGCTTCCAATGTGCGTTCACCGCAATGTCGCCAAACACGGATGCGACCATCATGATGCTGTAAACAGAACCTGGATTGATCCGAAAAAATGACGTTTTGCAATTCGTGCACCAAGGTTCGTCTTTGAGGACACCATCGCAGGCGCTCCTGTCTGTGATGCAGCGTCAAGGGTAACCGTAGCCATGGTCTCCGAGCTGATAGTTCAAGCTGCTGCAAACTCCGTAGAACTGTTCGTGCACTGGTTGTCTTGCAAACGTCCCCATGTGTTGACTCAGGGATCGAGACATGGCTGTACGATCCGTTACAGCCATGCGGATAAGATGCGTGTCATCTCGACTGCTAGTGATACGAGGCCGTTGGGTTCCAGCATGGCATTCCGTATTACCCTCCTGAACCCACCTATTACATATTCTGCTAACAGTCATTAGATCTCGACCCACGCCAGCAGCAATGTCTCGATACGGTAAACCGCAATCGCGATAGGCTGCAATCCGACCTTTATCTAAGTCGGAAACGTGATGGTACGCATTTCTCCTCCATACAACAGGCATCACAAAACGTTTCACCAGGCAACGCCGGTCAACTGCTGTTTGTGTATGAGAAATCGGTTGGAAACTTTCCTCATGTCAGCACCTTGTATGTGTCGCCAGCGGCGCCAATCTTGTGTGAATGCTCTGAAAAGCTAATCATTTGCTTATCATAGTCTCATCTTCCTGTCGGTTAAATTTCTCGTCTGTAGCAGGTCATCTTCGTGGTGTAGCAATTTTAATGGCCAGTAGTGTAGTTTCCAAGTTATGACTTCTTAAACGACTTTATAGATTCCCCATTAGCTGTAATCCGACCGCGCGCCTTGTCGCTTAAGCGACGCGCAGCGAACGCAATTGGTGGTGAGCTCACTCTTCTAGCATTTGCACCACCGTCTACACTCTGCAAGCAACTTTACGGTGTGTGACGGAAGGTCTCCGTGGGAAGAAGCACCATAATCATCGGTATCGTTGAGAATATGTGTGAAGAAAACATAGAAATTGTTTTGGGGAAGGGAAATGAAAGACTGCGTTTTCTGGCAGAACTTTTAGAAAACGTAGGAAATCTATGAGTCTTGTCCGTCGTCGTTTGGAGTACTGCTGCGTGGTCTGGCATCTTTCCAGATAGGATTAACGGAGTAGGTGGAGAAATTTCAAAGAAGGGCTGCACGTTTTGTGTTATCGCGCAATAGAGGAGAGAGTGTCACGGACATGATATAGGATTTGGGATGGACATCATTAAAACGAAGCGGTTTTTCGTTGCAGCGGAATATTCTCACAAATTTTCAATCACCAACTGTCTTCTCCGAATGCGACAATAGTTTGTTGGCGCCGACGTACATAGGGAGAAGCGATGATCACAATAAAATGAGGGAAATCAGAGCTCGCACGGAAAGATGTAGGTGTTTGTTTTTCGCGCGCTGTTCGAGATTGGCATAACAAAGAATTATTGTGAAGATGGTTCGATGAATCCTCTGCCAGGCAATTAAGTGTGATCTGCAGAGTATCGATGTAGATGTAGATTTTTCCCTACATTGTCGTGCAGCGAAATGTTTGTGGGACGGAGTAATGTGTTCAAATGGTTCAAATGGCTCTGAACACCATGGGACGTAACATCTGAGGTCATCAGTCGCCTAGAACTTAGAACTACTTAAACCTAACTAACCTAAGGACATCACACACATCCATACCCGAGGCAGGATCGAACCTGCGAACGTAGCGGTCATGCAGTTCTGGACTGGAGCGTCTAGAACCGTTCGGCCACCGCTGCCGGCGTAATGTGTTCCTTGACCCTCACAGTCTTAGACATTCCAACAGCGTCTGCGACTGCAGTGACACGAGCACCTCTGTTGTGCTTCCGCACTTACAAAACGAACGAACAGAAAATCTCTCCTCTGCTCCGGCTCTGCCTTCACTGTAAATTCTCCCTGGGAAAGATCTCTGACGGATGGCCCGTACTGAAGAACAGATCGAACTAGGGTTCTGGAGCCTAACTCTTTCGCGGGTGAATGACATGTCTTTAGGTTTCTTTTAAAAACATGAAACATTGATCGGTTCCATATTTTTATGTAAGAGATAGGCCTTCGAGCAACTACAAAACCCGATACAACAGTAAACAAACACACTTCCTGACAAGAAAAGTGAAGCACCCAGAAGCGGAGGAGGAAACTAAATGAAACTGCACGGCTTCTACATCTACATCTACATCTACATTCATACTCCGCAAGCCACCCAACGGTGTGTGGCGGAGGGCACTTTACCTGCCACTGTCATTACTTCCCTTTCCTGTCCCAGTCGCGTATGGTTCGCAGGAAGAACGACTGCCGGAAAGCCTCCGTGCGCGCTCGAATCTCTCTGATTTTACATTCGTGATCTCCTCGGGAGGTATAAGTAGGGGGAAGCAATGTATTCGATACCTCATCCAGAAACGCACCCTCTCGAAACCTGGACAGCAAGCTACACCGCGATGCAGAGGGCCTCTCTTTCAGAGTCTGCCACTTGAGTTTGCTCAACATCTCCTTAACGCTATCACGCTTACCAAATAACCCTGTGACGAAACGCGCCGCTCTTCTTTGGATCTTCTCTATCTCCTCTGTCTACCCGACCTGTTATGGATCCCACACTGATGAGCAATACTCAAGTGTAGGTCGAATGAGTGTTTTGTAAGCCACCTCCTTTGTTGATGGACTACATTTTCTAAGGACTGTACCAATGAATCTCAACCTGGTACCCGCCTTACCAACAATTAATTTTATATGATCATTCCACTTCAAATCGTTCCGTACGCATACTCCCAGATATTTTACAGAAGTAACTGCTACCAGTGTTTGTTCCACTATCATATAATCATACAATAAATGATCTTTATTTCTATGTATTCGCAATACATTACATTTGTCTATGTTAAGGGTCAGTTGTCACTCCCTGCACTAAGTGCCTATCCGCTGCAGATCTTCCTGCATTTCGCTGCAATTTTCTTATGCTGCAACTTCTCTGTATACTACAGCATCATCCGCGAAAAGCCGCATGGAGCTTCCGACGCTATCTACTAGGTCATTTGTATATATTGTGAAAAGCAATGGTCCCATAACACCCCTGTGACACGCCAGAAGTTACTTTGACGTCTGTAGAGGGAGTACGTGATGTTACTTCAGTTATTAGAAAATCGACTCAAATTTACAAAGAGCTTGGCACTATTAGCCCACTTGTCGGTATGAACGCGCTTTGGCCAGGATGCACGCACTGATATGGTTAGAAAGGCTGTACTACAGCTGCTGTGTCCTCCCCTCAGACAAGCTGGCCCGCAAATGTCGGAACAGGTCACCGATATCCTGGATGCTGGCACTGGGACGCAGTAGACGTCTGAGAGGCTCCGATACACATTTTTATCGGGGACACACCTGGAGGTCTTGCTGATCACGGTAGTACCTTGGCAACATCACGGTAGTACCTTGGCAACATCACGGTAGTACCTTGTCAACACGCGGGTAGTTCATAGACACACGTGCCGTGTGTGGACGAACCTCCTGTTACGAAATGGCGGATCGGTAATCTATTGCCACGTGATAAGTAATACGCGAGGCTGCAGGGTACGTGTTAAGTACCACTGTGAAGTGAGAGTTCCTTTAAGGGGACCACACCCTGTCTATCTAACCCCTGGTAATTTAGGCACGTTGTAAGTAGGCTGTTTAAGTTTTTTTATTGGTAACGCCGCCGCCACGTAGCGCTCTGTATGAAAATCACTGGCTGTGTCGTGTGCTGTATGTGGCTGGTTTGCATTGTTGTCTGCCATTGTAGTGTTGGGCAGCGGCAGCTGGATGCTAACAGCGCGTAGCGTTGCGCAGTTGGAGGTGAGCCGCCAGCAGTGGTGGACGTGAGGAGAGAGATGGCGGAGTTTTGTAATTTGTAAGACTGGATGTCATGAACTATCATATATATTTGGACTATTAAGGTAAATACACTGTTTGTTCTCTATTAAAACCTTTCATTTTCTAACTGTGCCTCAGTAGTTAGTGACTTCCGTAGTTTGAATCTTTTATTTAGCTGGCAGTAGTGGCGCTCGCTGTATTGCAGTAGCTTGAGTAACGAAGATTTTTGTGAGGTGATTTGTGAAACGTATAGGTTAATGTTAGTCAGGGCCATTCTTTCGTAGGGATTTTTGGAAGTCAGATTGCGTTGCGCTAAAAATATTGTGTGTCAGTTTAAGCACAGTCTTGTATAATTGTTCTAAGGGGACGTTTCAACGTGATTGACCCATTTCTGAAAAATCTATCTGATGCAGGACCTTAATATTCTTACTATGTGTTACACGATGCTGCTAGAGTCAACTGTACTAAAACCTAATTTATCTCAACTGTACTAAAATGTACTTGATCCATTTATAGTTTTAAGAAATACTTTTTTTTAAATTTATTAACAAAAAATATTAAGTTTTTTCTGCAGAAAATATTTTTTTCTGCACTTCCTAATGGGGGAATATTAATGAATGTAGTACCAGAGGTGGCTTTTTATGTTATGCAGAGTGTCCGAAAATCCTGCTGCATTTGATGGCCCTCGTTTGGCCTCTAGCAGGTCTTGCAGCTTCTTTTTCACTTTCCTGGATGTTGGCCATATAAGATGCAGACCTGGCTGCATCGGCTGTTCTCATTTTATCGCAATGTTGCAGCCCAGTGATCAAAGTTTCACCAGGATTAATTCCTAGCTTTTTCAGTACCCAACAGCCGCGCGGGATTAGCCGAGCGGTCTAAGGGCTGCAGTCATGGGCTGTACGGCTGGTCCCGGCGGAAGTTCGAGTCCTCCCTCGGGCATGGGTTTGTGTGTTTGTCCTCAGGATAATTTAGGTTCCCTAGTGTGTAAGCTTAGGGACTGATGACCTTAGCAGTTAAAAATGGCTCTGAGCACTATGGGACAGCGGAGGTCATCAGTCCACTAGAACTTAGAACTACTTAAACCCAACTAACCTAAGGACATCACACACATCCATGCCTGAGGCAGGATTCGAACCTGCGACCGTAGCGGTCATGTGGTTCCAGACTGAAGCGCCCAGAACCGCACGGCCACACCGGCCGGCTTAGCAGTTAAGTCCCACAAGATTTCACACACATCATCATCAGTACTCAACACTTTCCAATATTACCACAGTTGAATGTAATAACAGCGCCATGAACTCCTAGTTTCATTGTACGCATGCCAGCACATACAGTTTTAGGAAGGCGGCTCCAAATTATGTTGATGAAACATTCATTTGGGTTCTGTGTCTGCCCCTGCAGACATTTCCTTAGAAGGTCAAAATGAGCCAAGTCTCTGAAAATAGGTTTAATTGCTGTAATAACAGCAGCAGGAAGAGAATACTGGTGGGAATAACTCTCCAGTTGCCTGAGCCCTGTTGTATTTGCACCACGAATTTTCTCCTGATGGACACAATCCATGACATGGCTTATCAGCAGTAGAGGACTTACACAAGAATATGGCCCAAACATCTCTCTTCATTGCCTCCAGATTTTCTTTATTTCTCCTAATTGCCTGCCATAGTATACCTGCAAGTTTTCTATTCAGTTTTAGTTAACCGACCCTGTCCAGTCAACAATTTTCCATCTTCTAATTTTTTTCCTCCCATATCAACAGTTAGTTTTCTCAGTCTTCTTCCCAAACGTTTTTGAACATGGACTATACATTCTATTTTGCTAATAATGGCATCTCCATAGATTGGATTAGATTAGATTAGTACTTGTCCGATAGATCATGAATACAACACCTCGGAACGATGTGAAACGTGTCAGGTTAATAGAAGGTGTCTATACAAGATATTACATTACACAAAATATTACATGAAACTTAATATATTTAATTTTTTTGTGGGTGTTGGGGAAATTACCCACTTACTATATCCAAAAATTCATCTAATGAGTAGAAGGAGTTGCCATTAAGAAATACTATCTGTCAGACTTTTGATGCTATTGCCGGCCGATATAGCCGAGCGGTTCTAGGCTCTTCAGTCTGGAACCGCGCGACCACTACGGTCGCAGGTTCGAATCCTGTTTCGGGCATGGATGTGTGTGATGTCCTTATGTTAGTTAGGCTCAAGTAGTTCTAACTTCTTCGGGACTGATGACCTCAGATGTTGGGTTCCATAGTGCTCAGGGCCATATGAACCATTTGATGCTATTAGGTAAATGACCAAAGACTTTACCCCCTTCTGAGCCAAAGTTAGCTTTAACCATGAGTAGTGAAGATCATCCTTTCTCCTAGTGTTGTAGCCATGTACACTGCTATTACTTTCGAATTAGTGCGCATTGTTAATAACAAATTTCATAAGTGAATACGTATATTGTGAGGCTACAGTGAAGATCTCTAGCTCTTTAAAGAAGTGTCTGCAGGATGATCTTGGATGAGCTGCTGATGTAGTGAAATGCAGTTTTGCACATTTCCCGAAACGACAATGATTGCATTTATGAGCCGGTTTACGTCATACAGATATCAGGCAATATGAGTGTGTGAAGCAGGTAATACTTATTAACATAATAAGTTGGGTAGCTCTACGGGATCCAATCATCGATGAATTCAGAAGATGGCATTTTTTCACATCTGTCAGACTTATTTTATTTGTACACGACATGTTTCTTTTTAGGTGGTTTCCTTTATGTGCCTTCATGGAGACTAGCATAACGATACTTATAACTAACTTATTAGAAAGACTGTTACCTGCTGTAGAATAATATGCCATATACATTGAAATGGCAGCTCCTTTAAGTTTTGGTGCAGACATATGCTGGCTTTGGTTTGACAGCTTCACTGTTTAATAAGGCGTGAAGTTTACAAACGTACGACATTGACCAATGAATAAAGCTAGGTATGGACTAATAATTTCAAATAACTATATTGGTTAAAAACAGTCATGGTTGCAATTTTTTTTTTTCAACGAAGCGTTTCGCCTTATTTAGGCATCTTCAGGTTAACTAAACAGAAAACAGAGAACAAATATCTCTATTTAATAACCTATAAGCAGGTATAAACAGATCACCCATTGAAAATATAAACAGATCACCTATTGAAAGAGCAAATACCTTAATTTAGTATTTCTTAGAATTATCCTTCAGTCAGTGTAGCCAAAGGGCATCGTCGAATATATCAGGCCAACATCCCCTTAGTTAAACTCAGTAAACCTCAGCCCCCATCTCACTCTGTTACTCCCTCCTTTGAACGGGAACGCGTTATGCAAATCTTGGTGCCTCTCGCGTCCATCTAGAAAAGGAAATGATTTTACTGTTTTATATTTCTAGTTTTAACTGAGTTTAACGAATGCGATGTTGGCCTGATATATTCGACGATGCCCTTTGGCTACAATGATTAAAGGATTCTTAAGAAATACCAAATTAAGGTATTTGCTCTTTCAATAGGTGATCTGTTTATATTTTCAATAGGTTATCTGTTTATACATGCTTATAGGTTATCCAAGACTACACAACGCGAACGCGATTCTTAAATAGATGTATTTGTTCTCTGTTTTCTAGTTAGATAACCTGAAGATGCCTAAATAAGGCGAAACGCGTCGTTGAAAATTAAAAAAAAGTAACTTTGCAACCAAGACTGTTTTTAACCAATATTGTTAAGCACTGGTTTGCTGTTATGCCACATATGGACTGGAAGAATTTCTCAGATAACTATGACTGAATGTCGGAAAAAATTAATAAACAAAAATGTAGCTTAAGCCAAGAGCGGGGGAGAGCGGTCACAACATGCCCTCCGTCTGCTCCTACCTCCATCCTATAGAAACAATACTATGGTATTTGCAAATCAGTCTCGCATCCTGCCCCACCACACAGGCGAGCGTACCAGTTCAGAATCAGCTTCAACAAATCCAGAACATTCAATCAATACTGACTGGCAGTAAGAATACTGAAAGGTCAGTTCTACGCCTACGTCCACATTCGTAAGCTGCAATCCTCTGGGAAGTGCGTGGCAGAGCGTACTTCCCACTGTAACAGTTAGTTGGTCTTCTTTCGGTTCCACTCACGTTATGAAATGATTGTTTAAACGGCTCTGCCATGAAATGTCAAAATTCTTCCCTCGTAAGCCACTGCTCCCCTTGAAACTTAGGTGGGGGGAGGGGAGGGGTGCGAGCAAATATCAGACTGCAGCCAGAGTTGGCAACTACGGCGTTACACCACGCACGTTTCGATTTCTTTTCAAGCATCTTCAGTGATCACTGTAACAATGTGGTTTTCCTTACAAATGTTTTGCAACAGCGTAATATATATATATATATATATATATATATGTGTGTGTGTGTGTGTGTGTGTGTGTGTGTGTGTGTGTGTGAGGGGGGGGGGGGGGGAGCTGTTTGAAACAAGAGGTCTGTTCACGATCTTGGCAAAGTAATGGAAATGGAAATGTCGTGTGGATAGGGCCTCCCGTCGGGTAGACCGTTCGCCGGGTGCAAGTCTTTCGATTTGACGCCACTTCGGCGACTTGCGCGTCGATGGGGAATGAAATGGTGATGATTAGGACAACACAACACCCAGTTCCTGAGCGAAGAAAATCTCCGACCCAGCCGGGAATCGAACCCGGGCCCTTAGGATTGACGGTCTCTCACGCTGACCACTCAGCTACCGACGGACTCCTGGCAAAGTGATTTGTAAGAAAAAAAATATTATTACAGTAATCGCTGAAGATGCTTTAAGATAAAGTGAGACGCGTAAGGTCTAAATAAAACATATTACAGTCGGAAAACACGGAATATACCGTAACCTTTATCACTTGCCTGACAGTAATTCGCAGATAAAATTGGCCAAGAAACTTCTCCCTCAGCGACGTATAAGGTGTCATTCATAACTGACAGCGTCTATGAATGTTGTTGTTGTGCTCTTCAGTCCTGAGACTGGTTTGATGCAGCTCTCCATGCTACTCTATCCCGTGCAAGCTGCTTCATCTCTCAGTACCTACTGCAACCTACATCCTTCTGAATCTGCTCAGTGTATTCATCTCTTGGTCTCCCTCTACTATTTTTACCCTCCGCGCTGCCCTCAAATACTAAATTGGCGATCCCTTCTTCTAGTCAAGTTATGGCACAAATTTCTCTTCTCCCCAATTCTTTTCAATCACTATTATGTGATCTACTCATCTAATTTCAGCATTCTTCTGTAGCACCATATTTCGAAAGCTTCTCTTCTTGTCTAATCTATTTATCGTCCATGTTTCACTTCCATGCATTGCTACACTCCATAGAAATACTTTCACAACGATTTCCTGACACTTAAACCTATACTCGATATTAACAAACTTCTCTTCTTCAGAAACGCTTTATTTGCCATTGCCAGTCTACATTTTATATCCTCTCCACTTCGACCATTATCAGTTATTTTGCTTCCCTAATAGCAAAACTCATTTACTACTTTAAGCGTCTCATTTCCTATTCTAATTCCCTCAGCATCACCCAATTTAATTCGACTACATTCCATTATCCTCGTTTTGCGTTTGTTGATGTTCATCTTATATTCTACTTTCAAGGCACTGTCCATTCCGTTCAACTGCTCCTCCAAGCCCTTTGCTGTCTCTGACAGAATTACAATGTCATCGGCGAACCTCAAAGTTTTTATTTCTTCTCCCTGGATTTTAATACCCACTTCAAATTTTTCTTTTGCTTCCTTTATTGCTTGTGCAATATACAGATTGAATAACATCGGTGAGAGGCTACAACCCTGTCTCACTCCCTTCCCAACCACTGCTTCTCTTTCATGTCCGTCGACTCTTATAACTGCCATCTGGTTTCTGCATAAATTGTAAATAGCCTTTCGCTCCCTGTATTTTACCCCTGCCACCTTCAGAATTTGAAACAGAGTATTCCAGTCAACGTTGTCAAAAGCTTTCTCCCAAAGTCTACAAATGCTAGATACGTAGGTTTGCCTTTCCTTAACGTATTTTCTAAGATAACTTGTAAGTTCAGTATTGCCTCACGTGTTCCAACATTTTTACGGAATCCAAACTGATCTTGCCCGAGGTCGGATTCTACTAGTTTTTCCATTCGTCTGTAAAGAATTCGTGTTAGTATTTTGCAGCCGTGGCTTATTAAACTGATAATTCGGTAACTTTCACATCTGTCAACACCTGCTTTCTTTGAGATTGCAATTATTATATTCTTCTTGAAGTCCGAGGGTATTTCGCCTGTCTCATACATTTTGGTCACCAGATGGTAGAGTTTTGTCAGGACTGGCTCTCCCAAGGCCGTCAGTAGTTTCAATGGAATGTTGTCTACTCCTGGGGCCTTGTTTCTACTCGGGTCTTTCAGTGTTGTGTCAACCTTTTCACGCAGTATCGTATCTCCCATTTCATCTACATCCTCTTCCATTTCCAGAAAATTGTCCTCAAGTACATTGCTCTTGTATACACCCTCTATATACTCCTTCCACCTTTCTGCTTTCCCTTCTTTACTTAGAACTGGGTATCCATCTGAGCTCTTGATATTGATACAAGTGGTTCTCTTTTCTCCAAAGGTCTCTTTAATTTTCCTGTAGCCAGTATCTACCCTACCCCTAGTGAGATAAGCTTCTACATCCTAACACTAGTCCTCTAGCCATGCCTGCTTAGCCATTTTGCACTTCCGGTCGATCTCGTTTTTGAGACGTTTGTATTTCTTTTTGCCTGCTTCATTTAATGCATTTTTATATTTTCTCCTTTCGTCAATTAAATTCAATATTTCTTCTGTCAACCAAGGATTTCTACTGGCCCTCGTCTTTTTACCTACTTGATCTTCTGCTGCCTTCACTATTTCATCCCTCAGAGCTACCCATTCTTCTTCTACTGTGTTTCTTTCCTCCATTCCTGTCAATTGTTCCCTTATGCTCTCCCTGAAACTCTGTACAACCTCTGGTTCTTTCAGTTTATCCAGGTCCCATCTCCTTAAATTGCCACCTTTTTGCAGTTTTTTTAAGTTTTAATGTACGGTTCATAACCAATAGATTGTGGTCAGAGTCCACATCTACCCCTGGAAATTGTGTTACAATTTAAAAGCTGGTTCCTAAATCTCTGTCTTACCATGTGTGTGTGTGTGTGTGTGTGTGTGTGTGTGTGTGTGTGTGTGTGTGTGTGTGTGTGGGTGGGTGGGGGGGGGAGCAAGAGGGGGGGGGGGGCTGTTTGAAACAAGAGGTCTGTTTACGATCTTGGCAAAGTGATTTGTAAGAAAAAACATATTATTACAGTAACCGCTGAAGATGCTTTAAAAGAAAGTGAAAAGCATAAGGTCTAAATAAAACATATTAGAGTCGGAAAACACGGAATATACCGTGACATGTAGTCTTGCTTGTCAGTGATTCGCAGATAAAATTGGTCTAGAAACTTCTCCCTCAGCGGCGTATATGGTGTCATTCGTATCGGACAGCGTCTATGAATACAACGAGTAAAATCTTTAAAACTTGAACACGTGAAGTATTCTCTGACATGTTATTTAAAGTGGTTCGTATATGACACTGGATTAAAGAGAGCTCGCACGGATGGATATAATGACAGATTTGCCCCGTGGTCGATCAACGAGTACGATCGCAAGAATGCGTAAGAACTGTCGATAAGAAGCACCCACTGCCACGCGCTTCTAGGCGCATAGGCGCAGACGCGTGTGTGGCAGGGAACACGTGGCGGCGCAGTAGCGCCGTGTGGTCGATAGGCGGCGCCTGTGCGCAGGCGCGGGGTCCGCGCATGCGCACCGGCACTCTCGGCCAGCGCTCGGCGGCCGCGCCGGCTCCGCGCTGCGCTCCGCTCAGTCCAACTCGGCAGTGCGCCCAGACATGTGCTCGCGGGACCATGGCAGACTGCTTCCTGCCCTTCTGCCCCGCGCCAGCGCCCGTGCCGCCGCACCCGCACCCGGAGTTCGCAGTCTTCTACGCCGCGGTACGTACCGACCGCCGCGCTACCGGGCGCTGTGGCACGTTGCGCGCCTGTCTTCTGTGCCACCGGCGACCACGTGGTGCTTCCGCCCACTGGAGCCTGCCTGCTGGTCCAGCTGCCACTAGCCGACTCGGAAGTTTCGGATGTCAAAGCAGCAAGTGTTGATCTGTTGTGCCTCACTGCTGGTTCGGCGTGTCCTCGCCACTTCCGCACGTCAATAAATTCAGTGAACCGTGCAGATCTCGTGACTGTGTTAGATCTGGTATTAACCCTACGCGCACCTTCCCCTGTTTGCTGCAGTGGGCGACCCCGTAGCGTATGTGTGTGTGTACGTACGTGTCCTGGCGACGGAGCACCGTTTTGAAGGTCAATAACGGTAGTGTGATTGCGTAACGTTGCCCGCAGCCGGCCGGCAGATTAAGTGGCCGCTGCGCTTTGGACCTGCAAAGTGTGTCGGTCCGGCCGCACCGGCCTTGCTCGTTTTGCCAGGTGGAGCGCCGCTGCGGGGTATTTTTGCACCGTGAAATCCGCACTGCCGCCCCCCCCCCCCCCCCCCCCCCCCCCCTGCCGTGCCGGGAAGTAGGGCAGTCGCGCTGCAGCTGGTGGATTGCACTGCGGGCCAGACACCGGGGGTCCGGCGCGCCGATACGTCTCCGTCCGCACGCGCTATTTATACTGGCGTGACTTCGGCCGGTCGGTGCCACGGTGCGTGGAGTGCAGTGTGTGTGGTGCTGCGACACTCCAGCGCAGTACGATGCCGTAAGAGAGGTGTGCGTAGCCCTAGGACAAGGTTTGGTTCGGGCCGGCGGATCTATCACATTTACTGTCCATCTGGTGGCAGCTGTGTTTCATATTGATAGCAATATTAGCACGATGCTGAGCAGCAACTTTCTTGCCAACGTAGGCTTTACCGTGTTGTGCTAGTGAAGCCCTGTTGCTTGCCAAAAGTAAAGATAGCCAGTTAGCTGAAAGTGACGATATGCTTAAAGTGTGACATCACCACCGGTACTTTTCTGTAAAGCTGAAATACAAAAGTTGCTGAAATGAATGATCATACTACATTATATTATGGTATGTTGTTGTGGTCTTCAGTCCTGAGACTGGTTTGATGCAGCTCTCTATGCTACTCTATCCTGTGCAAGCTTCTCCCAGTACCTACTGCAACCTACATCCTTCTGAATCTTAGTGTATTCATCTCTTGGTCTCCCTCTACGATTTTTACCCTCCACACTGCCCTCCAATGCTAAATTGGTGATCCCTTGATGCCTCAGAACATGTCCTACCAACCGATCCCTTCTTCTGGTCAAGTTGTGCCACAAACTTCTCCCCAATCCTATTCAATACTTCCTCATTAGTTATGTAATCTACCCATCTAATCTTCAGCATTATTCTGTAGCACCACATTTCGAAAGCTTCTATTCTCTTCTTGTCCAAACTATTTATCGTCCATGTTTCACTTCCACACATGGCTACACTCCATACAAATACTTTCAGAAACGACTTCCCCACACTTAAATCTATACCCGATGTTAACAAATTTTTCTTCAGAAATGCTTTCCTTGCCATTGCCAGTCTACATTTTACATCCTCTCTACTTCGACCGTCATCAGTTATTTTGCTCCCCAAATAGCAAAACTCCTTTACTACTTTAAGTATCACATTTCCTAATCTAATTCCCTCACCATCACCCGACTTAATTCGACTACAATCCATTATCCTCGTTTTGCTTTTGTTGATGTTCATCTTATATCCTCCTTTCAAGACAGTCCATTCCATTCAACTGCTCTTTCAAGTCCTTTGCTCTCTGTGACAGAATTAAAATGTCATCGGCGAACCTCAAAGAATTAAATTGCAAAAGTGATCACACCTGTGTGTTTGCGTAGCCGAAAGACACTTCCTTTTTTGAAAAATAAAAACAAAGAAATTGTTCAGATTTGCGTATGTGACTGGAAAGTAATCATTGCTACGGAAGAATCTATCCAAGACCTCTCATTTACTCTACCTTCCAGAATTCATTCTGTAAACAATGCCAACTGTTGTAAGTTAATTACAATAATTAAAGTGTAACCCCCCTCCCCCGGACTTATGGTGAAATACATGATCCGGTCGACTTTGCGAAGCCGCTTAATGTGAATGTAAGAATTGTTGATTAGACAGACCTGTTAGCTACATTGATGTTTACGTCTGTGCCATATGTTAACGCACTTTATTGATTGGCGACTCCATGGAGTGCTGTGTGCACGGCGACCATATGTGTAAAATTAAAAGGTCAGCGTTGGCCGTAATATTGATGTGTTTATGTTGCGATCGGTTCTCAGTTTTGGTTATTGATAACTTGATACCAATGTCTTAGTTTAATTTGTACAGCACTGAAGATGATCACTAAGTGATCAAAATTCGATTGTGCTAGTAATAAAACATCAATATTACGGCCAACGCTGACCTTCCTTCTTAAGTTAACGCAATTTTCTTCATTTAACGGAGTGCTCATCATAAAAACCAAAATTTGTAAATTCTGAAAACTTTGTACAAGTGAGAATATTTTGTTGCATATTACGTAGCAATTTCGTATATGAACTACCGAAACTGCAAAGGGGTCCATTACATAACCTTTAGTGTGAAAGTGTGTTGCTAAAGTTTGTATATTTTCTTCCCGAGTTTTGCATTTTTGTTACGTCAAGGGGAAAAAATAGCCTTGCGCATAGGACACCAGTAGTATTTGTTCGAAGATACGCATCCTATTGAGCTGCTCGGTCCCAGAAGTGCTGACGAGCGTAGCAAACCGCAACAGAGTGGTACAGATGGTGGCGGACAGGCTGCGTAAAGCGAGGTGGGCATTTAGTGCCGGACTAGTCACGTCTCCGGTGTTTAACGTGCATTATGTCGTTGCTGTGAAACGTTGCGCGTATGTTGCAGCGTGGGAAGCATTACAAAAGCAACCTGCCAGGCCACTTGGGGCCTGCATAGCTTTCCTGTAACTGAGTTTACGAGGCAGTTCATTGCAGTGCCATGAAACGGAGCGATCAATGGCGTGTTTACGGGTGTTCGGCCGAGACGTTGGCATAAAAATTAAAAACGCTCGTAAGCGCACAATGACGCAGACACGACCCTGAGAGATCATGGAGTGATGTAACAAGAGTCGACCTGATCTGAATGTGAACTTCCAACACGCCGTGGTACATACAAATCTCGAGGACCTACGTAATCCGTAGCGCGTGGAGAACTTAGTTGTTTACCTTGAGTTTTGCAAAGAGGTGTCAAGTCATTAGGTCGGCGATGCGTGTGCACACGGGACATTTTCTTTGTAGTTTACCGCACGTAACATGCGCTGTTAGTACAAAATCGTACATGACGACCTTCTGGTTAGTTTGTCAAGTCACGAATAAAGCATTTCAGTCAGCTGACACGCCTCAGTGGAGCCGTGGCGCAGTTTAATCGATGGAGGATCTACTTAGGATTTACGTCTGTCAGTGAGAGCTACTTGCTGCCCCGGTGGAGCCTGCTACACTGGCTACTGGTCTCGTACAGGTTTGCTACCGCAGCTGCCAGTTGTCGCTTGTAGATGACCCTTGCGGCTGCCAGCGTAGCAATTGCGATTTGTTATCGTTGTTTGCATCGTCCCTGTGCGTGGCGTGTTCACTAAAGCGCGCAAAAAGTGAAAAGACCGTTACCATCTCCCTTGCCCAAATCGAGCAACGAAATAAACCAAACACTACCGTGCTACAACGCTAACCAAATGTTGCACGCTAAGAGGAAGCGTGCAAACCCATCTGAAATGGGAAGTCGCCAGCTACTGCAGCCATATTGCGTGCCTAGACAAATGCCAGTCGACAACATTGCTGCCTCTAACGCCCAGCTGTGGCTCTGCTACAGTTTGATCAGGGTAAAGCGGACGTGAGTGGTTCGCAACCATTCTTAGACCATTACCTGTGAGTGCAATGAGACATTAGCCAGTACCCCCCCCCCTCCCCCCCCTCCACGTGCCGTCTGTTGCCTCGCACTCCCTCCCACAGATTATCACAGACTTTCGCACCTAGCTAAACTGTACAATGAGAATTTCCCTGTAACAATTATTTTTTAATTGTGGAAGATGACTAATATTTAGTTTCTCTCTGTGTGTCGGAGGGGGGGAGGTGGGAAGCTATTAGAATGAATGACCGAACAATTGGTGGTGCATCGCAATTGTTACCTGCAATTCCTGCTCAGGTAGGAAAGCCGACTATCCACAGAAAAGATGGATGCTTGTTCCAAAACCTTTTCCTGCATTACTCCTCTCCGTTGCGCTACTTGCTGGACCCGCACACTGCAACACGATTTAAAAGCGGGAAGTTCAGATGGATGCATTGTAGTTGTGGTATTCAGTCCAGAGACTGGTTTGCTGCAGCTCTCCATCCTGCTCTATCCTGTGCAACCTTCATCTCCCAGTACCTACTGCACCCTTCTTCATTCTGAACCTGCTTAGTGTGTTCATCGCTCAGTCTCTCTGTACGAGGCGCCCGCTGTAGCCGCCCGGTTCTAGGCGCTTCCGTCCGGAACCGCGCGGCCTCTACGGTCGCAGGTTCGAATCCTGCCTCGGACATGGATGTGTGTGATGTCCTCAGGTTAGTTAGGTTTCAGTAGTTCTAAGTCTAGAGGACTGATGACCTCAGATGTTAAGTCCCACAGCGCTGAGGCATTTCAACCATTTGCGTCTACGATGTTTACCCTGCAGGTGTCCCTCAGAACATGTGCTGCCAACGGATCCCTTCTCTTAGTCAAGTTGACACAAATTTCTCTTCTCCCAAATTCTTTTCAGTACCTACTCATAAGTTACACGATCTACCCATCTAATCTTGAGGGTTCTTCTGTAGCACCGTTTCGAAAGCTTCTAACCTCTTGTTGTCTAAACTATTTTTCGTACGTGTTTCACATCCATACATGGCTACTGTTCGTAAATTATTTCATTGCTGCAGTCCTTGCTTCTGAACGAGCAGAAATTATGTATGAAGATAGTAACTGTTTTCCAAAGAACAGATACCGTTGATGACAGTCCATCTTCTCTACCATAAATAATTGAAACCCTCAGCTGCCGACAGGTGTTGTTGATATACCTCGATGGGGAGAGCTGAAGATGTGTGCCCCAACCGGGCATCAACTTAAATTATCATTTAGCAGAAATTAGATGACTTCTGATGTTAATGCTTTAAGCACTGTAGTAATGCATTAGTAATAATAGTAACATCAGAATACTAGCCCTTATGGAGTTACTGCTGTGTTGTGCTGTGCTGTTGTAAGTAGGCTGTGGTTTTTTTATTGGTAAAGCCACGTAGCGCTCTGTATGAAGATCACTGGCTGTGCTGTGTGCAGTCTGTGGCTGGTTTGCATTGCTGTCCGCCATTGTAGTGTTAGGCAGTTGGCTCTTAGTAGCGCGTAGCGTTGCGCAGTTGGAGGTGAGCCGCCAGCAGTGGTGGATGAGGGGGAGAGATGGAGTTTTGAAATTTTCAAGACTGGATGTCATGAACTGGTATATACATTATGACTTTTGAACACTATTGAACTAAATACATTGTTTGTTCTCTATCTAAATCTTTCATTTGCTAACTATGCCTATCTTTAGTCAGTGCCTTCAGTAGTTCGAATCTTTTATTTAGCTGGCAGTAGTGGCGCTCGCTGTATTGCAGTAGTTCGAGTAACGAAGATTTTTGTGAGGTAAGTGATTTGTGAAACGTATAGGTTAATGTTAGTCAGAGCCATTCTTTTGTAGGGATTTTTGAGTCAGATTGCGTTGCGCTAAAAATATTGAGTCACTTTAAGCACAGTCTTGTATAATTGTTCTAAGGGGACGCTTCACTGTCGATTCGTTTCTGCTGCGAAACTAGCAAACAAGCAGTTTCTCGACTACTGCAGGTACTATATACAACTTGAAGAGATTTCCTTGGGATGTTTAGAATTCGTGACGTACGTATCATCAGCGATGTACCGGAGAAAGTAAAACGTGAACTATGTGGAGAACCTGTAACGTCCACTCCGATTGATGCTGCTAACTGAGAGATAAATAATTATAATCAACATTAAACGTTTCGACTGTTTCCAAGACTGGTTTTTACCCCTGAGAAGATTTAATTTTATGCCTCACTTGCGGAGATGCTGTTACACTTGAGTTGCCCGGCACCCCGCCTCAGTTAAGTTTCACCGTAGTGGAGCTGTGCAGGTGTCGGGCGCTGCTGTCTCCTGCTGGACGCGCGTCGCGCCGTTTTGACTGCGCTAATAGCCGCCGACTGCGGAGGTGTCGCCGCTGCGACCGCAGCCACTTTGTCGGCGTTCCTGCCGAGAAAGGAAGGCGCGCCGACGGCCGTGACGTAGCGGCCCGGTGCGAGAAAGTATTGGAATTGGCGAGGCGGCGCCGTGGTGGGGGAGCGGCAGTGACGTGGCAGCAGCGGCGGTGGTGGTGGTGGGGGGAGGGCCGGTCGAAGGGCAGCGCGGAGCAGACGGCAGCGAGAGGCGGGCGGCGGCGCTGCTGCTGCTGCACGGGGGCGGCGCCGATGGCCGGCGGCTGGCTGCAGCTGGCGGCGAGGCGCGGCGGCGCGGCGCCTCTCACGCCGTGCGTACCGCAGGGGCTCGCCGTTTGTCGAACTTCGTTCGTACGATCTCCATTTATACAGATGGCTCTAGCACCAATGACGCTGTCGGGTGTTTAAAGTACCGGCTCCGTGGCCGTTGTTCGGTCTTCACAGCTGAGCCATTTGCCCTCTGTTCTTGACATCAGTCGCCACCGACATTGTGCTTACGTCATCTGCTGTGATTCCCTGAGCGCCATCCAGAGCCTCGGTGATCCTTATCCCGTTCACCCTTTCGTGCACCGGATCCAACGCTCTCTTCGGCAGTTGGCGGACGAAGGTTCTCCGGTTATGTGGGTTCCTGGCCACGTCTGTATCCGTGGGAACGAAGCTGCAGATGCCGCGGCCGAGGCTGCGGTCCTCCAGCCTCGGACAGCTGCTTGTCTGCCTTCATCTGATTTTAGCAGGGTCATTTGTCAGCGCATTTTATCGCTGTGGCATGCCGATTGGTCTACACTTACTGAAAACAAGCTTCGGGCCTCGAAACCTCTCCCCAACGGCTTGGACGACCTCTTCACGCGGGAGGAGGTCGTTTTGGCCCGTTTTCGGATTGGACACTGCCGGTTCAGCCACCGCCATCTGCTGACAGCTGCGCCGGTGCCGTTCTGCCCGTGTGGGCAAGTGCTGACGGTATGCCACATTTTAACGTCCTGTCCGAATTTTAGTACACCGCGCGTTGATTTTGGCCTGCCATGTACTCTGGATGCAATTTTAACGGATGACCCAGGAGCAGCTGCTCGCGTTCTTCGTTTTATCCACTTCACAAACCTAAAGACATTTGATGCTGCTTTCTTTCAATCCCTTGCCTGTTAATGTGCCTTTTAGTGATGCCCTTTTTAGTTGCTGTTTTAACATTGTGCCTCGCAGAGTAGTCATAATTTAGTCTGGGCGCTAATGACCCCTGTAGCTGTGCGCCCTAAAACCACAAAAGAAACCGCTCGCGCACTCGGCTGCAGCGACGTCTCAATACAGCGGCATACGGCCGCGGGAGTGTTTGTTAGCCTGCACTCCGTTGCCACGCTTTTAGGCATTTGCAGCCAGTGTCTGTCGGCGCTCTTACTCGCTCTCCCGTCTTAAATCTCGTTTGTGGTCACAATGATCTGTAGTAAACCTAGAGGTCTAGGTTGAGTTCCAGGGCGACAAAACTAGCGAACGTGGTGGAAAATGTTGTGGTCACTCATCGACGTCGATCTTTAACTGGGTACCTGGCCACGTTGGCATACAGGGTAACGACACGGCTGATGGAGCTGCCAAGGAATCGTGCTGCTGTCCAATGTCCCATCCCGTTGCACGACATTGCGTCATTTTCTGACTGATGCATCGTGCGTCAGTGGGAGACTGAATGGTTGCGGGTATCGGACAACAAACTGCAGTCACTCAGACCGACCAGAAGAGCTTGTCGGAGTTCGTGTTAGCCTCGCCACTGGAAGGAGGTTTTGCTTACCAGACTGCGCATCGGGCAGAGCTTTTTCACACATGGCTTCCTCCTCCGGGATCCCCCTTTCTGTGAAGTTCGTGGTTTGCCGCTTTCAGTTCAGTACATTGTGGCTACGTGTGTCCTGTATATACTGCTGATAGGGCAGCCCTTGGTCTCGCTGGAGATCTGCCCACCGTCCTCGCAGATGCCGATGCCTGTGTTCAAATGTAGGCGGTGTTGTCTTCAGCTGAAACTTCAAGGCTGAGGCCGTGGTCGATGTATAAAACTTCCGACGTTTCGTCTCCAGCTGCGGTAGACGAAACGTCAGGTAGAAGACCACGGCCTCGCAGCCCGGAAGTTTCAACTGAAGACTGTGTTTAAATTTTGTGAACTCTCGGTCCTCCACCGTGAACTGGTGGGGAAGGGCGGCATACTAGTACGTCATGAACTGCTCTGCATGTGGGGACAGCCTTCGTCCCCACGCATGAAAGTTCATGTTGATTTTTCGTCAGGGCGCTCATGACTGACATCCAGCGCCCCCCTCAACCCAACCCATCATCTGATCGACTTCATGACTGTTGAGAAAAACGTCGTTCGTAATACCTAAAAGAAGCAACGATTAGTAATTTTTTATAGACTTGGACTGCTGGTGTCGTTTGATTAGCTCGCGGTAGGTTGCAACTGTTACGCCCAACGCATTATCTGGCCTGTTACACGGGAAGGTCACTTAATTCTGTACTCACGCATCGTCCTCCTCCTAATTACGAAGGTGCTCGCACAGTGGGTAGTAATTTGGGTTGCCGAACTAAAAAAGTAGCTAGACACGGCGTCCCAGGAAGGAGCGCCAGTAGTCGGGGATATGACGGCAACGACCATTCGAGACACGTCTAGTGAAAATGGGCTCTAGAATGCGTACCTTGAGACCTGTGAACACATTACTGAAGATGAAAAACTGCTCACAGCTCTTCAGGTATGCATTTTAGAGTCCATTTTCACTGGACTTTGCTTCGAATAGTCCCTCCTGAACACTGACGATTCCTCCCGCGAAGGTCTGGTATTTCTCATCGCCTTTTCGTTGTAAACTTGAATTTACAAGAAAATCTCTGAATTTTCTTTTCATTTTGCAAAAGCAGGCATAATATCTGATGGGATGAGTGCAGTCACTGGTTCTTCCAGTGTTATTTATAATCAGTCTTGATTGCAAAAACGTTTATTCACATGAACACTTCCTCTAGACCCATCTTCTGCAATATCGGCTACAGCATTATAAATAACATTAGATTTTCTGTTCACATTGCACCATAGTTCTCAGATTAATTGCCACCTTACGCATTTTCCTTCAGTTTCCGACCATTGTCTTCCCAGGCGTGTTGAGACAGACGTTGCTGCCTGCTTGACGCTGACAGCACTGCGCTACAGAACTGAATGGCGCGTTCAAAGTCCCTCTGACAAACTAGCGCCAGGGTCAGAAAAGTCGCCTCGGCGACGAACGGAGGACGCTTCACTGCAGACCCTCTGAAACAAAGCGAAATGCATTTCGTGGAAATGTTTGCAAAAACCTCTAACTGAGAAAGGCATACATTAGAGGTGGTCAGGTAAAAGTTGCACACGGGAATCTCCAGCGTGGCTTGAAAGCCCCTACGCTCGTCACACACAATTCTGGTAATGATCAGGTAAGTCATTGCCAGAGATAAATTGCCGCTACCTAGAGAGATTTAATCGTTTCTTTAATCATTCGAATGTCAAAAAGAGTTGTCATTCCTGAAGTCTGTTTAGACTTATGAAATATCTGTATTAGAATCTAGACAGGAAAAAAATTTGTGGCTGGGTGGCCACCTGCTACCCCTATACTCAGTTCACACGCCTACCTGGCGGGACTGACCTGCACTGAGCCATCTTTTCCGTGGCTCTACACACAGCAAAAGAATCGAGCGAAACGTCTCGAACACTGCTTCATTTCCCGTAACTAAGACAGAACTCGGTAGTAGTTTGTTACTGACACGTTGGTTGTAAACTGTAGAGACCCCTAACGATATGGTAAACAATCAGTTCGTAGACTGCGGGAGTGCTGTGCTAAAGCTTGCTAATTGAAGCACTGACAGAGCAATCTAGACTGGCCGTAGGAATTGCCTCTAGGTTGTTATGTAGGGCAGTTTCCACGCATTAATAGTAATGGTTCGTGCTTCCTGTAACAAGAACTTTACAGTAGTTTAGATTTTCGCTCGATTTTTAGAGGGCATCTGGGTTAGTGATAAGTGTTTGAAAAACTTGTAAGGCTGTAGCAGGGTAGGCTGTGCCGAGAAAGAATTAAGAACAAAATTTACAATGCGCAGAGTTCATTAGGAATAAAGGTAGCCCATCAGGCCGTTGCCCGCGCAAATGTAGGCGATCCGTCAGATAAAAGTAGTCAGTTGTTGTCATAGAATAGGCGATAGCGAATGAGTGCATAGCCTCTGGCTCAGGTTCGATGGTTGATCCCGTTCCATGTCTAGTTTTCATATCTCGTTTGGTTTCAGGAAACCAAAGGGAGAACACGTCTCTGGTGAACCGCTTGAATTTGCGAGCCCAACGGCCTACTCCAAAACGGCGCAATGTATCAGATTGTTTTCAACAATTAGCCCTCAGCAGAGCACAGCCTGTAACACCCGGAAAAATTTTTCAGCGTTTCTGACCATAGTGTTAGGCAACACGCCGAATGGCTTTAAAAAATCTGTGGTCTGTTGTATTTATAACTCGTTCTAATGACACTGCTTACATAAATTTGAGAACTGAAAGCCCGTGAAAGAAGAGAAGGCAGCCTTTGAAACGAATCGAAAATGAAAAGATTTTTGCACTGTTTAGCAGAGCCAGGTTTTCGGACTGGTACATATCAGACAGGAGTGTCAATGACATTTTCAAATTTTTATCGTGCTACGGTTCCGACCTGAAGCGCCTAGAACCGCTCGGTCACAACGGCCGTCTGTCAGAACCCCACTACGTTAGCGCTCTCGGCCATTCAGACGATTACTGAGCTCATCGTTTACCACAGATATGTCGTGAGAACACGTAGTCTTAGCTGGCGGACGGAGTAAACTTTTAATTTGAAGTCTCTTTAAAAGCATTCCTATTTTGAAGATGCTTCCCGCAAAAGATAGGTATGTCAATGACTTGCTTGCTTTGTGGGATACCACAATCGTGCGAAGTAGCGAGGATATGGTTTCACTAAATGGTATCACACACTTTAGACAGCTCATAAGTTGTCAGTAAGGTGCTAGCAACGGGAAAAAGCCATTTACCTCGCATCGTTGTGGGAGAAACGGAACGGACGACTGCAGATGTTAAATGGCCTTGGCTGTATTTATAGGCTTAAAATTGAAGATGGAAAAATAAGTAATTTTTTGGTATCGTAAAAATGAAAATCCGATAAATGACTGGAACCTCAGCGCTGCTTCTCATAGACACGGTCCCCTCCACTAAACCCACCCGCCGTCGTCCAAAACCAGCAGACTAGAGCGGGGTCAGCGATCGTGGGCAGCGTTAACCCTAGCTTCCTGTAGTGTGGTTGGCTGAACCGTGGTGCTCAGTCGTGAACCGCTGCCACGAGAGACCAGTAAATGCCCTTCACGATTGTTTAAAGTATCGAACTCCCATGGTTCAGACGTCAAATCTTTCTCACTACGAGCTGCGTAACGTACCTCGGCGCCACTACGTTATCTTCGGCAGTGGCATGATGACGTCACGAATCGACCGTTGCGTGGATACATATAAACAGTTCGCCTTCCTCAACTGTAAAAGCTTTTTCTGAGTCATTAAAACATATGATGCTCCAGCGCAGACAGACGAAACGTTAGGCAAAGAGCTCCTGGACCACCGCAATTTGCCTATTAAGCAAATATTATTAGTAATCTCAATGTAATTTCGATCAGACTACAGCCACAGAGCACGGTGCGGTGCAGTTGAGTGTTAAATTCGCTGAATGAATGTTCATTCTGCAGTGGAATCTGCGCTGACTGAAAACTGACAGTCAAAAACTGCATCTAGCGGCCCTCGAACCTGGGACCCAACTGCTGAGCCGTCTGAGGCTCCAGACGGACATGTTTGTGACCCCAGATCTCCTCCTCCCTCTTGACTACCAATATTTAAGCCAGTGGGTAAGATGTGAAAAAGCTGTTTCGTCCAAGACGATCAACGTGTGATACCACCTTGTGGCCGCGAAACTGTTTCCTGAGGGAAGGTGAACACGATGCGATCCACCCTAGAATATTATTAGTGCGTGGTACCCGCTTTAGGTGGAACTATAGTGCGAGCAGTGACAGTCTGTCGTGAACATAAAAATCTTAGACCGTCTGAGTGGAGAGGAGAGAGGAGCGGTTAGGGGTACATTCCAGGTCTCCAGGAGGGCTGCCTGACTACGTATACACATCAACATTACTACTGTGCAATTCACACTTAAGGGTTCATTGAACCATTTTAATATGAACATTCCAATCTCGAATGGCGCGTGGGGAAAAGTAACACTTAAATATTTCCGTTAGAGCTCTGATTTCTCTTATTTTATTATGATCATTTCTCACTACGTAGGTGGGTGTCAAAATATTTACCCATTCGGAAGAGAAAGTTGGAGATTGAAATTTCGTAAATATATCTCGCCGCAAAGAAAACCGCCTTCGTGTCAGACTGCCACCCCAACTCGCGTATCACATCAGTGACTCACCCATATTGCCCGATAATACGAAACGAGCTGCCCTTCTTTGCACTTTTTCGATGTCCCGCGTCAATCCTACCTGGTAAGGATCCCTTATCGCGCAACAATATTCCAGCAGACGACGGACTAATGTAATGTTGTCTGTCGCATTAGAGGATTTGTCGCATCTTCTAAGTGTTCTGCCAACAAAGCGCAGTCTTCGTTTCGCCTTCCCCACAATATTATCTATGTGGTCTTCCCAATTCAATTTGCTCGTAATTGTAATTCCTAGGTATTTAGTCGAATTGACAGCCCTTAGGTTTGTGCCATTTATCGTATACCCAAAATTTATCGGATTTCTTTTAGTACCCGTATGTATGATCTCGCACTTTTCCTTTAGTACCAATTGCCACTTTTCACTCAATACAGAAATTCTCTCTAGATTATTTTGTAATTGGAATTGCTAGTCTGATTTTACTAGACGGTAAATTACAGCGTCATCGGCAATCAGTCCAAGGGGGCTGTTCAGATTATCGCCTAGATCATTTATATACATCAGGAACAGCAGAGGGCCTATGACACTACCTTGCGGAACGCCAGATATCACTTTTTCTCGATGATTTACCGTCTCACTACGAACTGTGACCTCTCGGAGAGGAAATCACGAATCCAGTCACACAAATGAGAAGATATTCCATATGCACGCAACTTTATTAACAGTTCGCGCTGAGTGCTCCTGCGAAGGCAGGACTGACTTAAATGCTCACAGGAATCGCCGATACCTGCAAGTGTTACCAGGATCGTACTACAATCCCGTCGTGGCTCAAGATTACTGTCTTCACGCATTTCGGAATAAAACAATGAGCAACCAAAATAAAACAGTGACACGCTCAACCCAATGCAAAACTGAGTGTCCAGAGCATTGCCGCGGTTGCGGGTGCCGAAGCGAAGTAATTCAGGTCCGACATCGGCCAGTATCTCACGCGCCTACAGTCCAAAACCTGTCATCCTCCCCGCCACCCCTCTCCCACCACTTAAAACTGCCACGTTGGTGTGTCCACGTAAGAGGCTACAGAACGTGGACGGCACGAATTCGTGGGAGACAAAGGAAGTTTCGAGAGACTTGAACACCCAAATCCCTACTAACTCCAGAAAGCCTACGTACAAAATTTGCGGAACACGTGCTACGCGACGCATCAAGAACGTCGTTCATGTAGGGACCGCTAACACGAGCTCACACTAACTGTACCGCGCCCGGAGGCCAATAGAAGAGTGACACCAAAGGAAACCGTAATAAGTTGCACAATGGCATGGTCACTGAAGCATGTGCCGCAGTGGTTAAGGCTACACCTGCGGAGTAGCGTTTCGGCATTACTTTGCTTTATTAGAGGTAGCTGTAGCCCCATTTTGAAACAGGACAAATAATAACTAACGCTAATCCCGATCTCCGCTAAGACGACACAGACAATGAAACTAATAGGCTGCAAAGCAAACCGTGGAGATAGTGATAATGTCGATCTGTGCTGCGGAAAATAAAACGGCACTCAGATAATACTGAAAGCAATCGAAAAGTTGTGTACTGTTTTTGTCATGCAAACCAATATCTAGAGTCATAGCTCATGAACAAGTGGAGCCAACATGAAACTAATTTATATCTAATTTACCATTATAATGTATAGTTTCTTCGCCTAAAGGAAAGACGTTAGTCGCAGAATTCACGAAATGTCGTTCATGAACGAAGCGAAAGTGGATAGCTAGTTGGGAAAAATATTGTTCCTCAGGGCTCGGTTGGCAGCACTGCATGCAAACTATATAATAAAAAGTATGTGGATAACCTTACGTCATTTGGAAATGACCACTAGATGCCGCGAGAGGCGGGTTCTGAAAGGGGAACCAAAGCAGAAATTATCAGAAGTAGTAAAAGCTGAACAGATAGGTCGGGAGTGTCCAGTGGCTTCAACGTGGGCAGCCATTTAATGTCAGCTGCTAAAGCTGTCTAACTCGACGGATGGAGATGTCACTATTGCGAAGTGTCTACGTGAAGGAACGCGCGTACTTACACCAAGGTGGTTAGACCTCACCTATTGACAAGTAGGGGTCGTCGCCCATTGAGGATGGCTGCAAAAAAATCACATGAAATCACATGAAATCAGAGGAAGAGATCAGTCGTGAGATCCAAAGCGCTGCCAGTACTGCAGCTAGCACAATGGCCGTGTGTAGGGAACTGAAAAGAACGGTCACATGATCAAGAAGCTCCTCATAAACCGCATTTCTGCAGTCAGTGCCAAGTGGCCCTTGAGCTGGTGGAAAGGGTGACACCACCGGACAGTGAAGTGATTTGGAGTGATTAATCACTATGTACCGTGTATCAATCCGACTGGTTTGGCTCTGGCGAATGCCTGGCGAAGTTTACCTGCCATTACGTGCAGTGCCAATTTTGAAGTCTGGTGGTGGTGGTGGTGCAATATGAGCTAGTTTTCGTTGTGTGTAGTCTTCTATGTTTTCTAAAAAGTCAAGAACAGAAGGATGTGAACACATTCTACTGTTTCAGGAGCAGTTCAGACGATTTTATCAGCCTGATAATGCACCCTGCCATGAAACAGTATCTGTAAGGTAGTAGTTTGTTTAAAATAACATCCTTCAAAGGGACTGGCCTGTCTAGAGTCCCAATAGAACAAGTTTTGGATCAGACAAAACTTGGACTTACATCCATACCTCCGCATCTAGCAGCGCTACCTTCTCTGGTTTCGTCTCTTGAGAAAAGATTGGTTGCCCTTCCGCCAGATATCAACACTTCATTGAAAGCAACTGCAGCAGAGTTAAAGTCGAAGGATGGACAGAGCCCATATTGATGCCTATGAAAGTGGTCTAATACTTTGTGTCAGCAAGTGTGTCACTATCTGATACGAGCTTCGCTCCTCTCTTCTGACGTCAGAGGGAAGTTACCTGTTCTGGCGCAAAGTCGTTCGTATAGACAATTCCATGGCCTTAATTACTAAGGGGTGCACTCAGCCTCGTGATACCAATGAAGAGCTACTCGACCGAATAGTAGCGGCTCCGTTCAAGAATACCATCATAACGACTGGGGAGCAGTGTGTTGACCGCACGGCCGACCTATCCGCATTCTGATCTGAGGATGACACGGCGGTCGGATGGTCCCGATGGGCCACTTCTGGCCTGAAGACGGAGTGCTTTTTTTAAGTTACTAACTAAACCCTTGTCCAAACAAAAAAGTTTCTTTCAGCAGTAGTTACCGTAACCAGATTAATTTGGCGATTACTTGTCTCGACGTAATATTGTACGACTTAGAGAACCCGGAATCGTTTCCAGAATGATTTTTCACTTTGCAGCGGAGTGTTCGCTGATATGAAACTTCCGGCACAGTTTTAATCTGCCAGGAACTTGGAGCGCGAGAAATGCGATTGCACAATTTTCGTCTGAAGATTGTGTATTTCGTGCCTCTGGCGTCGTCGTGACACGCCAGCCTAAATCGCTGGTGGACCGGAGTATTGCGGGGGTGTTTAAAGGGCGGCGCGGGCTCAGTGACCTAGGGCAGCGGCTGCGCCCCGCCTTCGATCGGCCCTGCCGCCAGGGAGGCGGCTTTTCCGCAGCGCAGGGGCGCGCGCCACGTGCTCTCTCCGCGTGCCGCACCTCAGAACACTCCCATCGACTGCACCGCACCGTGCCCTCCTACAGATCTCTACTCTGATAGAAATCACATTGAGATTACTGGTGATATTTGCTTTATAGGCAAATCGCCGTGGTCCAAGGGCTTATTCTCTACCTAACCTTTCGTCTCCCAGTGCTGGCAGTGTCATAGACTTGAACGACTCAGAAAAGTCTCAAGTTGAGGAAGGCGAACTGTTTATATGTATCCACGCAACGGTGGATTCGTGACGTCATCAGGCCACTGCTTAAGATAACATAGAGGTGCCGAGGTAAGTTACATAGCTCGTAGTGAGGAAGATTTGCCACTATTTGTTTCATTTAGCACAACTTGTCTAATTTTCAGTCCTTTGTCTGTTCAGATTTGAAAAATGTACGTTCTGAATACGATTGTAGTTACGTGACTGACAGTAGTCTGAAACAACTGTTACGAAGGGAATGGCATGCGAACGTGTATTTTACATCGTCGGTTATGCGCTTTGCCCTGTGCTGAAATTTTCTGACTGCGAGAATGTAAATTTAGGCGAGAGAATGTAAACAGCCAATAACTTTAACAAAACCAAAACTGCATGAATTTACGTAGCGCGAGAACTGACTCCAATGCAACACTATATACTTGAAATTGGTCCTCGTAATAAAACGAAACTTGATCAATTTGAAATTGTCCCTGCGCTCACTGAATACTATCCATGAAATAATAAAGCGTCTTACCTTCATCTGCGCAATGGTAATGTTCTTAGCACTGGTCTCTGTTAGTATTTTAAATTGTATAGTTAACAAAAAGCTGTTGTGCAGGGCTGTTGCTTAGCATACATTGTAATTGAATCGAATATGACTGACAATAACTTGTCCAGAAAAATTGTCAAATGACATGGATCTGGGAACTGCTATTGACTCAGGTAACAATATGGCACTAATTTTAAAACTCGTATTTACTCTTTGAAAATTAATAATGCTAAGAGTTAACACTCAAAAGCGTTTCTGAAGAAGAAAAATTGGTTAACATAGAGTATAGATTGGTCAGGAAGTATTTGTATCGAGTGTCGCAATGTATGGAAGTGAAACGTGGACGATAGTTTCCATAATGAGATGCTTTCGAAATGTGGTGCTACAGAAAAAGTTGAAATTAGATGGGTAGATCACATAACTGAGGTATTGAATAAATTGGAGAGAAGAGAAATTTGTGACACACCTTGACTAGGAGGGATCGGTTGGTAGGACGTGTTCTGAGGCACCAAGGATCACCAATTTAGTATTGGAGGGCAGCGAGGAGGGTGAAAATCGCAGAGGGAGAATAAGAGATGAATACACTAAGCAGATTCAGAAAGATGTAGGTTGCAGTAGGTACTGGGAGATGAAGCTTGTACGGGATAGAGTAGCATGGAGAGCTGCATCAAACCAGTCTGTGGACTAAAGACAACAAGAACAAAAAAATGATTATACATTAACAATTTGCTTTACAAAATCATTGGACGTGAGTGCTATACATTGTCATCACTTTCGAATGCGTGCATTGCGCTAGTAACAACTTTCTTTACGTTAATTATTTCCAATTTTTGTTGATTGCTTTTACAGTTAGCAAACATCATAGCATCTTGCAAATAAAAAAAATCATTACTGCCCGTAGCGACTAAGTGTATATTCAGCACACATCAGATACACCTTTCCATCCAAAGTTAATTTAACACTAACTTAATGCCGCTGTTGAGCAGCGACGCTACACAATACACATTTGACCATCTCTAAGTACACTTCTTACATAACTCGAATTAATGTATCCTTTGTTTATAACGTTCAGGTTGATTCTGCGCTTTTATATTTCTATGGCCTGTCTGTACACTCTAGCACAGTAATGATTAGATCTTGCTAAAACCACAGTCAGACGAATTTGGTGGTTTTCTGGTCCCAGAGCATGGTCTGTAACTGCTGGTTCTCTGCTGTGGCAAGCGGCGGATCTACGTCTTTTGCAGTAGCAGTTAGATATTTGTAACACTCTTGCTGGTTTAAACACTGTATCAATACCGTGTCTGAGAACTCAGCTGATGCGTTTTTCAGCAGTCTTTACGAATGGAGGGCAAACTTTCCTTGTAGTTTGCTGTTTCTCATTAGCTCTGGACATTTTAGGGCTTAGTGCTTCATCTATCTCCTTGTCAGAGGAGCCGTTTCTTCTGAAGGCATTTCTTAAATGGCGGAGCTCGTTCCCACGTTACTGGTGTTCTGATTTTTTTTTTTTTTTTCACTGGTCAACCAACTTCTCCTTCCTCCTTCCTACTTGCGATGGAGACTGAAGCTCCTGTGCAGGTATCTGTGGGTTTTACTTTATGTAGACCTCACGCCCGACAAGTTTCGTAGGGTCTTTTAAGTACTTAAACTCCTAACACGAAATGTGACGTTTATCCGCACTGAATTTAAGATTAAATATTTCAAAAAATTAGAAATTCTTCGTGCTTTCTGTCCATGAGGCCATATAAGTGAAGTATCATCCACATATCGAAACCGACAAGAGGTAATCTTAAGTTTCATTCTCTTCTGTCCGTGTTTGCTTACAAATTTCTTTTTGGAGAGGGTCCGCCTTGAGAAACAGTTTGTCATTTTATTTCCAGATATGTTTCGCTGAAGTTTCAACATTGTAATTGTTTTTAAGCAGCAACAGTGAAAGTTACTCAGCGCAGGCTTTCACGGTAAAGATAACGGGGAAACCAGAAAAAGTGACAAACTGTGAAACAAAACTGCAATAACATAAAAATCCAGGAAATCCACAGTATGTGATAGAAAGGTAATAAAAACCCATTGATGATGCCATAACTAACTAAACATGTCTGGGTGGTAAAAATTGTTTTACTCAAGGCGGACCCGCTCCAAAAACAAATCTACCAACGAGACGGTTTCTCCTGAGCTCTCTGAAGGGTTGCTTCTTAGAATTTTGTCATAAATAGTACCTCTTCAACAATATAACCGCTTTCCAAGTCGTTAAAGTCTCTGATGGAAGACGAAACGTTAGCAGAGAATGCTACCTTGGACCACATCCTTATGCCCATAAAACAAATGTCAGCAATAACACAAACTAGTATCGCCTGTCAACGAAATTCGACCAGTTGCGTCGATGTTATAAAAATATAAATGCTCGTAACATGGTGACTGCCCATAGGTCGGTCACTGGACCTGGAACTATGATTAAAAATGCCATGCATCGTAGCGATACACTCAATGCAAAAAGTCTGAAATTTTAGCCTCAGAACTATGGCAAATACTGTATTGTAGCTAGGAACATGATTGAAACATTTCTTTCATTTCTTTGTTTTGAAGGGAGTCCTTGATACAGTACGTTGGAAATAAATTTTGTGTTAATAGCGGCAAATTAACTTTACCTTTACAACATTATGTGAACTCCGTAGTATCAAGCAAGATGCAAAAGTTTTGCATTACAAAATCTCCACTTTAAATTCATCAGACCACATTAACAGCTCTCAAAACTAATTGGAATTAAGTTCAGTGCTTATCTAACTGTATATTCCAAAAAACAATAAAAATACCAGTGTTAACATTAATCTTGTTACTTTGTCTATGCAGAAAATAAGGTTCTAAAGCTTTCTTTCAGACCTACCCATTAGCACTCTCCTTAGAGGCATGGCCTAAAATATAGTTTCCTTATTACAAGGGAAGTCTTAGATACTCAAAATTAAGAGGCACGAAATTAGGAACTTACTTCCAAGTTTGTGGTAACGGTGGAAAAACAGTTCACTTTACTCTTAGAGAAAAGTAAGCGAAGAAAGCGACGCCAATAATCAACGTTATGTACAGTTTTTGTTGCCTCCGAAGGCTTAGTTACTACGTTTAATTTTCCTTTGCTGACGTCAATGACAGCAGGTTGCAGAATTGTAGGTGCGTAGTATGTGCATGTGGCTGTAACTTAACCGTCTACGACAGTTAAACTGAACGTCTCTAGAACGTGGTTTCACGAAACTTGGATACTTCAGTGTCATTCCGAACACATTTCGTAATCGGTATGAGGGTAGAAGTTAGCAGTGTGAGACACATAAGGAAACATTTCTCTCTTCTGTATGTCTACTTCCTTTGACCTGACTCAACTGCTACATACTATCTTCTTTTTGTCTACGTCTATGGAAAAGTACATTCCCAATTTTTTGATTGGTCTACTTTTATCAGTAATATAAAACGTCGGTACTTAATTTTTCGATGTTCACGTATTATTAAGATGCCAGCCTTGAAAGCGAGCATTTTACGTAGATTCACACTTTTCCAGGAACACTTGGAGGTGAAAGCAATGTTGCCACTCGCACACAAACTCGTGATCTTGCATCTCATTCAGCACAATCAAACTCGGAATTTGCCAAATGTACGAAGGCGGACATGTCATCAGTGACTTGTTGAATGTACTATGTTTTCATTTGTTTGAGTCTACAAATTTTAAAGAGTGTATGCGTAAAGCCGGACGTGGTGGCAGAGCGGTTCTAGGCGTTTGTCTGGAACCGCGCGACTGCTACGGTCGCAGGTTCGAATCCTGCCTCGGGCATGGATGTGTGTGATATCCTTAGGTTAGTTAGGTTTAAGTAGTTCTAAATTCTAGGGGACTGATAACCTCAAATTTTAAGCCCCATGGTGCTCAGAGCCATTTGAACCATTTGGTATGCGTAAAGTTTGCAAAAATATATGGTCTGACGACGTTGCCACACTTCTGCATGCAGGAAACATTTTTTAGTTAAATTTAGCTGAATACGTTATGCGAACCAAGTCTTGAGAATCCAACAGTTTTCTTCTACTTCAAACAAGAACTTTCGAAGTCCTATAACACGATCTAATTGAAGTTAAATGGAGGAATGATGCCGCATTCGCAGCCAAAACTGTACCATTCGTGAATTTGGTTTGGTTGAAACAAAGATCTGTTTATAATTAATCTTAAGTTTTCTGATCACTCATCAAAATAATATCCCTGGTACAAGAGGTGAAGAAACGTGTCGGTTTGGAAGATAGCGATAAAAAATAAACAGGAGTGTTGCAATAGCTATAACGTAATGAGGGATTTATTTTATGCGATTAAGACTGAGTTCCTGAGGTGAAATTCCTTTGGTTTATCAACAACAGCCTTTTCACTGTCAAAACTTGCAGTAAAATTTTGCTGTGCAGGTAGTTAAACGGCAAACATTGAGCTGAATCGGCCTGCGCATATTTTCATAATTGATATACTCTGAATTTACTTTCGTAGCTCACACATACGAAAGTACACTATCGCTGTCATTACGTAATGCTGCCTCATTTCGAACAAAGATTTTTTAAAATAATTCGTTTTTTAAATAACTGCCGGCCGGAGTGGCCAATCGGTTCTAGGAGCTTGTCTGGTATCGCGCGACCACTACGGTCGCAGGTTCGATTCCGGCCTCGGGCATGGATGTCTGTGTTGGCCTTAGCTTAGTTAGGTTTAAGTAGTTTTAAGTTCAACTGGACTGATAAACTCAGATGTTAAATACCATAGTGCTCAGAACCATTTGAACCATTTTTTAAAAATATAACGTGTTTCTCTCATTGTTTCCACGATGGGCGGTGTGTGGTCGAGGTTTTCTTAGTCTTCGGGAATTTTCTGTTTCGTTTCTTAGTGTTGAGACAGCAGAAAAGGAAATTTTTAAAATTCTGGTCCATATCAGTTATATTGTTGAAATAGCACTGACGAGGTAACAGCCTAATCACTGACTGTACACGTGCAGCTGGGCTGATACTTGATCAAGGCGCGCAGATAAACGTGAACTTTCCACTTAATCTACGGAGCAGACTACGCGGATTCTAACCGCAGCCGCGAACATACCCGAGGAAAATTAACTCGCAAAAGAAAAAAAGCCGCGCTAATAAATATGCACAAACTCGAAATAATTCCAATCGACGTTAGGCTTCCCAAATACGGGTTAGATGAGTTTGCGACCGTTTTCGGGATGTGCTATGCTTCAGAGGGGCAAAAAACGATATTTTTGGACTTACTCAGTTTTCGCTTATAACTCGAAAGCGATACATCCTATACTAAATACGAAAACATGACAATAAGAGCATAAAATTTTGCGTAGAATTGGCTACTTTAAAGTTAAAATCGTTTCAGCCGTTTAGCAATACCCATCGTCAAAGATCGGCAGTTTGAAGGAAAAAGTGAGTTACGCTCATATTTCATCGCCTTCAACTCAAAAACGGCTACTCCCCATGAAAGGTCTCGTGCACGAAAAGTGTACAGCATCGAATTCTGCGAAAAAGTAGTCAATAAATCTTAAAATTCACACACTCCTTTGCAATAATACGAGAGTGTTTGTAACGCTAAATTCCTGCTAAGACTTTCTCGTGAATTCAAATCATTTAACTACGAACCAACCACATCAATCCAAATACTCACATTCTGTCAGTGTAGTTATGAATCATTATATGAGAGAGAATAATTACAAACCGAGCAGTCATATTTAGAGCTAATATAAGATTAACAGAATAATAACAAAACAACCCACCTGCAGAACATGGTTCCTCAAAATTACCGTTAGGTAACTCTGATTTACTCCGCGGAACCGTACGAAACTTTTGCACTTGTACGGTTTCAAATCATCACAGTATTCGGTGCAGGTGTAGTCGCTGTGATAAGGGTAGTTGTGGGAATGAAGAGAAGTCTTCAAAAGTGTACCAAACGACGTGAAATAATCATGAATTAATGATACATCCTTGTAGGTACATATCCGTGCACGTGCTTTCGACCAAAATCCTTCGCAGAACATAATACCTCGGTATAAAAGATATTTCACGTAAGAATGTAACCTTCATGTACTCCTGTTTTTCATCTTCTTTGAGGTAAAAAGTGTCGATTTTAGTACCCTTCACAAGGCTACAAAATGTCAGTGAGTAAAAACTGGTCTTGCTAAATAAAATACTTCTACCCAAGACAAGTGTCTTACGTCACTATTTTCCTCAAATACTAAGTTTTAGCACAACATCGGTAGACAGTGTCAGGAGCCGGTTAAACATATTACTGCCCCCCTACAAGCCGTGAAAAGTGTCATTAATCGTGACCAGGCTCTGCCAGTCATGATATGAATTCACCATAGGTTAGGCGTACTTTCAATGACGACGGAATAACGCACGAGACATGAAAATCGGGTCTCGTTTGTCAGTGTTGAAATCACAGTCAACACATACTCCGTCCTCGACGGGGGACTTGTCTTACACCGGGTTATGCGGTGGCACAGTGATGAAGTGTTTTCCTCCATCCTCGAAAAGGGCGTGAACTACGTTAAAAACTCTTTAGGATCAATTGCAGCAGAGACTGATACACCCTGAGAGGGAGCTGAGAAAAAAACATAAAATCTGTAAGCGTCGGAAGAGCCCGCATTGCATCAGCTTGTTTTGATGAGACGGTCACCAATTCTGCCAAAAGAAGTTTCTTACTAAACTGACTTAATAAGAAACGTCTTAACAATGTTGACAGAAAAATTACACGGTGGAGGGTTCCACGTCACAGGCCATAGAGGACAAGTATCTCTTGATTGTTGGCACAGCCGTAGTAAAGTAGAGTGTTCGCCCTGCTGACTGACACACAAGTGCCGCGACACGACGTGGCATGGATTCGAATAGTGTCTGGAGTAGTGCTGAAGGGAAGTGACGCCATGAATCCTGCAGGGCTGCCAATAAATGCGTATGCGTACAAGGGAGTGATCTGTTCTGGACAGCGCGTTGTAAGGCATCCCAGATGGGCTCAGTGTTCATGTCTGTGGAGTTCTGTGGCGAGCAGAAGTGTTTAAACTCAGAAGGGTGTTACTGGAGCCACTCTGTAGCAATTCAGGACGTGTGGGAGGTCATTGTCCCGCTGGAATTGCCCAAGTCCGTCGGAATACACAATGGACATTAATGGATGCAGGTGATCAGACAGGATGCTTAAGTGTCACCTCTCACAGTCGTGTCTAGACGATCAGGGGTCCCATATCACTCAAACTGCACACGCTCCACACCATTAGAGCCCTCCACCAGCTTGAACAGCCTACTGCTGACATGAATAGGTCTGTGGTTTAATGAGGTTGTCTCCATAGCCACACACCTCCATCCGCTCTGCACAATTTGAAACGAGACTCTTCCGACGAGGCATCATGTTTCAGTCAACAACAGTCCAGTGTCTGTGTTGACAGGCTCAGATGCAGCATATAGCTTCTTGATGTGCAGTCATAAAGGGTACACGAGTGGGCCTTCGGCTCCGAAAGCTCATATCGTTGTTTCTTTGGATGGTTCGCACGCTGACACATCTGATCGACGAGTACTGAAATCTGTCGCATTGAACGATTCTCTTCAGCCGCCGTTGGTTCCGTTCGTGCTTGACCTTTTTCCGGCCGTAGTGATGTCGGAGATTTGTTTTACCGGATTCCCGACATTCACGGTACATAAGTGAAATTGTGGTACGGGAATATCACTTCATCGCTAACTGAAATGCTGTGTCCCATAGCTTGTTGGCCGACAACACCACCACCTTAAAACTCATTCAAATCCTTATAACTTGCCATGGTAGCAACAGTAACCGATCTAATAACTGCGCCACACACTTGTATTACAACCGGCCGCGGTGGCCAAGCGGTTCTAGGCGCTTCAGTCCGGAATCGCGCGACTCTACGGTCGCTGGTTCGAATCCTGCCTCAGGCATGGACGTGTGATGTACTAAGGTTAGTTAGGTTTAAGTAGTTCTAAATTCTAGGGGACTGATGACGTCAGGTGTTAAGTGCCATAGTGCTCAGCCGTTTGAACTTGTCTTACATAGGCGTTGCCGACCGCAGCGCCGTATTACATTTCTCTGTATTTGAATAAGCATGTCTGCACCAGTTTCTTCGTCGCTTCAGTGCAGCTGATAAGTGAGCCTGAAGAACCCACCACCAATAGCGTATTTATGAAACCTGAACCAGGGGTGGAGTTAATTGTGGGTTTGTACAAGGGTGACAGCTCGAAACCTTTGAATACAATTCGTCTGCAATTGCTCCGGAGAGCATCGAAAAATAACTCCAGTTTGGCATGATTTGTCCCGCAAGAAAGCCCGCGCTCGCCAGCTCTACCTCTACCTCTGGGTCTACTGGCAGCTTCAGATCTGGAGGAACAATCAACTGGATTCACCGAGATGGGGACTTGTAGCACTCGTACACATTACTATACTTCCTGGTTAACGTCGCTGACACGATGAACTTCCCATCTAGGGGCAAATGACCGCCGTCTAGTGCCTTAAGGGGGGGGGGGGGGGGGGGGGGGGTAGGACGTCAAACGGGCTGACTTGGAGCAGGAGAGGCACCACACAACATTCTCATTTCCGCTGTCTATACTTCTACAAATTCATGAAACTTTGTCAACACGACCAGGAAGGATTCAGGATTCAAACTCATAGCAATGTAAGTTCAAAAGTATAACAAAATATATTTTTTTAGTGTGAAATTTCATCATTTTTCACTTATTATTGGCTGTTGCTATAGGTACTCTTCTCTTTACAAGAAAGAGATTCTTCGATGAAGTTTGCACAGCAAACAAACCATACTTACAGGTGCATAAAACTCTAGAATTTATTTAATTAATGAAAAATGAGTGAGCTGTTGCATTTTAAACTTCATCTTTAGAAAGAACTCAAATTTTATGGTTATCTCAATTTTAGCACATTTTTTAATAGATTTGGAAACTTATAGTTACTTACAGCTCTAAGTATGGTTTCTACGCTGTGCAAAATTCATCGAAGAATCTCCCTTACGAAGAAACGTGTACCTATAGCAACGAATGCAGCCAATAGTAAGTGAAAAAAGATCACATTTCACATATAAAAATATTACTTTGTTTTTGAACTTCCACTGCTAAGAGCTTGAATCCTGAACCCTTCCTGGTCATGGTGGCAAAGTTTTATGAATTTATTTGTAAAAGTATAGACAGTGCAAATTAAAATGCCCTGTGGTGCGCCTCGTGCTCCAGGTCGGCCAGTTCCACGTGCTACCCCCCTTACCCGGAAATCCACCAGCCTTCCAGCACGATGTGGACGCTGTCGGAGACGGCAGGAGGTGTGGCGGCGACGCCGCGGCGCTGGCTCCGGAAATAGCCGGCCGCGTGGCTTGGCTGCCGCTGCCCGTGTATGTGCGCGACCGCCGCCTGCAGCGTCGCCACGACTGACGCGCCTGGCCTCTCGCGACGCGCCCGCCAGCCCGTGCTCGCTTTCGACACAGTAGCAGAGTGGCGCGGGGCGGTGACACGACCGAAGCCGCGGCTGGAGCGGAGTTGAGTGTCTCCCAGCGACAGAATTAGACGGCCGGCCAGGGACGCCTTGTAGCCGCTGGCGTGGGCGGGTAGCGGCGGCTGCCGGCCGAGCACCCGCGGCCTCGCTACTGTCCGTGCAGTTTTGTTTACCATTTGCTTCCCTGTATCATACACCACTGGCCGTTAAAACAGCTACACCACCCAGATGACGTGCTCCAGACGCGAAATTTAACCGACAGGAAGAAGATGCTGTGATACGCAAATGGTTAGCTTTTCAGAGCATTCACACAAGGTTGGCGCCGGTGGCGACACCTACCACGTGCTGACATGAGGAAAGTTTCCAACCGATTTCTCATACACAAACACCAGTTGACCGGCTTTGCCTGGTGAAACGTTGTGACCCCTCGTATAAGGAGAAAAAATATGTACCACCACGTATCCGACTTTCATAAAGGTCGGTTTGTAGCCTATCGTGATTTCGGTTTATCGTATCGTGACATGGCTGCTCTCGTTGATAGAGATCCAATGACTTTTAGCAGAATATGGAATCGGTGGGTTCAGGAGGGTAATACAAAACGCCGTGCTGGATCCCAACGGCCTATCAGTAACAGTAGAGATCACAGGCATCTTACCCGCATATTGCTGTAACTGATCGTGGAGCCACGTCCCAACACATGGTGACGTTGGCAACACAACCACCATCTGCACGAACAGTTCGGCGTTTCCAGCGGTATGGACTATCAGTTCGGAGACTGTCGGTGCTGTTACCCTTGACGCTCCATCAGACAGGAGCGCCTGCGATGATGCACTCAACAGCGAATGTGGGTGCACGCATGGCAAAACGTCATTCTTTCGGATGAATCCAGGTTCTGTTTACAGCATCATGATGGTCGCATCCGTGTTTGGCGACATGGCGGTGAACGCACATTGGAAGCGTGTATTCGTCATCGGCATACTGGCGTATCACCCGGCGTGATGGTTTGGGATGCCATTGGTTATAAGTGTCGGTCACCTCTTGTTCGCATTGACGGCACTTCAACTGTGGACGTTACATTTCAGATGTGTTACGACCCGTGGCTCTACCCTTCACTCGATCCCCGAGAAACCCTACATTGCAGCAGGATAATGCACAACGGCATGTGGCAGGTCGTGTACGGACCTTTCCGGGTACAGAAAATGTTAGACTGCTGCCCTGGCCAGCACATCCTCCACTCAGATCTCTCACCAATTGAAAACGTCTGGTCAATGGTGGCCGAGCAACTGGCTCGTCACAATACGCCAGTCACTACTCTTGATGAACTGTGGTATCGTGTTGAAGCTGCATAGGCAGCTGTACCATCCCAGCTCTCGTTGACTCAATGCCTAGGCGTATCAAGGCCGTTATTCCGGCCGCAGGTGGTTGTTCTGGGTACTGATTTCTCAGGACCTATGCATACAAATTGCGTGAAAATGTAATCACATGTCAGTTCTAGTATAATATATTTGTCCAGTGAATACCCGTTTATCTGCACTACTTCTTGGTGTAGCAATTTTAATGGCCAGTAGTGTATATTGGTTTCAGGCGGCCGACCACCACCACCACCACTTCGTCTTTTGTGCCAGCCTTATCTCGAAGTAGCGGTCGCACCCAGCATCTCAATCACCTCGTTCGTACACTGACGAAAAGCAATTGCAACGCTAAGAAATAATTATTGCCTAGTAATGAGACTTCGGCAATATACTTGCCTAGGTAACGTACAAAATTTAAGTGATTAAATTTGCTGTCCCTCGTAGCTCGTGCGCCGACTATAACAACGTTCAGACTCAAATCCTGATAACCTGCCATTGTAGCAACAGTAACTGATGTAACAACTGCGCCAGACAGTTGCCTTATGTAGGCGTTGCCATGTTCTGCCTGTTTACATACCTCTGTATTTCAATACGCACGTTTAAGTAACAGATTTGTAACAGTTAGTTGTCACTGTGGTGCCAACTGCTGTTAGTTTCTCCTGCAGGCGCAGTAAGGAGAGCCACAGCCATACGCCGAACACGATGGGATTCTCTTCCGTTAATGCCACGTGGCCGTCCGCAGCCCGGTATGTAGCAACCATACATTCTCGTGACCACCGCTCCCATCAATCATCTACGGTGGCCGTATTCCTGACAGCTCTTCCTGCGACACCGTACAATGGACGCCCACCTTGTAGCTCTACTTCACGACCTCACGCAAACTCACGAGGTGCTGATAGTGGCGTGTCTGTCGCCTTAAAGGCTTTCTTGACAGCCCAGCTCTAGGGTAACTAACGCTACCACCGTTGCTGCGTGTATTTTAGGCAAACCTGACTCGCATCCTCATAGCGGAGCTACTAACACCACTCTTACGTGACTTCAGCCAAATTTTAATGTGAGTCTTCCAGATGTAGAAACAAACAAGCTTACCAACTTCCGTTTGTCGCACAGCAACCTGTTAGCATTGAGATTTTCCCCTCGGTGCATATTCCAACCTGTTTTCCCACACAGTTTCTACCTTCTACTCACCTCTACCACCATCGACCTCCTTCTGTCATAACACATCCCACCACGTCGTCCTTGGCAGGGTTTCGTGTCCCTTTCCTCGTCGATTCTGCAGAGCAGCTCACCTTTTCTCACTCCGCCCATCTTACTGTCTGTAGAACATCCCCAACGCTTCGATCTGTCTCGCGTGTGTCACTGTCCGTTTCACTACCATAAAATGCTGTTGGAAACGTCCGGCATCATAAATTTCTTCCTAAGATTGATGCCTGTCTGTTAGCAGTAAACTTACTTTGATCAGGAATGGCCTCTTCGCCTGTGCTACTACTAATCATCTCCATCTTTCCTCCGCCATGTGTTCTTTTTGCTCAAAGATACCAGAATTCCTTAACTTCGTCATCTTCGCAGTTCCTAATCTTGACAACGTTTATTAATGCCATCCCCGCTACTCCTCATTGCTTTCGGCTTTCTTCGGTTTACACTCGGTCCATATTCTGCTGTCATTGGACTGTTCATTGCATCCAACAGGACCTATAATTCTTCACTGTCACTGAAGGTAACATCAGAGAATCTTACCACTGATACCTTTTGACCCTGGATTTTAATCCCACTCCTGAACCTTTGTCACTGCATCTTCGCTATATAGAAAGCCGAAAGACTGCATCACTCTTTTACAGCTCTTGTAATCGGAGCACTCGGTATGTGATTTCCATCACCGTTCACTCTCCGTTCTTGTACGTATTCTACATTACCTGTCTTTCCCTCTAGCTCACCCGCACTTCCGTCAAAATTGCTAACTCTTTGCACCGTTTACACCGTCGAACACTGTCTTTGTAGACAGATCCTAGCAGTGTACCTTGATTTTTCTCGCTTTCAATATCAACCGCAATATCAGAGTTGGCTTTCTGCTTTTACCTTTTCTGAAGTAGAATCCCTTTAAATTCACTTCTATATTATTATCAGCAACTCCTATGCGTGAGCTGTTAAGCTGATTCTGCGATAGATCTTGCACTTACCTCCTATCGTTACCTTCGGGAAAGCATGGACGACTGAAAGCTTTTACGTTACATCTTCAGTCTAAGATTCTGCAAATAAACATGAACAACAGTTTCGTTGCCACTTCTAAGTTGATTTCAAGTCTTTGAACACTGTTGAATTCGAGCTCTCAGATTTATCTTCAATCGCGTCAGCTGCTTCCTCTCTCTCTCGTAAAAGCCTTCTTTGTACACTTTCCACAGATCCCCTCTCCCCTCTCCTTCATTTCACCGAATGTTGTTGTTTGAGCTATACGCTGAATCAGCCGTTCCGACGACCATTGTTTTTGGATTCCGTAGATTTTCCTGGAACCCTCTTGTTTTAGATTCACTGTAATTCCTATTTACTTCATTACTGACTTAAATTGCTGTACTCCTGTTTCTTCCTGAACATTTTTTTTTTCTTTCGTAGACAGCTTGAATTATTTCTTCTTTCGCCCGATGTTTCTTCGTGGTTACCTTCCTCCTATTTGTTTTTCCAACATAAGTGACTGCGCTTTTTAGAGATGTCAGTCTTCGAATTAGCTGCTCACTGCAGCCTCAGAACGTTTGACAGACCTCACGTCGTTCTTCAGTATGCCACTTCCACGCTGATTCTTCAGGACGATTCTCTTAAACTTAAGACAACTCTTCCTCTCCAGTAAATAGAGATCTGCTACTCAAATTAATGAATCGACGTTGGCCAGTCACCATCTGCTACGTCAGAATACTCTCCTGCTGTCGTTAGCATGCAAATCGTGTGGTACGCACGCTACAGCTTCTGAAATTCTCATACTGAAGTTGCTAAGTGGAGGTTTGCGATGCTACGGATGTGTCGGCGGATAGCCGCAGTGATATTGACTCCGCGGATAAAAACCTGCACCGATGCAGATGTCCGCATACACCTGCCGATAGGCGCACTAAGTTACTTTCTGGTTAAGTTAATGGGGAGTGTCGACATTTTACAACCGATTTGTAACGGTTATTGTTTGTCATTATTGTTACACACTCGGGTATTGTTTGTGTCATTATTGTTACACACTCAGGTATTGGTTGTACATGCAATATCCTTCATAGGATAGATGCGTTTCTTTACATCCACGATAGCTGAAGAGTGACGCGGCGAACTTCCTGGTTTTGGGCGCAGTCGCGTGCAGTGCAGCTTTCGTCGTAGCGGCGACTGCCTTATGTCTGAATCGTTCCTGTTTCCTGTCCAGTAACAGAGGTCACTAGAGCAATTACCCAAATCTGCCACAGACGTGTAATCTTTAGACATCCTACCCACTGGGGTCTTAATGATCTGATTTGTTTCTCATAGGACATGAATTATATTCAGTAGATCAGAGATTGTGTAAATGTTTCTTCAATACGTTCTCAACTACGCACTAAAATTGTTGTTACATTGATGTGTAGCAAGTTTAATAGTATTTCACATTGTGGCGAATTAACAAACATTTTACAGTATGTACCCGACGACAAATTACAACGCGTCTTAATTTGACTTTCTAGTGTCGAGGAGATACTCTGCAAAAAATTTCACAATGTCCGTTTCATTAATTGCGATGAAGTTGTAACTAGAGAAACGTGTCAAGAATGCGACACTGATGTAATAAAGTGTGGTCATGAACAACTGCGTTCCCCTTTAGTCGTATGTAAAGTAAGACGTCTGTCTTCAGCACACGAAAAAGCGCTCGCTGCGAGCCTACCGGCATAACTCTGGCGCGTCCAGCAAATTGAAGTGGTTTATAAGACTGGACATGTGGATAGCTGTGGATCCTCTCACACGACTCGCCGTGATGCTGTCACTGAAGTCTTAGGAATAGTGCTCTGATACTTAAAGGCACGGTAGCAAGTGCACTATCGGTATCTCATTGCTTCTGACTAGACTCTAGAGTCTTGAACCTACATTACCGTACATTAAACACTAGTTCTCTTGCAACGTAACACGCTTCGTAGTTATGCATGTACCTAGTGGTGTCATGCGAAATTTTTCGTTTCCATCGAAGGTATTAAGCTTAACGTTGCTCCCTCCCATTTGACACTGAGAACTAAATTTTATGCGCACTGGCACACGTTTTGCAGCCAGGGGAGGAGCATGGGGGGGGGGGGGAGGGAGGGAGGGAAGGAGGAGGCGGCAGCAGCTTCAGCTTCCTTGAAGGTGGATACGGGAGTACCGGTCTGCTGTACGTGGTTTTAGATGACATTTCAGAATTACTGAAATTGTTAGAAAATGTTAGTGCTGTGCTTCTTTCTGTTTAGCGGTGATACTCAGAATATCCAAAGTTCATTTTCCTCGATAGCGATACTGGCAGAAGCTGTGGACGTGCAGCGGCAGAATACACACAATTTCAACGTATCGCAAACTGAAATGTTGCAGATTTGTCGAACTGCGTCTGAACGTTTATAGATTCTAAAACCTTGCTAAAAATAAATGAAAATCACACACAAACTTGAATTAGTGAAACCTCTACAGTCAGATTTTTGTCCGTTTTCTCGTTGCACTCAAAGAAACTGTTAAACGGACTGAATTGGAAACTGTACCCCACTGTCTTCCTTGAAGTGGCTTTGGATGTTGGTAGAAGTGTACACATAATGTAATATCCGTACTCAGATAAACTTTGGCTTCCACGGAAAAAATAGTTTACATAAATTAACACATCTAGCCTAGACAATTTAGAATATCCCTTGCCTCCGTCCCTTCTGTTTAGAGTTGGCTACTTTTGCGTGGTTTCTTTAAACTTCGTAGGTATAATTGTGCACAGGAGTTGATAATACAACGTCCAAATTGAGTTTGATACTCGAATGAGGAATTCACTTCTCATAATTGCGTTCATAGGTCAAATTGAACGAAATTGTTTCGGGGGTTAGACCGCGTCACGTTGGAACACACAAAAAAAAACTATTAAAACAGCTGTTTCCAGCGCAGTGGTACTCTGCAGGGGACCTAAACAGCCCTGAAGAGTTTCTGCAAGGACGGTCGAAACGTCTTACTGCGAAAATAACGCGGCGTGATGCCAAAACAGTTTCCTTCAAATTCAGCACACGTTGTTAAAAATGAGCACACCGCATTATTCAGCGGTTCATAAAATTCCAATGCGGCTTGTTAGCGGCTAGTTAGAATAAATTATCAGGTTGTGATTGTTGCTTGAGCTAAAACGTCCTTCCTTCTTTCCTTCCTTCTTTCCTTCCTTCTTTCCTTCCTTCTTTCCTTCCTTCTTTCCTTCCTTCTTTCCTTCCTTCTTTCCTTCCTTCTTTCCTTCCTTCTTTCCTTCCTTCTTTCCTTCCTTCTTTCCTTCCTTCTTTCCTTCCTTCTTTCCTTCCTTCTTTCCTTCCTTCTTTCCTTCCTTCTTTCCTTCCTTCTTTCCTTCCTTCTTTCCTTCCTTCTTTCCTTCCTTCTTTCCTTCCTTCTTTCCTTCCTTCTTTCCTTCCTTCCTTCTTTCCTTCCTTCTTTCCTTCCTTCCTTCTTTCCTTCCTTCCTTCTTTCCTTCTTTCCTTCCTTCCTTCTTTCCTTCCTTCCTTCTTTCCTTCCTTCCTTCTTTCCTTCCTTCCTTCTTTCCTTCCTTCCTTCTTTCCTTCCTTCCTTCTTTCCTTCCTTCCTTCTTTCCTTCCTTCCTTCTTTCCTTCCTTCCTTCTTTCTTTCCTTCCTTCCTTCCTTCTTTCTTTCCTTCCTTCCTTCCTTCTTTCTTTCCTTCCTTCCTTCTTTCTTTCCTTCCTTCTTTCCTTCCTTCCTTCCGTCACATCAGAGGTGGCACGTGAGAAAAAGATGTGGGTAGTCGCGACACACACTCTCAAACCGACATTTACCTCAAAAGAGAGAATATGGCGGTGTAATTATTTCGAATGTAAATGGGATGATAGCAAGGAGGGGGGGATCTTCGCTGCCTTTCCGTTCCATGAAAACTTCAGCAGCCTACTGTTATAATCCGTTCATAACAAGAATAAATGACACAAACATTGCAGTTTGGTGGAACCTCTTTGGATCTCCGTTTCACGTGGGACTGCAGCCAAGCTGTCAAGAGTATAATAAGTGTACGTTTTGTGCTGTGCCTTTCGCACACATCGACTTGGACAGCGCTGGCCGTTCAGCTGGTACAGCTGGCTTGCAGTGACGTGGCCAGTTGCAGATCACACGAAAAAAGAGAAACGAGCAGAGGAGCAATACAGCTACGAATGTCATTGAGTTTTTAAGCAGAATGAAATACGTTGCAAATTTCCCGCAATACCCTCCTTAAACGACTAGACGAAAACCACAACACGTTATCGTTTTTAGCTGACGTACTATCGTAATTTAAAAAAGAATGATGAAATTCGTAACATAACAGGGTAGTTCTGCATAAGCTGTGTGTAACATAACAGTACTGAAGAATTTCACCGTGTAGTGAAATATTGAAGCGACTGAAGGAATTACTTCCAGACGTCTGCTAATCTCTTAGCTCCTTTCTTATCCGAATCCGAGATAAAGATTTCAATTCTGGAAGTGTCACCTGCTGCGTGGATAACGAGCCTATCAACAGGATCCACGAAGCCAACCAGGCGCAGATTTTCTCTTTTATGACGAACCGTTCTATATCCCGCCAGCGTTCAGCAGTGTCGTGTGAAGCTGCCTGCGTTAATTCAAGTACGTCTGGCACCTTAAGTCTTGTTACTTCTCGGTCCAAATCTCGCAACTTGGCTCCAGATCAGTTCTGTTGGTTTCATATTGCAATGGTACAGTGGCAAACGTAAATATGGAGCATTTGTATGATGTACTTCATGCTGTGAAAATGATTGTTTTCATATTTCTATGATACTTATCTACCTCTGTGGTATAGAACGGCTGACACAGTCCAAATAAAGAGGATTTGGCTTTAATTTTTTGCCTTAAAATGTTCAATTGTTAACGCTGGGAAAGCTTCAAAGCAGATTTAATTTATGAAAACATTCAGAACAGCATACCTCTCGGCACGTTTTAACCGTGTTCCAAGCGCGTGTTTCACTACGGAACAGAAAGCAGCCTCAGCTTTGCTGCGCATTAACAGCGCGTCAATCAGAGCATAACGCAGCAGAGGCCGTGGATGTGCACGATTTTTGAAATAAAAAGTATGTATCTAAAGCGTGATTAAGAAAAACGTTGATGGCTGTCAATACATTTGAGTATCTTAGTTTCATTTAACGCAACTTACTAACAAAATATCTCGTATGTAAGAAAGACCTACTCCCAAGAGCCTAACACCAGTTCACGTGTGCTACGGCTTCTGACCAATCATCGCGTTTCTGTTGGTTTTTGCGGGCTTTGTGGCCGAGCGGTTCTAGGCGCTTGTCTGGAACCGCGCGACCGCTACGGTTACAGGTTCGAATCCTGCCTCGGGCATGGATGTGTGTGATGTCTTTAGGTTAGTTAGGTTTAAGCAGTTCTAAGTTCTAGGGACTGATCACCTCGTTAAGTCCCATAGTGCTCAGAGCCATTTGAACCATTTTTTCTGGCGGTTTTCATAAAGTTTATTCTTACGATGAACGGAGTATAGTGCTGCAGCGTGCAGCGCGCGCGCACCCTGGCCTAGGTCACGGGCTCTCGCCTTGTAAACAGAGAATCACAGGGAAGCCTCAGAGTTGTTCCCCCACCAGCCTACCCTCTACCCTCTATGGCTAGACTCTTCTGCCCGCTACACAAGCTCACCAGTACCCCACAGCTCGCACAAATTTAACACTCTACGTTTTACACCGTCTGCGCTCTACTTAAATTTGTTGGCTTTCGGCATCCGTAATCATTCGCATTGGTACTGGCTCCTCTTTCGCTAATGGCAAACTGCTCTGATACTGCAACACTGTCCTTTCTTCAGTACGACGTAAAACCCAACATTTAGCAGCGCGTCCACTAACTTGCGAGTAATCCCGTCATACTGAAAGCGTCGCAAATTCTTCCGACAGTATACAGCGAGGAAGCCAGTTGTTCGGCTTAGAAAAATACCATCCGTTAACGGTATGGTCTGAGTTCCCTCTGCGTACCGAGACTAATAGATGCCAACCTGCATAGACGCGTTCCCTCGCACAGACGACAGCAGGCATTCTGCCGGCTTAGGAGTCGGTGTGTGGAGGAAAGCTCACCTCACTATGATGGCCAAGGGCTGTGTAAACAAACACCGGAACTTCTGTGATAAGATGCACACCTCAAGGAAACTATTTACCAAGCTACAATCTGTTTACGTTACTATCACTGAAGACGAAAACTGGCATTAGTGGCAGGGAACGACCGTCTGAATGTACACGTAGGCGTACTGATCTAATCGGAATGCAATGGACAGCATGCGTACCTGATGTTCCAAACCGCCGCACAAAAACGGGATTTTCCGGTGTTCATTCATTGGGTTCTGTTGGTGATAAAGTTAATTGTTTTGGATAGCCCTTGGAAGGATCGTCTTAGTGTCACTATTCTGCTGTACACGGTCAAAGTAAGAGTACTGATCTTCCTCCTGCTTAGGGAAATTGGTTAATTCTTTTTGCATTTTGTCTGCATGGGCTTCGTGGGACTTGCTGAGGCGCCATTAGTTCATGGGCGGTTCCTCATTAAACCACAAGAAGTCGTTTTTTACTCTATTTTCGCCGTCACCAGCGGACCAAAACCCAGCGGAGGATTCAAAGACGGCTGTGCACAGAAAATGCACGAAGATTGTACGATATATTCCTAACATGCCGATGTCGAACAGTTTTGGAAATTTTCTTGACACTTTATTCGTTTCAATGATAGAGAGGTTCAAATTCACTGTACTTTTATACGTAAAATTCGGTGTACAACATACTGGTGTTACGTAATTTCGTTTCACATTGATGAACTATCTAAATTTGACTGAAAATCTCATTTCATATTAGTCATAAGCCCTACTCCAGCAGGGAAAAGAAGGCAACTAGCGAAAAATGCCTTTGTAGCACAAAAAATGTGAATGTTAATGTTTAAGTCTCTGACTGAAAAGTGGGGTACCATCTGCCGCTTTCTACCTTTAAAAAAATTTCGCCAAAACTTTGGCATGCGAACATATTTGCGCATTTTTATACTGAGAGAACAGGCAGTGGCAATGTCGGAGAGATGAAGTAATAAACATTGCGGTTGTGCTGTAGAGAGTAAAGGAGACAGAGCCAAAGGGGGGGAGGGAGGCGAGACAGTGCCAGTGTAACGTATTTGACAGTGACGTAACAGTGGTAGGGAAGAGTGGAGGAGACAGTGCTGGACGGGGAGGGGTAGGAAATGAAGTGGAAATGGGTGAGAGCCCATGATGAGACAGAGTACGTGACAATTAGAACGTGGAAGAGAGTGCCACTGAGGAGACGGCAATATGAAGGGAGGGAGGAAGGAAGGAAGGAAGCAAGCAAGCAAGCAAGCAAGCAAGCAAGCAAGGAGTTATTTACGGTGAGAGAGAGTGAGGAAAGTGATCGTGAGAGGAGACTGTAGCGTCAGGACAGAAGGAAGAGAACTGTGCCTGTGACACAGGAGACAATGATAAACGCGAAGAGATAATGACAGTGAATTGGGCTGAATGAGTGAGGAACTGGGAGTAGATGAGTATGAACGACTTACAGCGACGGACTGGTGGGTGTGAGCGAGTAACAGGAGCTTGTGGCAGTTTATGGTGAGTTGCCCGTTAAAGTGCGAATATGTTCGCATGCCAAAATTTTTGAAGATACGAGGCAACTTGTGCCACACTTCCAGTCAGTCTTTTAAATTGGCATTCCTTGTTCTCAGATAAGAGCATTTTTCCTCTGGTTCAAAGTACGGACGAGGTTAAACACACACACACTCACTCTCTCTCTCTCACTCACTCCCCAACCTTTTCTTTCTGCAATCAATAGTCTACTTATTACGTATGTCGTGATTCCCTCAATGACAGAGTGGCCTTGGCGCTCAGGTCGTCGTCACACGTAATCCATGGCGGGGGAAGGGTGAGTCTAACAAAGGAACTAATGGGTTTTCCCCGCGTAACATGTTCCTTTTACGTCGGTGAAGTCTTTCTTAGAATTCGTACAGCCGTAGAGTCATATAGCTTGTTAGAGATAGCGCGCTGAGTTCATCCGCGAAGCTTTAATTTTTCCTCTGTGGCATTGGTGTGACCATTCCAATGAGTGTTACTAACGCACGCTACTATCAATTTTTAATTTCTCCTGGTGTCATAAAATTATGGTTAGTCTTTGTAGAGTACCTATGTAAGAGATACTCTTCAGTATTTCGTGTACGTGGCTGTGCAGTGATTAGATTTTCTGTGAATTTGGAAAAACTCCGTAATAGCCGATGTTCAAACAGTTCTTTTAAAGCGCCATGTTTTCATCGTAGTTGTTAGACAGAACATTAAACATTTCACGCTGTGCTTAGTCCGCTTGTTTCCTAATTACATATTTATTAAACAGAAGCAATAGGTCAGTTGGAATTAATATAGACCACCTTTCGTTATTGACTGTTCTAAAAACTTGAAAACCGGTCTTGAGTGTTCGGCAGCTAGTAACTTCTTTGCAATGACTGTTCTAGACAGTACGATAAACAGTGGAAAATGTAAGATTTTGGTGGTAAGGATGCTGCCTTGACTCGCTATTCAAAAGGTTGATTTTTAACGTATTTTTGCCAGAATCGTTAGTGTCTGATAGTTTCTACTATCGTAAGAGATCTTTTTCACTGTGCACTGCTGAGAGTTTGTACTCTGTGGAAAGTGTGCATCAGCAGTGATGTGAACACGAACACACCAGAAAGGTAAAGTGTTGCCCATTTCAAAAATTCGATCCGAAATCATTTTTTAATCCTGATTTTTAAGTAGCTGATAGAAATAAAATTCTTTCAGTCGCATTTGTAGTGGCACAAATGTCCATTCTAAAGGTGCAGAACTTGCTGGAACTAAGCCTTATCCGTCTCCTAGCAAGGTTCTGTTAAAAGCAGAGGATAGTGTGAAGTGAAAGAATTACGTGTGCCAGCGACGCCATTACTCTCTTGATGGTACGTGTTAATTTGAAAAGATAGCTCACTGGAAAGGTAAAACAGTGTGATCTCCAACCTGCACGATGTCGCTTAGAGCTGTTGTAGAAAGGGGTCTGGTGGGCAGCTTGACTGGAGGGATAGGGTGATTAAACAAATACCTGCCAGCTGCAGAAATTTATCAGAGGGAGAGGGGGTGCCGAGAGGGCGGCAAGGAGCCCCTTGCGGAGGCCTATGGCACAAGCAGCAGGTCATGAGGGTACTTTAGCGCGCCACGTGGACCACCTCCTCCTCCTCCTCCTCCTCCTCCTCCCTCCTCCTCTCACAGAGGTATAACACTGACTCGTGACAGTAATTCGGCCAATAGCAATGAAGTTACAGTACACCCAACGAAATTTGGTAAAAGTGCGGTGTTAAGGAACGACGCATAAAATGAAGTGGACACACGAATTTTTCTACATAGTCGATTGTGAAACGAATATGTGAAAAACACTAACTATATGGGGGTGCAGAGAAGTAATGGCTGCGAATTTATGCGAAAACTCTTAAGACTTTCTAAAAAAATTAATAGCACTACATCTTTATTAGTTATGTCGGCGTATTTGTCATCAGCGTCACCCTGGTGACGAACACATTTCTCCCAACGAGAGGCTGGTTTGTTGATACCATCGCTGTAGAATGTTTGACCTCGTTAAAGGAACCCCATCCCCGCCTCAGCTTACATAAATCCATCACTATCAAAGTGAAATCCTCGAAGGTGTTCTTTAAATCTTGGAAACAAATGAAAATCGGATGGACCAAGTTGGCACTGAAGGGCGATAGATAACAGTAAACACAGGAGTGGAGCAGCTCTTCGTACGAGAATATAATCGGCGAATGGGCCGGCCTGCCCGTTCTCGACTTAAATTTTGCCCAGTGTGTTAAGTTGCGCTGGGGAGAACTGCCGCGAAACTTTCAGTACACTAACAATAATACTACAGCATGCGTTGCCATCCGTGGTGCTCACACACCCTATTAAGAACTACGTCCTTTCTTTTGTTATGTTCAGCGGACCATCATAAAGGCCGAACGACTTCAGTGTGATAGTCTTATAATGAAAGTGCCTTTTTTGTTAGTCTCCCATACAGTAGCTCTTTTATGTACGGTTTCATAGAGCTGTGTTAACTGATGGTGATAGACAATGCAAAAGTTATATTCTTCCTTATTTTTGTACAACAGTGCATATCCCCAACTGACAGAATTCGCTGGCTAAAATCGAAATTAGGTGTCAGCGCCAGCCACGGCGACGTTTCTCTATCGTTCAGGAGTTGGTAATATGTCACTTTCGCGTAGCCAGTTGAATGATACTTTCACGGAAACGAGACTCGAAAAGAGGGCAATCAACTTCTAAAGTCGAAAGTGAAACCATTTTCTTCGCTGTTGCAAACACGACTATTTTTTTTGCCGAATGTCACGAATTAAGAGTGTGTTCAGGTTGGGATATAGCAGTAAAGCTTATATTTATAATCGTAGTTGTCACAAATGTGACTGCGTCTTCCGAATGTTTCAGGATTTTAGAGGTCGTTATGTACTGACGCGAGAGTGACAATATTCCTTAGTCTATTGTTTCGAAATACAGTGCGTCCGCTGTCCTCGTTGGTTGCGTAGAACGATCAGCTGACACGCCCCCTTTCGTTCTCATCATGCCCCACGACGAGCGCTGCCAACATTACTGCACGGAACGCATGCGTATGCCAATGACTGATTGGATACTTTCACCAAACCGCTAATGTCTGTGTGGGCTCGGTGTGTTTAATGAACTTTCGTACTAGAGACCCAAAAAGGATCCTACTTCATAACTTATCTCGATTTTTTCGATAAAACAGTGCCTTTTTAAAATCTTTACAGTTTGCAACGGCCGCCGACCATTACGGCGAGGCTCGCAGAAAACCGGAGGGCGCAGGGCAGACTGCCCTGTCCTAGTAACTTGGTAAATAGTCCGTGGCCTTAAATTTGTATGTCTCAATTTCTTTGCTGCTTCGACTTGCACCACGCTGTACTGTGAGCTTACTCACTTCACGCATTAAGTCCCAGCGCTGCTAGCATTTGGAAACCTGTGTGCCTTTGAACAATGGGTGCTACGTTGCTAGGGGAACTCAATGAGAGATAAAACCTGTCGCTGCATGTTTACACTCCCCATGTACACACTGCAGTGAACAGTTAGGGCTGCTCGTATCAGTTTAACGGTCAACTGGTCACATTATCAAGACGCAGGCACTTGGACGAGGACGAATAGTTTCGCCGTGCATAGTCTGCCTTATGCTGAAGGTAACTGCTGAGGGTAAAATGTTTCCTAGGTTTGGAGACCTCACAAATAAGTGCATTGGGTGCAAATATATCGTTGGTCAGTCGAAACCTTAAAAAGGAAGTACCCCAGCTAGAACGGCTGAAATAGAACAAAATTACAAAATATGGATAACCGTTGTATCAGACACGCATTCATTTACTGTAACACTCTCAAATTGGAAACAAATACCGAGGTCCGCCGTCAAGTGGAACTGTTTTGTGTATTTGCATGGCAACGCGCGTCGTCGCATAGCCTGCCACGCCCTCTACTCTGCAGAATACGTAGTTCAACATGTTGCAGCATCCTGCATACACCTAATCTCACCCGCGTAGAATTTCCACCTGTTCGGTCCACTTAAGATTGGTCCACGAGGCCGTTGATTCACCTCAGATGTGAAGGAAGCACGTAAGTGGGATAGCAGCTCAGCCGAATAACAATTTGTTCTGAAGGTATTCGGATGATTGTACAGCGACGGACCAATGAAATTGAAAAACAGGGCAACTGTTCAAAAAGTCTTCGTAAATTCTGTACTTGCGTTGTAACAACTTGGACAAATGTTATGGTATTTAATAGCTCACTTTTCGTAAGAGGTAATTCGCAAGGTTCGGCACGAGTTAGTGTCTAGTAAGCAGGTTATGTGAGGAAGACGGTGCATCGTCACAGGAGGAAATCTTTCGGTAAGAATGCTGTGATCAGTTCCACAAGAAATTAGGAGTAGAGAAAATTACCAATAAATTAGGAAAGACAAACCCACATACAGGGTTGTTGGTGAAGAACGCAACCAGCCACAAATACTTTCCCCCAAAAAAACCTTTGCAACTGGACATTTGCAATAAAAAAATCTTTCCCATCTTGAAATAGCTAACTTCTCCAGTTTTGGACAGCGCCATGCCGCCTGCTCTTGTAGATGTATTCTACAATAATATTATAGTATCTAGCGCCACTTTCTGTGAGGACAACACACGCGTGGTAATGTGCCTGCATTTGGTAAGATATAAAGAGTGAAAAAGTTATGTGAACTTCCACATACGTGGTCGATAAGACTACGCTTCAGTGTATACGCTTTTCAGGACGATGCACAAACTATGCCGTTGCAAACGGCACACACTTCGAAACTTACTAGCAGATTAAAACTGTGTGCCGGACCGAGACCTTTGCCTTTCGCGGGCAAGTGCTGTATCATCTGAGCTACCCAAGCACGACTCATGCCCCGTCCTCATAGCTTTACTTCTGCCACTACCTCGTCTCCTACCTTCCAAACTTTACAGAAGCTCTCCTGGAAGGTAGAAGTACTGGCAGAAGTAAAGCTGTGAGGACGGGGCATGAGTCGTGCTTGCGTAGTTAAGATGGTAGAGCACTTGCCCGCGAAAGGCAAATGTCACTAGTTAGTCTCGGTCCGGCACACAGTTTTAATCTACCAGGAAGTTTCATATCAGCGTACACTCCGCTGCAGAGTGAAAAATCTCATTCTGGGCACACATTTCTAAAAGCACTGATACGCAAACAATTCAACAATATATTCCATCCGTTGTGTCCTGACATGTGCTTCACATTGACGATTGTTTAGAATGCAAAGAGCATCCACAAAGCAGACACATGATTAGGTAGTTAGTTGGCATTACAGTATAAAAACATAAGTACAAGGTCACACACAAACTCAATATTTAAGTTTAATTTAATGAAGAGGGACATGTGAAGGTTATTTCTGGGGTACGTTTATGCAAGTTAAGATTATAACAAATCATAATAAAAATTAAAAATCTGTTAGGGTACTCAATCGAGTTTGAGTTTGGCCTCTTTCTGTTTTCTATGCTAGTTGTTGCGACGTAATACAGTGCATGTAAGGATATTCTTCAAAGTTCAGGCTGTCAGGCGTCCACATCGTGATTAATTTGCGAGAACAGCTCGAAGGTAATCGGTAACTACCAGCTCCAGATGCTCATGCAAAAGTGGTGGTGTGAACTGTGGATGTGTTTTTCTAGCTCTTCGAAGTCAGTTTTCCGGTCTTCGTTAAAAGCCAGAGTTTGAACTAGAACTCAACCAACAAATTTCGGAGGTTACTCTTAGTATCTTTGGCATAAGGTCTCTCTCTCTCTCTCTCTCTCTCTCTCTCTCTCTCTCTCTCTCTCTCTCGCTCTCTCTCTCTCTCTGTGTAACAAACAAGCTTTCTGCCTTCCTTTACTTGTGTGACTCTGCCACGATTACTCTCACGGGCCCACGGGCCTGGTTGATAGTATTACTGGTGCGGTGGAAGTAGTACGCCTAACTCTTGGATTTCTTGAGCGTGTAAGTCAGTCGATTGAGCATCATACTGGCAAACGTTTTTAACATCTGTAAGGAAACTATTGTGCATTTATGTGTTGTTGCATTACTGTGTTGTGTGCTGTAGCTTTTGTTATCGCGTATTACTGGCTTCCCCATTGTAGTGAAGGTTTTCTCAGAGAGAAAAAGGAGAGTGCGGTAAGAAACCAAACAGCAATTTAAGGCAGTCAAGAGGGTCCCTGATGCTCAGAAGACGTCTCTGCAACTTTGTCGACGTAGCGGTCCTCCCTGTAGGGTGAGTAGCAGGTGGAGACTGTTGGCGATGACGCGGGCAGGCGGCGTGGCGGGTGGCGGTGCGTCAGAATGTAGGCGCAGCGGGCCGCTGGCCAGGAAGAGCGCTGGCGGTGCCCCGTGTTACGCAACGCGGCCGTGACACGGCGTGGCAGGGCACGGCACAGCACGGCCGCACGCCCATGTGCTCGCCTTATTATCGATTGTGCTGCTGCTGGGCGGCGGCGCGGTGCGCCACGTGGGCGCGCAGCCAGCTGCTCCGTCCCCCAGCACAGACCCCCACCTGCCCCCACACCCCCCTGTCAGTTTCGGCAGGAACAACCGCCACCCGGCTCCGCAAAAGATGCTCACCCTCCAACATCTCAACCACGTGTACCTCTCCTAAACTTAGGTACTTCACTAGCAGACGTCCACGGAGATCCGCCGTAATGCTTTGTGTTCAAATCTTTGAGAACAGTGGCAATATTAAGATTTCAGTTACGTGCAATCGAACATCTTCTGAGTGAAAATTATTACCAATTTGGGACGAAGTGGCGTAATACTACACTACTGGTCATTAAAATTGCTACATCACGAAGATGACGTGCAGCAGACGCGAAATTCAACCGACAGCAGGAAGATGCTGTGATACGCAAATGATTAGCTTTTCAGAGCATTCACACAAGGTTGGCTCCGGTGGCGACACCTGCAACGTGCTGACAGTTGCTGCTGAAGGGCTGACTGCTCATCCCAACGGCGATGAGGTTCCGACATCAGTAATCCAGGTTCAGCAAGGGGGTGGCGTCGCGAGATGTAGAAGTGCGCTCACTAACAAGGCTCCACCCGGTGGCGGACGGCCACAATGCGTTTTAGGCAGGACGCATCGCTGCTTCCGGGCGTAGTAACGGATTCGTTCATAAGCTGAAGCGTATTTCTATAAATTTAATAGTGTGTAACATACTTCAGTCGTTAATACAGTACTGGCCATGAAAATTGCTACACCACGATCACGACGTGCTACAGACACGAAATTTAACCGACAGGAAGAAGATGCTGTGATATGCACATGAATAGCTTTACAGAGCATTCACACAAGGTTGGCGCCGGTGGCCACACCTACAACGTGCTGACATGAGGAAAGTTTCCAACCGATTTCTCATACACAAACAGCAGTTGCCCGGCGTTGCCTGGTGAAACGTTGTTGTGATGCCTCGTGTACGGAGGACAAATGCGTACCATCAGGTTTCCGGCTTCGATAAAGATCGGACTGTAGCCTATCGCGATTGTAGTTTATCATATCGCGACGTTGCTGCTCGCGTGGGTCCAGATCGATGACTGTTAGCAGAATATGAAATCGGTGGGTTCAGGAGGGTAAAACGGAACGCCGTGCTGGATCGCAACGGGTCCCAACTAGCAGTCGAATTGACACGTATCTTAGCCGCATGGCTGTAACCAATCGTGCAGCCACGTCTCGATCCCTGAATCAACAGATGGGGCGTTTGCAAGACATCAACCACGTGCACGTACAGTTAGACGTCGTTTGCAGCAGCATGAACTCAGATCCGAGACCATGGCTGCGGTTACTCTTGACCCTGCATCACAGACAGGAGCGCCTGCGATGGTGTACTCGACGACGAACCTGGGTGCACGAATGGCAAAATGTCATTTTATCGGATGAATCCAGGATCTGTTTACAGCATCATGATGGTCGCATCCGTGTTTGGCGACATCGCTGTGAACGCACATAGGAAGCGCGTATTTGTCATCGCCATACTGGGGTATCAGCCGGCGTGATGGTATGGGGTGCCATTGATTACACGTCTCGGTCACCTCTTGTTCGCATTGACGGCACTTTGAACAGTGGACGTTAAATTTCAGATGTGTTATGACCCGTGGCTCTACCCATCATTCGATCCCTGAGAAACCCTACATTGCAGCAGGATAATGCACAACGGCATGTGGCAGGCCGTGTACGGACCTTTCTGGGTACATAAAATGTTAGACTGCTGCCCTGGCCAGATCTCCAGATCGCTCATCAATTGAAAACGTCTGGTCAATGGTGGGTGAGCAACCAGCTCGTCACAATACGCCAGTCACTAGTCCTGATGAAATGTGGTGCAGTCACTAGTCCTGATGAAATGTGGTGCAGTCACTAGTCCTGATGAAATGTGGTGCAGTCACTAGTCCTGATGAAATGTGGTGCAGTCACTAGTCCTGATGAAATGTGGTGCAGTCACTAGTCCTGATGAAATGTGGTGCAGAGTTGAAGCTTCATGCTCAGCTGTACCTGTACATGCCATCCAAGCTCTGTTTGACTCAATGCCCAGGCGTAACAATGCAGTTACTACGGCCAGAGGTGTTTGTTCTGGGTACTGATTTCTCAGGATCTATGCATCCAAATTGCGGGAAGATGTGATAACGTGTCAGTTCTAGTATATTTGTCCAACAAATACCCGTTTATCGTCTGCATTTCTTGTTTTTGTAGCAAGTTTAATGGCCAGTAGTGTACTTCGAATGTGCAGAGGATGCAGTTCCTGACGTGTGCAGGGCCAAGTATGATGTGCACTAGATCACATACAACTAGGGCACACACCAAAGTGACAAGTCAGGCAATAGTCCTAACACCATATTGGAACTCCTTTTGCACGGCGTATTGCAGTAACGCGACATCACATGGACTCAACAAGTCGTTGAAAGTTCCCTGCAGAAATGTTGAGCCACGCTGCCACTCCAGCCTCCATAATCGCGGAAGTGTTGACGGGGCAAGACTACGGCCAACAACTGTGGTCCAGCGACAAGCCGCATCGTTGTTCGGGGAGCAAGAAGTCCGTGAACTTACCTGCAGATGATCTCCAAGTATCCGTACATACGCATTCCTAGTCAATGATCTGTTCACATCGACCAGAGGACTCATTGTATTCAAAATCTATATTCTGTAAACGACCGTGCGGTGCATGTCAAAGGTTATGTCCTGTTAAATCAATTACTAGGCTTTTCCCCCTCCATTATGTGAGCGATACGTAGCGAATTGTAGTGTATTCCTAGAATCAGCATTTAAAGCCAATTCTTAAAAATCTGTAAGTAGGCTTTCTAGGGATAATTTACGTCTTAGTCGGCCAATTCAGTGTCTAGTATCACTGTAACACCTTCCCACATGTCAAACAGATCTAAGATCATTCGTGCTACCCTTCTCTGTGCACGTTCTGTATCCGCTATTAGTCCTATTTGATTCGGGTCCGACACATTTGAGCAATATTCTAGAACCAGTCGCACGAGTGGTTGCTTACAAATCTCCTTTGTATAGTGATTGCACTACCCCAGTACTCTACCAATAAACCGAAGTCGACCATCTTCTTCACCTCCGACTGAGCCTGTGATCATTCCATTTCATATCACTACAAAGTGTTACACCAAGATATGTGGTAGATTTAAAGTGTCTCATATTATAGTCATAAGATACAATTTTTTTGTTTTGTGATGTGCAGAATTTTACATTTCTGAACATTCAAAGCAATTTTCCAATCTTTGCAGGACTCTGAAATATTAAGATCTGATAGAATATTTATGCAACTTCTTTCAGATCGTACTCTATCATAGATAACTGCATTATCTACGAAAGTCTGATTTTACTATTAATATTGTCTACAAGGTCATTAATATTAAACATGCAAAGGTACCAACACCTGAAGTTACTTCTACATCCGACGATAATTATCCATCCCAGATGACACGCTGCGTCCTCCCTACCAAAAAGTTCTAAATCCAAGCATAGATTTCATTTGATACCCCATATGAACGTAATTCTGACAATAAGCGTAGGAGTGATACTCAACTGCTTTCCGGAAATAAATGCCTCTACCTGACGCCTTGATACAAAGCTTTGAGTATGTTATCAGAGAAAGATGCGAGTGAGGTTTTACGTGATTGAAGTTTCGAAATTGATGCTGGTTGGCATTGAGGAGGTCCTGCTGTTTGGTGTACCCCATTATGTTTGAGCTCAGAATATGTTAGAAGATTCTACAACAAATATATGTCAAATATATTGGACGGTAGTTTTCTGGCTCACTTCTATTACCCTTCTTTTAGATAGGCGTGACGTGGTTTTTTTCTTCAAATAACTGGACACGATTATCCATCAGAGGGATCTACTACAGTTTATAGTTACAAGAAGGGCTAACTCACCCACAAATTCGAGAGAGTCCGTTAAATTTCATCGGGGCCTGCAGCTTCGTTCAATTGTAACTATTACAGCTGTTTCTCAACACCATTGACATGATTCTCATTCATCTTATCAGTGCTACGAAGATTAAATTGGAGCAATTATCCTTTGCCAAGAAACATATGAAAACGGAGATGACAGCTTTAGCAAAAGCTTCGCTACCCTCAATTTCAGCTCATCTCTCGTTAGCAAAGGACACTAACTTTGCCACTTACAGCCTTCACATGCGACCAGTTACTTTGGGTTCTGTAAAAAATAATTTGACAGTATTCCGCTATACCAGTCATTGAAGGTATCACGCATTGCTCTCTTGATAGCCGAACACGTCATTCAACACAATTTCATTCAGCATCTCTCTATAGCCCCATACTTTTTTCACACCTATTATGCAGTAATGTCTTCAGACGTTCCTTTAGTGACTGTATACCGTCGAAGTTTCCTCCTATTATGAACTGTTCTACTGGGCATGTATATATCCAGTGCATGAGCAACTATTCTTTTGAACTTGAGCTATTACATGTAAACAGAACCCACATTATTTTGGAAGCACCACAGCTTACTCAGTGCCTTGACAGCTTGGGTCAATGGTTTCGTGAGGTCCGCGTAACCCTGGAACTCTACCACTAGCTCTTACCAACTGAAATCGGAAGCCGCCTCACCAGGCCACGGTTATCCTGCAGGCGGTGTGCTGTTAACAAAGGCGCTGGCATCGGTAGTCTGCTGCCATAGCCGATTAACGCCGAAGTTCGCCGGCCTGTTCTAACGGATACGTTTTACGCACCTCCCACCATTGTTTTTTGGGGGTTTTCCACGCAGTGTTAGTTGGGTGTTCGTTGTGTGTTAGCGGGGACAAGACTACTGCGTTGTCCGTGGTGAGAGGTAATGAATGCAATTTAGTATACTTGGCACACTCTTCACACTGTACCTCGGAATACTAAATTCCCTAAATTTTTCCATAATGGAATGACCCATGCGTCTATCTCCAACAGCCATACCGCGTTATCAATCTGTTTATTCCCATCGTGCGGCCATAATCATGTCGGAAACTTTTCACATGAATTACCTAATGACAAATGACAGCTCGCCGGTACACTGCCCCCTTTTATATCTTCTGTATGAGTCACTACTGCCATCTGTATCTGTACTTTTCTTCTGGTCACAGGTGGTGCTGGCTCTGAAGTCTGGAACAGAGATTTGTATCATTGTCTTTAATAGTATCGCCTTTTCTGAATTTAGCCACTGATCAGAAAACGTATGGTGTTAGGAAACTAGGCGAAACACGTCATGCCACGCAAGCCTTCGGTTATCCCTATATTCTGTCCGCCTCGGACATGGCTGTGCCTCTGCGTCGGAGATATATTCTCTCAGATATGGGCCGTTGTCAGATAAGCCGCGCCCACACGTCTCCTGCTGCAGCGGCGCACCCGGCCTACAGAGTGGCAGATAACTGCGGATCCTAGAATGGAGATTTTCACTCTGCAGCAGAGTGTGCGCTGATATGAAACTTCCTAACAGATTAAAACTCGGGACCTTTGCCTTTCGCGGGCAAGTGCTCTACCAACTGAGTTACCCAAGCACGACTCACGCCCCGTCCTCACAGCTCCAATTCTGCTCTGGTAGAGCACTTGGCCGCGAAAGGCACAGGATTCTTTCTGCGGATTCTGCTTCTTCGATACTTTAGTAACAATTTCCAATGGTACACTAGTACAGAATTTTTTGGAGTTACTTAACTCGTCCGCGGGTTAAGCGAAAGGGTTTTCCGCTGTGATCCGTTCTAATCAAAATCAGCGCCTGTGATTGAATCAATGAAAGTGAAGTCGTTTCCTTAGTTCGTCGCTGCCATGTCTGGTAGCTGGACTCGTGTCAGCAAGTGCTTTCCAATATTTAGATACGATATTTGGCGTCATTAATTGTACTGAAAATTGTATCTATAGCTCGGTAGCGTTGGAGCGAAAGTGTCGATCATTAGCACCTGAAATTGTTTTTAAACTTTTAACAGGAAGACTGACGTAAAGAGTTGGGTGTTCTAAAAGGAGCCATCCGATTTCTACACCAATCAAGATAGAAATTGGGATAAATTTTACCATGGCGCCAGCTGTAAGCTGTCGGTTCTTCCTGGTCATTCTGGTACAGCTCGCACGGACGTTCTTTCCTTGCCCAATGTGCTTAGAGTCGAGACGGTGTTCAGCGATCTCTGCGTAAACAGCAGCAAATCTTGATTTTTCATAAACTACACCGCTACAGCTCAATCGACAATGGAGCGGCCACAGATGGTCTCACATTCGATCATTGACCCAAACAACAGTTCATAGTAACTCGAGACATACTTTGAAAAAATGGGACCAAGTAGGACTATTGTTCGTATGTTCGTCGTGCGTCCGATGGAGAGCACATCGTACGTGTGAAAGGTAAATTGAACCTGTCACTTTGATTGTAACACTTAAAAAGTACTCCATGACTACTTCCATATATTTAGATACATACCCTTGTTAAGTCGGATAGTTCTTTTAGAAATAAAAACTGTGTGTAGCTCTACGTGTGAATTAAAATTCTCGCCATGTTAATATCTTCATTATGAAACTGGGACACCATGTACAGTGCGAAATATGGAACTTCTGATTGGATAAAACCAAATCAAACGATAAGCAGCAAGGCACAAATATTCACAATACAAAAAATATTGGCGTTGATATAAAAGTATTTTCTTAGAGGAATGTCTCATCTCTTTGAATTACGTTTCAGATACGCTATCCAAAAATATCAGTTTGTCAGCCAACAGATTTATTAGCCGAGTAAGGCTCCCACTAAGTAATGGTGAAATATTTTCCCACACACTACTAGATATTTCACATACAGATGGTCTTCCTTTGGATCCTATGAAATTAGATATCAGTGACCAAAGAAATGAAAAGAATGGTAATGTTACTTATCGGTACTAGCGGAATGTATCTAGGTGGCCTATATGTCCATTTAAAACCGCCGCTATCATACGCCAAAAGAAATTTTCAAACCTCTCATTCTAAACGAAGGCAGTGCAGTTTCAGAAGAAATAAAAATCTGCAGTACAACGTTTAGTAGTGGACCGCGACGAAATGGACACCTAGATCCACTGAGTAACGGTTTGACAGTGTGAGGGGTCCAACGAACATGGAGCACGGATATTCCATACTGTGCGGACAGGTTCTGTAAAGAACGGGTTGCTGCAGTGTGCGTTCCTATGGGTGTTGTCAGCGCTACATGAGGCGTCAGCTCCATGCAAGACTTCATGGTCCCCATATAAAACCTCTCACTTTCAGATACATAAATGACGGGCATGGTGGAAGTTGTAAATAACGTTCATAAATACAAAGGTCCTGAAGAGACGAGAGAGTATCCCAACCCGAATAAAATAACTGTTGTAGTAGCCTCACTCGTATTTTTATAACCTCAATTTGTTCTGTGTGGAATTGCAGAAACGTTATTTGGCTCATCAGACTTAGTTCCGAAAGTTATGCGACCTGTTTTAAAGAACGTCTTCAGTGTTGAAGCTTGATGGCGGAATAAGCCACTAATCGAATGTCGTTACTGTTTGGCCACGATAACTTGACGATTTCGCTAATGTTGCCAGAAGCTGAGAAAATCGGCAATAGTTGAGCTACATCCATTTGTGTAAGAGCTACCAACGTGAAGCTGCCCCGACAAGCGAGGTATTGCGAAAGGCCTGTGTCCTCTAGCAAGCAACTTCTGTAAGCAAGTGCTGAGCTTTACTTGGTCAAGTTGACTTCTTCGCATCACTAACGAAAGTTCATATCAGGAGCTTTCTGCAAGTTATCGTTGCAGAAGTGCAGTTTTCGTAAACCCGTCGCCACTGTTGTTCAATAAAAATCGTGACGAAACATAAATACAACAAAAATGTGAGTACATATCTTACCAAGAAACACTATCCATTAACTAAAACCAGAGAACTTCACTTAAATTAAATACTTTGAGGATGTCGTATGCAAATTTCGAACATCTCTTGTCTAATATATAATAAAATATTCGATAGCGGGAAAGAAATGTGCGGCGCAATATGTCGCCAAGAGAATGCAATGCATGTGTGTTTAAGGTAATATCAAAAAATCGTCTACAATTTAGAAACATCTGTAATGCCGTTCCACTTTCTCTTCTGGTGAAACAAGTTGATTGGTAAACCCATTTCCCATCTCTTTGACAGGTGGTGTCAATTACGTGTTTTTAGGGATTCCAAAGGTACATTTGTTTTGGCCGTTCTCGACACTGATATTTTCGCACCGGTACTGAATGCAAACAGCTTCTGCAAGTTTGAGAAAAAGTGCCACGAAATGACAAAATCGGCAAGTAATTGCAAAAAGGTGCAAGAAATAAGAGAATTTTCACCCTGCAGCGGAGTGCGCGCCGATTTGAAACTTACTGACAAAACTGTCACACTTGGACTGGAACCTGAAAAACCGGTCTCGCACACAGCTTCGATTTGACAGGAAGTTTCATGCAGAAACTACTTCCATCTTTCGTACTTCATGACGTGTACGAAACTAGCGAACGCTGGCGAGAGGGGGAATAAGAGGGTGCAGGTATGGTGGTTGCTGATACTTCACCCAATTCTGTGACTGTGGATAACCGCAGCAGTGTGGTCGACAGACTGCTAATAAAGATCATTTGAGGATTACGATGCTAGAGATTGCGAAACAAACTGCAACGACTGATTGAGAAAGCCTGAACTGTTACCTACAATAAGGAAAACAAACCTGCCGTGAAAGTGTCGGTCGCTGATAAAATCGCTTAGAGGAGAGGCCACAAAGTAGTTTCCGCCCTACAACTGCGATCTAAGTCAGATAAATTGATATGGGCCACGGAAAACACAATTTCAGGGAAAACAGTGTCACTGGTGACATGTCGAAGGAAAGATAACAAAATATTGTTAATGCTGCTTTCCTAACAGTTACTACACAAGTGGCAAGGTTATTGAATGGGTGTGCAGCAGCTGGAGCAAGAGTATTGGACACAAGATTGAATAATGGAATAGCCGTCGATGAAATTGTCATACGGACCTCTCACTTAAGCAATGATGCAATGATGATCCTGAATCTCAGATGACGGTGACCTTCAGACATCATCCTGACAGTTGCTGCTGAAGGGCTGACTGCTCATCCCAACGGCGATGAGGTTCCGACATCAGTAATCCAGGTTCAGGAAGGGGGTGGCGTCGCGAGATGTAGAAGTGCGCTCACTAACAAGGCTACAGCCGGTGGCGGACGGCCACAATGCGTTTTAGGCAGGACGCATCGCTGCTTCCCGGCGTAGTAACGGATTCGTGCATAAGCTGAAGCGTATTTCTATAAATTTAATAGTATGTAACATACTTCAGCCGTTAATACAATACTGGCCATGAAAATTGCTACACCACGATGACGACGTGCTACAGGCACGAAATTTAACCGACAGGAAGAAGATGCTGTGATATGCACATGAATAGCTTTTCAGAGCATTCACACAAGGTTGGCGCCGGTGGCCACACCTACAACGTGCTCATACGAGGGAAGTTTCCAACCCATTTCTCGTAAACAGCAGTTGCCTGGTGAAACGTTGTTGTGATGCCTCGTGTAAGGAGGAAAAATGCATCACGTTTCCGGCTTCGATAAAGATCGGATTGTAGCCTATCGCCATTGCGGTTTATCATATCGCGACATTGCTGCTCGCGTTGGTCGAGGTCAAATGACTGTTAGCAGAATATGGAATCCGTGGGTTCAGGAGGCTAATACGGAATGCCGTGCTGGATCCCAACGGCCTCGTATCACTAGCAGTCGAGATGACAGGCATCTTAGCCGCATGGCTGTAACGGATCGTGCAGCCACACCTCGATCCCTAAGTCAACACATGGGGACCTTTGCAAAGCAACCAGTGCCGAACAGTTCTACGGAGTTTGCAGCAGCATGGAGTATCAGCTCGGAGACCATGGCTGCGGTTACCCTTGACGCTGCATCAGACAGGAGCGCCTGCGATGGTGTCCTCAAAGACGAACGTGGGTGCACGAATGGCAAAACGTCATTTTTTCGGATGAATCCAGGTTCTGTTTACAGCATCATTATGGTCGCATCCGTGTTTGCCGACAACGTGGCGAAGGCACATTGGAAGCGTGTACTCATCGCCATACTGCCGTGTCACCCGGCGTGATGGTATGGTGACACATCTGTCACCTCTTGTTCGCATTTACGGCACTTTGAACAGTGGACTTTAGATTTCCGATGTGTTACGGCCAGTGGCTCTACCCTTCATTTGATCCCTGCGAAACCCTACATTTCAGCAGGTTAATGCACGGCCGCATGTTGCAGGTCCTGTGCGGGACTTTCTGGATACAGAAAATGTTCGACTGCTGCCCTGGCCAGCATATTCTCCAGATCTCTCACCAATTGAAGACGTCTGGTCAATGGTGACAGAGCAACTGGCTCGTCACAATAGGCCAGTCACTACTCCTGACGAACTGTGGTATCTTGTTGATGCTGCATGGGCAGCTGTACCTGTACACGCCATCCAAGCTCTGTTTGACGGTTAAGAAAACGAAAAAGGTAAAAATCTTGTTGCAAGATCAGGTGAAGAAGGGGACGGGGGTGAGGAATGAGTTAGCAACCCAACTCGTGTACAGTGCTTTTAGTGAGTGTAGCAGAATGCGGGCGTGCGTTTTGGTAGAGTACCATCACTCCACCCAGTGCTCCTGGTCTTTGTTCTAAAATTACATGTGGAGGACGTCTCAGTTGGCAAGAAATCAATAAATATCATCTGTGGTGATTACACCTCGGGGAAGCAATTCATGCTGTTCCACTACATGCATAATGTTACGTTCTGTGGGTGCGTGCAGGTCTTTGTACAGGGAGCTGCTGCCCGGTTTGGGCTCAACCATTCTTCCCTTTCAATTATGTTAACATAAAGCTGAACGAGGAGTCAATGTCGTCAAAACGAGATAACCATTTTCTTGCCGTGCACCGCCCACTGCCAATATTCCCGTAAACGGTTCAAATGTTTGACTACCTCCGCTGCTGTCACCCCTCTACTGAACTCCAACGGAACAATGTCGGAAATGTTCAGATTCCTCCACTTGGCACACAGTTTTCTAGCGTCCACAGTGCCGCTCAGTATCACCAAATGACAAAATAACATGCAGGCTCAAATAGCAACAGTGAACAACAAATAAGACAATCGATGAATAAACTGATAGCAACCGGAATTCAAACACGCAAAACAGAAACGCTACAAACTTGTGCACAGACCTGATAGTTTGGCGTGCTTCTGCATCTACGTCAATACTCAGCAAGCCGCCTGACGGTGTGTGGCGGAGGGTACCTTGAGTACCTCTATCGGTTCTCCCTTCTATTCCAGTCTCGTATTGTTCGTGGAAAGGAGGATTGTCGGTATGCCTCTGTGTGGGCTCTAATCTCCCTGGTTTTATCCTCATAGTCTCTTCGCGATATATACGTAGGAAGGAGCAATATACTGCTAGACTCCACCCACGGTGAAGATATGTTCTCGAAACTTCAACATAAGCCCGTACCGAGCTACTGAGCGTCTCTCCTGCAGAGTCTTCCACTGGAGTTTTCGCAATTACTAAATGATCCTCTAACGAAGCGCGCTTCTCTCCGTTGGATCGTCATAATATATATATCTCCCCCCCCCCTCCTATCAACCCTATCTGGTACGGATCCCACACCGGTGAGCAATATTCAAGCAGTGGGCGAACAAGCGTACTGTAACCTACTTCATTTGCTTTCGGACTGTATTCCTTTAGGATTCTTCCACTGAATCTGTCTGGCATCTGCTTTACCGACGATCAACTTTTTATCATCATTCCATTTTAAATCACTCCTAATGCGTACTCCCAGATTATTTATGGAATTAACTGCTTCCAGTTGCTGACCTGCTGTATTGTAGCTAAATAAGGGATCAGTGGTGTCGCACTGTGACGTAGGGACGGCAGCGGGGAAACTTAGAGGCTCTGGGCATGATTCTGCGGGTTTCCCGCGGGCCAGCAGGAACTGCGGACACGCTCTTAAGAACCCCCGCTGCAGGCAGCTGCACGGCCGTTCCTCTGATACCCCACCCCACTTCTGGTGCAGCGCCTGTGGCTGAGCGGATATTCCGGGGCAGCCTTTTCATTCGGAGTTCCCGTCTTACATACGTTGGACGGAAAGTGCGGGAAATTCAAATAGGTGGATAAGCGTGTCTCGTTCGTCAGTACTTATTATACATTTCGGCAGAACAGTATTCAGAAATTTTCGCTGGTTGATCGCTTGTAGGAATTATAAATGCAGAGGACAGAACATACGAGGCTTGTAACTTAGAGTACAAAATAGATACGTGTTTACTAATCTTTAGCGTAGTCGTCAGCATTGTGTATAACCCGCTGCCAGCGATGTGGAAGTCGTAGGATACTCTTGTCAGTGCTAGTTGTGTTGACAGTTCGAGCGGCAACGTCTATTGCCAGACGAATTTGTAGCAGTTCTGAAGAGAATGCCGTGGACTGTTTCCTTCAGCTTAGAAATTGTTGAACTCAGGAGGGCTTAAGTCAGGGAGTGTCCCATCAAACAAATCAGTAACAGCTTGCACTGTGCAGGATCTGACCATTTTGGAGGACACGGCTGAAGCACGTACAAAGTGTCATCACTTCTATCTCCATGCTGTTCATTTTTGGAACACAATCTACGACCAGCTTAGAGACAGAAGTGGTATTTTCTGCAAGACCTGACCATCATTTTGCAGGCAATACTCAAGCACGTACAGTGCAAGCCGTTACTGAATAGTCTCATTGGGCTGCTAAGTGCTATATTACCTACTGCACTCCCCTGACTTAAGCCCTCTTGAGTTAAACCTATTTCTAAACTGAAGGAAACACTTCACGGCATTGCTTCAGAACCGCTACAAATTCGTCGGGCAATGCTGGTGACTACTTTGGAGCTCAGTAAAACTTTAAACCACGTATTTATTTTGTGCGACCTTAGTTGCCACTGTACAAGTTCCAACCCTCGTACGTGAAATTTACTGCCGTCTTTCGATTAGAATGTCCAGTTCGGTATGTGAATTACTGTAAATCTCGTTTCGTGTTTTGTAGGATATTAGTGGGCTTAACTGTCCGAAGTACATGGAGAGGTTTGAAGATCGCGATTGAATGTAGAATAATGCGAATGTTATTAGTTTCGAAGTGTAAATCAGAAAAGTAAGATTCAAATAAGTTTTTCGTTACCGTGAAAAACATTGCGTCCAACTAAGGGTTGAGATGATAAATGGTTACACATTTATATGAATGCGTCGCGTCTGTTCTTTGGGGCATGTACGGAAGCAGACATCACGAGGAATCCGCAACTGTAATACAATCTTGTAAATTGAAGGTGGATAGGAGAGAAAGGGAAGGAGCTTGATATCAGCTGTATCGGCTGTGTATGCGGAATTAATGGCTACAAGTAAAAATGTGAGGCTTACTGGGTCTCGAACCTGGGGTCTCTTGGTCAGTAGGCAGTTGTAACCAGTACGCCACGCAGGCAGTGTTTATTGAAAATGGACTGCCAGTGCACACTCCCTGGCCGACCCACTGCTCAGAATTTCGCGTGGTGTCTGCGCTTTGACACGTACGAAAGAACAGATACCACGAATTACATAGTCGATTCGCCTCGACGGACAATGAAGCCACCGCCTTCCGTGCAGTTCAACATGTACGATCGACCTCCCGCGGGAAACTAAAATTAGCGAGCATACAGGACACGGACGTGGACAGGGATTGCTGATAGCTGCCAATGTGAGTTTGTCGGAATAGTCCGCGCGTTTGCGATTAACACTGTGTGCGGGTGGCGCAGTAGTTAACGCACCGACCTAATCAGCAGGAGGTCCCGATTTCGACTCCCTGTCCAGCACACTTCCACTAGTCACCGCTAATTCCTTACAAAATCCTGGTGCAGCTCAAATCAGTGGTTCCTTACCTACACTTTTTCGCCCCTTCACAGCCAATTTACATAATGTGGTTACGTAACTGCTACTGAATTACACGCTAGTGACAGTGTTTCCAGTCTAGTCACAGAGTACCTCTACACAATGATCAGAGCGTTCTACGAACGTTACTCCTGATGGATGGAAATGCCCTCCCTAGTCGTCAGAGAACAGCTTTGTGAACGTCGTCAACGTTGGAAAAGCTCTCTGGACTGTTGTGGATCACAACTGCCGACCTCTATGCGCCTTGGTGAAATTATTCGCACCGTATCACTACGGCTGAACGGAACGTTGCATTTGGTCTACATATCGCCAGAATTTCACGGTGAAGCTGTGGCCAATTCAGACGTTTTACCTCAAGAATAGCGCTCTGCCGCGTACACAAGCTCTGAAGTGTAAGTTACCGGTTGCCTCGCGACTTCAGTCACACACAGTGATGAGCGTTACCCATACCGCAGCAGAATATATACACTCCTGGAAATTAAAATAAGAACACCGTGAATTCATTGTCCCAGGAAGGGGAAACTGTATTGACACATTCCTGGGGTCAGATACATCACATGATCACACTGACAGAACCACAGGCACAGAGACATAGGCAACAGAGCATGCACAATGTCGGAACTAGTACAGTGTATATCCATCTTCCGCAGCAATGCAGGCTGCTATTCTCCCATGGAGACGATCGTAGAGATGCTGGATGTAGTCCTGTGGAACGTCTTGCCATGCCATTTCCACCTGGCGCCTCAGTTGGACCAGCGTTCGTGCTGGACGTGCAGACCGTGTGAGACGACGCTTCATCCAGTCCCAAACATGCTGAATGGGGGACAGATCCGGAGATGTTGCTGGCCAGGGTAGTTGACTTACACCTTCTAGAGCACGTTGGGTGGCACGAGATACATGCGGACGTGCATTGTCCTGTTGGAACAGCAAGTTCCCTTGCCAGTCTAGGAATGGTAGAACGATGGGTTCGATGACGGTTTGGATGTACCGTGCACTATTCAGTGTCCCGTCGACGATCACCGGAGGTGTACGGCCAGTGTAAGAGATCGCTCCCCACACCATGATGCCGGGTGTTGGCCCTGTGTGCCTCGGTCGTATGCAGTCCTGATTGTGGCGCTCACCTGCACGGCGACAAACACGCATACGACCATCATTGGCACCAAGGCAGAAGCGACTCTCATCGCTGAAGACGACACGTCTCCATTCTTCCCTCGATTCACGCCAGTGGCGACACCACTGGAGGCGGGCTGCACGATGTTGGGGCGTGAGCGGAAGACGCCCTAACGGTGTGCGGGAGCGTAGCCCAGCTTCATGGAGACGGTTGCGAATGGTCCTCGCCGATACCCCAGGAGCAACAGGGTCCCTAATTTGCTGGGAAGTGGCGGTGCGGTCTAGTCCCAGGTCAACGGGCACGTGCACCTTCCGCCGACCACTGGCGACAACATCGATGTACTGTGGAGACCTCACGCCCCACGTGTTGAGCAATTCGGCGGTACGTCCACCCGGCCTCCCGCATGCCCACTATACGCCCTCGCTCAAAGTCCGTCAACTGCACATACGGTTCACGTCCACGCTGTCGCGGCATGCTACCAGTGTTAAAGACTGCGATGGAGCTCCGTATGCCACGGCAAACTGGCTGACACTGACGGCGGCGGTGCACAAATGCTGCGCAGCTAGCGCCATTCGACGGCCAACACCGCGGTTCCTGGTGTGTCCGCTGTGCCGTGTGTGTGTGTGATCATTGCTTGTACAGCCCTCTCGCAGTGTCCGGAGCAAGTATGGTGGGTCTCACACCCCGGTGTCAATGTGTTCTTTTTTCCATTTCCAGGAGTGAATATCTCTAGAATATCCCCGACCATGTACTGTCTTCTGACAGTTCACCATCTCTCTTGGGTAGTCGTCTTAGCGTGGAACGACATGTGTAACATAGTTGAAGTCCCTACATACATTAAAACGTTGGCTGACAGTTATTGCCACACACGAGAAAACATCCTACGTGGCTCCTACTTCTGAAACGACTGCAACAAACGTTAGCTTTACTCGATGGAAAATTTAAACTATCTACATTTTGCAGTTAAGTTTCAGCGCAGTAGGGCTTTGAGTTATCTCGCTGAAGGCTGGATGCCCCGCTAGTTACAGCGGTCAACGTGGGCTCCTTACTACGGTGCAATCTGGAATTTTCACATAAAAAAAATTGGCGCCAGAAGTGAAAGAATCGTAACTGACAAAGCTGAAGTACGACTAGAAATAGAATTGCGCCTCCTACGTGTTTTTAAGTCAAGGACTCAAGCCATGAGATACCGGGCCGCACAATTTATGGATATGTAAAAAATATATTTCGTGATTACAAATTCTCAGGATTTGGGATGTAAAGTATACCTCAAGTGTGTGCAAGTGCATTTCTTTTTGTCAGATGTGCACCTCAGTTTTCGCATAGCCATAGCCTCCTACGACAGCCTTGGAAACAACCATCTGCAACAATCTACGCGGTATCTGATTCCGCTGACCGTCTGGGCTCGGATTCAGAGCCTCCTGCGGCACTGGTCTAGTAGTGGAGGCCGTTGCAAGACTATTCAGAAATAATCGGACCCGTACCCATAATCCCCAATTTTGACTAGACTGCCAGGCTGCGACTCGCTTCAGCTTCTAGCTTGAAAAGTGCTGAATCCAGATGGCATACGAATGCCGAGAGTTCAGACTTGTTACAGCTTAGTATTCGAACGTACTATCGAGTGAGATCAAGTTTAGACAGGACGACGCAGAACTGTCCGCCTGGCCATCGCGAACTCGGTTCCCTTAGTGTCGGCGGGACACAGCAGGTGGTGTGAGGAGGACCCCCAGTGGGCAGCGGCGGCGTATTTTGGCAGCGCGAGGCTTCGAGGCGAGCTGGCGCGCTAAGATTAGAGCGGAGCGCAGTGCAGCTAGGGCCTACCTACCTACATACATACAGACAGGCATACCAACAGACAACGGCAGGCGAGGGCAGCGCAGGAGGGAGGTAGCCTCCGTGCGCACGCGGGCGACCAGGAGAAGTAACAGGGTGACTGCCACTGAGTTATGTGGAATAAAATGGTAACTCGTGAACGGTTTGCGTTACGACGTTCAAACTGCACGGTTGGCCGCGGGCCACGATCGTAATTAGTATAATCATGCGCACGCGCTTTGTTCGTGTCGGGCACTTTCATTTGATTGGCTTTCGCAATAAGCAAAATAGGCGCGTTTGGGGTGCTGAGAATCCGCATTTCGCGATCGACAAGTCTATTCACCCTCAACGGGCGACTGGTGTACAGTGACCAGTCACGGAATGATCGTTGCGATAGTCTTTGATGGCACGGTGACTATAAACTGCCTGAAAGTTTTGGAAGATGATTTCATACTCATTATCCAAAGTGACAATAGTATCGACAATGCAAGACAGAGCTCGACCCCGTCGGAGCAGGGAAGTGTTTAATGTCCTGGAAGAGCACTTTAGGGACCGCGTTCTGGATCTAGGGTACCCAGAGGCCAAAGGCTGCATCACACAGGAGCGCCTGCTATGGTGTATTCAACGAACCTGGGTGCACGAATCATGATGGTCGCATCCGTGTTTGGCGACATCGCGGTGAACGCCACATTGGAAGCGTGTATTAGTCGTCGCCATACTGGGGTATCACCCGGCGTGATAGTATTGGTTACACGTCTCGGTCACCTCTTGTTCGCATTGACGGCACGTTGAACAGTGGACGTTACATTTCAGGTATGTTACGACCTGTGGCTCTACCCTTCATTCGATCCCTGCGAAACCCTAGATTTCAGCAGGAAAATGCACGACCGCGTGTTGCAGGTCCTGTACGTGCCTTTCTGGATACAGAAAATATTAGACTGCTGCCCTGGCCAGCACATTCTCTAGATCTCTCACCAACTGAAAACGTCTGGTCAATGATGGCCGAGCAACTGGCTCGTCACAATACTCTCGATGAACTGTGGTATCGTGTTGAAGCTGCATGGGCAGCTGTACCTGTACACGCCATCCAAGCTCTGTTTGACTCTATGCCCAGGCGTATCAAGGCCGTTATTAAGGCCAGAGGTGGTTGTTCTGGGTACTGATTTCTCAGGATCTATGCACCCAAATTGCGTCAAAATGTCAGTTCTAGTATATTTGTCCAATGAATACCCGTTCATCATCTGCATTTCAACTTTGTCATGCAGTGAGAAATTACTGATTAAAGAATATCCACTTCAAAGATGCTCCTGCAATGTGAACTAAACTGTTACGTACATAATTGTTTAATACAGTTCTACCTGCGAGATACTCTAGTTCTCACCGTGTATATTTGGCCAGCTATAACGGCTACACGCTATGATTACAACGGCTTTTATTTCCACTGAAAGATCTCTTAAAGAAGTTTCATTTAAGCATTTGTCCCATGTGCCTGATCCAGAGCAAAATTAATAATTTCTTAGTAACTTTAACTGGGCTAACAAACAGCGATGTTCTGTGATGGCATTGACAGATACCATGTCTTGTACACTGTGGTTAGTTATGTTCTGTCTGCGAACATGAGTCTTTCTACCTTTTTCGGACGTGCTGCTTTGCATACCTCATCTTCTCCGGCCGTGGCCGATCATCGTTACCTGCTACAAATGGCGGTCGTCGCCAAGAATGATGCATATCGAAGTCGCGGGGTCCAAACGATACATATCGAACGTGTGATTGTAAATAGATCATGCTACTCTGGTTGCGGGCTTTATGTTCAATTATTTGTGATCATTTTTCTGTTTTCCGTTGTTCCCTTAGTTGCTCTAGGTTACACACCTCTGGAAACTAATGGCAAAAAGGGAATTGTTCCCGTAGCGTACACATCACATGGCCTTTCACATGACAACACCGACGAGTAAGGAAGTCATCTCCCTTGTAATTAAAAGTATTTTTGTAACGGTCTTCTTGTGTCGTTGCTGCAGTGACCACTGTAAACATACTCGTAACGCCCACCACCAGATACGCGTGATCCATTTAGAATCGCACGTTCTGTATGCATCATTTGGACCTCGCGACTCCGGTAGGCAATCATTCTTGGAAATTACCAAAATGGCGGTCGTCGAGGTTTATTTTGAAAAACGTATGTCGAAAATTTGACGACACAAGAGTCTCTCTCCTGAATGAAATTTTATTTTCATTAAATTGTGAATAAATTACAAACTACTGAAGGGAAGCTGCTGAGTGGGATTTGGCGTTAAGTTTCAACAAGACACAATATTGTGATAGCAAATATTACAAACCACATATGCTTTATTAGTTGGGCTGTCTGCACATTAAGAACTTCATTTCACATAAAACGTTAGAGCTTTGCGCTTCCAACTATAGCTAGTTGCAATTTCATTCTCAAAATTCTTGCATCAGAGTGTCTTCCACTAACACGGTTTATTTGCCAGTGTGTGTGTATATGTACACGCACACTTCCGCTCTTCTCCAACAAGATTAACACTTGCTTTTAAACGTTATTTTCTGCTTCTTCCACCCTTGTCTTGCTTAAATGTCTATCAGCTAACAAACTTCTCGAACGTCAAGCAGACGCCATCTATCAGACGTTGTTTCCAAATGTTCGGGTCTGATGCCATGTATCAGACGGTTTCCAAATGTTCGGGTCTTCTCTTCTCGCTCCTGAGCCGCCTTCAGTAAATACTCCTGTCAGTTTCGGCTTTCGCTCTCTACATTGTCTTGGTCTCCACCATCCAGGTTTCCTACGGTAAACGGTAGTTCAATATGGAGTACTCACTACCTCCAAAGTTCGGCGTCATTTTCTTGGTAATCTGTTTCGCACATCTCTTAACACGCCTTTCTTAACACCCCAAATAACCACTCAAGTCTCCATTATCGAATTTCGTAAAATGCGCACATTAGCGTATTTCCATTACAACCATAACTGTCAAATTTAAACTTCCGCCTATATGCAGAGATTACACTTATTCCTAACTGGGAAACAATTCACAATATTTACACCAAATTTTTGGATCAATGCGCGCACAAATTTTGAGCAAATGTAAATAAGCAAAAAAATATGAAATGAATGAGCATTACAAAAGACAGAGTAGAAAATAGAATTTAACAAGAACAAACAACAAAATAACCGCAACCGTTTCAGTAACAGATTTTCACGAAACTGTCGAAACTTTTCTCGAAATATATTTACTATAGACACTGGTAACGCATACTCGTTGGTCCTATACTGCACAGCAACGATACCAGTGCAAAAGTCGTTCTATTGCATACGCAAGCCATTGGATGTCCTACCTTGTTTGCGGAGACTGTTATGGCGTGGTGTGGGCCACTAATAGACTCCGGCGTGTACTCGTTCGATAATGTGCAATGGAAATGGTACATCTGTGGTAGGTCATCAACTGAAATATTGCGTTCTCAATATGTAGCTGTCTGTTAACTTAATCATGGACGGTGAAGTAGGCCAATCTTCGTCGCGCAGTACAGCTTCACTGTAGTTAAGTTGTGTTGGTTGCACCCAACGTATGTGAAACTGACATGCGATGTAGCGTTCGTCACGACCATTGCCTACTTCATCTCGCATTTCAAAGCACAGCGCAAGACGACATGGTAACAGTCGATATTACTGAAATCAGTATCTGATCGCTAATGTTACCAGAGTTAGAAGAAATATTTTGGCATTCCAAAATGTTCTTTACTGCAAATCCAGAACTAGTGAAAAACGCAAGTTTGCAATAGCATATGGGAATAAAATTTTGACCTGCAGAAGTGCAACACGTCTGAAGTTATCATTAAATGCTCGTAAAAGTTTGAAGTTGCTGAGTACTGAACTGAACTGAATTAAAGTGAAGAAAAAAGTTGTCAAGCAGCATGTTAAAAGTGGTAGAACGGCTACTAGCTTCACTTGTTGCTAAAGCAATACAATCTGGTTTGGTCTTAATCAACTGTTGTTAAAAGTGCATTATACTAGCGAACACTAGAGCGGTATATAGGCTTACATTTAACAAGTGTAATAAGTGAGCTGCTGCACAGGTCGACAATATCATTCTCAGTTACTGACACTCATTATTTACGGCCATTGTCCCATGCGGACTTTAGTCTCTATTGAATTTTCAGGTCAACGAAGTAACTTGTTAGCTAAATCCGGCATTTAACTTTAAAATTCCAGTATCCTTGTAGATCATAAAAGCGTTATGAATATCAAACGTTGTGGAGTTAAACTTCGCCATAATTTTTTTATGCAGCGCGAGATATGTATACAAATTACTGCGCTAAAATTTAACATGTATCTGGGCTGAGTGACCTGTATTGGCATAAATGCGTAATTTTCCAACGCCAGCGATACTTAATCGCTACTTCCCACCACAGGTGCTATAACGGTTTGCATCACAAGCCCATTCTAACTTATTATACGTTTGATTAGTGGTTTTGCGGCCGCGATATCGTATAGGCTTAATTGATATAATACAGACCCAGTAAGAAATACTCAGAAAATTTCCAAGCACTTTAGCTTGTTTATATAGCCACAATAAATTACTTAAAAGAGGTCTCTGTTCACTTGCGGCTATAAAAACGTCATTCTAATCCGACATTTATAGCTATAGACTAACATGATTTTAAAAGCAATTATGTTTTGAATGCAAGGTATCTGGTGTCCATGGCAATATTTTCGTCATACAGCATATAGTAAAATCTCACAGTTAAGCATGCAATCAACAGTTCAGTAGACCAGGAACATACTGTGCTATCCCAAAGTTTCTGAAACTTGTACGACTCGCGCTTTCAAACGGTGGTACAACAAAAGCCGCTAAGAGGAGCGTAATAAATGTTTCGTTCATAGATACGTTAGAGGCCGCGTACACCTTTCATCATGCAGCAGTTTCGGCTAAAAATAAACGACGGTTCTTCCTCATTCGCTGTTTTCACCCGACTTGGCTCCTTGCGATTTCTTCGTCTTCCCCAACTTGACAATTAAGTGGAAGGGACAGAGATTAGACACGATACAGGAGATTCAAGCAGACTCGCAAATGGTGCTGAACACACAGGCTAAAAGACCTTAAGGATAAATTCTGTTACTGGTAGAAGCGCTGGAATCAGCATCTGATCTTCCGAGGGCAATGTTTTGTAGGTGACAGTGGCGAATAAAAATCTTGTAAGATGTGATTGTTTATTGTTGGTTTCATGCAAATTTTGGACAGCGCCTCGTATATCTATCGTTCTATATCTACATACTTACTTCGCAAGCTAACATACGGGGCGTGGCGAAGGGTACCTTGTACCACTATGAGTAAATTTCTTTCCTGATGCATTTGCAAGTGAAGCCAGGGAAAAACGATTTTGTGTAAGAGTCCTAATTTCTCTTATTCTTATCTTGGTGGTCCTCACGTAAATTTTGCGGTGGCGGTAGAAGAATCGTTCTAGTCAAAGGCAAATGCCGATTTTCTAAATTTTCTCGATATTGTTTCGAGAAAAAGTGTTATATTCTCCAGGGATATCTACTTCAGTTTACGAAGCAACACCGTAATCCTAGAGTGTTGGTCGAACCTATCGCAAACAAACCTAGCAGCGCGCTTCTGAATTGCTTCGATGTGCCCCTTTGATCCGACCTTGTGGAGGCCCCAACCACTTGAGTAGTAGTCAACAATGGGTCGTAGCAGTGTTACACGGGGGTCTCCTTTATGTCTCCTATATTTTTCTAGAATTCTCCCCATGCACCGAAGTCGACCAACTGGCCTTCATTACTACGGGTCTTAAATGCTTACTGGACATGCAGTTTTGCAGCGTTACGCCTAAATACTTAACCGACATGGCTGTCGAACAGAACATCACTAATATTGTAGTCAACCATTACAGAATTAAATTTCCTATTAATTTGCATTAACTTACACCTTTCTACTTTTTTAGAGCCATTCGTCACACGAACTAGAAATTTCGACAGTCATCTTGTCATTCTAGTCACTCAATGGTGACACTTTCCCGAACACACGTGCACTACAGTGACATCAGCAGTCACAGATGATGATGTATACATCATCCATGTATACAGAGAGTAACAGCAGTCCTGTCGCACTTAGCTAGGCAACTGCTGACTATACCCTTGTCTCTGAACAGACATGACCAGGACATGATACTGATCGTAACTTGGGCATTCGTGGCAAGAACTTTCCAGCAAACCTCCTTACGTTCACCTTCATTTGGTCCGTAGTGGAGCGCTGTGTCGAACTCTTTCCGGAAATCTAAAAATACAGAATTCCATGGTTCGCAGGAAATCGGGCGAGAAGAGGGCAATTGTCTTTAGTCGCAGTACCACGGGGTTTGTTCCAGTATACATATTGCAGAAGTGTCGAGGGCAATAAAACGATCTCTCTTCTGGTGGAAGGAGAGGGGGATCTACCAGATGTAGAAGTATGACACCGCAATTTGGTTGCAGTAATTACACATGTCATTTGAAACTGATAAAAAATATTTTATTCAAAGTACTCTCTATTGCTGTTTATACAGTTCTCCCACATCTCCGACAGGCTACGAATGCCACGCCAAAATAAAGTTCTTCTTTTGAAGCGAACTAGTCAGGGAGCCATTTTAATTTTCATACTAACTGAAGCTTTGTTCAGCGAGAGCGTGTCCCAGTGACGCAAACAGATGATGATCGGATGCAGCGAAGTCTGGAAAATATGTCCCATACCCTAGCATTCTCTAAAGGAACGCCTCGATCGTTTCCCTCACCCGTTTTGCGATGGGGCTTTATCATGGAGTCGTATGACTGTCTTGAGTATTCCATATTCCGGTCGTTTTTCAAGTATCCTCGATTTAAATCTAAAATTTGCTGCTGGCAGCAATCGATGTTAACGGTTTCACCACGTTGAAGGAGCCCGTAATAGATGACACCCTTCTGATCCCACCAAACACAGCGCTTCTTTCCAAAGTGATTTAGTATTGCAGTGGATGTCGAGATGGTTCGCCTGAATTCACCCATGATTTACGACGCTTAGGATTCTCAAAATACATCCATTTCCATCACTTGCCTCTATTCGATGGAGAAACGACTTTTTCGTATCTGGCGAGCAGCATTTTACAAGTGGTCTTTCGATTTGCTTGTCTTTCTTTCTTTCTTTCATTCACTTCATGCGGAACCCATTTTCTGCACATTTCCCAAAGCTTTCAACCGAAGAGAAACGGCTTTCTGCGTACATTCAGTTGTTCCCCGAGTTCCTGTTTACCATCTTCATCCAATAAAGTCTACAATTCGTTGTCTTCGAACTATTTCGGTGGTTTTTCGCACTCATTTCTCACGTCAAAATCAACACTTTTGAATTTTTTGAACCACACGAAACACTGCTTCGACAAGCATTCGATGCGATTCTGCAGCAGTTGTTAACCTCCCCACAGATAATTTCCGTAACCTACCAATAATAAAATGACTAATCTCTCAGTAAAAATTGTGGCTCACTTATAACGTTTCAATAATTGACTGTGAATTTAAATTGGTAAATTTCGGACGTCAGCAGTGCTGCGCCATGGCCCAGACAGATCATTCTCAATACACTGAAAATTCTTACCTCAATGAAGTCGCCGGATAACGCATATATATATCTGCCCCTATAAGAAATTTTTGTGGCACAGCGCAGTGAAATGATGGCCGCTAGATTTGTCACGTATAAAAGGAAACAACTGATTTTTCTTTAGGATAATCGGGATGACCATGGATTGCAGAAATTAGTAAACTCTTTAAATTCAGATGAATGATTGTCAAAAAGTTAATTTTATAAAAAAGATTACTATTTAAAGTTTTTTGAAACATTTACATGGGACTTGATTTAACAATAGTACCAATTTAGTTAAACTACATACACGCATAGCTGATTTTACGAGGGTCAGTCAAAAAGTAATGCCTCCTATTTTTTTTCTACGTTTAATTGTCAGGAAATTTAAATGCAATTACACAGGTTGAAAATCACAACATTGAGGATCATTTTGTCATTTTTCAATGTAATCTCCGCCCATCTCTACAGTTTTGGTCCATCTTTGAACAAGGGCATGTATCCCAGCACGGTAAAAATCAGAGCTCTGCTTCCTAAGCCATTGACGCACGCACGTTTTGACGGCCTCCTCATCTTCAAAATGAATCCCACGATGAGCTTCTTTTAGTGGCCCGAACAGATGGAAGTCTGATGGTGCCAGGTCAGGGCTGTATGGGGGATGAGGCAAAACTTCCCATCCAATTTTGACAATCTCGTCAGAGGTGTGACGACTGGTGTGTGGTCTTGCATTGTCATGCAAAAGAAGAACATCTGCCATTGATTTTGTTGGGCGAACTCGCTGAAGACGTGCTTTAAGTTTTTTGAGGGTTGTGACGTATTGAACAGAATTTATTGTGCATCCCTGCTCCAAAAAATCAACCAGAATCACACCCTCTGTATCCCAGAAAACTGTTGCCATAACTTTCCCTGCCGATCGCACAGTTTTGAATTTTTTCTTCCTCGGCGAGCTTGTGTGACGCCACTCCATTGACTGCCACTTTCATTCGGGTTCAAAAAATGCACCCATGTTTCGTCCCCGGTCACAATTTTTTTCAGAAACTCATCTCCCTCCAAACGGAAGCGCTGCAAGTGTTGGGAGGCTATTGTTTTCCTTGCCTCTTTATTCTGATCGGTTAACATTCTTGGAACCCACCGTGCACAAACTTTTGAGTACCCCAATTGTTTAATAATCGTGATCACACTGCCTTTACTAGGAGAAATAATGCGACACACTTCATCTGCAGTCACCCGACGGTCACCACGAATGATGTCATCAACTTGCTGAATGTTGTGTGGAGTCACTGCACTCACCGGCCTGCCGCTCCGCTTTTCGTCAGTCAACGGTGTTTGCCCTTCAGCTTCCTTACAACGACGAACCCATCGTCTAACAGTGCTGACATCCACTGTCACAACACCATACACCTTCTTCAGTCTTTCATGAATGCGTATGGGCGTTTCACCTTCTGCATTCAAGAATTCACACAACGCTGTCTCAAACGAACATCGATGTCGGCCATCTTATAAACTTCTGCTGTGCTGCCACCTGTTGACACAGAAAGTTACTACTGCAGTGTATTGCAGAAGGTTTGAGGAATGGCGCCAAATTCAAATTTTTCACTTAACTTAATTTTTTTAAGTAGAAAAAAAAATGGGAGGCATTACTTTTTGACCGACCCTCGTACCTTATATTACATCGCTCAGGCACCGCCATCGCTCCCCACGACCGGCCCAGCTAACTCCATAAACACTACACTGCTCTTACTGCAACCAACATTGCTCTGGTCTGAGATTCTCTTATAGCTTACATATGGCAGGCAGCGCGTGAGCAATCCATTGAAATTACATCTGCTCGAGTGAGCTAGCAATAAATTAGTCATGGACCTCTTGCAAGTTTCCTTCAAATGATACCGGGAACCAATGCTGTTCGCAAATGGTAGTTCGTAGGCACAAAACTTGACATGTTTACGGGTTTTAAACATACCAATTATGGAACTTGGATTGCTGTGTGTTGACATTCGTCGCCAGCCATTACAGGAATAAGATGGCTCCGCTGCAGACGCGGTCTCACGGGCCCTACACCGACGGCTAGCACTATCTATAGCGTAATTCCGGTTTTATGCATCTGCACCTGGCTCATACGTAGGAAGAAAAGACTAAGCAAAATAATTGGATATTTCTGCTCTGATTCTCTTGGGTAAGCGGCGCTTCCTTTAGAATAGCTCGAATGCACGCTGGCCGCTTCTGCGTGCCCCCCCCCCCCCCCCCTTCCTCCCTCCAGCTCGACGAGCATTCATTGCCCCGTGCCGCTATTCGTGGATTGACAGCCGGGGTAATGGAGGCAGGCAGCAACAAGTGTCTGGCTAGTAATTGCTTTTGTGCGGCCCTGCCATGAACTTCCCGGACTCCCTGAACAGCCGTATTTGATCCGGTGAAACGTCAAGCCGGCAAATACAATGAGAGCTGGTCAGCAAGTGCCGTTACCAGGAGTTTCCTGCATCTGGTCCTGCCGTAATTGACGATGAGCGAATCGGAAGACGGCCCTTGAAATGGAGGGAACAATGCGGTCATTTGATAGCACAACTGGACAGTGGGTGGGCGGTTGTCTAAATTCCTTCGAAGGGAAATTTCCCCGTTTTGTCTTAAGCGGCGATGAGAAAATAGGGGCCCTCAGTTGAAAAAGTGTTCTCGTAGACATTACGTGGCACAGACTTCTGCACTGCGAATACTGTTGCGTTTCTAATGAGTTATTATGCTTAACGATCTAATGTTTGCCAGTTCGAAAAAAAACTGGCACATTTTTTCTTCTGAGACATCAAGGAAAGAAAAACCTTTTTAATATATATTAACAAGGGAATGGGCAGACTTGTCATGCCGAAACATGTATTGCTTTTTTAGCACTTATTTAACTGTGCAAAAGGTCCGTATGCAAAATTGTAGCTGCTGAAATGAACTGGAAGTCGCCCAAAAAATCACGAACATGGCCGTGTTTCCTGCTTGACGCTAGCAGTGACTGCTGGCCACCCCTGGAAATGACGAGTCGCGAGCGTTGTGCGCATGTTCGGGAAGTGTGGCCGTCTTATCGCGGCGTTCACTAAAGAGGAACGTCGCTGCACGATTTTGGTGGAAAGAGGAAACAAATATTCGTTTCCGTGGCATGCACGTCCTTTTAATTTCTGGTACGTATTTCGAAACATACCGTTCTGAAACTGGTTAGAGACGTAAAAGATGTTATGTACATGTTCATCTATACTCCGCAAGACACTTAACGGTGAACATTCAATCTCCCCTCACAGGTGATGGTGAACCCTGTAAATGTTTTGCTGCTTCCCATGGAAATACACCACAGACGCCAAGTGAAGCAATCAACAGAAAACACGCTTGAAGACTGTGTTGTGCGATATGGTTGTTAAACTAGTAGACGAGCATGTAAATGGCGCAGACATGTGGCTAGAAACAACTGAAACGCTAGATATTGCAGACTGTGAGTCTACAGACGGCGAAGACACCGACGAAAGTTGCACTCGTGAAGACTCTTCTAGAGTTATAGTGCCACGTACCATCATAAATTATCTCCGAAAGTAACAGCAGCAACTACAATTACCTTACCAGACAAAGAAAAAGCGGTGGCGTATGGGTAGAACGAAAGTGGTAAGAAACGCCTACGTGTCAGTACTGTTCAAAATAAGTATCGCTTTGTCCGTTCTGAACGTGAATTGTGTAGATGGAAAAGGAAGTCGCTGGACGACGTAAGAGTCGACTGGAAATTGCGACGGAGATAAATGAGCGACTTTTTGAGCTGTTTACCGATGCCAGACAAGTCATTTAGTACCAACGATACAACTTTGCGTGATTGGGCGTTAGAGGTTGCCAACGCGATAGGCGCTAAAGAATTTACAGCTTCTCAAAGTTGCATTAGTCGCTTCAAAACATCACATAAAATTGTGGCAAGAAAAATAATTTGTATCGAGAAACAGGTCGGAAAATGAAGTGACACATCGAAATGATAGCTTTTCTTGCGAATGCAAAAAATAAGATCACTAGTTCTAGTGAATCGTATGTGTACAATGCAGGCCAGCCAGGTTTTCAAAAAGAAATGCGTGCGAAAAGAAGTCATTCAAAGGGGAAAAACATATTCAGGCGATTGCGCAGTCCACGACTGCACTCACCCATTCATACACTATAATGTCCATAATTAGTCTAAACGGTTCATTGCTGCCTAAACTGTGTGTCTCTTAAAGAACCAACTGGATGTTTTGGACCACGTGCCAAAAGAACAATGTTCTACGCAAATAATCTTGTGGTAGACGCATCGAAGTCTGGAAAAATGGGAAACGAAAACGTTACACTTTTCATGCGTTATGCGTTTCTTCCGTTCTGCGGGAACAAATCTCTTCTCCTTATAGATTCGTGGTCAGATCATAAAAGGTCTGATTCATTAAAAAATATACTACTAGCCCACCCTGACAAAGAAGTAGAGATACTTCAGATTCCACCCGGCACGACGAACGTAATTCAACCTTTAGGCACAGAATTTTTCCGTCAGTGGAAGACATTTTACAGAAAACTAACAAAATTGTGTGCAGATCACTGGAATTTCCTGTCTATCACCGTGACAATATTCTCAAGCTGCAATCAGTAGTACATTATCAATTTTCCTCCCCACGGTTTCAGAATTTGATTGAATATGCGAGGCACTCCTCGAAATACTGATGCTAGGCCTGATTCATTCCTAACACCAGCCCAGTTTTGTCTACGGACATCTAACAACGTCTGTGATTAGCAGGGCTGTCATATGTCGTCTTTGCTTGTATGTTCTTGGTGCACAAAAACCTATGTTTTGAACATTGTATCAATATTTCGCAATTTTGCGGTAATTACAAGAAATAAAATTTAGAGGTGTTCTAAACCGTATATTTGTCCACTTAATAGCTATTTGGAAAGAATGTTATAGATAACATCAGCCATATTCGTCAATGAATGTTTATCATACGATCGCTTTCACTGGGGAATCAGCTCTCTCACTGCTGTGCCAAGAGGAGCGGCGCGTAGCTAACGCCACCTTGTCCCTAAATGGAGTTGGTATAACGTAGCGAGAGAGGTCAGGGTTGTACAAGAGGCAGTTCTAAGCGCGGAAACCATGCGACAATGTCGTACTTCATGAAATTGTTTAGACTTCCAGGTCATGTCAGCAGCCAAAATTCTGCATAGACTTCTTGCAATGTTAACTCACAGTGGTGAAAAAAAAGCAACACAGGTTTCGACATGACAAGTCTATTCCCTTGTAAGTGTACACAGGCTTTGTCCTTGTTACTGACAGAAATAAGCACTTTGTTACACGAAATTTACTGGTTCTACTGCATGACAGCAGCAGTTTTCAGACACTTCGCGAATAGTTACTGTTGAATTCGAATAGTTACTGTTGAATTCGAATAGTTACTGTTGAATTCGAATAGTTACTGTTGAATTCGAATAGTTACTGTTGAATTCGAATAGTTACTGTTGAATTCGAATAGTTACTGTTGAATTCGAATAGTTACTGTTGAATTCGAATAGTTACTGTTGAATTCGAATAGTTACTGTTGAATTCGAATAGTTACTGTTGAATTCGAATAGTTACTGTTGAATTCGAATAGTTACTGTTGAATTCGAATAGTTACTGTTGAATTCGAATAGTTACTGTTGAATTCGAATAGTTACTGTTGAATTCGAATAGTTACTGTTGAATTCGAATAGTTACTGTTGAATTCGAATAGTTACTGTTGAATTCGAATAGTTACTGTTGAATTCGAATAGTTACTGTTGAATTCGAATAGTTACTGTTGAATTCGAATAGTTACTGTTGAATTCGAATAGTTACTGTTGAATTCGAATAGTTACTGTTGAATTCGAATAGTTACTGTTGAATTCGAATAGTTACTGTTGAATTCGAATAGTTACTGTTGAATTCGAATAGTTACTGTTGAATTCGAATAGTTACTGTTGAATTCGAATAGTTACTGTTGAATTCGAATAGTTACTGTTGAATTCGAATAGTTACTGTTGAATTCGAATAGTTACTGTTGAATTCGAATAGTTACTGTTGAATTCGAATAGTTACTGTTGAATTCGAATAGTTACTGTTGAATTCGAATAGTTACTGTTGAATTCGAATAGTTACTGTTGAATTCGAATAGTTACTGTTGAATTAAATTGGATTGCAGGCAACATGTCCGTTGGCACAATGTGGAAGCTGTGGTGCGTTATGGTAAGAGAATGTCAGACATGCAGGAGTCGCATTACAGGAAGTTCTCAATTATCCTGTTTAATATGGACTCGAGGTTGCACGGATAAGTGAAAGGCAAATGTCTGCTGGGAGTTGGTTTTTAATTTCTTTTTCAAGACATTGTCATTACGTTTACTTCCTCGTTGTGTAATGTTCCCGACTCGATTTTTAAGGAGCTACGCAGTTACACTTTAACATCCTGATCTCAAGTTGAAACTTCATGAAATTGCTCAGTTATATTTAGATGTTAGTTGAGCACTCACGTTTACTTAAAGGATTCTGCAAAACAAATGTAAGTTCATTGCATTTCATGAAACGTAATTATTACTTTAATTCTAAACGTGGGAGACCAGTGAGTGGTGGTGGGGTTGGAGGGGGGGGGGGGAATGATATAGAAAGCAGAAAGGAGATTGACGGGGGGCAGAGGGGCGAGGAGGAGGAGATTCGGAAAGATAGTCAGTTAACAAGACAGCCGCAGCAACGAGTGGTCTGTGTGTGTCACATCATTTAAAGTCACGATACATGGTTCACCACGAGAAGATGGGTCTGGTGGGGATTACTTTTACGTCCGTGGGGCTCAGTATAGAGGCGACGACGCAACCGAGAGAAACTTAAATAATAGCTGTATTCACACTCTGATTTAAGTCGTTTAATGTTGCTCTTCTAAATGAACCAGTTAGCTAATGTCCTTGAACCATCGTCCTGTTCAGAAATATAATTAGGGTGTGTCTCAATTTTCTGAAGCTGTCTTTTTGAAATAAATGAAAAGCTATTGAAGTTCAACAACGCCCCGTCGAAAAGATCATCAGAAACTGGTTGGGAATTATCAAGGAGGTGTAGTAAAATGAGTCGTGAAAGTTTCTACACACTCACGGGAGCTTAAATCTGTATGGGTGAACTTCCATTTAAAGCCGACTGTATCCGTTTAAGTGTCCCCTGGCCGAGAATACCAATAACAGCAACATTTCTGTCAAAGACGAATGTTAGTTAGCAGGAACCAGCTACGAAAAGGCAGTGAGTGAGCCGTGCGAGTTAACGACTCGCTGTGAAATGCAATTTTCGCGGCACTAAAGTGACAGCTGACTCGTGTTGCAATGCGCGGCGTGCCAATTGTGAAAAGCTCTTTGTCAGTTGTCAACTGTCTGCTCCTCGGCTACCGCAGGCTTCCCGCACCGAGAGGGACATCGTGGCACGGGACAGAACTTGTCAGCGTGAAGATTAATACGGCCAGAAGTTGAGGCGTATCATTTAGTTGGCAGTAGATGCGACATTGTGTTGAAGGAGCTTGTTTCGAAACGGTGAGAGTGAAGCCATTTACACATTTTTGTGCGGCCCCCAAGGCAGGGCCTCCACTTCTCCTGAAGTTGCGTCCGACATTAGGTAACATTCGCTGTGTACTCTGTGCCGTTTCCAACTCCGGAAAAAGCACACCAACTGTTAACATCTGTTTCTTGCGTAACAGTGCGCCCCGCTTTATCGGGAGCATGTAGTATTCTTGAGACAACGCATGTCAGAGGTGAGCCAAACGGTCATTTCGAAGTATCAGTTGTCGCGGTAAGATATTTTTTATGCCAGTTACTTTTAATATTTATAAATAAAGGCTGGTTATTTTTGCTGCCGAATTAACCATACTGGCGTACAGTTAACCCTTAACTACTATCGACAGTCTCTCAGACCGCTACTAATTTTTGTGTCTAGATATTTCTCACACCCCCTGCAAATCCAAATGGACTCTTCCATGGACCTTCCTATTGGCTGTCAAGCTACACGTGCCAGCATTCGTGCATTGATGCTGCTCTTTGTTTCCTAATTATTAGCCTTGAGAGTCTCACAGACCTACCATAGTGTCTGCGTGCCGCATTGCATGCTACTGTTTCTCCATGGCGGGGAAAGCGGGGCCTTCTGTGCAACGTGTTCTGTGAGACAGATGTCTTCACTTGCAAGATGAGCCTCAGACAACGAAAGAATAATTCGAAAATCGAAAAACGTGCACCTTTGCCCTCCTTCGTCTGAAGAGGAAAACAAGGTATCCATGTCAACAGCGTGGTGTTCCGATTTGTTCGAAGTGTTCCAGGGAGGTCTGCGTGAAGTTCTTGCAACTGGAAATTGACTAAGTATGATTCAGTGGCACATGAGAGCAAGTATTTAGTTTTTACTTGTAATTTTAGAAGTAAAATGGTGGCAAAGTTTCTCCATTCATAGACTTGCCGACTGAAATATTCGCTCTACATTGCAAAGTGAGTCGTAAACTGAAAGCTGACTTCGCTCACAATTTATTGTAAGTCATGTTGGGTTTTCCACCTAGTTATATTGCCAGTTTGTATTAAATCCCTCTGATGAAAATCTGTGTGTGAGTAGAGAACTAACCTAACTATTTGCTGTTATTTTCGTAACTCATAAATTAAAAATATAGTGCAAATGTCGCTTTGTTTTAATTGTCGGTATTTAAAATATCGCAGTGTTTTAAAAAATCAAATTTCTACAAAAGCCACCTCTAAGAAGTGTAATGAATGACTGGAAGTCAATAAACTATATATTCAGCAAAATTCTGGTTTGATATATAAAACAGAAAAATGCGGTCGGAGAGACCCCTCCATAGTAATTGTTCCTGTGAACGACCAATAATAGATAAGGGTTAACAACTAAATAGGTGGAATCTTTCAATTAAGTTTATCATTATAATTAACTGTTGGAATTGCGAACTCGCAGAAATGTCGGCCGAATCGTGCCATAACCTTAAATAATTAACTGTCCATTATATTTTAGCCGATTTTTAAAAGGTTGTCGGTGTTTCATGTTACAGCTACAGAAATCATAAGAATTATTGTGACAGAACTATTAAAACTGAAATGTTATTCTTTTGCAAGTACCAAGAATACGTAAACCGAATACTGTGGTTAAAATTCGAAGCTTTATTTCTGGGGCTGTTCACTTAGTGGAATAAGTGTAGGCCAAAACAAACGTAGCTCGATAGATTCGTTTACTTATTTGCAAGATACTCCATTTGACAAAACGGAGAGCATGTGAGACCCGAAACAGCGACAGGTTCTTAATTTTTTAGTGTGATAATGACTAATTACATTTCTCACTCTTACGTCTTGTATTATTTACAACCAAGTTTTTAAATTGGACTAGAAAGTATAAAACACATTCTCCTAGCCCCATCAGATACCCAACCCCATAGTCATGAAAATTGGTTCTTGTGAAATTTTAATGGGCATGACAATACTTGAAAAATAAAAACGTGGGGCACATGCAGTAGATAACTGAAACGTGAACAGTCCACCTAAGACTAAAATTTTTATTGCACTGAAAACGTAAAGATTTTTCTGAACGGCAGATACTCTACGCTCCTTGCTATCACCTATTGCATGTGCTCCATAAATACGAGATTTTTGTCAAAAGTATTACATTTGCATTTACTTAGAATTCATTACAGTGGCGACTGATTTCCTTCATTCAAAACTCACGTTTCTTTCTCGGAGCCCAAAAGATAACATCTCGTACAGTCTTATGAAATAAAACAATCGTACGCCGTCGTACCAGCAACGGCGCCTAACGGCAAATCATGACACTAATACTACTAACGCAAATCGTGCAGTGCACTATCAACGTAAGTCCTATAAACTTGGGTAGCCATATGGTAAATACACAGAGGTGACATCCATGGGTACCTCCCAATATAGTGTGGGACCTTCTTTTGCCCGGCACACTGCAGCAATTCGACGTGGCATGGACTGAGCCGTTCGTAGTCTCGTGCAGAAAACATTGACCCATGCTGCCTCTACAGCTGTCCACAATTGCGAAAGTGTTTCCGGTGCAGAATTTTTCTCTCCATTACGTCCCACAGATTCTCGATGGGTGGTCAAATGTTTGGCTCGAATTGTGTAAAATATTCTTCAAACCAGTCACGAAAAATTGTGGCTCGGTGGTATGGCGTATTAGCACCCACAAAAATTCCATCATTTTTTGGGAACATGAAGTCCATGAATGGCTGCAGGTACTCTATTAGTAACCAAACTTAACAATTTCTAGTCAGTGATACGTTCAGTTCCACATACACAATTTGTGCCCATGGCTTATCGCGACTCATCTGACCATTTCAGTATAAGTGTTACAGGCCCAAGAATGGCGCTGCAGGCGATGTTGTGCTGTTAGCAAAGGCACTGGCGTTAGTCGTCTGCTGCCGAAGCCCATTAACGCCGAATTTCGCCGGTTTGTTGACGTGTCACTCTTCGCGGGTGGTGTCACTCTTCGCGGGTGGTGTCACTCTTCGCGGGTGGTGTCACTCTTCGCGGGTGGTGTCACTCTTCGCGGGTGGTGTCACTCTTCGCGGGTGGTGTCACTCTTCGCGGGTGGTGTCACTCTTCGCGGGTGGTGTCACTCTTCGCGGGTGGTGTCACTCTTCGCGGGTGGTGTCACTCTTCGCGGGTGGTGTCACTCTTCGCGGGTGGTGTCACTCTTCGCGGGTGGTGTCACTCTTCGCGGGTGGTGTCACTCTTCGCGGGTGGTGTCACTCTTCGCGGGTGGTGTCACTCTTCGCGGGTGGTGTCACTCTTCGCGGGTGGTGTCACTCTTCGCGGGTGGTGTCACTCTTCGCGGGTGGTGTCACTCTTCGCGGGTGGTGTCACTCTTCGCGGGTGGTGTCACTCTTCGCGGGTGGTGTCACTCTTCGCGGGTGGTGTCACTCTTCGCGGGTGGTGTCACTCTTCGCGGGTGGTGTCACTCTTCGCGGGTGGTGTCACTCTTCGCGGGTGGTGTCACTCTTCGCGGGTGGTGTCACTCTTCGCGGGTGGTGTCACTCTTCGCGGGTGGTGTCACTCTTCGCGGGTGGTGTCACTCTTCGCGGGTGGTGTCACTCTTCGCGGGTGGTGTCACTCTTCGCGGGTGGTGTCACTCTTCGCGGGTGGTGTCACTCTTCGCGGGTGGTGTCACTCTTCGCGGGTGGTGTCACTCTTCGCGGGTGGTGTCACTCTTCGCGGGTGGTGTCACTCTTCGCGGGTGGTGTCACTCTTCGCGGGTGGTGTCACTCTTCGCGGGTGGTGTCACTCTTCGCGGGTGGTGTCACTCTTCGCGGGTGGTGTCACTCTTCGCGGGTGGTGTCACTCTTCGCGGGTGGTGTCACTCTTCGCGGGTGGTGTCACTCTTCGCGGGTGGTGTCACTCTTCGCGGGTGGTGTCACTCTTCGCGGGTGGTGTCACTCTTCGCGGGTGGTGTCACTCTTCGCGGGTGGTGTCACTCTTCGCGGGTGGTGTCACTCTTCGCGGGTGGTGTCACTCTTCGCGGGTGGTGTCACTCTTCGCGGGTGGTGTCACTCTTCGCGGGTGGTGTCACTCTTCGCGGGTGGTGTCACTCTTCGCGGGTGGTGTCACTCTTCGCGGGTGGTGTCACTCTTCGCGGGTGGTGTCACTCTTCGCGGGTGGTGTCACTCTTCGCGGGTGGTGTCACTCTTCGCGGGTGGTGTCACTCTTCGCGGGTGGTGTCACTCTTCGCGGGTGGTGTCACTCTTCGCGGGTGGTGTCACTCTTCGCGGGTGGTGTCACTCTTCGCGGGTGGTGTCACTCTTCGCGGGTGGTGTCACTCTTCGCGGGTGGTGTCACTCTTCGCGGGTGGTGTCACTCTTCGCGGGTGGTGTCACTCTTCGCGGGTGGTGTCACTCTTCGCGGGTGGTGTCACTCTTCGCGGGTGGTGTCACTCTTCGCGGGTGGTGTCACTCTTCGCGGGTGGTGTCACTCTTCGCGGGTGGTGTCACTCTTCGCGGGTGGTGTCACTCTTCGCGGGTGGTGTCTGTACCGCGTGGTGTCTCGTGACTAACCTTACAAGGTTCCTTTGGGACCTGGGCTATACAGGCTGCGGCGAAGCTGTCACTGACCGTTGTGTGAGGGTGAGCGCAGGTGGAACCTATCGTTTCTTTAGGGTTACTTCAGTAGCGAACATGCAGCGCACGAGAGGAGCGCGCTTTCGCAGTGGGGACTTGCTTTTCGAACAGTCATCAGAGCATCGCAACCACGCTTGCATTCAAGGAACAATTTAATACGGCGCCTGCAAGCCGTGTTCTTGATGGAAAATGGATTCCGTCCGTGGGCATGTGTCTAGGTACTGCTAGTGTGCACGAAAAGAAACTAGGACCTACAAGGACCACCAGAAAGAGTCGAGAAAGCAGGGCTGACTGTTTTGAAATCCCCTCTCCTCAAGGCGATCTACGTGCAACTACTTTCGGAATTCCTGATAGCACAGCGAGAGATGATTTCATCCATACCAACTGGCAGAGGTTCACACCTACTGTGATTTTCTTTAACGAAAAAGTGCGAAGACTTGATCGTAAAGCTGCCTCATGACACCCTTACGTTGTCCAGTGATGGGGGACCTTTTAAAGTCTTTGGACACGTGGATAAAGACGCGACTCGGGCATAGCACAAACCCCCGATACTTCAAGGAACGAACTCTGCATACAGAACGTGTGATCGACTGGCGTGCATTATCCAAAATTAACATTATCGGCCCTTCGTTTTTCGAAGAATGTTCCAACAAGACGTCATGGCTCTCACGAACGTCGATCGATCTTGCGCGAAAACGTCCCCGACAGCCTCATGACTTTGAGCGACGTCCTTCAGCGCTCAGCAGTATCGCCAGTTTAGCCTTCTGCAATCTTTTCTTAAGGGGCCTTCTCAAATTTTTGATGTAAACCAATCGTCCATAGACCCTGCGTGAGCTGCGGGATAGTATTCGTGCTGCTACTACCAACAGACAAATTGGACCGAAACTTGAGTTACTCTCCAGATGCATTGAACAGAACGGAGGCCACTTTAAACTTTTCAAAAGCTATGAAATAAAACATTAATTGCACTTTCAGTAAATAAAAGAAACAAATTTATATCTGTAATACCTCATGATCTTTTTAAATAAAGCAGTCCCCGCGTATACCATGTATTAGTAGAGGGAGATTTTTGGGACACAGCGATCTATTAAGCTATATACACTGAACCGCCAAAGATACGTTTAGGAATGCGCATTCAAATACAGATACATGTAAGCAGGCAGAAAACAATGTTCCGGTCGGGGACGCCTATAAGACAAGTCTGCCGCAATTCTGTTAGGTTACTGTTCCTACAATGGCAGGTTATCAAGATCTGAGTTTCACCGTGGTGTTACAGTCGGCGCACGAGCGATGGGACACAGCATCTCCGAGGTAGCGATGAAATGGGGGCGAATATCAGGAATGCGGTAAAACCTCAAACTTAAGACATCGCTGCGGCCGGAAAAGATACTGCAAGAACAGGACCAACGGCTATTGAAGAGAGTCGTTCAACGTGACAGAAGTGCAACCGTTCTGCAAATTGCTGCAGATTTCAATGATGGACTATCATCACCAAGCATCAGTGTACGAACCACTCACGAAACATCGATATGGGCTTTCGGAGCCGAAGGCCCACTCTCATAGCCTTGATTATTGCACGACACAAAGCTTATGCCTCGACTCGGCCCATAAACACTGACATTCGACAGTTGATAGCTGGAAACATGTCACCTGCTCTGACGAGTCTCATTTCAAATTATATCGAGCGGATGGACGTGTACAGGGAGACCACCTCATGAATCCATGTTCAAGCTGGTGGAGGCTGTGCAATGGTGTGTGGCGTGTACACTTCGTAGTATGGTACCCCTGATAGTCTAGATACGACTGTGACAGGTGACACGTACGTAAGACTTCTGTCTGATCACGTGCATCCATTCATGTCCATTGTGCATTCAGACTTTCTGGGCATTTCCAGCAGGACAATGAGACACTCCACACGTCCAGAATTGTTAGTGGCTCCAAGAACACCGCTCTGAGTTGAAACACTTCGCATGGCCACAACTCTCCAGACACGAACTTTATTTAGCATATCCGTGATGCTTTGCAGCATGCTGTCAAGAAGAGATCTTAACCCCCTCGTACTACCGTCGGCTGTGGCCAGGCGGTTCTAGGCGCTTGAATCCGGAACAGCGCTGCTGCTACAGTCACAGGTTCGAATCCTGCCTCGGGCATGAATGCGTGTGATGTTCTTAGGTTAGTTAGGTTTAAGTAGTTCTAAGTCTAGGGGACTGATGACCTCAGTTGTTAAGTCCCATAGTGCTCAGAGCCATTTAAACCACCTCGTATTCCTATGAATTTATGGACAGCCTTGCAGGAATTATGGTGCCAATCCACTAAGTACTGCTTCAGGCATTAGTCTGAGTCCATGTGTGCGGCACTTGTGCGTGCTCGCGGGACCCTACACGGTAATGGGCAGGTGTTTCTTTTACTCTTCAGTGTAACATTTGTGAAAAACAATGTAGATGGCGATGGTTATTTTAGTAAAGTGGTCGGTTTCAGCCTTGTGTTAGGTCATCGTGAGAGGAGCACCATGAGCTGAAGCTGCTGATGTCTAAAACAGTGATTAGATCTGTCCCTGAAACTGTTCTACTGACTGAGGTCTGTCGAATTTTTGAGAGCTCAGCTTCAGATGATGGTGCTGTTCTGAAGATGGCTTTAGATTAGTCCGAAAGCGATCATTTAATAAAATAACTGTCCAGATTTTCAGGAATTTTATAAAATGGCTGAAGTGGCTTAAACTGTTGTTCACGATGAAGGCCAAGGGCGGCAAGGACTGAAGCCTATATTTGGGTCGTATTGAAACGTTCCCTTAAAAAAAAATATCCATGACTGTGATTAAACTGACACACAGTACTTTTAGCGCAAGGCAATCTGACTTTCAATAATCCCTACAAAAGAATGGCCCTGACTAACAATAACCTATACCTTTCATGAATTCTTACCCCTCAAAAATGTTCGTTACTCGAACTACTGCAATACAGCGAGCGCCAATACTGCCAGCTAAATAAAAGATTCTAACTACTGAAGGCACTAACTACTGATGGGCATAGTCAGCAAATGATTGTGATAGAAAACAATGTATTTACCTTAATAGTGTTCAGTTCATGACATCCAGTCTTACAAATTTACTGTCTGTCCACATCATCCGGTCTTAAAACTCCATCTCTCTCCCACCCCACATCCACCACTGCTGGCGGCTCACCTCCCACTGCGCAACGCTACGCGCTGTTAACGTCCAGCTGCCCAACACTACAATAGCAAACAACAATGCAAACCAGCCACAGACTGCACACAGCACGGCCAGTGATTTTCATACAGAGCGCTACGTGGCGTTACCAATAAAGAAAACCTAAACAGCCTAATTACAGTATCGCGTCCGTTCGGGAAAGTGCCCCAGAATTGCTAACTGTGGCCGGATGAGACGCTGCTAGGGAATACGTTTGGAGGGAGGCGCTCGTGCAGCAGGGAAGCCAGGTGTGGGCGGGTTGCGCGACTGCGGCGCCTGCGTGGCTGCTGGTCGGTGAGTCAGCCAGCGTCCCGGCCGTGGCGGTAGGTCAGTGGCGCGTATTGAGCCGGCTGCGTCGCCTCGGCACAGCACAGCACGGCCGCGGCTCGATACCCGGCCAGCCGGGCGGTGCAGAGCGGGTGACGTGTCCGCCGCCCCCACTACACCAGGGGGCTTGCTGCAGTCCTCTCACGGAGACAGGTTTGTTTCGACCGGCAGTCTTCGCTGTACTCGCGCCTTCAACTTCTGCGACCACGCAACTCATTAAAAATTCGGCTGGACTGTCTTAACACAGCCACCGTACTGTCTCGATTTAGCGCCTTCAGACTTGCATCTCTCTGAACTTCGGACAGATGGACTACGTGGCGAACATTTTCAAGCCTCGGATGCGGTTGTCAAAACATTAAGGGAGTGGTTAGCCTCAGCTGGTTCCGTTTTTAACAAGCGCAGCATCCAGGATCTGGTTGTTGGTTGGCAAATGAGCGTAACGAATGGTGGTGACTACGTGGTACAATACAGTCTGTGGTTGAAATATTGCTCTATTTAGCTGTGCTGTTGTGTGAGGCCTTAACTTTTCCCAGCGAATTGAATGTTCAAATAGCTTACGGGTTCGCTGCCAGGTGACGTCGACCACAGCCGATATTTCGACAGCAGCACGTCCTGCCATTCTCAAGGCACAATTCCAAAGAGGAAGCAATGTGCAAGGGAATTTAATATCTCGGTCCACAGAGGAGAAATAAGGAAGATACCACACACAGAACAAGTGACCGCAGAGTCAACACAAAACCAAGGATAACCAACATTAGAAACATCGATAGTAGCTATTAATCAACAGGTGAGGTAGCACTAATTCTGTTCCTCTGTTTTTTGATGAGCCGGATTCCAAGCAGCATTTAAACAAAAGCCACCATCTCTGTTTATAAGATTGCTTGATAGTTTGATTTCAACAGCTTCCTTGATAACACTATCCCAATAGGCGGACGTGCATTGGAGGCAGCTACCTTGAAACCTGCGTGTTTTCAGATATGTAGACCATAGTTCCGTTTTGGCCTCATGGTAGTGAGAATTTAAACAGGTTTTTGGAATACCTGCCTGTTTTTGGAATACCTGCCTTCAATCCACCCGAATATTCAGTTAACTATGGAAAAGAATGGAAGTGAGGCCGGCATGAGACAAATGCCGCTCATCACGTGGTTCATGCGCCGTCTAGTGTAAACGGCAAATCGAGGTTAGTTTCTTATGCATGCAAAACAATTAAAATTGAATTTTGTGTGCCGATTTTGTAGAACGATCTCGAATTATTTCGTCTACTCTCTACTGACAGATGCTAGTGAAAACGTCGACATACAGTCACCAGCACTCTGGCAAGTAAGTAGGGTTGTTGCGTGGTGGTGGTAGCACGTCTTTCGCTGTCTCGTTAGTATCGACTGCATTACAGACACACAGAGGAATCGGTGCATCTCGGGTATTGCACTCAGCTTTACAGTACCATTCTAGACATATTGGCAGAACAGCTTGCTGTTAGTTCCCGTATCTCGAATGCGATCGTGTCCATTGTCATTAGGCGTTAGGATTTACAGAAAAGACTTCTGCTAAAGTACCCTATAGCCCTTGTCATACCGGTTAACAGTTGTTCACCGCGTCTCTCCTGGCTTGTCGCATCTGTCTGTTACAGCCAAGCAACACAGCCACTCCGTCGAGGCTGGAGTACTGGCTATTCTCTCTGTTTTGTGGTCGCTGTTACCACGCGTCATTAAATCCAGTATCGTAAGAGATTTGTAACCGTTCTATGAAATGAACTAAAAATAATGGCCATCTTTTTGGAGCAGCTCCATATACACATTGCAAAAGAGATTGCAGGTATTAGTACAACCAGATGGCTGTCACCTGGCGTGCGAAGTAACTATACTCTACAACCCCAATGTTAACAAGAAATGCATAGCATGCTCTTAGAGGTTACAGGTGCAAGCTATATCGTCCGCTTCAGTAATTTGTTTGTAACCAACAAGCTAATTCTGTAATTGGTTTACGGACATCTGCAGGCTTTAAAAGTTGTCATGTTTCTCTTACGTTTCCTCTCCGATCAACGTTTTGCACTCTGATTGGATCATCTTTAGAATCTTCCGATGTCCCGAATTACCTGAAAACAGCGTAATGATAACTTGAAGAAAGTTTTCCCGCGCTTACTCTGAAGTGGGATTACTGCTTCAAGAAATGTTTAATCTTTGGTAGACCATCCTCATCGGATAGAGAGCGAACAAAGCAGAGCAAGAGCTTGGGAATTTTAATAAAAATTTTATTGTTGTGCTGCAGAGGTGGCTTCTTGGTCGCTGTTTGCGTTCATCGCGCACTGTGGTGGCGTAATTACTTCTGAGTTACGAACATCCCAGTAACAGATAGTGTGATCATAGTGCAGACAGTTGCTCCGGATGTGTGGCCTGATCGAATTAGGTTCACGATCCAGCTGTTTTAAATCAGAAAAGCAAATTTTCTGAGTACTCTGATGGTGTTGCTGTGGATTCGCCTGTCGTCAATAGCAGCTGATATTTTTATGGGATATTTTGAACCACAGCCATTAAACCTTTGCCCTCCGTAATGGATACACGTCTCCTTGAACTCTCAGAATCGCGCGAGTCTCTTTGTGGATACAATGAGGCTACTGACCAAAAATTGTCGTATACATTAACACCGGCTGTCTAGATGCATTACTAGATAGCATTGATGCCTAGTAGTCAGATCCGAGAATGGAGCATATGAGGGCTAAGAAAAATCGTGTCAAATGAGGCTCTGCCTCAGCGTGGAAAACAAAATATGCAAGTGGAAGAAAACATACGCATTGACATGCGGCACCCGCCGTTGCAGTGGACCATCAGCATTGGATTCATAGCGAACCAAACGGTGCAATGTGTGGGATTTGCATAGAAATATTGTTGTGCCGCAGAGGTGGCTTGCGTAAAGTACCACTAAAACCTTGTTGCCTTGGCTACGTGGACGATACATTTGCTATGTGGCCACCCAGTAAGGAAGAGCTTAAGAGTCTCTCGTCTTCTCAGGTGAGATTCGTCTGAAAACCAGCTTCGCCTTGGGAGGTGCAGAGTGAAATCTTAAATGCAGATGCCTCTTCGCACCACCACCCAGCCCAAAGGCAAGCAATGCTAAACACACACTTCTGCCTTTCGTATTAGTGACTGAAACAGCTTGAAATCTGAGTTGGATCGTTAAATAAGAGTGCGAAGGCAAACTGCTGTTAGTCCATATGGCTTTGAGACTAAATACAGGGTGATCAAAAAGTCAGTATAAATTTGAAAACTTAATAAACCACGGAATAATGTAGACAGGCAGGTAAAAATTGATACACATGCTTAGAATGACATGGGGTTTTATTAGAGCAAAAAAAATGAAGTTAACAAAATGTTGGACAGATGGCGCGTGAAAGATCTCTTGCGCGCGTCGTTTGGTGATCGTGTGCTCAGCCGCCACTTTCGTCATGCTTGGCCTCCCAGGTCCCCAGACCTCAGTCCGTGCAATTACTGGCTTTGGGGTTACATGAAGTCGCAAGTGTATCGTGATCGACATCTCTAGGGATGCTGAAAGACAACATCCGACGCCAGTGCCTCACCATAACTCTGGACATGATTTACAGTGCTGTTCACAACATTATTGCTAGACTACAGCTATTGTTGAGGAATGGTGATCAACATATTGAGCATTTCCTGTAAAGAACATCGTCTTTGCTTTGTCCTACGTTATGCTAATTATTGCTATTCTGATCAGATGAAGCGCCATCTGTCGGACATGTTTGGAACGTTTGTATTTTTCGGTTCTAATAAAACCCCTAGTCATTCCAAGCATGTCAATTTGTACCCCTCTATCTACATTATTCAGTGGTTTATTCAGTTTTCAAATTTATACTGACGTTTTGCTCACCCGGTACTATTAATTATGCTAATAAACAGCAGGAGGAATCGCCCTCTAAGTTAACGTTATACAAAAGAATTGTATAGAAATGATTGTTTTTAGTAAGAACGAAAATACTTCCACCACGAAACGCACGCACCTCATCTCCACACAGGTAGTGTCCATGAGGCGACGTATTGCTGTTGCAAATTTTATGTAAGTGAAACGGACAATAAAAAAGGAATTAGAGACCAGGAACACCACACTCGGTTAAAACAATGAAATCTGGGGTAGATGAACATCAGGAAAACTGCTGTCAAACCTAGATTTCAACGACGTTTGTGAGCTGGCCAAGGAAGCAACATTTATACAAGGAACTCAAGAGAAGCGTTAAGATTGCAAAGAACGAATGTAGTTTCAGTGGTGAAGACGGCCACAGGCTTCCAGCTTCGTGGCTTCCCGCCATCAAGGAAGTAGATACGCAGCCACGGTCCGCGAGAAGCACAAACAACGAACAGGAAGCGACCGTTGCAGCGCGGCAATAATACGCTGAACATTGCACCTCTCCTATCCTGCCTAGTAACGATGGACAAGCCAAGAGCGGCCTGATGGAAAACAAAGTAACCCCACTTCACAATTAGCGCGGAAAACTTCATTTCAAAAGTGAACGCGACACTTGTCTCTGACAGCGTTCAGCTGACTAGCAAGACGAGGAGATTCCATCAGAGGTCGAAAGGTCGACTGGGGGAGAAGAAACTTGCATTCCAGTTGCAAACTCCTAGCCCAATTGCTCTATTTTGAGTTGGTTTCCCCACAGGGCTCACACTCACTACACCCCTCCACTCCGCGCCCCTTCCATACCTCCGGACACCACCCGGGATATTGTCAGGTGTGTGCCCACATGCATTAGTCTGGGATGGTCTGAAGCTAGATCCACATTTGGATGCTACCGGTACTCAACACGTGTGAAATCTGGCTACAACTAGGAATATAAAATACCTGCACCTACAGTCAACAGCAATGAGAATTGGCTTTGTGTTAAAATACTGGCATAAATCAGTGGAATCCAGAACCTTTACTACATTAAAGGACGCACGAAATAGAGATAAATTCCCACTTGCATCTGCTTGAAAAGAATGGTTATATCTAAATGTGCTGCTCGAGATGTTCTGAACATAGCAACAGAATAACCATTTGCAGAACTTAAGGGAGCGTCCTCGCTTTTCGCGCACGGGGTCCCGGGTTCGATTCCCCGCGGTGTCGGATTTTCGCTGCCTGGAGATGGCTGGGTGTTATCCATCCATCCATCCATCCATCCATCCATCCATCCATCCATCCATCCATCCCTATTACGGCCGGAGGAACGCAATGGCAAACCATCTCCACTAGGACTTTGCCTAGTACAGCGTTGCGGGTTTTTCCGCATCGTCCCCTACGCTCCTGAGTATGGGACCTCATCATCAAGGGAATTAAATCATTTAATGACCATTCGTTTGCAAAAGTTGTAAAGATAAAGTTCCATTCAGAAATTCCATGAGAATACAGCAGGACGTTCCTAACGTACACCCAGGAAGATGGGGCTACAACACAGTTGCTTAAAAAATAAGAGGTATGATTAAACTCCGCTAGATGATGTGCAGGTAGGGACGTAACTAATCATTAAAACTATAAAACACATGAAGGAAAGAATGTTTTCTGTATGTAAACCTGCAGAAATTTTGATTTTTTGCTAATCAAACAAAAATCCTAAGAATTTTACGATTTACCATTACCTGAGTGAGACCGCCAGAAAAATGTATACACACTTTAAGGAACGAAAAGTCTTATATTTACTATGAAAAACAGTCTTGATCACTATTTATTACGGTGACCGGTTTCGACCAGTACTGTGGCCACCTTCAGTCTATCACCTGGTGGTAAATCACTCAGCAGTGATTTACCACCAGGTGGTGGTCTAAAGATGGCCACAGTAGTGGTCGAAACCGGTCACCGTAATAGTGATCAAGACCGCTTTTCATAGTAAATATTTGTAAAACATTGATCACCATTCACTTCAAGAATGTATTCAAAAGTAATCTTTCTTATGTGTTTACTTTTAATAACTGATAACGTGTTGTACAACCTTAAGTTTAGCACATGATTACTTCAAATGGTCAAAATGTTCAGAGTTGGCGGCTATACTCATAATAGATTCCCAGTACTTCCCCGGGAGAGAGGGAGTGAGGTGACCTAGAAAACAGATCGCCCAAGTGGGTAACCTGACACAGGATGTGTAACGTGATACGACGTTATGTAAGGTATGTGCTGGATCTTACTCATGCAAAAGTTCAACGAAAGTGGCAACAAGGTGCGACCCTGTCTTAGTACTTTAATACGAAATAGTGTGCCTTGGTATTATCAACCTGCTGCCCCCTTCAAAAACTAAAGTCTTTATAAAAGAAACTTAATTTACGGTTGGTTTACTCAGACGGATATTGGTAAACATGTGTTCTGAAGTTGGAACGCAAAAGACACAGGATTTTACCTCTCCTAAACGCTTTTGCTGTTTCCAGTCGCATAGTAGAGCAACGAATTGACACGAAACTACGAAAGAAACAGGTACTGAAACATACGTTACTAAAGTGTTTATCACGTACACGAGTTTTTCTGTGATTGAAGAGTTTCAAAGTGTGTCAATAAAACGTCGAGGATGACTCACGTCCGGGGCACCCTTCAACATTGAAAACAGACGAAAATATCGCAAAAGTAGCTCGCATGAGCTACTGGTGCCGAAAATTCTCAGGATCGAACATAAAGTAGCACTTGAAAATGTTTTTAGTGAAGCTTCCCGAATAATTATGAAAATCATCAGTTCTTCGAAGGAGTGGTAACAGGTGACGAATCTGGGTTTCACTAAGCGCCGGTCCATGAATTCGAAGGACCCAACTTCGCCGACGGCGAAAAAAGCTTGAATGAGCGAATCAGGATTCAGAGCAATAATTTTTTTCCTATATTCAGGGAATTACATTCACTGCGCTCCTGAATGTTTCATGAACATTAGTGCGTCAGGGTTCTCGTCAGCTCCGTGAGAAAATAGACGTACTGCATTAACAGGTTTCTAGTGAAGTACAGCATTTCATTGTCAGACCATCCACTTTACTCGGACGACCTAGCATCATAAAACTTTCATCTATCCCTAAGGCAAAAGTGCATTAAAAGGAACAGGATTTCAATCTGTTGAAGTAGTGAAAGGAAAAGCGGGACAGAGGGAGACTCGTAGATTTGCGTAAATTCTGGGAACACCTGCAATTATTGGTTGCACAAGAACCAAATATTGTACAGATACCATAAATATATCATTTTGAACAGACTCTGGAAGGTTTTTTTATGCATGCCGCCAGAGCGTAGTTCGGTAATTTGCCGATAGTCAGCGCTAGTCGCAAACATGGCGAGTTCAGGTGCGGCGCGAGCTTTCTGTGTGAAAGTGTGCTGCAGCTGTTCAACGGATGTTCAGAATGAAGTACGGTAAGAAGCCACCAACGAGGAAGGCCGTTTGCCACTGGCACAATAAAAACGTTAAGACGGGTTGCTTGTGCTCGGCAAAGAGAAGTGGACGTCCCAGTGTGAGTGAAGTGAATGTGGAGCGCGTACGAGAGATACTCGTGGGTAGTCCAAAGAAATGGGTGCGTCGTGCATCCTGTGAACTCTGAATTGCTCCAGGGACAGTGTGAAAGTCTTGCAACAGAAGCTGTCTAAGAAACCACTGAAATTGGAGCTAGCGCGGAAATTCCATAACACACACTTATTCTGAGTTCTGTTCTCAGTTGCAACAATTGAATGAGGACGAGGATGGCATTGTTGATCGCTTAATTTTTAGTGACGAAGCCACTTTCCTCACTAATAAGAAAGTGAACAAGCTTAATTGTCGAATCTGGGGTACAAAGCATCCACACGAATGCATTTAATTTGAGCGTGATTCCCAAGAGGTAAATGTTTTTTGTGCCTTGTCACTCGCCTCGAAAACTGCTGGCCATTCTTCTTCGCCGAGAGCACTGTCACTGTATGTGACATGTTGCGGCAATGGCAGTTGCCTCAAATGCAATCGAACTCTGCGTTCATCTTCCAGCAGGGTGGGTCTCGACTCCAGTTTCATCGTTAAGTTTGTGGGTAACTGAACACAAAGCTGCTGTCCGTATTGATGGATCGACCGTGATACAGCTGTTTCATGATCAGCAGATGTGACTGCGCGTGACTTTTTTTCTGTGGGGACGCATTAAAGATGTGGTCTATGTACCGCCTCTACCACGTGATGTAGCAGAGCTCCGGGAGAGAGTACGGGAAGCGACTGCCACAGTCTGAGATTACATGCTGGGACGGATATGACAAGAATTCGATTAGCATGTTGACTTCTGCCGCATCACTCATGGTTCGCATATCAAATGTTTGTAAAAATGCAATATGTGTGCTATCTGTACAATGTTTAGTTGTTGTAAAAGAAAGAATTCTGAGTTGTCCCGGAATTTATACACAATTGGCCATTAAAATTGCTACACCACGAAGATAACGTGCTACAGACGCGAAAATTAACTGACTGGAAGATGATGCTGTGATATGCAAATGATGATCTTTTCAGAGCATTCACACAAGGTTGGCGCCGGTGGCGACACCTACAACGTGCTGACATGAGGAAAGTTTCCAACAGATTTCTCATACACAAACAGCAGTTGACCGGCGTTGCCTCGTGAAACGTTGTTGTGATGCCTCGTGTAAGGAGGAGAAATGCGTACCATCACGTTTCCGACTTTGATAAAGATCGGAGTGTAGCCTATCGCAATTGCGGTTTATCGTATCGCGACATTGCTGCTCGCGTTGGTCGAGATCCAGTGACTGTTGGCAGAATATGGAATCGGTGGGTTCAGGAGGGTAATACGGAACGCCGTGCTGGATCCAAATGGCCTCGTATCACTAGCTGTCGAGATGACAGGCATCTTATCCGCATGGCTTTAACGGATCGTGCAGCCACTTCTCGATCACTGAGTCATCAGATGGGGACGTTTGCAAGACACAAACCATCTGCACGAACAGGTCGATGACGTTTGCAGCAGCATCGACTATCAGCTCAGAGACCATGGCTGCGGTTACCCTTGACGCTGCGTAACAGACAGGAGCGCCTGCGATGGTGTACTCAGCGATGAACCTGGGTGCACGAAATGGCAAAAGTCATTTTTTCGGGTGAATCCAGGTTCTGTTTACAGCATCATGATGGTTGCATCCGTGTTTGGCGACATCGCGGTGAACACACATTGGAAGCGTGTATTCGTCATCACCCGGCGTGATGATATGGGGTGCCATTGGTTACACGTCTCGGGCACCTCTTGTTCGCATTGACGGCACTTTGAATAGTGGACGTTGCATTTCAGATGTTACGACCCGTTGCTCTACCCTTCATTCGATCCCTGCGAAACCCTACATTTCAGCAGGATGATGCACGACCGCATGTTGTAGGTCCTGTACGGGCCTTTCTGGATACAGAAAATGTTGGACTGTTGCCCTGGCCAGCGCATTCTCCAGATCTCTCACCAATTGAAAAAGTCTGGACAATGGTGGCCGAGCAACTGGCTCGTCACAATACACCAGTCACTGTTGTTGATGAACTGTGGTATCGTGTTGAAGCTGCATGGGCAGCTGCACCTGTACACGCCATCCAATCTGTGCCCAGGCGTATCAAGGCCGTTATTACGACCAGAGGTGGTTGTTCTGGGTACTGGTTTCTCAGGATCTATACACCGAAATTGCGTGAAAATGTAATTACATGTCAGTTCTAGTATAATGTATTTGTCCAATGAATACCATTTATCATCCGCATTTCTTCTTGGTATAGCAATTTTAATGGCCAGTAGTGTATACACCCTGTATGGTTTCCATCAACGAAAAATTCGCATTGATCGTTTTAGGGCTAGAAAAGAGTATGTTAAATGTGACAGTAACTAAATATGTGTGGTTTCGAACTGTTGCACAGAAATACTCCCGTTACTTCATTGCCGCATTTCGTTTTTAATATTTTTCGTTGTACTTTTCTTGGGACTTGTACTGACATTAGCTTCAGCTCGCTGAATTTAAAGAGCGAAAGCTGAAGTAATTAGGTGCGTTGCGTTTCGAGTAGCTGCCGTCAGTTAGCGCGCAGCAGTGGTGGCCAGACGCAGCCTGTTTCTGGGCGCAGGTCGGGTCCGCCGCAGTGCCGCGCTGGTCAACGTCCCGGTGGCGCCGCGGTGGGGCGTTGCATAACTGCCGGCCCGCTGCAGCGCAGCAACTGTTGCTCCGGTTCTACGAGTACCCTTGTCCGGTTACTGGCTGACGCTACAGATCCTTATTTATGGAAATATTAATTACAATCAACTACAGATTTTACATATTCACATACACCTTTTCCTTTAACCCAAATACTCATTTTAATTTTTCTTTTGCTAAGAGTATACAAGACGAGATGTTGATTCATAAGCTGATTTAGCAAAATCTTTACTACCAATCTTTACTACCAATTTCAAACATATGACAGGTACGAGAGGCAATTATATATCTATCATTAAAACTTTAAAGACCAGGTACACTAGGAACTCCGCTACCAACTCCTACTGTGGCAACGGTGAACCATCCATTTCCACGTGAGAAAGTGTCGTATATACCCAAGCTAAAATTAAGAGAACATCCAAGGTCCATCGACGAGAGCGTGGGCTGCAACTCTCTTCACTGGAATGCGATTTTTTTTGTCTCCTGATGTTGTTGTGAGTTCAATGTTTTCTATGGTTTTGTAGACTGTTGTGCGGGTACGACGATACCTCCTGTAGGGGGTTCACTGGTGTCATGACTCTTGAAACGAATGGCTTCATATTACGTGGCAGGACGCAACCTCTCATTATACTCGCAATGTGGCTTTGTATCAGACACAGGTTCCCAGGTAATTTGAGTTGAACGTGCAGTTGCGGGATTTGCGGTAAATTTGTCATCAAATTTATCAACCGCTCTGCATACTCTCTCCTGCTTTCTTGCCATCTTCCACCAGCTTGACCACCTTCTGTGTAATGAACGGTATCAGTATCGTTCATTCACTTTCGAGCGCTGCATTAAATGTATTTTTTTTTCAGTCATTGGGAAATCTAAGCACTCACATGTCCCAGTTGTATGCAGCTGCGTCCTCTGCGAATGCCCTTAGAGCTATCAACTGCCACGTCACTGTATTGCGAACAATCTCTGCACTTTCTTCTCGTACGCCGAGCACTTCACATGCGCTTCTGAAGTCTCAAGTCTTACGTCAAAGCGCATACTTCAAAACGATAAAAACGAACGAGTACCGTTTTATTGCATAACTACTAATGGCTGTTCGATCTCCGTACCAACGTAATTCGATCTTCAATCACGTTACTGATCTTTTTCTGTACCAAGCTACTGCAGACTTCGAGTCTGTGTTCTTTACTATGCCCGATACAGGCGTCGCACTCCAGAGTACCCAACTGCCCCGGACGCTACCTCAACTACAGTGACTGGCCTGTTGTTCCGTTAGAACTCACTTCAACGCACGTAAAATGTAGTTACCGCTTTGCTCACTTGAAGTTAGTCGACCAAACAACATAGACAAACTAACGTTGCTGCACCGCCTTGGACCTTCTACACACACAAGTTTGAATATACACACTCACACACTCAAGTAGTGCATAGCAAAACATAAAGCAAATATAATAAAATGAAGCGAACTCTATTTACTCAATTGTTATATTATGCATGACCTTGATTTTGTACACAACTCGGTGAAACACAGAAGACTGCCTAATATTTAAATTCACTCTGTAGTACTTTTAAATGTTAGTTCTATCGTAACAGCGAAACAAAACATTACCTTATTTACTCGAATCGAAGTCGCACCTGAAAAATGACTCGAAATGAAGGGGGAAAAAATTTCCCGAATCTAAGCCGCACCTGAAATTTGAGACTCGAAATTAAGAGAGAGAAAAGCTTTAGGCCGCACGTCTAAATCTAAACAAAGTTGGTCAGTTGTAATATGGGACACAATTTAGGTCGAGTGAATGACGATACAGCTACAGTAGTTTGGTTCGAGAAGTAAGCTTAGCAGTTAAGCTTTACGAGGTACCCATTACTATGCGTCAAGCGCTCCGACCGTATTTATACGGGTACCCTTCCTTTTACACGTGCTTCTTCTGGTTTGAATTGATTGCTTATTTTTCTGTAATCTGATAAGTGCAGTTTTCTTGTTATAGGTGTTTACGTCACACTAAGCTGAAAATGCATTACTGTACTGCGTTTATGCGCGCCACCGCCGCTTACAATTAAGAAAAGAGAAGAATCGTCTCATTAGCGAAGCAATGGCAAGAGACTGCTATTTGTTGTTTACGTTGCTGCTTTCTTTGATAATGATCAACAAGAACCAAATAAGACTGTTTATGATACATGTTTTGAACGAGAGTTCTGCGAAAGTTTTGCTCCGTTTGAAAATCTTTGCAGGCGCCTCTTTAGTACATTATTCTGCACAGAAATTAGCCCTCTTAGATTTAAAAATCTATTCAGTTGCCGTGCTTCATTTCTGACTGTAGCACTATTAGGCATAAGAATAATACGAATATAAACATGACTCACTCTAGTTTCGTAGTTCATTAGGCAGCCAGGACTTAAATGAGTTAGCAGCAAACACGAAAGAATACATGACAATATTTATATTCGTATTATTCTTATGGTGAAGAGAATAATGCATGATAAAAGTTCCTATTACCAACCATCTCTTCCCACAGGTAGGAAAAAATTCAGAACGTAGAGTTGGCCATATTGTCAAACATCCCAAACAGTCTTGCCAGTCGGATTTTCATAGTACATTGAAATGCTGCTACATTCGAAGATTAACAATACGGAATTTGTATTTAATTCGTTGGATAATGTATGAAAATGCAGTGGTCGAAACTTGGGGCGGAGGAAAAAGCTCTTCTTCTACTTTCTTAAATTGATTTACTGACGCAGAGGTTCTGGCGCCAGTATTTCTTTGTGCCTACAAAGCATGCCTGTGTAGCGCTACATATATTCGACGGCAGAAGTTAGTTGTGGCGGCACCTACCAACATTTTTTAGAACTTCCGCTTGCTTTGCACTCTATTCTAAGCCGCAGGCGGTTTTTTGGATTACAAAAACCGGAAAAAAGTGCGGCTTAGATTCGAGTAAATACGATAGCCTACTCTCAGAAAAGAATACCGCATATGGGTGAGAGTTACGCGTCATTGAACAACATAAATTTGACTGGGCTCTTCTCTACTGTACAGTGTAAAAATACAGTTAAGTGTAACTACGTAACATCTGCACTGCGACACACGAACTCACTTGTTACTAGAATGAGATTTTTCACTCTGCAGCGGAGTGTGCGCTTATACCGAACTCTCTGGAAGATTAAAACTGTGTGCCGGACCGAGTCTCGAACTCGGGACCTTTGCCTTTCGCGGGCAAGTGCTCTACCATCTGAGCTACCCAAGCACGCCTGATGCCCCCTCCTCAGAGCTGTACTTCTGCCAGTACCTCGTGTCCTACATTCCAAACTTTACAGAAGCTAAGATGGTAGAGCACTTGCCCGCGAAAGGCAAAGGTCCCGAGTTCGAGTCTCGGTCCGGCACACAGTTTTAATCTGCAGGAAATTTTACTTTTTACTGTTTAAGTGCTCTATATTTCAGGACCTAACTAAATTAGCTTTTCTTTATTCAAATGGTTACTACTTCAGAATGTTTCTTTACTAGATAAAACAGTCGTCGTAAGAATGAATGTTCGTGTCACAATAAACAAGTTGTACATGTTTATCGCTGGCAACAAAAGGTGACTGCTGAGATTCTCCCGCTCCTATTAAGTCGCGACGACGCTACAGACTCAGCGCTGTACGTTGCTTTGAAGCAGACACCGTCGTATCACCTGCCCCAAAACGCCAGCATTTTTATTCTTGCTCTTAATTCCCGTCGTATACGCGCAACTGTTTTTCACGAAAGACTGTGGCATTTAGTGTTTAAAAGTTCCTAGCATTTTGAGATTTTCTGGTCACAAATGTGCATTTGATCCAGCAATACGACGCACTTGACCACGTTAATGTGAACTGCTTTCTGTTGTACATTTCGAATAACCGAGGAGGAGGCTGCTTTCGTAACCCAGGATTTTACTTAACACGGACTGACGAAGCTGGTGTTCGGGTTCGTCCTCTTCTCTGACCGCACAGCACCAAACCGCGACCGACCTCAGCTCATTTGAATACAATACAGCGTGGCGGCTGTCCGTGCGGCCTGCCTCAAAGTCCCGTGGTCAGTGTGGGAGACTCGCACTCCTTATTACTTGTTCGGTGCGAGGCCCATGTTACAGTGTAAATACACTGAAGCGCCGAAGAAACTGGTATCGGCATGTGTGTTCAAATTTGAGATATGTAAACAGGCAGAATACGACGGTACGGTCGGCAACGCCTATATGACAGTGTCTGGCGCAGTTTAGATCGGCTACTGCTGCTACAGTGGCAGGTTATCAAGATTTGAACGTGTTGTTATAGTCGGCGATGAAGTGGGGATTTCCCGTACGACCATTTCATAAGTGTACTGTGAATATCAGGAATCCGGTAAAACATCAAATCTCAGACATCACTGCGACCGGAAAAAGATCATGCGAGAGCGGGACCAACGAAGACTGAAGAGAATCGTTCAGCTTTACACAAGAGCAACACTGCCACAAATTACTGCAGATTTCAATGTTGGCCCGTCAACAAGTGTCAAAGTGCGAACCATTCAAAGAAACATCGATATGAGCTTTCGGAGTCGAAGACTAACATGTGCACCCTTGATGACCGTTAGACACGAGGCTCTTTACGCCTCGCCTGGGCCAGGCAACACCGATATTGGAATGTTGGCGACTGGAAACATGTTGTGTGGTCGGACGAGTCTCGTTTACGGACGTGTATGGGTATGGAGACAACCTCATGAATCCATAGACCCTGCATGTGAGCAGGGGACTGTTAAAGTTGGTGGAGGCTCTGTAATGTGGGGCTTGTGCAGTTGGAGTGGTTCGTCTAGATAAGACTGACAGGTAACACGTACGCATTTATGTCCACGGACTTCGGAAATTCCAGCAGGACAATGCGACACCCCACACGTCCAGAATTGCCACAGCCTTCCGCTGGCCACCAAACCCCCTTGGACGTGAACATTGAGCATCTCCGGGATGTACTGCAACGTGCTGTTCAGAAGAGATTTCCACTCCCTCAGATTCTTACAGATTTATGAACAACCCTGCAATTCGTGGTGTCTGTTCCCTCCAGCGCTAGTTCAAACGTTAGTCAACGCAACGTAGTGTTGCGGCAGATCTGCGCGTTCACGGGGGGAGCTACTCGATATTAGGCAGATGCACCAGTTTCTTTGGCTCTTGCGTGTAGTTTTCAGAGTTCGGTAATAAGACGTTCTACGAAACTTCTCACTCTGTAAACGAGTACTTTCGTAGTAAGTTGCAAAAATTTTGATAGTGTAATCCGTTCTTAAGAATGAGAATAAAACTGTCTGCTGTGTTCGCGTAAATCTGTAAAAGACACGCACTCGTAAATAAAGAAATTAAAAAGTCTTGACCCCTCTAATTCTAGAACGATCTTGTAGTAGAAAGTCCTCACAAATTCCTGCTCCATACGTCAACTAAACAGGCAGAGCCTCATGAAGTGAGAGTTAATTGTAATGTTTCCGGGAAAACTGAAGTGTTCGCGTGCGTCACACTTCCGAAGTACTAACACGGATTTTTCCTTTTCAAGAACTGTCAAATAGTATGTAGGGCCATTGTACAGATTCAGGTCCAGTGGACCGGTTTCACTTGCTTGGATATCACTTAAGAAAAAGTTCTAAGTCTGTGTTTTCAGTTTCGTATTTTTCGCCCAAGTAAATTTCGAAGGACGTTGGGCGTTTATTGTCGTCCAGAAGCATCGAGCGAGGTGGCTAATGCAGCAGTCAGCACAATGAACTCGCATTCGGGATGACTGCTCTCCAGGCTCCCGTCGCCCTCCCTCAATCTGGCCATCGAGACTAAGACTTTCGGCGTTTTCTTTAAACCGCAAATGTCGGGATGGTTCCTTTAGAAGGGACACAAGATTTCCGTCGCTGTGCTCCGCTATCAGAACTTATGCTTTGTCTGTAAATTCGTCGACAGGGCGTTAAATAATCTTCCTTCCGTGGCACAGACATATGCGCTAAACGTCACATATACGCTTGAGTAGGAATTCGCAAAATTGTGGTTAAAAATACTCGAAAATACGCTACAAATAAGCAGATTTATTAAACTTATAGTGGACCTGTGAATTGACAATAGATTTGTGCCACGCAGCTAATTAACCATCTTGATGGGTTTAACTGATGCTGCCTCTTTTTTGCGAATAATTGTTTATGAGCACCGTCTTTTGCACAATGTTGTTTTTTGTCGGTGTTATTTAGATACACGTAAATCAACACCTGTTCATCGTCTTTGAGTCTCCTGTCTCAGTAAAATATTGCACACACTTGAAGCTGGTTTCCCGTTTTAATTCTGAAACTCCATGTGCGTCCTCACTTAAAGCAAGATTAATGTAAATGTTTTACTTTCCGGCCTGCTGTCACGTATTTTACAGTTCCTCAGCATTTCGTCTGCGGAATAGCAGGAAAAACTTAGTTCTTTAGTGTACTTTCTCCAGTAACAGTAGTGGATATTCTGCACTTTTTGTCTGATGTGTGTTCATTGTGGTGTTCCGAGAGTTGCTAATTCATTTCGCCTTGAGTCACGTTGCTGAAATAAGAGCCGTTAGTCTCGTAACTGTTACAAAGACATTAGAGTGGACGGGGCATGCTTTCGAATGTCGCCAACACTTTCCATGATATTATTGCATAAACACAAAATGAATTAAAGCAAGCTATGCCTGTAACTGAAAAAAAAACAAAGTATATAGTAACACTAACAGGAACGAGAGTTAATGAAAGTAGGTTTGTAATGGTTAAGGTTTATTTGGAAAGTAATAGTATACTACAATTAGATGCTTTTTTATGCACCTTTTCGGCGTCTACTTAGAAACTAACATAAAATACACTATAAAGCAAATTTTTCATTAGCTGTAATGTTAAGTATAGTGAAGTTCAATGCTTTTGTAATGCTCCCGAGAATTATTTTTTTTTTTGCCTCCAACCTAAACTGCAGACTTACCGTAGCAACCATACACCTCAAACATAATTTATATTCTGAAAAAGCGTTGTATTTTTTAAATATTGTTTGAGACGTTAGTCTTTCCTGCTCATACTGCAATCTCACCGCACACAGAGGTCACGTGTCCCCTTGTCCTGTGCGCCACATGGCCGGCTACACAAAACTGCTGCGAAAAAGGACCCTGAGAGTGAGCAATTGATATTTTGCAGTAAAGATGAACTTGCTGTTCACACTGCGATTGCAATTCGGCAAACTGATATTATGAACTGACTCCACGCTCAGGTCACAGGCGCGGCGTGTTGCCTGCTTGGCAGGCGCCGGCTTTAAGCATTAGTACGCCCCCGTGCACACAGCCAACCTGTCACAAAACAATCTCAACAGCTCCACTTTTCACTTCTGCCGGATAAACTAAATTACCTCGTGCTGCTTCAAAGTGAGATCAGTTCCGCAGAATACGTCGGTCTGAGAGCCAAATTCGTAACTACACTGTGAAATGAACCTGTTTACAAAATTACTTCAAAACTTAACTTGGAATTTCGTACCCATGTTATGAATCCTTCAACGTCACTAATTGCGAATTCAAATATCAAGGAAAGAGAAATTGTTTACTATAAAGTTCGATGGATAAAAGCTTAAAGATGTACTAATATTTTTGTTTATCCTTAATTGCTCATTGTTTTGCAATATGACGATCTCAGGCCTCTGATTTCTTACTGACGAAGTAAGTCACATTTTAACAATTTCCCAACCCAAGTTTCATTTGACGTTTTAACTTTATACGATAGTAAAAATACACCATTCAGCGTTTTAACACTGAAGACAGGTTTTTACTCGTGCCTTTACGACACAAAATACATGCTGCAGATCCACTGAAACAAAAACTGATGTACAAACCGACAGAAAGCTACTGGATTAACTGGCGCGTATCCAATTGTATATATTAAAATATGAACTTTCAATATGTTGTAGAAATTGTACAGTTCAAATTAATGATTATAATCACACCTCGTTTTTTTATTATTAAGTTTTACGTAAGCATAAGTTTCCTCTTGAAAAATTTGCAGGAATAAAACAAAGGTAAAAATTTTAAAAACTTCCAAAATAGAAATTTTGGTGTACTAAAATATGCCACGTGTGAAGAGCAGTATATATTTAACTTTTGCAAAGTATTATTTACAAATAGGTTACGTATATTTTTAGAATATAACAATGGTTCTTATTAGTGAACAATAAATCTTAATGAAATATTCCGTAAATTACACTTCCAATATATTCCTGTCATGTAGCATTTATGCGAATTGTTGCACAGTGAAGCATATAGGTTAACTAATTTTTGCGACGAGAAGCTTTTACATTGAAAGATATCAGGGTGTGCTGAAGAATGTTTGTTAAATGAAACAAACGTTATTAACATTCCACATCTTCGTTTCTCATGTCTCCATATTGGCAGCCGTCTGCCTAGATAATTCCGAATTGTAGCGTGTAACATGGCGGTGTGTAACACAACTGCCTGTGCGTGAGAAACAGCTTGCTGTAATACGTTTCATATTACGAGAATTCGTGCACATCCTTAGACATAACTCCACGTCTAAATGTATTCAGTCCGACGCCATGGGTTCACTGTCGACGATCATCCTCCGTATAATCCCCACTTCACCCATTCCATTTTCATTTGTTGCCTCACTTCGAGAGGATGAAGTGGTGCAAGCAGAGGTCAGGTTCTCTCTCCTCAGCAAAGTCATTATGCAGTGAAGACGACAACAAACTGGTCTTTCGTTGGAAGAAATGCGTAAGTCTCCGGAGTGACTGTAAGAAACACGTAGACATGAAGAATGAAGATGTGGTGTTCAGCACGTTTGTTTTATTTAAAAAATGCTTCCACATAAATTCGGAAGAATTACTGTCCAACACGTCATCGCGCAAATAATGTTGCACGTGTTGCGGAATAAATTGGAAAAGTAGATTGTCCTCGCAAATACTTAAGTATTGTATGTTAGTCCAATAAAAGAGAATCCTGTATTTTGTAACTGCAGTTACAATGAACATTGCCGAAAGAACGAAATACGATTAGTTTTTGGTAAGTGGATGATCGTATCGCAAACTATATTTGACACAGGAATCGCGTATTGTTGGTTTGTAGAAAACTGTCAATGGTAGGGAAAGTCAAAAAGCTGAAAATTGTGTGCTAGACCGAGACTACAACGCGAAACTTGCCTTAAGCGCGCAACGCTCAAAATAAGAGTGCTGGCAGAACTGAAGTGAAAGCGGTTCGTGGGTCGTGCCTGGATGGCTCTTGGGAGCATTGTCCACGGCCGGCGGTTCCCGGTAAGGCGAGCAGGGTCCGCCACACTTCAGGCTGTCAGATATGCCGACACGGCACTGGTGGACAAAGTGCTGCCGACGGATCGCTTGCCATTGTAAGCGCGAACGCGCCCATTTCCTCTTCTGTTGGCGTGTGTTTGACGTGAGCCGCTGATCGCTACACACGCGTCTCTGTTAACAGCCGGCATACACCGGCGCTTCTCAGGCAAGTGGAAAAATTGCAAATAATGATGAAACTAGTAATAATCAAAATATCCACGGGTGTACTGCCGGTCTATAGTGTCCAACGGGCACAATATGATGGCGACATGTTTGATCGCCGAAATATTGTGCCCGTTGGACACTATAGACCGGCAGTACACCCGTGGATATTTTGATTATCAAATACGCCGGGAGAAACTCAATCACATGAAACTAGTAATGTTCTTCGGGTTTGCGTAAATGTGCCCCCACTATGCACAGAGAAGCAAACTATCACTTTATCATTTAGTTTTGGGAGGAGGATGTGCCATTAGACGACCAGCATTCTAGGTTATTTTTATTGCGCGGAAATTTAGTTCTGCAAATGTTACCAATTGTCGTACACCCTATGCAGTGTACAGACGTTATATATACATACATACTTTTATAAAAGTGTGCGTGGGAGCAGCTGTGGCGTCGTCGTCGATTCCTCTGCACTGATTTCAACCAAACTGACTACACACATCCCTCACTACCAAGCGACAATCGCTGTGGTGGTAATAAACACCTATCTTAGGTCAGACGTGACGTCATAAACATGTGTGAAAAATTGTCGCATTGTGCGTGACGCTTAAATTCTACTTCTTTGCTACTAACTCTATCCGTAACACATTTTGCATACGGTATCCACACATGTCGCTGAATGTACCTATACAAACATCATTGTACGTCATATGACACACAGACGTTACAAACGCTGACACACATGGAAAAATGCCACATGCACGACGTTGTAATACAGTTAGTCTTCGCTACTAAAACACACCTGCAGTCAAATCAGTTTAAGGAAGTCCCTGACTTCTCGCAGTGCTTTAGACAGTTTCAAAATGCGAAGCGCAAACGCCTGTACGCGAAAAAGGTAGCCGTCTGTAGGTACGAAAAGACGTTTACAAAATTGCGTACATGAGGATGCAGTCGTTCCTCCTCTATCAGCAGAGTGGGTGCCTAATATCTAGGAATTACTCTCCGCCTGCACAGGGGCTCGTTTGGATCAATGATGGTCGTGGACAATAGTCTGATTCGTAGTGTAAATTTAGAATCCTCACTTCGACATGGGGTGTAGTATTCCTCGCTTCCTGAACTGAGACGACATGCGTAGGAGTGGGACGCAATACGAATATTGTTTACGAGTAGATGAGCTGGGAAATTTTGTTGCGCAGTACGGTGACTGGCTGCTTACGTGGCGCGACGCTGCCAGTCTGAGAGGCTAACGCGCTGAATGCACTATGACAAACATGAAAAGTTCGGCGAGCGCACCACAAGACGACCCGTGGGCCCATTCCTCGAGCTCAGCGTTCATCACTCTTACCCTTCCCCCTTTCAAAAAAGTCAAATAGGTGAGAGAGTTCGGTCAACAGCTATAGATAGCGGAACATCTCCTGTTTAACTGGTAGAGTGTTGAGTGAACTGGCTGTGCAGAAGGTATTCCAACCCATTGGAGTGCACGCTGTTTCGTCTGAAGATAAGTAGTAGGAAACTCGTCGAAACGTTGCGACGAGGCTGATACGCCGACTTGATACGATCAAAGCGTTCCAGCATGTTTGGGAGAAAGCTCTGCCTATCCGAGCCCAACATTTTGACAACCGCGCTGAAAATCGGCTTGTGTAGGAAGGGGCGGGGAGGGGAATGAGATGATGATGATCTACCCGCACGCAGTGCGGGCCGTACACCTATCCCTACCGCGTAATGGGTACGGCACATGCAGGGTGACAATTATTGAACTATATGAAAAACACGTAAATTACAAACTACGGCGTGCACACACGTTGCTCAACATGTAAACGCCACTACAGATTTTCGGATTTGGTTTATGACATGATTGATATGCCTGCTATCATTGGCGATGATGTGGCACAGGCGAATGCCGAAATTCTGCATAACCCGCTGGAGTGTCTCGACATGAATGCTGTCGATGACCTCCCGGATAGCTGATTTCGGCTCAGCACTTGTAAGCTAGGGATACACGAGTCGCTGAAGTTGCGTACAGTTGAAGGGTTTGCACCAGGCCACTGAGCCAAGCGAAGTTATTAAATCGCGAGAGTGCAGAAGCCACGGAACCGTAAAGATACCTTAATCTCTCAGCAAAGTGTCACAGTACATACCACAAAATGCATGACGAATTACTTTGCGGAGCTGTGCTGAAATGCAGCTTCCGCTGCGTCAACATGTTCTAGACACACAGAGCAATGTCTACTTCCGAGGAAGCCTTTGACACTGCCTTTCTAAAATTTTTGAACTATTTCATTATTGTTACACATCAAGGTAAAATTCTCTACCGTTGCCTTGCTAAGTATCTAGTCTGGCATTGCTCAGCCACAGTGCAATATCAACAAAAGCCAGCTGCTAGGCACTAACATTTCGTCACAATCGGCCACCCGGGAGTGCGACATAAACACTTCTGTGTGACAGAACTAGACTTCAGGAGGACAGTGTAAGAAAAGTACAGACCAGCCTGCCTCAGTATCTCGCATAACATACTGCAAGAAGCACCACGTGGGATGTCACACTACCTATCTGGTCTGACGAAGCAATTAAGATACTGGAAAAAATTAGGCAATATAGCAAAACTGACGAATGCTGATGTCTCTGAGACAGTCAGTCATCATAAGAAGTCATATAGCAAAGCCACTCCTCGGCACTGCAAATACTCAACCCCGCCATCCTAGAGACAGTCTATCACCAGGATCGATGGCATTAGTGCCGTTCACACTCGATTCTCTGATTCTTACACTGTACCATCTAGTGAGAGGTTGTTCCAGTATTAATCATACTCTTGCTGCCTGATGTGGTGACTACTGATCCCTAGCCACTGAAGACTACGAACAAGTATCCACTACTCAAGCAGCCATTAACCGGTACACCACTCGTCTACCAACACCGTTCCAGTTCACGGCACCAACTGCTCTGATACTTCAGTCGTTCGGGTCATATGTCATACAGAGCCGGCGGGCGAGGGTCAGCATTCGACACGTCACGGCATCAGATACTGTAATCCATGTGATGGGGCGTCACGGGCAGTGATCTGAGAGGGACGGAGTAGTATCAGAATAGGGTGCGAGCCACACACATACGCATGTCATGGCCTCGTCCTTAGCAAAAAAGCAGACGGGAAGCGCCTTCTGAACGAATCCGCTACACTGCGACCGGCCTGTCCTTGGGGCTGGTGCAGCGACCTTCGGCTACCCTCAGTTTACCACTCGATTCAGCAGATTCCACTCCCAGCTTACGAAGTCACCAGCCGCTGCGGTAGAGACGGCGACAAGATGAATTCTGAGGTACAAAAGATCAGTAAAAGAATTAATATTTAATCTTGTTTTATTGCCTCTGACGACGCCACACGGGTTTCTCGGCCCCCATTCTGACGGAACAGTAGGGGTTTCCAAACCGGGAGTGAGCGACCCCGGTATTACACTTGTTCTTTCCCTGTGGTGCCCACGCGTACTTGCCGACAAACCTGCAGTATTGTCACAGATTTACATTCTGCATACCAGGCAACACACTGCGCTTCATCGTAGTTTGATGCACTGGGTCAAATCTGCAACAAAGCACAAAATGAAGAAATTTGCCAAAAGTTAAATCATTTTCTTTGAAATGATAGTGGTCCTTCATGGATACACTCTGTGTTGCACGCACAGCAGTAATCCTTGAGATATTCTCGAAATTTAGATCTATTTTGTACCGTAAAGAATGGCGTGCTGTCTTGCATCTGCTAGGAACTCCTGAACTCGTCATGCCTCTTGTCAGATACTCCGTAAGCTCATACTGTGTTAGGTGCAGAAGGCCTTCCGAAAGTCGAGGAAAACTGCATTAATCTCATTCCAGTTTATGGTGTCTACGCCGGCCGCGGTGGCCGTGCGGTTCTAGGCGCTCCAGCCTGGAGCCGCGCTGCTGCTACGGTCGCAGGTTTGAATCCTGCCTCGGACATGGGTCTTTGTTACGTCCTTAGGTTAGTTAAGTTTAAATAGTTCTAAGTTCTAGGGGACTGACGATCATAGCAGTTGATTCCCATAGTGCTCAGAGCCATTCTACGGTGTCTCCATCACGTCGACGAACAGAGCGAGCCGAGTTTAGCAAGATCTACTGTTTGGGGAATTAATGTTTATCCCATCAGACGAGACAACCGATTTTTCAAATGTGTCAACATGAACTGTGTAACGTAATTCTCTAACAGGGTGTCCGCCCCGGTAGCTGAGTGGTCAGCGCGACACACTGTCAATCCAAAGGGCCCGGGTTCGATTCCCGGCTGGGTCGGAGATTTTCTCCACTCAGGGACTGGGTGTTGTGTTGTCCTAATCATCATTTCATCCCCATCGACGCGCAAGTCGCCGAAGTGGCGTCAAATGGAAAGACCTGCACCAGGCGAACGGTCTACCCGACGGGAGGCCCTCGTCACAAGACATTTCATTTCATGTAACAGGGTAACAGCTATACACGCCTGCTGCCCGACGAAAGTTTCCGAAAACGTAAGACATGTAGAAATTCGAAAATTGAAGGGAAATTCGGTGAGTTATCAACTAACACAATCGAACAGCCCTATCTTTCATTTCCGCCAACTTTTCACTTATCACGCTCCTGATGTGTGAGTTGGACGCCGCACCACACACCGCAGGACTGCGGCGGGCGGATGGAGCCTGCGCCGTGTCGCGCTGCTCGACCGCACAACTAGGTCCCCTCCTCTCCTCTCCTCTCCTCTCCTCCCCCCCCCCCTCCCCGCCCCCACCCACTGCGCTCCTCTTCTGGCTCCGCTCCTGTCGGGCGGCGCCGCCGATTTGGCGCCCCACCCGGCCGCGCGGAGATAATTAAAGTGACTGACTGGCACGTTTTGTAATTGCATCGCGTGGGCGCTGCGCCTAGTGCGAGGCGCGCTCAACAGATGGCGGCGGCTGCGCCGGCGCCCGCGCCGCGCCGGTCACGTGGTGCCGCGCTGGCCCGACTTGGGGAGTCCCGCGGTTCTCGGGACACCACGTCACGCGTACGTGGTGCAATGGCGCGGGCGCGCTGGCGAGAATGCAGCGTCAGCTCTGCCGTAGCGAGCGTGCAGTCGCGAGGAGTCCCGCCTCGAGGACAGCTCTGCATCCCACTGTCGTAAATTCTGTGAACCTCATGCAAATGGTAAGCAGCAGTCTCCGTATTCCGTCACATGCCGCATATCGTACTTTCGTTTGGCAGCCATAGCAATTAATTGTATTCTTGAAGGCTCTCCAGCAGAGGCCCACGTGCGTGTCGGTGGACTGCTGTTTTTCCATCACAACAAGTGATCATGTTGTTTGTACGCACTTTGCGTGGTGACCACTGCAGTCTGTTCGCATCGTGACGAAATGTTCATGCGAGAAGCTAAGGCCTTCAGTTAACAGCAACCTGATAACAGCGCATTTCGTTTAAAGGCGGTGAAATACGTCGTCGGCTAAACTGCTGTATCACAGGGCGTGACTTCGTAGTTTCGCTGCTTTGTTCTCTGTAGTACGCGCTGTCTTTCGAATGTCAATGTGATGGGTTGCATACCCACACCGTCTCCTGTTCTCACATCCCCCTGTCAAAAACCAAGGCCCAATGGCCGTTCATTAGTTTCGTGGAAGATACATTTTAATCACAGTTTCAAGTGAAATGACACTACACACAACAGAATTGTGGATTTATTACAAACACACTAATGCTAGAAATTTGTAACATGTGCCCACCACCTAGTACAACATACTTTAGTGAGGGTACAGCTTACACTGTTCGTAAGTTACTTTGCATCTAACAGGGATGCATACGAATACTTCCTGTGTATTCATACTTCCAGTACTTTCGACGATGGCAAGTACCACGACATAAATACGTTAAATTCTATACAGTTTCAGTGATAAAATTGCGATTCAGTGCATTTTCTTCCCGCAATGCTGATGATGCCAAACTATTAGCAGTACTCTGGATGCCTTCTGTGTTATGCTGGATATGTCAAATAACTATGCGCTCGCATATCGTGTTTCCATGAAATACCTTACTCGAAATTCCTGACCGCTACTGTTACTTCACTCTGCGGCCTTAAAATAGGTAGGGGCCTGAAGAATTGGTGCCGGCGTATTTTTTCCGAGTCAGTGATTTTTTCCGTTAAACAATACCACGGCGAAGAATAGAAAAATTTTTAGCTTTCGTTACCTCAGTCGCTTTCTGCTATTGTAGATGCTGGTCTTATTGTGTGGTTGTTCCGTTTGACGTAGGAAAGACTGCTTTCATCGGTTCCCTGAGGGACGTACGTATGGACAAAATAAAGCACGCGACTGTAATTTCTTTCTCAAATCGTTACTGCCCACTGACCGATTTCTTATGGACAGCAAAGGAGAACATACACAGAACACTCGGACTCCAACAGACGTTTCTTGGGTTGCAGGAGGTAGTCGCCATCTTGTTCACGTTCGCAAGTCAGACAGGACAAGCAAGAGAGAAACAGTTAAATGTGGATCGTTGTCAACCGGTGGTATCGCTGAACTGCTGCTGGCATCGCATGCCTCCCAACTTGGTTTCCAGGTAACACACACAATTCAGTTTCAAACATCCTCGTGTGTCTAAGGCTGCTTCACATAGCAGTCATTCGAAACTAACGTAGCATGAGCTCCGCGTTTCCTCTAGCACAAGGTGCGACTTTTTGAAGACAAGGATGTACCGCTTTTGTGATGAAATGATCTCTCAATATTGGAAGAAAGGTCTTCTGGGCTTTGCGCTAGATGTTCTCGAAGAGAAAGGTCTTCTGTGTTTTGGGCTAGATGTTTTAAAAGGAAAAAATCCGACTGGATAACGCTAAATTTGTGTGTAGGAGAAAGAAATATTAAACTTTGAATGTAACGTGTAAAATAGCTTTGATAACGCCATTTCATCATAGTTTGCCTTGTAATGCCCGGATTAATTAGTAAATTAAACGGTTTCTGCTGTTTCGTATTGGCATCGGTTTGCTAAGAGTCCTGCCTGCTATACTTACCTCGTGCAGATCCTAAAAATGAGAGGGATGGAGGAAAATAAATTCTGTGTGCAATAAAACCAGAGGCTCCTGAAACAGTATTTATTAATAAGAAAATCAAATGCGAGTATAGTTGGCGAATATTACTTCGATGTTAGATGGTCAAGATGCGTCTGAATCCTTTCTAAAAACACATTTTTAGTACTTCTTGGCTGATAACGAGGAAAAACGGGACGAATTGAATATTCAGATATTTCACGACCCCACTGCGCTGTGGATACTGCTAGTCAGTCAGTTACTATTCTTCACCTTCAGTTCTATGTCGAGACTTCTCCACGTTGTTGTTTGCGTTGAAGCAGTAGACCCTGAAACTGTACTGTCATTAGATGTGATGGTATAGTCGCCTGACATCGCGTGGGTCCTCCTCTGGCCCTACCTGGGCGCTTACGACCTTAAATGTGCGCCCTAAACACCCCCCTCCCACACCAAAGAAAAAAAAAACTGGCGCTACGAACTGCAGTAAGTTGCCGTGGGAGTAAGCCTAAAAGTCCCTAGCACTTAGATGCAAGCTGCTGGCACCAAATCTTTGAGTGGCAGCCAATTTCGGTCTTTTTGTTGGTCCAGGATCCAGGGCACGGAACCTGCATTACATGACATAGCGGGTATGCTCGATGGATTTCGAATCTGGGTTCACGCGTGACCACCTCAGTCTGCATACCTTTCTCGTAGTGCCCTCCATCCAGATCAATTGGGGTCCCCGTTCCGTGCCAGGAAAACTCACCCTAGACCGTGACAGAGGCACCACCGTCTTCGAGCATACCTTCTTGGCAGGCTAGATTCAGCGACTCGTGTGGTCTGCGCCAACTTCAAATGGCACATGGGGTCGTGCGGTGGACATATGAGTAAAAAACACATGAGCAGTCTGTGCCCCACTCTCCCATGACGCCGGCTGGTGTGGCAGAGCGGTTCTAGGCGGTTCAGACTGTTACTGCGGGACCACTACGGTCGCAGGTTCGAATCCAGCCTCGGGCATGGATGTGTGTTATTCCTTAGGTTAGTTAGGTTTAAGTAGTTCCATGTTCTAGGGTCCCCCATTCGGATCTACAGGCGGCGACTACTCAAGAGGTCGTCGTTATCGTTTTCAGGAAAAAGAAAACTGGCGTTCTACGGATCGGAGCGTGGAATGTCAGATCCCTTAATCGGGCAGGTAGGTTAAAAAATTTAAAAAGGGAGATAGATAGGGTAAAGTTATAGTGGGAATTAGTGAAGTTCGGTGGCAGGAGGAACAAGACTTTTGGTCTGGTGGGTACAGGGTCACAAATACGAAATCAGATGGGGATAATGCAGGTGTAGGTTTAATAATTTATTAAAAAATAGTGAAAGCTGCTACAAACAGCATGGTGAACGCATTATTGTGGTAAAGATACACGAAGCCCACGCCTACTACAGTTTATATGCCAACTAGCTCTGCAGATGAAGAAATTGATGAAATTATTCAGGGAGTGAAGGGAGACGAAAATTCAGTCATGGGTGACTGGAATTACAGTAGGAAAAGGAAGAGAACGAAAGTAGGTGAATATGGATTGGGGCTAAGAGGAAGAAGCCGCCTGGTAGAATTTTGAACAGAGCATAACTTAATCATAGCTAACACTTGGTTCAAGAATCATCAAAGAAGGTTGTATACATGGAAAAACCCAGGAGACACTAGGTTTCAGATACATTATATAATTGTAAGACAGAGATTGAGGAACCAGGATTTACATTGTAAGACATTTACGCGGGCAGATGTGGATTCTGACAACAATCTATTGGTTATGAACTGTAGATTAAAACTGAAGAAACTGCAAAAAGGTGGGAATTTAAGGAGATGGGACATGGATAAACTGACTAAACCAGAGGTTGTACAGTGTTTCAGGGAGAGCATCAGGTAACAATTGACAGGAACGGGGGAAAGAAATACGATAGAAGAATGGGTAGCTCTGATGGATGAAATAGTGAAGGCAGCAGAGGATCAAGTAGGTAAAAAGACGAGGGATAGTAGAAATCCTTGGGTAACAGAAGAAATATTAAATTTAATTGATGAAAGGAGAAAATATAAAAATTTAGTAAGTGAAGCAGGCAAAAAGGAATACAGACTTCTCAAAAATGGGATCGACAAGAAGTGCGAAAAGGCTGAGCAGGGAAGTCTAGAGGACAAATGTAAAGATGCAGCGGCTTAACTCACGAGGGGTAACATAAATATTGGCTACAGGAAAATTAAAGAGACCTTTGGAGAAAAGAGAACCACTTCTATGAATATCAAGAGCTCTGATGGAAACCCAGTTCTAAGCAAAGAAGGGAAAGCAGAAAGGTGGAAGGAGTATATAGAGGGTCTATACAAGGGCGATGTACATGAGGACAATATTATGGAAATGGAAGAGAATGTAGATGAAGATGAAATGGGAGATATGATACTGCGTGAAGAGTTTGACAGAGCACTGAAAGACCTGAGTTGAAACAAGGCCCCTGGAGTAGACAACATTCCATTAGAACTACTGACAGCCTTGGGAGAGCAAGTCCCGACAATACAATCAGGTGAGCAAGATGTATGAGACAGGCGAAATACTCTGAGACTTCAAGAATGTAATAATTCCAATCCCAAAGAAAGCAGGTGTTGACAGATGTGAAAATTACCGAACTATTAGTTTAATAAGTCACGGCTGCAAAATACTAATGCGACTTATTTACAGACGAATGGAAAAACTGCTAGAAGCCGACCTCGGGAAGATCAGTTTGGATTCCGTAGAAATATTGGAACACGTGATGCAATACTGACCCTACGACTTATCTTAGAAGAAAGATTAAGAAAAGGCAAAACTACGTTTCTAGCATTTGTAGACTTAGAGAAAGCGTTTGACAATGTTGACTGAAATACTCCCTTTCAAATTCTAAAGGTGGCAGGGATAAAATACAGGGAGCGAAAGGCTATTTACAATTTGAGCAGAAATCAGATGGCAGTAATATGAGTCGATGGGCATGAAAGGGAAGCAGTGGTTGAGAAGGGAGTAAAACAGGATTGTAGCCTCTCCCTGATGTTATTTAATCTGTATATTAAGCAGTAAAGGAAACAAAAGAAAAGTTTGGGGTAGGTATTAAAATTCATGGAGAAGAAATAAAAACTTTGAGGTTCGCCGATGGCATTGTAATTGTCAGACAGAGCAAAGGACTTGGAAGAGCAGTTGAATGGAATGGACAGTGTCTTGAAAGGAGGGTACAAGATGAACACAAACAAAAGCAAAACGAGGATAATAAAATGTACTCGAATTAAGTCGGGTGATGCTGAGAGTATTAGATTAGGAAATCAGACACTTAAGGTAGTAAAGAAGTTTTGCTATTTGGGGAGCAAAATAACTGATGATGGTCGAAGTAGAGAGGATATAAAATGTAGACTGGCAATGGCAAGGAAAGCGTGTTTCCGAATAAAAATTTGTTAACATGGAGTATAGATTTGTCAGGAAGTCGTTTCTGGAAGTATTTGTATGGAGTGTAGCCATGTATGCAAGTGAAACATGGACGATAAATAGTTTGGACAAGAAGAGAATAGAAGTTTTCGAAATGTGGTGCTGCAGAAGAATGCTGAAGATTTGATGGGTAGATCACATAACTAATTAAGAGGTATAGTACACAATTGGGGAGAAGAGAGATTTTTGGCACAACTTGACTAGAAGAAGGGGTCGCTTGGTAGGACATGTTCTGAGACATCAAGGGATCGTGGAGGGTAAAACTTGTAGAGGGAGACCAAGAGATAAATACACTCAACAGATTCAGAAGGATGTAGGTTGCAGTAGGTACTGGGAGATGAAGCAGCTTGCACAGGATAGAGTAGCATGGAGAGCTGCATAAAACCAGTCTCAGGACTGAAGAAGACGAAGACGACGACGACGACGACGACGACGACATGTTCTAGGGGGTTGATGACCTCAGATGCTAAGTCCCATAGTACTCAGCCATTTGAACCGTTTTGTCCCATGACGTCTGGTGTTCCTTGTGTGCTTAACGTAATTTCGTCGCTCTTAGCTTAACCCTTCTAGTGAGAAGGCTTTTTTCCTCCTTCCTCGTCGTAACAAAGATGCGAGTCAGAATGTAGTCCTAGGAATAATAATGAGTAAAAGTGCTAAATTTATGTTACTAAGGTCACCATCAGGTATGGTTGATCAGTATTCATATCAGGGAACCAACAGAAAAAATTATAAATTATTTCGGTGGTATATAGGAATATGTTACCTCCTACTAGTTACGGGAACTTCTAAGGAAGTGCTACAAAAAAAAAAAAAAAAATCAAAGACGAAGTGGAACTCGGAACATAGTCGATGTCCATTTGCGAATCAGGCTGAGATCTTCTGAAAGTAAGTGTCCAGAAATGCTGGGCGTGCAGGTCTCGAAGTATTAGTGTAGTAGCCTTAGCGCATATTACTTTCAGCTGGAGTTAATACTCCCCTGAAACGAAGAAACAATACAACGGGAAAAATCGATGGATAAACTATAGCCTTTCTGTGTAAGTATGCGCATTTAAGCCATATTTGTCCCTGCGATCCATATGTGACGGAAACGGGAAGAGAACATCACATGTGGGTAAATGAAGTACTCTATGCCACGCAGATCAGTGGCTTGCAAAGTGTGGCTCTACGTATACGTGTAGACCTTCAAGAAACAGCTGTGAGATGTCCTCAGTATAAAGGTCCCACATAACTATTGTGAACTTTTCGGTCCACTGGAATGTGCAGTTTCACAGCACCTTAACCCGTGCAAAACCTTCCACAGCTGAAATTACATTCAGGACGCTACCCACGTGTGAAAACGCATTTCCAACGTAAATTTCCCGCGACGACGTGAGCTGGTCTAGAGGAATGCCTCAGATATATCGCTGCCGTAGGTTTCCACAGAAGTTGCAGTGCCGGAGTTGCAGCCATAGGGCTGGAAAGTACACACGAGCGTCCTAGCGCGAACTGACATCTGGCCGCGTAACTTGTCCTCCACGTGCCGTATTTCTTACCACTGTCTCCTAGTACCTGCCGTACTCATGGCACGGTACGTGTGCGTTCCTGTTTTCCTATGCCCTGGTGGCAGTGTGCTGACAGTGCAACAATTGAAACGGGATAGATGTAATTGGTTGAATTCAACGTTAATAACTAGTTGGCAGTTTCCAGGTGGGTTCTAAACAGTGGAACTGTCGTGGGCAATAAAAGACCAATTTGAAGGCAAAACTTCCACGACTTTTCGCAACTTCAACGTGCAAGCTTTCAATAAAAAATATATGCATGTGAGGATGAATATATTGAATTATGCAACGTGCGCTTTGGGCATCGTATTACATTGTTCAGCGAGACTGACTGTCGGTTGGCCTTATGTTGCGCATGTGAAGTGTCGTAAATTAAAACTTTAAACTTCATGAAATATAAAATTTGAAAATAGGATCTAATTAAATGCCAAAAGAAACTGTGTGCTCGAAGAAAACTGAAACTAACACTCAGTACCAAAGTGCATTGTGAACGTTGCGTGATATGAAGTTCAAAGTTTGACTTGGAATAGGCCCACCCACGAAAATTAATTATTGCGCTACTCGGTAATTTCAGAGAGTCACTTTCTTCCAACACTGTTCTTCGAAAATTAATCTGCCTGCTAGCACGACACATGAAAATTTCGACCATACACTACCTTCCTCAAGAATGGAAGGTGTATCTGCCCTGACATGACATTTGCCTCTTGCTCAGCGTGCTATTTTTTTGTCTGGAGTACTGCCATTTTCGAAAGCAAATACATGCGCCGTCTAAAGGAAAATAAAGTGCTCACTAATAATTTTCTTTTTGCTTGTCAGAAACAATCTGACTTCGAGTGGCCTGAAGTGCTGTGACACGAAAAAGGTATTAAAAACTTTACTATAAATCCTGAAGGTGGGTTTTACTTTAAAGAAAATAGTCTTTGAAAAATTAAGCTCTGATTATAGACTAATAGGACTGTAAACGTATGACAGCTCCGACAAATGAGAAATTATCTCATTACAAAAATTACTAACACCTCATCCAGTTGCGTAATTACGTGATAATGGAAACAGAGATCGAATTAAGACTAAGTAGTTACATAAGGGACAAAGATTTCCTTCATTTAACAGTTCATTCTTGCACGCGTCTTGATTACCTTTAAAATTCCTCCATCGCTTCATAGAACGAAAAGGTATTAGAAATCAGTTCTCATCTTAATAATAAAGTATTCCAGATAGTGCCTCCAAGATTGATAAAAACACATCTCATCTGCGCCCTCAGTAAGAATGCCCAGCGCTGCAGAACTGACTAGCAGGTCACCCATAAATAAAGCCAGTCAACGGTCTTGCTCACTGCTCATGCAGTGCGCTCATTCCTCATTCCTCATTCCTCTTTCCCATCACAGTACACTGTCTACCAAAACAGTCGCGACACTCCATCTCTCTTTTGTTACCCAATGCGATTGCAGCGAGCCAAGCGGACAATAATTTAAACTATTGTGTTCGGCGAAATCTTGTGAAAGCGAAAACGAGTCGTAATTTTTCATGTTCGTCTGTAGAACGGTTTTTAGGTTCACTGAGGAACCTACAGGGTGTGAACCTCTGCATCACAGAGCAGTTTATTTACGATTTTCTTGTGAGCTGATAGATTCTTGCCGGAGAATGTCTTCAAAAACCAAAAAAATTCTAGTAAACGTCAAAAGACATGCCGTTTTGTAGATAGGCGGAGTATATAAAAAAAATGTGCAATTTTCTTCACTACACTTCCAAACTGTGAATGCGGAACATAGGAAATGTGTATGAAACGCAATATCTACATTGACACAGCAGACAAGCTACTACAATGGTAGCTGAACGAATGACCACACAGAATGTAGCCTATCGCGATTGCGGTTTATCGTATCGCGACATAGCTGTTCGCGTAGATAGAGATCCAATGACTGTTAGCAGAATATGGAATCGGTGTGTTCAGGATGGTAATACGGAACGCCGTGCTGGATCCCAACGGCCTGGTATTACTAGCAGTCGAGATAACAGGCAACTTTATCCGCATGGCTGTAACAGATCGTGCAGCCACGTCTCTCCCCCCGAGTCAACAGATGGGGACGTTTGCAACACAACCACCATCTGCACGAACAGTTCTACGACGTTTGCAGCAGCATGGACTATCAGCTCGGAGCCTGTGGCTGCGGTTTCACCTGACGCTGCGTCACAGGCAGGAGCGCCTGCGATGGTGTACTCAACGACGAACCTGGGTGCACGAAATGGCAAAAGTCATTTTTTCGGATGAATCCAGGTTCTGTTTGCAGTATCACGATGGTCTCATCCGTGTTCGGTGACATAGCGGTGAACACACACGGGAAGCGTGATTCGTCATCGCCATATTGGCGTGTCACCCAGCTTGAGGCTATGGGGTGCCATTGGTTACACGTCTCGGTCACCTCTTGTTCGCATTGACGGCACTTTGAACAATAAACGTTATATTTCAGAAGTGTTAAGACCCGTGGCTCTAGCCTTCATTCGATCCCTTCGAAACTCTATTCAGCAGGATAATGGAGGACCGCATGTTGCAGGTCCTGTACGGGACTTTCTGGATACAGAAAATGTTAGACTGATGCCCTGACCAGCACATTCTCTCACCAATTGAAAACGTCTGGTCAATGGTGGTCGAGCAACTGGCTCGTCACAATACGCCAGTCGCTACTCTTGATGAACTGTGGTATCGTGTTCAAGCTGCATGGGCAGCTGCACCTGTACACGCCATTCATACTCTGTTCGACTCAATGCCCAGGCGTATCAAGGCCGTTATTACGGCCAGAGGTGGTTGTTCTGGGTACTGATTTCTCAGGATCTATGCACTCAAATTGCGTGAAAATGTAATAACATGGCAGTTCTAGTATAATATATTGTCCAATGAATACCCGTTTATCATCCGCATTTCTTGGTGTAGCAATTCCAATTGCCAATAGTGTACGAGATATTCTTTCCACACGTAAGGAAATGTTCATCTCGAAACCGTCCCTCCCACAGAAATGCGGAACTGGTGACAATTGAGGAGCGAACTAGCGGCAGTGGGGGAAAACTTTGGGAAGCAGTTGTGGCGGTCACAACGATGTGAGTACATTACGGTAGCGAACAGTTATGTATCCGGCGCGTGGAAGGATCTGGCCGGCCGGCCAGAGCTTATCTACCAATCGGCCGTGACTCACATTCCGCGCCAACTGCCCGATAAGCAGTGTCTCGGCACTAAACACTGGGGACTGCACCGGCTTCGTTAGCTGCGGCGGGATCACCAAGCACTGATAGCTCAAAGGCCAGAGGGGTCGTTTCATCCGAACTGTCTCGTTGCCTGACAGTACTGCCTTGCCGGCAGCTGCTCCACAGCTAGCAATCGTATGTAAGTTATCTATTAAAAAAAACATGACTGTAAATGAAAATACTGAATAAACTTTTTCGAAAACTTATTCCTCGCTTAACTTGGGCTCTAGATGTCGTAGCAGGCCGTTGTGGCCGATCGGTTCTAAGCGCTTCAGTCCGGAACCGTGCTGCTGCTACGGTCGCAGGTTCCAATCCTGCCTCGGGCATGGATGTGTGTTATGTTCTTAGGTCATTTAGGTTTTAGTAGTTCCAAGTGTTAAGGAACTGATTACCTTAGATGTTAAGTCCCATAGTGCTCAGAACCATTTGAACAATTTTTCTAGATGTCGTATTGAACTGCAGAGTAATGCTGACAGTTTGCCCTCTGTTGTGCATCTGAACAGTGTCGTGAAACAAAACTTTGAATTTAGTGACATACGAAATATGAAACGGTGAAAACGAGTCTAATTGCCAAAAGTAATTCTGAGCTCAGTGAAAACTGTTTAACTGATACTGAAGCCCAGTATGAAAGCTGCGCGACATGAAGTGCAATTTCAGACTTTAAATGTCCACAGCATGTCGCTGCTCTATTTGGTAGAAAAGTAACTGTCACAGATAATCTACGCTGTTCACTGTAAATTAATCTGCTTGCTTAGCACAACACTTGGTAATTCTGACTAAGAATTGTTTCCTCGTAAGAATGAGAAGTGAGATTTTCCCTGAAATGAAAATAATTTACCTCACGCTCAGCGTGTTTTGGTGTACTGCCGTCCTCTACATCCCGAACACAACCGAGCAATTCTGAATGCAATCTTATGGACGAAGAGTACAGTGGGCGTTACCGTGTTGACAGCAACAGGTAAAGTGACTGGATGGAACAAGATGATGCGCAAACAAGACACACAACGGATGCTATGGACACTTTCATTGTTGTCCAGATGTTCTAATTGTCGGTGCAACCGAGATACAAAGACAAATGCCGAGGAGAAATCAAACGAAATCAAATTGCTCTGTAACAGTCCACTGGAGACCCGGGTCCGTTACAAACAAATGCTCCGACAAAATTTCGTGTGTTGTTCTGGGATATTTTTATACACTGAGAGCTCCTGGGATAGCGATATGCACATATGCAGACGGCAGTAGCATGGCGTACACAAAGTAAAAAAGGCAGTGCATTGGCGGAGCTGTCGTTTGCTGCTGGCGGCTCCAGAGTGGTGTGCGCTGTGCCCGCGTGGGATGGACTGCGTCCTCTGGTCCAAATGAACTACTTGGAGACCATCTGCAGCCGAAGATGGGATTTTTATGGATAACAATGTGCCATGTCACGGGGCCGCAGTTGTTCACTATTGGTTTGAAAAACATCTGGACAGTTCGAGCGGATTGCTTGGCTACCCGTCGAACGTTTAGGGAACATACGCGAGAGGTCAGTTTGTGCCACAAAATCCTGCAACACTGTAGCAATTGCGGACGACTGTAGAGGCAGCACGGCTCACTATTACCGCCGGGAATTTCCAACGACTTGACGAGTCCAGGCCACGCAGAGTTGGTGCACTTCGCCGGGTAACAGGACACCCGGCACAATGACTTTTGTCGCCTCAGTGTGTTCTGGTATGAAGATCGCTACGCACTTTCTTGAATATGCTCTGAGTATTACAGTTCTTCCTATTTTTAACCAAACAACTTATTTTCTTTCGTTTGTAGAGAATTGTTAATAGAGCTATAAAGTCTGCTAATAGAAATAAATTGTAGGTACTTGGACTACCTTCCTCTAGAAAATGAGCCGTGCAGTTGCGAACCCACTGCAAGCATCAAGACTCGAACCGTTTATTCGGTGATTTTGAAACTAAAATTAAGAATAAAATTTTTATTCTTAAGTAGTTCACAGAGTACTGTGTTGTTAACGTAGCTAGCTTTTACTGTGGAATAGTTCTCGAAAGCAAGTCGGAAGCTCAAATTGTGTGGCCCGAGAGGGCGAGTGTAGGTTTATAGCCGTGTTAGGCAAAATTTGCAACGACTTAAGACTTCGTTTTGTCTTTCCAAACTAAATGGAAAATATTTTTGATCGGTAGAACCGCTTCCGTGCACAGTGTCCTGTAGCGACTAGCGTAGTTAATATCTGTAAGCAACGCGGAAATTTTGGAGTAGCCTTTCTCGACGAGACACGTACATTATTTGCTTACCACGCGTGTTCCTCGTGCTCTGTGTGTCTGGGATTTACGGCTTTTGCTATTCTTTATTTAGCACGAAATACTTGCCAGCTTTGAGTGCAGTCTCCACCTTCATTTTTTGATCGTGGTAATGTTATTGTTTTGATACTTTTTAAGCCACCGAATGTTTTTCGTAACGGCGAAAACCGTATGTCCAAAAGTAAATTGCATTTATTAATTCGCACATAGACGTAGCGTTAAAATCAGATCCTTAACTGTCGTTCATTGTGCAGAGGAAGTGGGTCGTTTCATCGGCATCGGTGATCTATTGCACGTGCGTAGATCTCTGGTTTGAAATTAAAAAAACTTCAGCTTCCCAGAAGTCTCCATTATCCACCACGCTGTAAAGAAGTTAGGCGGAAACTTCGATGTGTCTTATACATGATAAAGCACGGTTTCCTTATTTCTGGGTATAAACAGTGAGCCGTAAACAACCGTGTGTAAGGCAGGTAATTAGCATATCACCAGATCGCAGTACTTCACTAGAAATCGTCCACATGTTCAGAATTCCTTCCTTCACATAAGATGCGAATTGTCTCTTTACTCAATTTGTTCCTGGAAATGGAAACAGAAAATCTATTGCTCTAAAAGTGTCACCACCTCTGTATTTTTACTGTGTATCAGTCAGGAAACTGACAGGCATTTAATGATTATTCCATGAATCATTCACCTCCGTTGTCAGATTAATGCCCACGTACCAGCAGGTGCAGATAATCTTCTTAATAACTCGGTGTTTAATGTTCTGTTCTGACACACACACACACACACACACACACACACACACACACACACTCTTCGCATTTGCAGCGAATGTCTGAGATTGAGTGGCAACATGAACACTGGTAGGCGGATATCGCGTTTGTAAAAAGGTATTTAGCTTTAGACTATGAAGCAGATGCCCTAGCTAAGGGTTATAATTTGTACTTAACGAGAACTTTAGTCCATTCGTAATTTTTCTCGGTAGAGGGATGTTCGAGCCATCTGACAAGATTCTTAGAAAAGCGTTCGCTTTGTTTTGCTTCATATTTCACGAATTGCGTTAGCTTCGTACAGCTCTAAGTAATCGATTTTGTATTGCATCTCAATGCGATTTTTTTTTCAGGGAAACGCCACCGTTAAATTCAAAGTCAAAGCAAAATGTTTTTATGATCGCAATAGTTTGGAAAGCGTAAATATTGTCCTCCAGAAAGCTGGAACACGAGATGCTCAGGATGGTCAAAATCACAGAATATTCGTTAGCTTCGCAGTGACGTTTTGTGGCTGCTAGGTTGCTCACGAAACTAAAAATGCCGGTCACAGATTATTTCAGACAGTTATCACTTTCGCCTATGTTGGTACGTAGTTTCCTCATTCAGAGCGATTGTTCCAGTAGTAAACGGTTAGTTCCAGCGCTCAAGGGTAGAGTTAAAAGCCGCCAGCACTATCAGGCCACCATGGAAGTCGTCAATCCCTCACTGCGCCACATGTCAGGATGACTCACAGCTGGACCACAAAGTACTTAGTTTATTTTAGATTACTCGCGCAAAGGCAGACTACTTCACCTTTGGTCATTAGCATAGGCGGAAGGTGTTACCACAAGGGCTGTTTGTCTGTTGGCGGAAGAAAGAGCTGCCCTTGGTAACGTAGTCACAGTAGGGGCTCGTTTGACGTTCAGGCTTCTCTAATCTACTACAGCTGTAGACGTTTCGGACTTCAAACATGCATCGCATTTCGTGGTATTATGTAGGTCAGTTAAGCAGCGGTTTTAGACAGCGCATTACTTTTAGTCCGATTGTTGGGACTATAGGGTTTGTGAAATGGTGTACACAGCATTTCCCAGACACCTACAGTTACCAATCGTTTCCAGCTCAGCGCTCCCTTGCTGCCTTGGAATTACGGCCATTGATCTCCCCACCCCCCCGACGTCTCTCTCTCTCTCTCTCTCTCTCTCTCTCTCTCTCTCTCTCTCTCTCTGCGTTAAAGTTAGAAAGACTCGGTGGCGATGACGAGAAGCAAAGTTTACCTTGTGTAAAAGCTCCACTCCGTACTTGAAATTACTATAATCATAGCTGAAAGATTGGGATACTTATTACATACAGTTTCATCCCTGAGGGCCGGGACCGTACTTTTCCGCTTCAGTGGACAGCTGTTGACGGTCTCTTCTTTGGTGTTTCCAATCAATCCTCAGACAGCCAACCCCAGTGGACAGTGGTGCTGTACCCTGCGTGCATTGGAAGCCTGATGATTGACTGAAAACGCCAAAGAAGAGACAATCAACAGCTGTCCACTGACGTGGCTAAGCACGTCCCAGTATTAATATGTAAATTCACGTTTATGTATGCCAGATTTTTTAATAATGCTAATGAAATTCATGGAGGTTCACTTCCTTAAAACTATATCTTTCCGTAATACTGACAAAATATTTCCGTAATACTGACAAAATATTTCCGTAAAAAAAAATTTGGACGCAGCATTCATTGTGAAACTAAGGTGTTTTAATCAGCTTAATTATCAACAGGTAAATTGTGGGTGCAGTACGTTGTAACTGAGACATTTTTGTTGGGAAAGAAACAAAATTAATTATTGACACCAACTTTGCGAAATGTGATTTAATGTTACACCTGTATTTTTAAATTTGTCAGGAGATACTGAGCTTAAGACTAAATCTATATGGATACTCTGCAGATAACAACTAAGTGCCTGTCAGAGGATTCATCAAACCACCTTAACAACAATTCTGTGTTATTCCACTCTTGAACAGCGCACGGAAAAAACTAACATCTGTATTTTCCCGTGCGAGGTCTGATTTTCCTTATTTTGTAATGGTGATAGTTTCTCCGTATGTAGGTCGGCGTTAATAAAATATTTTCGCATTCCGAGGAGAAACTTGCTGATCGTAATTTCGTGAGAAGATTCTGCTGCAACGAGAAACGCCTTTGTCATGTCTACCCCATATCCCATATCCTGTATCATGTCAGTGATATTTCGAGAAAATACAACACGTGTTGCTCTTCTTTGAACTTTCTCGATGTACTCTGTCAATCCTGTTTGCTAAGAATCCCACACCGCGCAGCAGCACTTTTAAAAGAAAACGGACAAGCATAGTGTAGGCAAGCTCTTTAGCAGGCATGCTAAATTTCCTAAGTGTTCTGTCAGTAAAATGCAGTATTCAGTTAGCTCTCCTCACAGCATTTTATGTGTTCTTTCCCTTTTGTTAGTAATTTTACTTAAGTATTTACTTAATTGACTTATCGTGTAACTGAAGTTCAACGGATTCCTTGTAGCACTCTTATGGATGACTTTACACTTTCCATTACTTAGGGTTAATTGCCAATACATTGCCGTACAGATATATTTTCTAAATCGTATTGAACTTTGATATTCTGATGACTTAACTAGACTATACACCATAGCGTCACCTGTAAACAACCTAAGACGGTTGTTCAGATTGTGTCCTAAATCGTTTATATAGATAAGGAACAGCAGAGGGCGTATAACACTACTGTGGCGAATGCCAGAAATCACTCCCACTTTACTCTGACTTTCCGTCGATTACTACGCACTGTGACCTGAGACAGGAAATCACAAATCTAGTCGCATAACTGAGACTATATTGCATAAGCACGCAATTTATCAGAAACCATATTGAAATACCGAATCAATTTGAAATCCCTTGCCGATAGAACTGATAACTTCGTGTGACTTGAGCTAGTTGTATTTAACAAGAACGATGTTTTCAGAATCCGTGTAGACTGTGTGTCAATAGACAGTTCCTTAGGGGTAATTCATAATCTTAGAACTCAATATATGTTCCAAAATCGTGCTGCATATCGATGTTGATGATGTGGACCTATTATTCAGTGGATTACTCACTGCCTTTCTTAAATATTCGTGTGACCTGTGCAACTTTCCAGTCTTTGGGTTTAGATGTTCAGTCAACCGAACGACTGTATATGATTAAGTATGGAGTTAGATGCTTTAGCACCCTCAGAAAGGAACGTCATTGGTATGCAGACTTGCTTTTATTAAGTGACTCAACTCTGAATGTAAGAAGTGTTAAGGTCAGTAAAACTTTCCTGCGTATGCGACAGCGTCGTCACGTTCTATACACAACCGTTTCGGCATCTGTTGAGTGTCTATCGTCACGGTGGATAGCACCGTTGCACGGAGCCAGATACGATTCATCAAAGTTCACAATGGCTACCGAAGTTTACTCGCTCACAATTGTACTACAGGAGCTAAATCACAAATTTGACGATGATGGTAACCCTCCCCCGCTGCCCACTGCTGAAATACAGCCTCGGTAAATTAAAATTACAGCAACAGCTTCCACAAACGCGTATAACCAGTCATGGTGTCTCCCAGTCGATTTATGGGTATTTTCATTAATACAGGGTACAATGAAAGGGTGATGTTATGCACCTGCAATATGTATGTGCGCAGTATATTCACAAAGATCATACGTAAAACGTATCTTTCGCCATATCCAGATATTGATCGAATGCCAGCTTACAGTTCTGCACATACCACAGGTCCTGTTAGCTCTTCAGAGAGATATCAGTACTGTCCCTAACTGTGACTAATACAGCTTCGCCGTTAGTCCAATGTGAGCGATATGTACCGTTACGCTCCCATGTCGCTACACTGGCGGATCTTCCTGCTGGCCGTTCCACTGAAATTGTGGATCGCACCGTAGTATCACACTTCTGTAACTCCGTAGGAAACAATTGCAAATAGTTGTATCGGCGTGTCTGAAACAGTTGAGAAAGATTTGTTGCAAAACTGAAACACTGTTGAGCGTAGCTGCAGCAGTTTTTCTTTGGTTAAGCTTAGAACAAAAGCTCAGTGGAGAGGAATTGTTATTAATCAGAAAAGAAAGGCACCGTTACATACTTAGCGTTGCACGTTTCGTTGAGAGATTGGTACACTTACGTTCTTGGTTCAGGCGTTGCGCTGTTGGAAAAGATGTTTACTGAATGCTTATTTGACCCGAGCCATTCTAAGGCTGAAGTATCTTACATATTCCACCAGAAGAAATGACTTTCCAGTTATCGGAGTAACTTTACCTGCTCACGTTTTTCCTCTTTTTCAAGCATAGGTTAACATTTTGCGGCTAAATTTCGTTACTCTGTTTCATCTTTCCTTAGTGTTTTTCAACTACTAACGAACTTCATTTAATAAGAGTCGAAATCATATTTCTTGCTATTAAAGATATTTCGTCTGTAAATTTGTGTTGTAAAATTTTTTGTTTCTGCCCATAAGTATTTTCGCTATGAAAGGCTTTGGTTTTTCTATGTGTCTCGTCAATTCCAGTCTTGATTATTTATTCCCACTTCTCCAGATAGTGTCGTGTTAAATGTTTTTTCTGAACCTTCAGCCTGATTTGGTTCCTCAAGTTCTGTACAGCTCTGAACAGCATTTGCAGCCTTCCTCTGTACATAAAAAGCCCTTCCTGTGTCTAGAACAGTTATCAGAAGGACTCTGCTACCTACAACAGCTTCTTCCAGTGATTTACTTGCTGAGTATAGTTACGCTATCATCACGGAATCCCCGAACTAGACATTAGACAAAGCTTTCTCATGCTGAGTCCTTCAGGAAGCTCTAGTGGGGAAAAAGGTACCGTAAACAATCACTCCAGCTGTAATCTGTTACGAAGAGGCTCCCATGTTTTTCCGGACGCGGATATTTACTCATAGGTACCTAATTCATCTCTGGACATGTCAAAAGTCGTTTGAATTGGAAAATTTTATTATAATTTGCTATTAGAATCTTAAATTTCAGTTACTTGCCTGTCTGTTGGTCCACACGAGTATAATGTGAAAGCTTCACGAAGTCGTTGCACAATGCCACACATGTTAACTATGTTTAGTTGAGTGTTTTTCTTGCAGGAGCACGCAGAGCATCCTTCTGTGTCAACAATTTCGACGAAGTCCTGTAAAACGGTGTTAACATTTTTGTTTTCCTCGTTGAGGCCCTAACGATGTTGACGGAACAAGTTTTTGTAGTTTAACTATCGAAAAGGGATTCAATTTTTAAATGTTAAATTCTATAAATCGGAGCATCTTCAAGCGAACTTGAGACAGCAATGGATTTATCATTGGCATAAACTTACTAGCTGAGTTGGCAAAAATATTGTGTGTGTGTGTGTGTGTGTGTGTGTGAGTTGTTAAATGGCCGCATCTTGGGACGAAGTGGAAGCGAGTCCACTACTCAAAACTTTACGAAGACGAGGAGGACGTCACAGGCTTGGAGCAAAATCGGCCTAAGCGAGGAACGCAGAAGACAAATACTTTTGTCGTTACAGTGGGGGCGCGTACCCACGAGCAATTTTGGCAACACGGTAGAAGCCACCCGCTGAGGGCAGGTCACCGAGTGTTGGGGTGGGACACGGACAGCCACTCAGTAGTGGACGGACAGCGTGAGGCAGGAAGACGTGACGCGCGGTCGCCCCAGCCGCCCTCTGCTTCCGACGCCGGGTCCACCGCAGCGACAGACCACGTGGAAGTATGCAGGTACCTGTAAAGCACCGTACGTTCCAAAACAGTGGCCCAGTATTTCATCTGATTTCTCGCGCACTCAGCGGAATTTTGTACGTTCTTCTAATAACAGCTCGCGCTCTGAGAATAAATCACACACACACACAGTTTTTACCAGGATTACCGCGTTGGTAAATCCTACTTACCGTAGAAGACAGGCGGCGGAAAGGCAATCTTACGGTTGTAGCACTTCTAGACTTAACAATGTTGACTGAATACTCTTATTCGAAATCCTCAAGGTAACATGGGTAAAATATAGGGATCGAAAGGCTATTTACAACTCATACGAAAGTCAGACGGCAGTTAAGAGCAGTGGGAAGATAGTAGTGGTTGAGATGGGAGTGAGACACGGTTGTAGCCTGTCACCGATGTTGTTTAATCTCTACATTGAGCAAGTACTAAAGCAAACCAAAGAAAATTTTTAATGAGGAAGTAAAGTTCAGAGAGAAGAAGAAATGAAAAGTAATTCTGTCAGACTTCAAAGAACTGGGAACAGCAGCTGAAAGCATTGGATAGGGTCTTGAAAGGACGACATAATTTGAAAATTAACAACAGAAAACAAGAGTAATTGAAAGCATTGGAATTCAATCAGGTGAAACTGAGCGAATTAGATTAGGAAACGAGACACGTGAGTAGTAGACGAGTTTTGCTATTTGGGCAGCGAAATAACTGACCATCTCCAAATTATAGAGGTTGTAAATTGTAGACTGGCAATGGCGAGAAAAGAGTTTCTGAAAAAGAAAAATTTAACATCGAATATACACTTCGGTGTTGAGAAGTCTCTTCTGAAGGCATTTGTATGGAAGTGAATCGTGAACGATAAAGTGTAGATAACAAGAATTTTTCAAACTTGCTACTACAGAAACATGCGAAGATTGATAGGTACATCATGTAACCTATGAGGTGAGGTGATACTGAACAGAACTGGGGGAGATACGAAATTTGTGGCACACCCTGACTAGATAGAACGAAGGATCAATTTAATAGGACACGTCCTGAGACATCACCGCAGTAGTTATTCGGAGACGATATTTGATGCAGCCCTCACTCTACTATATCCTGTGCAAACAAGTCTTTCGACTGAAGACCACTGCAAACGATCCTGCTTGAGCAGCCTAAATAATACTGTGCACTCAACTTGCAGCACTGAATCTAATCGTTGCACTTTGATTCACAGCATTTCTATTAAGATTAAAGTGCGTGGTTACTCTCAGGGAAATTGTTGACTAATATTAATCTAGCGACCGTGCCTGATTTGTTTCCAGCCGAGTGTGAACGCCGGCGGCGCGGCGATGTCCTTTGGGTGGTTTCGTGTGCACGTGCCGATAGCCGGACAGCGTCCAGCGTGCTGTTTGTGTCGCGGGGGACCGAAACGTGTAGTCAAGAATACACATCTCTCTCGGTCGGCCCCGTCCCGTGCGACCGGCTCGTAAGATAAAAGCCTCCGACGGCCATGGCCGGTACGGGGTTGCTTTCGCGCTCGTCGTACTGTGGTGGCTATCCGACACCGAAACCGTGACTTCCGCCATAGCCATCCACAAAGGGTGAGGTCGGAGAAGGAGGAGGTGGGCGGGGGTAGGCAACAGGTGCTGCTCTTTCTCCCCCCACCACTCCCCCGCCCTGACTATTGAGTACGGAGCTTTCATTAATTACACATTTCTCGTGCAACTGTGGGGAGTGGATAGCAATCAATTGATTTGGATGAAGTAACTGTTTTGTATCAGCTATGAATTTTAGTTTTGTAGCATGATACACCTCAAAACTGGGAGTGACAAAATTGGTAATTTGTCTTGCCGCTCCCCTCCCCTCCCCTTCTTGCCCCGGAGGAATTTCTCCGCACGCACTTGACACCATTCTGCCGCAGTGCTCCCTCACCTTAGTTAAAGGTGCGTTAACGGGGGCCGCATTTCAACGGCAATTTGTTGTTGCTGCAGTAGTGGTGCCATCTACGCGCACGCGGTATAACACGGAATTTCATGAACGCATTGCCTGTTCTTTCGTACATGTTCGAAAGAATAGAAATCGCACAGACTCCGCAGCTGTGATACATACTATGTAAACTGAACGTGGAGGGGAGAAAGGAAACGAAAGGGGTGTCAGCCGCATTGGGACTTAATGAGAAATCAGCGGTGACGTGTCAACATGTGTGCCAGACCGGTACTCGAACCCGGGATCTCTTACTCACTAGACAGCGTTAACCACTGCGCCACATGGGCAGGTGCGCGGGCTACCTCTGCTGACGCACACTCCCACCTATCCTAAGTTCTCGTCCACGCCCTACGTGTTGGCTACTTTGAGATGCCCGCAGGAGGTCGAACGAACACACACCAGGCAGTCACGTAACTGATTCGCCTCTGTAGGCAATGAATCCACCACTTTCAGTGTGGATGGATAATTTCAATAAATCGGGAATCTCGAAGTAGCCAGGATGGAGGGCGTGGGCGGCGACTCCAAATGGGTGGAGCCAGGTGGGAATGTGGGTCGGCAGATAGGCGTGCCGAGGTGGTCCGCATAATTCCGATAAACAGTGCCCGGGTGGCGCAGTGGTTAACGCTACTGTCTAGTAAGCACATCCCGGGTTCGAATCCCGATCTGGCATACATTTTCACTCGTCGCCGCTGATCTCTTAAAGTCCTGAGACAGCTGACATAAATACTCCGTTCCCCTTCCTATTTCCTTTTCCCTCCTTCACCATCAATGCCATCCAACGTCTCCGTCAAATGATGGTGTGAGCACACTGGACGGAACGTAAACATAACGTCATTCTGTCCAGTGCGGAACGGTGGAAGTAATATTAAGAGGTAACATCCATCCACAAAAAAATTACAGTATCAGCGTTCAGGCTCAAGCAATGATAGTAAAGCGGAATCGTTTGTTTCTTGTTTTCCTTACACGTGCCAAATAACGCCTTCTGTTTATGTATAGCTGAATTTTGCACCGGTAAGTTTCCATTGACAATTGTTCCATCCGTTTTAATTTAGGCACTGTGCACGGTTTTTCTTTGTCCATGTATTGTTAAACCTAAAGAAATTTTCCGTATGGTTGGTCTCGTTTACGGGAGGACACTTTAGGAAAAATAGTCATGCTACCTTCGCCGGCTAGTGTGGCCTAGCGGTTCTAGGTGCTTCAGTCTGGAATCGTGCGACCGCTACGGTCGCAGGTTCGAATCTTGTCTCTGGCATGGATGTATGTGATGTCCTTAGGTTAGTTAGGTTTAAGTAGTTCTAAGTCTAGGGGACTGATGACCTCAGATGTTAAGTCCCATAGTGCTCTGAGCCATTTGAACTATTTTTTGCAACGTATAACGATAGAAAACTGAATAATGTAATCCACTACTATACGTGAGCACAGAGGCAATAAATTTACTTCTGATCAAAGTAAACGACCGCCCTCCCTCTTATCGTCATCATCCTCGACGGTGAAATTAAACGGAAATATCGATGGAGTACGTATGAACATAGTTCTACTGCTCTTGACGCCTTCCTCGAACATGTCCCACAACATCCAACATCACCCAGTACGGCAGTCCGGCCAACATTTCGCGAATTCGACAGGGCTCTAGATACCATGAAACCAAGAAGGGCGCGCGGTCCTGACACCATCCCCCTGGAGAGTATTCAAAGGGATGGCTTTCCTCTAAAAACGACTTTTCCCGCGGTTTCTTTTAACGTGGGAAACCACTGAGCCAGCTGACATGAACTCCAGAATTGTCACCATCATTAAAAAAGGCGATCGAAGTGTATCTGGTAACTACTGTGGCATATCCTTGCTCTCTGTGGCTGGTAAAATTCTTGCTGGAATTCTGTTGAACCACCTCCATACTCTTTCCGAGACTACTTCCTGAATCTCTCTGCGGATTTCGTCTCTCCAGAGACTATTGATATGGTGTTCTGTGCTCAACTACTGCTGGAGAAGTGCAAATAACAAATAATCCTTTACTGTTTGGGCACTATATCAAACGCATTTTATAGGTCATAGAACACAAAGAAGCTATGTGTAAGGTCCTAAAAAAAAGTTTTTGCTGCCCTGAACACTGTTAAATTGCTTAGTTTTCCACGATGTGTCTGTCACATGTTTCATTCTGGTATAGCACTTACTCAAATTCTGTTACCAATGGGCTCAAACAAGGATGTGTCCCCGCGCCAACGCTGTTAGCTCTGTATGTAGCGCCATGGTTTGAGCCACCGTCTGTAAGCAATGCAGGAGTAGAACTAGCACATTTGAAGGAGAGCTATTGAATCAGTCCAGATAGCATTCTAAAGCGTTCATAAATCTGCCAGGTAAGTGAACTATAATACGCTGGTAACAATGCTTTTGCAGCTCACACCTCATCACGGCTGCAACTGTTCGTAAATTGTTTCAGTATTGCATATAAACGGATTGTGATGACCATAACATAAGAGGTACTAGAGCAGCCAGCTCCTGGAACTGCCTTTCCGAATTTCAATAACTCTCCTTCCACTACACATTTGGAACAAGCGGATCATTTCCTCTATTTAGGAAGTACATAATCAGCTAATAGGTCGTCGGAAAAAGGCATGAACTGGATTATAGGTCGTCGGAAAAAGATGTCATTAGGATTCATGCCGCACATCTTGCTTTTGGACATGTCCTACATCTGGACTGCCTGAATAAAGTTAAGTGTACACCAAACTGGTGGTGTATCGAGCAGCTGTTTTTACCGTGCTCTGTCGTTGCGAAACACTGACACTATATCACCGCGATATTAAACTAGAGCACTTCAACCAACAGAGGCTTTGATACGAATTCATCCCATTTGATGCTCATACGTATCCCACTACAGTTCTTGAGAAGGTAAAAATGTATAAGAAGCCACAGTTATTGGTCACCAACTAAAGTGGATTGGACGTGCAAGCGGAGGAGAAACAAGACTACTGCGGCAAATTTTATATAATAAAGTGTGCACAGCTAGAAGACCCCGAGATGCTCCTCTGAAGTGCTGTAAGGACCGGTTTAAGAAAAACCTAGAGGGTCTGAACGTTGACTCAAGCAGTTGGTGCACCACAGCAGAAGGTAAATTTTGGCGCACAAATACCACAGGTGCCGCCTTATATTTTGAGCAGGAACGCCTGAGACAGGAAAATGAAAAAGTCAGAGATGCAAACTTCGCCAGTTCCAGCCACGCCCTCCGTCCTCAACTTAGGTGTAATGTAAGAGTATGTGGCCGCATGTTTCGTGCCTGATAGGTCTACTAAGCGATCACAGGCATCTCCATACCTGCACTGCCATGCAGTAATGAAAACGCTGGAGAAAACTGGTAAGAGTATCAGCTGCCGACGATGTAAGAACGGCCCGGCAAGTTTCCAGAGCGTAGGTTCCCTCTGGGAACGCGGGTGTTTTCCACCTCTGCTCCGGAGCTATACCTGCCTGTCCTTTGTCTCCCGTCCGTCACCCTTGCAAACCCTTCCCTACCCCAGCCCTGTTCCTGGCAACGCCGCACCTAGAACCTGTTGTATTCGGACATTTGGAGGCTGAGAATGTTGTAATTCCCTTCAATAGTTTCTAGCGAAATTTTCGCGTTCTGTAACAATGCAGTTGACTGTTTGTGTGCACCATGCTTATTGCTGTTATTGCCTGTAGATGTACGGGTAACTGGACAAACGAGAAAAACGCGAAATGTCGTTAATGCGATAAGTTTCCGATCTGTGTTATGGGACGTGTAATAAATACCACTTGTAAAATTCCCTGTCTGGAAAACCGGACACAAAGCAGGCTGTTGAAGACCCTGCCGTTACACCCATTGGAGCGTATAAAAACTTGAGTCTGGGAACTTGCGCGAAAAGTCCAGTTTTCCGGAAGCAGTTCGCTTACTTACAAAGGATTTCTTTATTTGTGGCTTTCTTGGGGGCAGCTGGGCAGACTTCCAGTAGTTTGCTTTCGTCCATTTCTGTGGCAGGGTGTTGGCCCTCGTGGCGCGGAAATTGATTGCCGCTAAGCATCAGAAAGGAGTCCCGGATACTCCTAAGACTGCTATAACCTGAGTTGACATTTCCGACAAAGTCGTTTTTTCTAAAACTAGGCCCCAAAGTGGCTTCAGAACAAAGAACAATGTTAGCATCGCATCATACACAACACAGAACCAAACACCTCAGTTGTGTTTAAAATAACATGTAGTGAATGCGGTATGTTGGACAAACGGGTAGAAACTTAAAAACTGTGAGATACCGATATTAATAGGCGCCTGCTGAATCCCCGTGGACGGTGGATGCCGTCTTGGAAATCTTGGAATATGCACGCTGCACTTAAAAAATCGTGAAAAGAGGGGCTCTGTAATGATGGAAGGTGATAAAGCGGACGTTTCTAGGATACAGACGTTTATACGAAAATATTAATGCTTTATTGCAATTTACAACTGTTGCAAAAAGGAATACTTAATATTCAGGTTGCACTTCGGCAGATAAACCATTTTATCGTGAAAGCACAAACATGGGATGGCATTTCTTTACACGCCTAAAGAATTCTTACTTGCTCTTTGAATCGGTCAGTCACAGTTGACAGTTCATTCAATGTCTTGATTTTTAGCATTGGTCAGATATATATATCCTATAAGGACGGACTTAGAATTTGCTAGTGCTTAGACGTTACTGTTTTTATACACATCGTGCAGTATGACTTGCAGCAAATGTTGCTCAGACGGATTTCTTCATCGAAGAAAAACGCTGTTTACATAAAACTTGGTGACTATTCACATTATTCATCTAACTAGCACAGCACATTGCATTACTGCCTTCGTTTCAGAGCAAACAAATATTAATAGAAGTCACGTTCACATATTATCCTTCATTGACAACTTTGGTGCGTTGGGCCCCACCCAACGGTACAGCCCCCGGCTCTAAAGTATCTGATAACTAGCGGCGAAATACCAACAGTGAAGGAAGTGAAAATAGCATACAATCAACAGGACTGTTAAGAGTTGTAAGAAATTGAAGGACCTTAACAATATGTCTTCAGTCCATTATCGTAAAAGATGAATAGTCGGAATATTGCTTAGCAACAGTTGCTTTTGATAACATTATCAGTATTGACATCACAAATGGAGCCTGAAGACAGATACTCCAGTTGGTGCCCTTACGTAGTAAAATTGTTTGTTCTGATACGATGTTGTAATGTAATGTTCTAGTGATATGAATAAGGTAAATCGTCACCATCTTCAAAGACAAACTCTCAATCTGTCTTTATGAAAACAGCGTTTTTCTTCGATGAAGAAATTTGACTAAGGAACGTGTTCTGGAAAACGTACTGCATGATGTGCATTAACCACTCGACGCTTCATTGTATACTCGTAAAGAAAAGCCAATAACATTCCCCATCTAAAAATATAGGATAAAATGCTATATTTTGATTAAACAGATAATCATTTATTTAGTGTTGAGTATTCCGTGCCGATCAGTGCATAATTGTAGGGGACCGTTTGTTTGCTAAAGGAACAACAAATTCTGTATTTTATGTTCTTATAAAGCTTTTGATAAGTGAATACTCCTCACCTTGTCAATTGAAAAATGTGCCGCCGCAAATTACTTTCCTCCTCCATCTACATAGCTCATAAGGACTCCTATACATTTAGAACTTGGTACTGAAACCTCTACCTTTTCTATACAACGTTAACACAATCGATTACGCCTTGGATCGTTCAACTCCCCATTCATACCTTAAAATTTAGTCAACCAATTCTGTCGATGTAAACAAAAAAAGGCTCGTAACAGGGTGAACAACCTTACGAAGTAGTCATTGGCCGTTATTTATGATAACGTCGTGTATCTGTGATACTCCACGTGAAACTGCCTGAAATTTTGGCCTCGAATGGATGATGGCAAATGTTTCATTGTAACTACGAATATTATTGAAATAATAATTTGATTTGATAAGTGTGAAGCTGTTGTATCATGTAGACTAACGGCAGATGCGAAATGTTTTGCATTACAAAACCATGACTAAATTTATCAAACTGCAATTATAACTCCCAGAATTATTTGGAATTAAAATATGTGCAGTGCTCTGCACATTTAAATGTATCTTTCACAACAATAATGGAGCTGTGACTATCAGTGTCTAAATAATACCTATTACTTCGTCTATGCAAAAGTTCTCTCTCGCTCTCTGTCAGAGGCGTTACTGTTGTCCTTAGAGGTATAGCCTAAAACAAATATAGTTCCCGTATAATAAGGGAAAGCGTAGCTATTTAAAATCAATAAACTGAATATTAGGAACTTACTTCAAAAAGTGATATGATCGTATGGCATTGTTGGCCGGGAGATCCCATGCTGGGGAGTTCAGCCGCCGTATTGCAAGTCCTCTTTAGTTGACGCCACATCGGCGACTTGCGAATCAAAGATGATGCACACAACACCCACTTCCCTGCCGCCAATCCAACCCGAGCCCCCTGCGTGGTAGGCGGTAACGCTACGCTACAGAGGCTGACAAATAATTGCAAATTTCGTGGTAACGGCAGCACATGAACATAGTTCCGTTCATTCTTACAAAAAAGTAAGCGAAAATACGACGCCAATAAATGTTATGTACAGTCACTGTTGTTCCGTGAAGGCTTCGTTCCTACGATGTTTTGTTTTCCACTGTCATGACTGGCCTGGCAGTTGGGGCATTGTAAGTGGTGTGTGTGTGTGTGTGTGTGTGTGTGTGTGTGTGTGTGTGTGTGTGTGTGTCACTGCAAACGATCGGTGATTTTTGAGGGACTAGCACATAAATTGAAACTCGCCACTGTGTTCCTCGAATCATTCCATCACGCTCCTGTCCTTGTGACATGGCGCATTATCTTGTTGAAATTGAAAGGGGCGGAGGAAAGGTATTCATACACAGAAAGGAAAACATAATGAAAATAAGTATGACAATGATAATACTTCGTAAACATTCCTCTTCTGTGTATACCTTCTGGTAACTTCTTTGGCATGGAAGGAACCAGGTTTTTTGTTTTTTCGCAGTCTTCGAGATATTTTGCCATACTTCTTGCAGACAGTTTCATAGCAATCTTACTTCATATTTCATGTTTTCTGGCCATTCTTCTTAGCGTATTCCAATGGTGTTCAATTGGATTAAGGTTTGAACTTTGTTAGTCTGCGGTGGCTGTACCATACTACTCATGTCCTCAACTTTCCGGCGCAATCACCGCTGTAGGTCACTGTCTTGCTGAAAATAGTAATCAGTGCCTAAACTCGTGCTGTCAATACTGTTACAGATTTTCCTTTAGGGTATTGAAATTATCTGTTACTTTAAACAACAAAAGTTGCTCAATACCAGATATAGCTATACACTCCAATAGCATCTCCTCGAACATTTTGCTTCACTGTGGATTGAATATGTTTGGGATCAGATCAGTATTAGGTCGTCTCATCACAATTCTGGCATTATTTACAGATACGTTAAATTTACTAATACGACAAGCCATCTGTACAGCTTGTCAGCCACAGCAGCTGCTACACTATTCTGACAATGAAAATGGCGAGTAGAACGACTGTCGCACATTCTCCCTGAAGGGACCTCTCACACGTTCAATGTCAACTCGCCAGTACATTGACTGTCTGAGGGCGCGTATTGTCAATACAAGAAATATTGACGAGGAGTATTGATGGCTCAAAGTTCTCAGTACTGTCAATACATGCTGAACGTGTGGCGTCAAGTCTTGGTTTGACAATATCCTCCATGGAGATGTTGAGAGCTACATGAACCACCCACATGGTGTTCATGTGCGCTGTTCGTTCTCAGTTCGCCTTTGTGCATCTCATACCTCAGACTCAGTTTTTCAAGTAGCCTCTTAACACAGGAAAATTTTAATTGCCTAATGCGAGGGTAATTATCGTACGTAGCCTTTCAGGGCGGTCAACGGAGGATTTCCTTAGTTAATTTGAAAATGTAGGTTGGTGAATTACGTAGCAGTTAGGAAAAACTGCTTATGCTGCCGAAAGTAGGTCAAACATGTGCAATGGATAGAAAGAGGTCTGCAAAAGGCTTGTCCGTTCCACAAAATTACTACCGTGGAAAACGTTAAAATTCTTACGTTACTTGCCTGAACATATCAAAGACTGCTTCACAGCTTTCCATAGAATTTTGATAACTGTATTTCCTGACATTACAGAACACAGCATCGAGCACTCGAAAGACCTGTATGTCACCAAAAATCCCAGTTACTCTTAATGTCTCGTATACAATGTTTACCCATTTCATTAACGTTTCATTTCGTATGAACATTAACATCTTGCTGTGCGATGTAGGACTAGTGGGAAAGAAAGTTGAGAAATCTTTCGGGTCCGTGGTTCTGATTTCAGTAAATAACATGCTACGAGTAGCTCTTTTTTTTCCAATCATTCTCGAATCCGTTTCTAGTTTCCACTGTTTCCTGTTGTTTGAAAACCTTAGCTAATATAAATGCAGTATTCGGTTTTTTGTGTTGGACATCTTAACCTTGTAAAACCGCACTGTTAACTGACAATTGTCTATATTATTACTGTGTAAGATCGCTTACATATATTTCAGGTGTGACAAAAAATTTTTGTCAATAAATATTTAACGTGTGCATCCCCCCTCACCTCTTCTCAAGTTGTAAAGCCTGAAACTGCGAAAACAATACATAAAACTACTCTACAGGCACAGTACTGCTACAGTAAGTTGTTTCGGTGGATCAACATTGGTAGTGTTGTGTGATTTAGGGAAATAAGCTGAAATGTATTTATCGTGTCGTATTCCGCTTAATCGGGCGAAATTTCTAAAAATTTACAGTTTCATAAAATCTCTCTAAAAACTTATTCCTGGGACTTCTGAAGCTCAGTTTTCCGCTACGGTCATCCTAGGTCAAGCTTTCAGTAACATACTCTTATTTCCGAATATTGACATTAGTTCTTGAAAAACGCACAACGAGCGTCTGCTCGTATTGTTCAAAAAATCCGAAACGTTAATATTAGTAGTTGCAGACTGATAGGAATTAGTTTTTCCGCTTCGTTCCAACAAACCATTGGCGCAAAATTACGAATGTTCTGGAATTTCTTGAACAGACGCAAAGATGTGGGAAGCAGCAGAAAGTGAAAACTAAGTCTTATCTATTGCGTGTTTTTTCTCTGATTTGCCCCCCCCCCCCACAAAGGAAAACTTTTTTCGCAGCGGCAATCAAACAAAAACATAGTGTACAGATAGGTTGTTCCCAGGCTTTGCCAACATAAACTTAGTTTGGGGCAGCGGTCGTCAAACTGCGGCCCGAATCAAGTTTTTGTGCGGCCCGCGAATCTCAGCCGTATTTTATAATACGCTTCTATTAACTAACAGAATCCAAAAATTTTACCTAATATTAAGATCTTTTTAAGAGTTTACCTCGGTAACAAAAAAATATACAGTAATATTTTAAGATGGGCTTAATTTTAATGGGCTTTAGTGAATTGGGCCCATCAGCTGCTGTGGTAATGTCTAACGGGCGTAACACGGATTTGTCAGTACGCATTACAGACTCTCTAGTCTTCAAATATGGTTCGTTTTTGTAGCAAACTATATGAAACCAAATTAAGACTGATAATTCAATGAATAAACGAAAAAATGTTCAGAACATTTACTAAAAAAACTGTGATAGTGTCTCTTTTTGAAATTGTTACAAATTACTGTAACCTACTAATTTACGTAGGTTACGAATTAACAGTAGTATCGGTACGAAAAGGTGTAGTCTTAAGGGCAGGAAAATTGGCGCTGCCTATTTTTTGCCCTGAACATCGCTGCTCACTGCCAACAAGTGGTCAGACCAGTCATAAACGCTGTAGTAGTCAACGATATTGATGGAGGAAGCTTTTTCCGTTATTTCAGTAAAAACTTCGTTTTGGGAGTCGTCTGATGTATGGTAAATCACTTATATTACTGTTACGTCACTTCTGGGAGTATCAATTTTTTACAATATCAATGTTTAAACAAGGCCTTTTGGCCTACAAATGTAGGCTCCTTGTTATTTCAGTCTGATAGTTTCTGCCGTGGATCACTAATGGCGACATGGCGTGCGATCGGTAAAGTAGCAACACTACTCGTCGGGAAAAATACCCAAGGAGTTCAGCAGCTCGCACGGGGCGGCAATGGGGCTTGCGCTGGCCCTGCACCAGCACAACCCCTATGCGACGAGAGGTGTCCCACTGAAATGTCAATATTGGCTCCTAAGCCGCACGACTTTTGACGCCCACTAGTTTAGGGTGTGAAATTTTAACAGTAGTTTGACGCGGCCATGGCGAAGACGGAATGATGAAGCAGCGTCTCCTCACATGCGGTCGGACACGCCTGGGACGCAAACGATGTCGGTAACCCCGCTCAGGTGCTGTGATCTGATCTGGAGTCGCCTTCTGCGACGCGGCAAGTTTGTGTGTGTGTGTGTGTGTGTGTGTGTGTGTGTGTGTGTGTCGGCCCTCAGCCGGCAGCGGCGGCATGGCCTGCGCCTGCTGCCTCCGCAGCCAAACACCTTTCACTCGCGTGAAAGTACGCCTGCCGGCCACTTCCTGGGTTGATGCCCCAATTCACCTCGATTCGGCGCCCGCTACGTCATCGCTGGCCAGCCTCCTGTTTGCTCAGCGCCCGTTAAGTCCGTCTTACACGATCGACATTGTTTCAATTGACTACTTGAGACAAACGCGTCTGCTGCAGCGCTCCTCTTGGCGTTCAGTACCATTACTGGGTCTCGACGCTTAGAATAGTCTACATCTACATCTACACTCCGCAAGCCAACTGACGGTGTGTGGCGGAGGGTACCTTGAGTACCTCTATAGGTTCTCCAGTCTCGTATTGTTCGTGGAAAGCATTGTCGGTATGCCTCTGTGTGGGCTCTAATATCTCTGATTTTATCCTCATGATCTCTTCGCGAGATACACGTAGGAGGGAGTAATATACTGGTTGACTCCTCGGCGAAGCTATGTTCTCTAAACTTCCAACAAAAGCCTGTACTGTGCGTCTCTCCTGCAGAGTCTTCCACTGGAGTTTATCTATATCTCAGTAACGCTTTCGCGATTACTAAATGCTCCTGTAACGAAGCGCGCTGATCTCCGTTGGATCTCTCTCTCTCTCTCTCTCTCTCTCTCTCTCTCTCTCTCTCTCTCTCTCTCTCTCTCTCTCTCTCTCCCCCCCCCCCCCTCTCTCTGTCTACCAACCCTATCTGGTACGGATCCCACACCGGTGAGAAGTATTCAAGCTGTGGGCGAACAATTACAGTTAAATGACGTGCGATCTTCCTATGTATTCGCAGCACATTACACTTGTCTACATTGAGATTAAATTGCCATTCCCTGCACCATGCGTCAATTCGCTGCAGATCCTCCTGCATTTCAGTACAATTTTCCATTGTTACAACCTCTCGATATGCCACAGCATCGGTCCTACGATACTCCACTGCGGCACACCTGAAATCGCTCTTATTTCGGAAGACTTCTCTCCATTGACAATGACATGCTGTGTTCTGTTATCTAGGAACTCTTCAATCCAATCACACAATTGGTCTGATAGTCCATATGCTCTTACTTTGTTCATTAAACGACTGTGGGGGAACTGTATTGAACGCCTTGCGGAAGTCGAGAAACACTGCAGCTACGTGGGAACTCGTGTCTATGGCCCTCTGAGTCTCGTGGACAAATAGCACGAGCTGGGTTTCACAAGATTGTCTTTTTCGAAACCCGTGCTGATTCCTACAGAGTAGCTTTCTAGTTCCAGAAAAGTCATTATACTCCAACATAATACGTGTTCCAAAACTCAACTCATCGACTTTAATGATATAGGTCTATAGTTCGGCACATGTTAGACGTCCCTTCTTAAAAACGGGGATGACCTGTGCCCTTTTCCAATCCTTTGGAACGCTACGCTCTCTAGAGACCTACGGTACACCGTTGCAAGAAGGGGGGCAAGTTCCTTCACGTACTGTGTCATTTTCGTTCACACGTCAGCACCAAATTTGCGGGTGTAGACAGCTGTCTGCTGCGCCGTTCGGAATCTGAATGGTGAATGCGAGGTTGTGAGAAACTAGTCTTCCTACGGAAAAATCGAAATATGGTATCAAAATGTAAACAAACAGTCGATTTATTAATGACCAAAGGAGAATTAACAGTGGGAGTTCTTGTCTACGGTCGTGTGGTAAATTCTCCACACTCTTGCACTTCTATTCTTTCAGTTCTCCCAACATTGCAGAACATAAGCATGCATTTGCTCTAGGAAAGACTCAAACACATAAGGCAATATGAAGAACGCAGTAAATAGGCCCTTTTTGCTTTATCCTTTGTATCTTCTTTTCCTGAAAACTTGAAAAGTGCCAAATAACTTTTCACCGTTGAAATAAGTTTCATTAAAACATATTTCTGTTAATATTCTTATTTTTTCCATAGAATAAGTTTTTCTTTGTAAAACGTAAATACTTATGCTTTCAGATACTTCATCTCACTTGTAGGAAAAACACCAGGACCTTGCGTAACTTTCCAGTGTGCCACGAAATAAGGCTTAAGACGACAGGGAAGCACATAATCAGTTTCTTTAATAGGAGTGAGCTCAACCAGAATATGTCGTAACTTCCGATGTCAGCAGCGCCACACTCGCCACAGTCTATAGATCAGACGTCATTCACACGCACTTGGTTCGTGTTTGGCTGCTGATTTATATGCAGGCACGAAAGGCAAGCACGCACTTCAGTAGTCGATTTTGACCAGAAGGCTTTAGAGATCTGAGCTCGCTTCTCGGTCTGAAGCGACAGCTACCTGTAATCAGATACTCGTGTATGCCACGGGCTTCCCCAGTTGACTTCGCCCAACAGTAAAATTTTAAGTTGTCAAGGGAAAGCCTTCTCATCCCAACCACTCCCTTAAATTCATTATCATCAGCACTTACATGGTCCATCATCCCGAATGCATATTTCCTCAGGTTGAGTGGGACTATCTTGGATATATTCGCCATTCTTTTTCCATTTCAAGAGCAGAGTTCTGAACCTGTGCACTGCTTCTCAGACAAGTTTAGAACAGCTATCATACGATGGTTTCATATTTTATAACTAAGAGTCCTATTGTTTGTTAAGAAACATCGTGATGATTATCAGTGGGAGTTATCACAGTCAATGTGCACCATTCATTAGCCCCTACGAGGTTGGACCCTGTTCCACACGTCTGTATTCTAATCCAGCTTCAAAATAAGTATCAGGACTAAGCTACTTACATCGATTTGACAAAATGATTCAAACTGCTCTAAGCGTTAAAGAGCTTAACGTCTGAGGTCATCAGTCACCTAGACTTAGAACTACTTGAACCTAACCAACCTTAGGACATCACACACGTCCATGCCAGCAAGATTCGGACCTGCGACCGTAGCAGCAGCGCAATTCAGGAATAAAGAGCCTAGAACCGCTCGGCCACAGCGGCCGGCATCAATTTGACAACTAGCAGTAACTTTCATATCGTTTTTAATGCGAAACACAAACCAATCCTATATTAAAGTTAACTAACTTCCCTCTTATAATGCAATTGTGAGAATAATCACGCATAAAACATAGCACTTGACGGATAAAACTCAATTTTGGCTCCAAAGTTAATTTGGCTCCTCAGAAAATCTAACAGTCTGATTCAAAAAATATTATACTGATGCAAGTTGAAGTAATGTAATTTGCAGCTCTTTAATGTCACCCTGTCGACCTCAAATTTGACAGGAATGAATTAGTGTCAGATGTGTTGCTATTCAAAGCGCATAATTAAACATTCTTAATAAAGCTTAGAATAGCACTAACATGCGGCATATCTACTCCTTAGTCCGCCAAATAGGGGTTTCGTCTGATACCAAGTCTTTGCTCGCATTCATCATCTTTTTGTTTGTTGTCCACGTAAGTCAGTTCGCGGACATCGTCATAGATATTAGTTCACATACACAAAGGTTTATTTAACGTGCATAAGTGCACACATCGACATAAGTGGTGGTCACAAATTAACATTTTTTGTTGCAAAACAAACATGCAATATACTGGGTGATCAAAAAGTCAGTATAAATTTGAAAACTGAATAAATCACGGAATAATGTAGATAGAGGTACATATGACACACATGCTTGGAATGACATGGGGTTTTATTACAACCAAAAAAATACAAACGTTCAAAACATGTCCGACAGATGGCGCTTCATCTGATCAGAATAGCAATAATTAACATAACAAAGACAAAGCAATGATGATCTTCACAGGAAATGCTCAATATGTCCACCACCATTCCTCAACAATAGCTGTAGTCGAGGAATAATGTTGTAAATAGCACTGTAAAGCATGTCCGGAGTTACGGTGAGACATTGGTGTCGGATGTTGTCTTTCAGCATCCCTAGAGATGTCGGTCGATCACGATACACTTGTGACTTCGGTAATCTCAAAGCCAACAATCGCACGGACTGAGGTCTGGGGCCCAGGGAGGCCAAGCATGAATAAAGTGGTGGCTGAGCACACGATCACTAAACGACGCTTATCTGTCGGACATTTTGTGAGCTTTGTTTTCTTTTGGTTCTAATAAAACCGCATGCCATTCCAAGCATGAGTCAATTTTTACCTCTATCTACATTATTCCATGGTTTATTAAGTTCTCAAATTTATACCGACTTTGACTGTTTCATAACTTGAAATTACTAAATAACAGGATTTTTCTATTCTTTGTGTTTAAATTAGCTTTCTTGAGGTCAGATGGTAGTATGGTTTTTTATACTTGAAGTTCTGTGACGGTTTTCCCTTTCCCGCGTATTGTACATTAGTCTGTTAAATTGTATTCTTAATTTTGTTTTACAAACTGTATTATTACAGGATGTACATGAATAGATTGTTAGTTATTGATTTTCTGGAGTTTTCTCTACAGGGCTTCTACTGTTCACCTTAGCTACCACTCTGAGTGCCTTTTTCCCCCTCTGTGGTCTGAAGACCCTGACTCTACAGACAGCTGGTGCCCCATCTCTCAATACCGTATTGACACCGTAGATGTATCAATCCGAAGTATATTTGTCTCAGGCTGTCATGGTCCAGGAATGCTGAGACCCGTTTCAGTGGATACACATTTGTACTGATTTTCTTACAAATAGAGTATATTCTTTCCATGAGAGGTGTTCTTTCAAGAAATATACCCAAAAAATCTGTGTTCATGTAGCTAAGGACCAATGGAGGTGTAAATTGTGTACTAGTTATGTTTCGATTATAGCTAAGCGTAAATTGCATTGTCACAGTCTCCTCTTTAGTTAAAAGTAGCTTCTTCGGTGTAAGATAACTTCACAGAAAACTGTAACAGATTTTATTACAATTTGTAGTAGTTCGCATATCATGACTTCAGCCGACAAAAGATACCACCATAGCTTCACCGAGCGAGGTGCCGCAGTGGTTAGCAGACTGGACACGCTTTCGGGAGGACATCGGATGAGGCCGTCCTGATTTAGGTTTGTCGTGATTTCCCTGATTCAGTTAAGTCGGTAACGCACACAAGAAATAGAAAAGGCACCAATATACTTCTGTGGGACACATCACATTGTTGCGGGTTGATTTGGTTGTTAGCCAACTGTTCAGTCCTTTAATAAGTTAGCTTCACACATTGTTTCTTGTCTTTCCAATAGGAGGCAAGCAGTTAAGGCTAACCCTCTCATCTCGTATGCTCTAATTTATGCAAAAGAATTGTATGATCCATGATCCATAGTATAAAAAGCTTTATTTTCAGGAAGTTCTCTGTTCCCTTGTCTCCTTAATCTAGCTTGTTCAATATTTCGTGTATAAAAGTTGCTACTACTGTTACAGTACATCTTCTTTTCCCTAAAACCATGTTGTAGATCGTTGAATAGATTGACGAAATAAGCCTCAGATTGATTTAATGTTACTGTGGCCTACTAGCAAGAGTTGCTTAAGGCTTGGTTATGAGCTTTAAGATTAGAGAAAGAGTCCTTGTATTTTTTCTGAGCTGTTTGTATTTTGTTAAATAGTATTGTAAGTTAGAATCTCTAAAGATTTACATAAGTCTTTCATGTGTTCTCTCTGTTCAGTGGTTTCAGGAGGGAAATTATCAGATTTGTGAGCTATAGTATTGTTTACTTGTTTTCCTGAAGGACGTATTTCATTTAAAGTTTAATTGAATAGTTTATAGAAGTGTTCGCATTTATCATTCACATTTGTTGCACTGTAAACGGAACCATTTATCATTGCCGAATGCCCTCTTATCTTCGAGTAACTCTTATTGCTTCCTCATACGAAACATTTAAATGGGAAAGGACAGATGTGGAAGACGAGGTACTCTTGCAATCTGTTGTAAAACCATGTCTCTGTGGACGAAATTTGGTACACCATTTTTAAATTTTAACCCAGTGAAGAAACAGCGTCTGGTGCCGAGGAGTTGACAATTAGCTAAAGCACACAAATTTCTGAAGAATTAGTACTGACGCAATATGTGAGCGTTCCTGCTACGCTCAACGTATGCATGCCTCGTAGAGAGATACGTGATCGGTTGCGGACAGAGGCTTTGGCGACAAGGACAAGATAGGGCACTTGTCTCATCCTCGAAGCTGGGGGATAGTTCGTATTTATTACAGGATTCTGGCGTAATTTTACCAATTGTCTACTATCCTACTAAATAGATACAGCGTTGCTACGATGAAACACTGTGGTTTCTTAATTGGCATATTTTTTTAGTTACTGTTCTTGTATGGTTTCTTAAAATTATTTCCGTGTCTCCACTTTGAGAAGCACTAATTAGGCATATTTGTTCGCTATTGTTCTTGTATTCAAACTATCGTTCTTTAATTCTTCAGTAGCAACCGAACATTAAACGTTACTTCTGTATTAATAAATCTGTTTCATGTAAAACGTTTTATTAAAAACGCCGCCATTAAGCATAAAGATTACGTAATTTCTTATCTTTAAATAGAAATTGTGATTTGAGTTCTTATATTAACAAGATACACGCTTAGCTTATTTTAATAAAATATGCTTACAAATTTGCTATCCAAGTATTCCACCTGAAGAACATAAAATGAATGGATAACTGTTAAGTTACCTTATGCACTACGCTCTCAAACTATCTGTACCAGTTATAAAAAAGGTAGTGACTCCAAAATATTGCACTATGGTTGAGAGATCTCTTTTAGAGGAATGGTATGAGGTGCAATGGATGGAAAAAAGTCATGTCAAAAATTGAGTGGCTACCCAAAATTGAGTTCTTAAATTATTTTTCCATTTATGGATAGCTGGTACGTGGGTTCACTGAGCAAGGAGACAGACGCACCGACTCTTTCGCGTCGTTGGTTTGGAATTATTTTGCTTAGAATCCGTAACTTCCGTAAAAACTAAGTTTTGCGACGCGTTTTAACAGTATTGAAGGTGAATCGAGCTGGACATTTACTTGCAAACGATTGTGTTGTTCTTGATGCACTTGGATGGTGGTGCACTAATGAATGCCGCATGTGAAACAATATTCCATTAGAAAACCGATAGTTCACGCAATAATTTCAAAATCGGTAAATCGTTCGAAACAAGGGCATAACATCCCACGGAGCTCAATCTTTGGCGGGTTCGTGCTTGGCTGCCACGGAGCCCCAGCCACTGCAAGATCTATTCCCTTCAAAGTTGCATGTCTATCCTCTCACTGTTCTTTTTCCCCTCCCTTGGGAATATATCTGGGGTTTTATTGGGAACGTTCCGCATTGACCGTCGCTGACAAAAGTCTCACTGTTTTTCGTTCCCTTTTCCTTACTTTGTTTCCCTTCTCCTACCCTTCCTCCGCTTCCTGTGTGCTCCTGAAGGCCGGGCCCATGCATCTGACGCGTAACAGGTGACTGAGTAACGTGTAATTCCAAGCCCCGGGACGACAGGTAGGGTTCCCACGTACCTCCTGGTACAGACCAGACCCAGGGAGAGGTGATTGCCTGAGCTGCTACCTTCCCAAATTGTCTATTGGTCCCTCTGTCAGGTGTTCGGGAGGTGGTCAATCACCTTGTGAAGGGGGCTACCAGGTGGAAGAAACACGTCATCATTGATGCTGGAAATCACAGGCGATATTCTTGCAATAACCCAATCATCTTCACAATCAACGTTTACAAAAGTAATTGGAATGAGGCTAGCGATTCGAAGACACTTCCAGCTGCACGATGGTTCTTCATGGTTTCACGTACGGAAGACAGTCCTCTGCAGTCGTACGAGTACATCCGTTTATTGCTCAGAAAGGTGTCGATGCGGTTGCCACCCCTGTGAAATCCTGCACTCATTTACAGAATCGCACTTTGCTTTTTGAGACTACTTCCTATTCTCAAGCACTACTGCTTGCTGCCTCGCTTTTCCATGGCTATCCTGTTCATGCCGAGGGCAATAGAACTCTTAAATTCTTCCTATGGTGTTACTTACACTAAGCGGCTGCTCGATGGTCTAAGGCCGAAATCCAATCGTACCTCTCTAATCAGGGTATCATTGCCACCCACCAGGTGATGAAAATGGTAGATTTCTGCTTAGTGCCCACCCACATTCTTTTTCTCACCTTTGATACAGCAGTGCTTGCGTCCACGGTCAAAGCAGACTGTCATTCAGTCTGACTGTACACTCCGAACCTGATGTGCTGCCACCAGTGCCATCGTTTCAACCACACTCGAATGTCTTGTCGACACCCAGCCAAATGTGTAACCTGTGATACGGATGCGCGCAAGGACGATTGTCTGCCGCCTCATCCCTGCTGTATCGACTGCAATGGCGGCCATGCTACCTCTTCACGAGATTGTACCATGTATCTCGCTAAGTGGGCAGTCCAGGAGATCCTGGGTAAAAGAAAGTTTATCAGGTAGCTTACACGTTACTGGTTAGTAAAAAACCAAACGTTCCACCGTCTGACTCTTATAGTACTCGTTACATAGAGGACATGGTCATGCGACCTCAAATTCAGCTCAGTTGTGAAATCGCCCAGTGTCAAGGTAGCAGCTCCATCCCCTCGACCAGCTATGCAACAAGCCATCAGACTCTCGCCTCAAGGGGGGAAGCCACCAGCTACACAATGCACACGCCGGAAAGGACAGGAGGAGTACTCCTGTGAAGACTTCGTACATCCCTCCTGCCAACCAACACATAGGTCTCCCTCTGCTAACTGGAAAGGCTTGGAGAAATCCAACAGACGATCTTCTACTTTACTGGCTCGATCGTCTTTGATGGTGTCGCCATGTGATATCTTCGCCTGGCTGCCCTGTGTGTCTCCAGTGCGCACCGCCAACCGTTTTTCTGCGTTGAACTCCACAGTCAGCACAAGAAAGCAGGCGCTTCTATGGGCCCCAAGGAGCAGGATCCTCCTGCCTGTATGCCCTGTAGAAGAAAGTCTTCGCAAGCTGGCCCTTAACAGCCGCTGAGGTGACAGCCCCTCATTTTTTCCTCCTCATGATTCTCCCCTAATGGAACGTTTGCTGCCTTAGATCCAACAGAGAATTTACGACTACTTTCAGAACCATTGCGTTCCCTTGTACTTCTCCTTCAGGAAACAAAATTGCATCCTCATGACCACTTCGAGGTTTCTTCACATTTCTTCCCAGAGGTCGGCATTCCATCTCAGGTGAGTCATGCTGCTGATATGGGAAGACATTCGTAATCAACCCATCTCCCCGACTACACATCTTCAAGCTGTTGCTGTTTGCACTTTCCTTCCCCACATGACTTTCCCATATGTGCCATTTATCTCACTCCGCCACCGGGGCAGACTTCCTCCAGCTTATTGGCCAGCTACCTCGGTGTCTTTCATGTGCATCAACCCCTTTGGGATTCTCCCAGATCATGTCAGTGAGGTGCCCTCCTTCATCAACTTAAGCTCCTCTGCCTTAAGACAGGAGCACCAACTCCACGCACACTTACTCCCATTTGGACCTAGACCTATGCTACTACACTACACTGCACTGCTCAGCTTGCCCATGGTCTCAAGTGGACCGTTCTGACACCTACTCATGCGACCATTTCTCACATGCTATCTGTCTGCTGTCTACTACCCCACCTGCGTACACACACAAATGGCAGCTCACTAAGGCTGGCTGGTGTCTTTACTTCTCCCTGGCGGCTTTCAAAGAGCAAGATTCCCCCAGTTGCGATGACCAGGTGGAATATCTTACAAACATTATCCTTACTGCTGCAGAACGTTTCACTCCTCGCACTTTTTCTTCTCTATGCCGTGTCCCAATCCCGTGGTGGACCAAGGCATGCTGTGACGCAATTGGCGTTGGAGACACCATCTCTGTATTTTTAACTGTCATCCTACAATGTGAAACTGGATTCATTATAAACAGATACATGCACAGTGCCATCGCGTTCTTTGGGATAGCAAGAAATCTAGCTCGATTTCATTCACTAGTTACTTTAACAGTTCAGCTTTCTCCTCTGTCGTGTGGGCCAAACTCTGACAACTCCCTGGGACTAAGATTCATTCCCCAATTTCTGGCCTGACCATAGCCGACGATGTCGTCGTGGACCCTATTGCTATATCCAACAACTTTGGCCACCTTTTTTGCAGAAGTTTCGGGCTCTTCCTGTTATTACCGTGCCTTCCTCCATCAGAAACGAGCGAAGGCGGCTCGGGCGATACTGTTCTCAGAATTGTGCTACAATGCCGCCTATACTATGAGGGAGCTATATCATGCTTTCAGTTCATTCGATACTCCTTCCCAGGGCCAGGCGCTGTCCACATTCAGATGTTGCAGCACCTTTCTCTTGCGGGCAAGCTCTTCCTGCTTAATATGTACAACCGCATCTGGGCAGAGGGCACTGTTACTGATGCTGGCGTGAAGTCACCGTCTTACCCATACCTAAGCCCAGTAAGGACACCACGTTCCTTGTACCTATAGCCCCATCTCTCCCACCAGCTGTTTTTGCAAGGTGATGGAACATATGAAACATTCCCGGCTGGTATGGTGGCTCAATTTGGGCAATTTACTAACCACAGCACAGTGTCGATTTCGAGCGCATCATTCTGCAGTTGACCATCTTGTTACTTTCTCCACCCATGTCATGAATGGTTATCTGCGAAAATCCCAGACTGTGGCCGTGTCTTTTCGATTTCGAGAAGGCCTAGGACACCTGATGGAGAACTGGTCTCCTCCGTACCCTTTATATGTGGGGCTTCCGTAGCCACCTGCTCTGTTCCCTTCAGGCATTTTTAAAAGATAAAGTTTACAAGGTGCGCATGGGTTCTGCCTTGTCGGACACCTTTATCCAGGAAAACGGTATGCCTCAGGGTTCCGTCCTGAGCGTCGTCATCTTTACTATCGCCATTAACCCTATAATGGCAAGTCTCCCGCCGGACATTTCCGGCTCCCTTTTTGTTGACGATTTTGTCATCTGTTGCTGTTCTCAACGGAGTTGCCTCATTGAAACGAAGTATTCAGCGATATCTAGATCGTCTTTACTCAAGGAGCGTCGACAGTGGCTTTATTTTTTCCACTGACAAAACTGTTCGTATGAATTTCTTGCGGCCCAATTTGTGGCTTCCACCATTTTCACATTTCGGCCCTGTTGCTGTTCCGTTCATTGAAACTACGAAATTCCTGGGTTCATGCTTGGTAGGAAACACTCTAGGTTTTCCCACAAGTCTTACCTGGCAGCTGGCTATACATGGTCCCTCAATGTCCCTTATGTCCTCAAAGGTACCTCCCGAGGTGCAGGTCAAACCACCCACTGGTCCATTGTCCATTCGAAACGCGACAATGGGTGCTTCGTTTGTGTGTCTGCACGTTCATCCCTCTTAAGCTGTCTCCACACTATCCACAATCGTGGCATCCATTAGGCCTCTGGCGCCTTTTACACTAGTACAGTTGAGTGTCTGATGCAGAAACTGAGGAACTGCCACTGTCGTACTGCCACGACTTTCTCAACAGGTATGCATGCAGTTTGTTTGCCACGTGTGGCCACCCATTCTAGGCCTCCTCTTTCGATGACTCCTTTGATTGAAAGTATGGGGCGCATCCCTCTTCTATTATCTACTGGAGTCCACTTCCGGCATTGCTCCAGTGGCTTCACACTAACTGCAACTTTCACATTGGGTGCGAACCATTCACCATCTTCACATCACGCAGCAGCCCGTGTTCTCCTTGGCCTTCATTCACGTCGTAGGGACACTTTCAGCCTCGCTCTAGTGTCTTCAGTTCAACGACCTTCGCATGGAACTTCGAGATAGTACCTTTCTGCATGCTGATGGCTCTCGGACTGATAGTGGTGTCCGGTGTGCCATTATCATTGGCGCCCACATCTTTAGATATTGGCTTCTGGCACACTGCTCAGTATTTGCAGCCGAGCTCTTCCCCCTGCATCAGGCCACAGAGTTTATCCAGCGACACCGCCTTTTCAGATGTCTTCTGCTCACTCTTTCAGCGCCCTTCAAAGTCTAGGTGCACTGCACAGCGCCCATCCCTTAGTGCAATGGGTCCAGGAAAACCGTCACTTGCTGACTCTTGGTGGAGCCACCGTGATGTTTCTGTGGGTTCTTGGTCATGTCGGTCTGCCAGGAAATGAGTCTGCTGACGCTGCTGCCAAGGCTCAGTCCTCGTACCTCAGCCCACTAGTTCCTATATTCCATCCTATGAACTGCGTTGCTGCCTTTCAGGTGGTGGTGTCCCTTTGGCATCGCCATTGGCCCTACCTTCGTGGAACAAGCTCCGTATTATTAAGCCTCTCACAGCGGCTTGGACAACCTCCTCCCGTTAGGAGGTAATTTTAACTAGGTTGCGTACTGAGCACTGCCTTTCCAGCCATCGTAATGTAAGTGGCGCTCCCCCGCCACTTTGTACACATCATGCCCAAGTATTAACTGTCCACCACATCCTGATGGAATGCTCATTTTTTTTTGTTTACGTTCCTACTTGGGTTTGCTATGTGAGTTATCAGCCGTTTTAGCAAATGACGCGCAGGCTATCAACCGCGTTTTACTTTTTACCCACGAAAGCAGTGTGGGGAGGCCATTTATTTTTAGTTTTGGACCCCCGTTTCTGTATGGTGTCTTTATTAGCCCTTTCTCCACGTCCCTGTTTTCAGATGTCTTCTCTTATGTCTATTGGGAGTGTCGTGTAGTCGTTTTTAACTCTGTCTTCGTGTTCTATAGTTTTGACTTGAGCGGAAATGACCTCAGTTGTTTTTCTACCATAAAACGAAACAAAAACAAGAGCATAATTGGCATCCTGGCACGCCAGACAGTTGCATAAATTCAGTATATATCTGATGCGAGCCACAACACCTTATGGATATATGCTAGTAAGAAGAGTGCCCAAAATGGTTTGTCGCAAAATCTCAAATATTTCGCCATTCTTCGCGAAATTAAAGATACGACCCATCTTCTCCGCCCCACCTAGCCCAGATCCTGAATATGCTCTTAGGCCGACACAGTTTAGAGACGGTTAGCCCTAGTTTCTTTTACAACACGTTCTTTTAAACTTTCAGAACCTGTGCTACTTTGACATTGGTTTGATTGCGTTTATCCTAATCCCCTGAAAGGAAATTTGCAGCTATAAAAATGACTGCATGTCTCCTATCGTCTCTTGGTATTTGCCAGTAGATTGGCATAAAGTCGTCGTGGCGAGTCGTTGGGCAGATCTGTTAGTATTTTCATAATTTGTCAGACCTACGAAATATCATTCACTTTATCTAATTCAGAACTGATATTGCAAATTAAAAAATTGAGACTATTTGAATTTAATGAAACTAACATGATGTATTATGAAAATAACTTTCTAATTCATTATTTACTTCTTACCTTGTAGTACAGTATTAAAGACTTGTAAAAATAAACAGACCTCTACCTCACTTCAAGATAGGCCGGATGAAGATCAGGCGGCTTCACTTGAGTATACACTTAAAGGCACAGATCACGCTTTCTTCTGTGCATAGGTTTTAGTCGTCAGAATATCGCGGGGATCGCATCTCAGACTTACATTTCAAAGAATTTTGCGGTCACGAAACTGTCAAATGGAACAACGAAGATAGCATGAAAGCTAAAGTTCATTAATGCCCTTTGTACCTGTGCCAAAACTTTCTCTTGCCATTAAATGGCAGCTATTGCTCCCGTGGTGCACTCGTTGGGGAGAGTTCGTCACTAAAGTAACATCATTGCACTTACATGAAACTAAGTTGGTATCTTGGTGTCCCAAAACTCCACTGCAGGCATATCTAGTATTTTTTCCTTCGAATGTTGACTCGTTGTACACATTCCTGGTCCATTTTCTTGCTGGTTCCACCTAGCTTCATCTTGGTAGGTGGACTGGCTTAATCAGCACCTAACTAGAATTCTCAAGGGTCTTCGGGTCTCGATCCAACACTAACAGTCAAATATACGACGAACTTCGTTAAAGTTTACAAATTAACGTAACAGAATTACTGCAAAATTGGTTTATATTTCATACTACTGGACGCAGTTTAATTTGCACGTGCAACAGAAGTTACGCTTCCTCTTTTGAGTTACTGCTCACGACTGTTTGCATTAAAAGCGACGTATTTGCGCCATATTAAACTCCGCTTCCAAATTCACAGCTGTGCGCTGTAGCGCGCATTTTTGCTGGGGTCAAGCAAACGGGAGCAACTTCGGTGTTTTTCCGCCAGAAACAGCCATGTCGTACACGTTTCGATATTCAAAGCTTTCCACCAACTTTTGCACGCCGTTGTGACCAGAGTTCGGGAACCCATTCCTCCATTCTTCTCAGCAGTCGCACCTGTGACTTCGGTTAATGCCGGCGCTGTCCCCGTACTCATCCTGTGGACGTCTGACAGTCAGCAGTCACTATGTAAACTTCTGTCTTCTATTGTGACAACCTCTTCACCTCAGAGTAGCACTAACACGCTACACCCTCAGTTACTTGTGGACTGTACTCCAATATGTCTTCCCCTGCAGTTTTATCCTCTATAGTTTCTTCTAGTACCACAGAATTTATTCCCTGATGGCTTAACATGTGTTCTATTATCGTGTCCCTTCTTGTCAGTGTCATTCATATATTCCGTTCTCCGCCTATACTGTAGAGGACCTCTTCATTCCATATCTCAGTCCACCCAATTTTCAACATTCTATCCTCAAGGCTATGTAGACCTCACACTTCTTCGAAAAAAGAGTTGATGGAAACCGTTTCTGACAATCTCGTGTCCCCGTGCATAGGGTACTTTCTTAAAGTGTGTTGTGTGTATTGGATTTACTTGCAAAAGATGATGCTGGTAACGTGCGCCCTCCCACACTTCGTACGGTTGTTAGACATAACATAAAACTCTGGGAGCGCTAATTGTTGCAAATGAGCTGAGTTAACGTAGCTGTGGGTATTCACGCGCTCTGGCAGCCGGAGTCGAAATGCGCAGCCGGACGATGGCCAAATCGCCGTTAGATTCACTAAGGCGACCGTCTCGGCGGTATCTAAGAGAGCTGGATATTAGAAAAAGTTCCCAATTATAAATACATGACCTCAGATCATCTTAAGACAGCCGTACTAAGTTTTTAGCTGTAACTGCTTCATTGCCATCATTTACTTTTGTCTTTATTCTAACATGGGAAAACATCCCATCGCATCCCCCTCAGATTTAGCAGTAGGAGGGCCCCCGTCAAACACTGAACACAGATAAAGAATGAAAACAGGAAGGTGGTGTACTAAACTGTGGTAAAAAGTAAGAGAGACGGTGAACGGTTAAAGAAAAAGTGCAATCTAGGAGAGCCGGGAAAAGAAACGGCATAGTGGTTATAGTGTAGGATTAAAAGCGGGCGAGCCGTGTTCAGTCCTCCCTCGCGCCAATTTTTTTTTGTCGCTGTTAGCTTTATTCAGATTTGTCGGTATCGAGATGAAAAGTTGGGAGGGACCTAAAACAGTTGATTGTGCACAACTATTCTATTAGTAGTCCAAAGCAAGTGACTTTCAAATGGGAATCGCAAACTTCTGACGAAAAGGCGACAAGACAGCTGAATCTACACCAGAAAACAGGTCTGGCGTGTTATATACGGAATTATTAACAGTGCGTGTGTCACGATAGGAATCCCTTATCGACGCAACTATTTCGTACTACTGGTGAGTGAAATGCCTCATTGCCGCTGTAGTTGTTCGTATGAATGTGAATGGGATCGCTCCCAAGGAAATGGTGAAAATATAATAGTTTATCACATAAGCGGCAACAAATGAATGCAACGATTCAACAGTCACGCAGTTTCTCTGTACTCTGTCAAAACATGTTTTTAACGTCTTTGTAGTAGCGTTCCCTTTTGGAAGTCTTGACTGTTGAATTCCTTGGTTGTACACAGTTCACATCTGTAAATTCGTCTGTTGGTTTCATCTCTGTGAGGCGTCTATGTGGTATGTTGCCTGCTCTCACTATTAATCACATTTACTTGCGACGGTAACGTATTCTTACCGCATGACCCATATTCTATTACCAATGTATAGTATGGAAGCTGCAAAGAGTACAGAAAGAGAACAAACATTGCAATGAGCGGGCGGACAGTTAACAATACTGCGAAAAAAAGTAATAAAAGGCACGAGGGAGATTTGAATACGACTTGCCCGCTCGGCAGCTCAACACCATGACCACCTACTTACCCACACCGCCGTTACCTGTTGCTGTTAAAAGTTGCTTCTGAGGGGGCGTTCTATAGGGGGGTTTCCTTTCTAAGCTAATCCTGAAAAACCACACACTCACACTCTCTCACTCTCTCTCTCTCTCTCTCTCTCTCTCTCTCTCTCTCTCTCTCTCTCTCTCTCTCTCTCTCTGTTCATTCGACATCAAAATTTCTTCCTACATTAGGTAGTAAAATACATTAAGGACGGTCGTGTCGGAAGGTAGGTCAGTGTATACATCACTAATTGGACGAAAGGTCTAAATTTTAAACAACTCGGGAGTTACATGCACTGGAAGAAATCGAAGAATCAGTCGCAGAGCCTAAGAACAAAGGTGGTTCTGCCGTCTAGCTGAATGCAGGACGAATGCCATTGTCGGCTGTACTACATTTAGTTTTCTTAAGAAGTTGTCGTGCACAACTACCGACAAAGTTACTTTGAAGTGCAGAAACTAGCATTAAATAGCAGTTGTATTCATTTTTGCGGGTGTGGCAATTTATCAAAAGGCCAGATTTTTCAAAACAGTTTAGTGATGTAGCCCAACCACATGTTAGTACTTAGCAGAAGATATGTTAAGATATTGTCTGACTGCATCTCATCCTTAAAATTTCGTTGTGAAATCTACCACTTAAATGGAAACAATCTGAACGAAAAACGGATTTGTACTGAATATATGCACTTTAAAAATTAACTGTTTAAGTATTTGTATTTTATCGTAAAAGCACCATTGTTATTGCATGAGACTCCATATTAAGTAGTTCGTCATATAAAGTGGCTTGGATTTGCATTTATCTGTACAGGAAAGAGTCGTTTCGTATCAAATATATAATAGCGGGCAGTCAAATTTAAAGACAAGCAGTGAATAACATAAAATTATGTGAAAAGTAATTGCAATAACTGTTCATACATCTACGCCATCGTGAAACAAAACGGTTAATGCCTTCATGGAAAAGTGTTCACATGTTACGTACGGAACCACCATTGTACCCAGGCGTGCACCTCTTGGTCCGAAGCGAATCGGTTACCACAACTGACTGACTTGAGCACCACAATTACGGAAATCGCATGGGGGTTGTGTAAGGGCTTCCTAGCGAAACTTCTGAGGCGTACTCGAAACAAATTTCGCAACGTGCTGGGGGCCGCCCTTAGACAACCATGCAGTTCCCATTTCTGCCTATCATATTTCCGTATTTTTGGACCTCTGAAGGAAGAAGTTTGGGCCGTAGGTTTGGTACGGACAAAACGAAGAGGTGCACTCCTGGGTGCAATCACGGTTCCATGAAGGCATTAGCAGGCTTATCTTAAATCTGGATGAATGTATTAAGTTATGGCGACTACTTGATTTCAAAACTGTACTTCGCCTTCCGTCTCTCCATTTCACTGCCCCTTATAGGTTTAGCACGCATTATCGCAAATTTCTGAGCAAAAGGAGCAAGACGATTAGAGGGTGACGTGCTGTTAACACTAGAGCGAGAAGCACAAACAAGAACGGGACAAGAGACTGTTTGCATGAAAGGAACAGTCCTAATATTAATCCATACTATATGCAGGGAAACGTAGATTTCGTTGGCTGGAAAAGAATTCCGTCACCATTTATACTAAATGTAAAAAAGTGGAAATCTGAAACATATGCCGCCTAGCCGTGAATAGGAATGACTTCCTATAGCAAAAAGATATGTAAGGGAAAGCTGTCTTCAATCTGAAGCTTGGTGCTCAACTGTCCCTTTTCTTTACGGAAGATGGTACGCCTTCATGCATAACTTTCCATTTTGTCGTTGTCGTCGTCTTCCAGTCCAGAGACTGGTTTGATGCGGCTCTCCATGCTACTCTATCCTATGCAAATTTAATCTCCAAGTGACTACTAAAAGCTACAGCCTTCTGAATCTTTGTGTATTCATCTCTTGGTCTCCCCCTACGATTTTTATCCTCCACACTGCCTTTCAATACTAAATTGGTGATTCCTTGATGCCTTCGACCATGTCCTACCAACCGATCCCTTCTTCTAATGAAGTTGTGCCACGAACTTCTCCCCAATCCTATTCGATACTTCCTTATTAGTTATGTGATCTACCCATCTGATTTTCAGCATTCTTCTTTAGCACCACATTCACTTCCCATACTCAAAATGAAAAACACAGAGGTGAAAAAGTGATAAATGGCATAAAGGGGACTCACTCACCCTTAAATGTTAAAATTTTTCCTCTGCAGAAATCTGAACGTACAAGAATTGTTGGCAACAACTTCAGGCTCTGCTGCTGCCGCCGCCACTGCACATGGAAGCAAACCTCGATGTTTGCTGACATCCGTCTACGGGAGTTACACATTTGTCTAAACATATGGTTAGGTGTGCGAACAGTATCCCATGAATTTAACATCTATTTGGCTATGGTACTTTCTTTCTCTAATACATTTTAAGAGCCCATCTTGCTCCATCAGAAAAATAGTTCCATCAAATGTTTAGTATCAACTGTTTTCACTAGGCAGTGATTAAAATACTGTTTTTTGCTAATTTCAAGCTACTACTGTATTTCCTTGATCTACCACAGCAAAAACGGAGCAATGTCATAAAGCACTGGGCTTTAATATAACTAATGAACGTCTTTGTTAACGTTAAGCAAGCGAGGAAGTTAGAACTTGTTAGGAAATTAACACAATACGGGTGTCATTGGATCTCCTTTAAATAAATGGGGGCTGCCTTATTTACCACTGTGAAATGAAATGTGGTGTGGCGAGAACCTCCCGTTGGATAGACCGGTCGCCTGGTCCAAGTCTTTGATTTGACACCACTTCGGCGACTTGGGCGTCAATGTGGTGGTGGTGGTGGTGGTGGTGGTGGTGGTGGTGAAGAAGAAAACACGAAACCCAGTTCCTGAGCGGATAAAATCTGACAGTCGGGAATCCAACCCATGTATCGCTGTGGACTGACATAAAGTCTCTACTGTTGAAATGGAATTTATCGTTCCAAGTGCGGGAGCGCAGTAACAAATGTCTGAAACGTCCGCACTCAGAATAGCAGTTCAGGATGGGGGTGTCTTGGCGTGAGATTTCTATTTGAGGCAGGACCATGGGTAAAAACGTTTGGCGGCCATTTGTATAGCCATTCAAAAAACCTATCTTGCTGTAGTTATGTTACAGTATACAAGCAAGATCTGAACCGAAGCTGGCGCCCAGGCATATTTTGCGACTCGATTAATCCCTTTTGCAAAAGATTATAATTGGGCTGAAATTAATGCCCAGCTAATGTCACCATTTCTATGTGCGCAGTTCGAATTTTACGTGCTAAAACACGCAGAAAATAAAATACAGAAGTGGCGTGCTTCAAGAAAACTCTCAGAAAATAAACTCGTACGAATCGATTTACACTGAACGAAGGTAGCTAAACGGAAACGGTCAAAACCAATTTTTTTTTTCCTCATCCAATAATGTCTATCCATTGTCGTGGTAACATTGTTCAAACTCAAGCTAAATGTAGCATGCAGAATTAGTTCTTGCTTGTATTGATGCACGGAAACGGTTTAAAGTGAATCTGATAAATAAAACCCTTTCCAAAGTCTACTTCATTCGTAGTTTATGTATGAGAAACAAACACGCGCACCACTTCTATGTTTTAAGCTTTTGCGGATCAGTTGCCACGATAAACGCAACACGGTTCTATAGACAATAGAGCCTATACCGGATCAGTCGTCGTACAAGTCAACAAAATCTACATCGGTTGACAAGCTTTGGTTGTAATGTCGCAATTATGGTAGAGTAACAGTGTGGAACCAAAGTTGAAAATGCTCTTATCACAGCGTAAAAAGCTGTGTGTCGTGGGGAGGATCAGGGATGTAAACGAAACAAACTAGGTTTGACTGAAATGACAACTTCGAAGACATTTAAATCAAAAAATCTTCACATATTAGTGCTTTTCTCTTTCTTTCATTTAGTTAAACCTACTTCCCAACGTAGTGGACTCCCTTAGCTGCAAGGTGTAGGAACACTTGCAGTTTATAGGCTAAAGTCCCTGATCCTGTTCCCAAAATCCAGACAATTCAAACAATATATTATTTCATATGGCTGAAGAGTGTATATGTAATTGTTGTAAACGTTTTTTTGGGAGAGGGAGAGATAAAATTCCTGGGGTGGGTTTGTTCTTTAGGGGACGCTAAAATATTTTGATTTCTAGATGGGGGGGAGGAGGTGGTGGTTTGTTTTTCCACCATGTGTGGGACAGTAGGAAGTATCAGTGCGGCGGTGCATCTACAATTGGAAGTACTGTATACCTGTAAAAGAGTGGGATGCATGCATCCCGAACTCTGACGCGTTGTAGCCCATTACACATGACAAGTGCCAGGTTGGATGATATGGCTTGTCATGTCATATGATATAGCTTGCCATGTTACTCACATATCATGTACGAGGGTTGCCCAAACAGTAATGCACCGCATTTTTTTCCTCAGCCGAAAACAATGCTACGAATGCGAAACGTTATGTATTATTTGAAATCTCCTGAGTGAGCGCGCCAAGTTTGTCACATCCGACAGATAGTGTAGCTGCAGGACAGTTTCAAAATGGCGTCTGTACATGATGTAAGTCACAAAATAGTGCCGCCATCCTTTTTCTCCCTGCAGAAAAAGAAACTGTGGGGAGTACTCTCAAACGCAGCAGAAGCTGTCGACAGAAGTACGGTTAGGTACAGAAAGCTGGCTAAAGCCTGAAATAAGTTCTGCAGACATTTTTACGAAGTCTCAGACGGTGTTTAGGAAAGATAGATTAGACAGAATTGGTGGTGGAGTGTTTGTCTCTGTCAGTAGTGGTTTATCTTCTAGTGAAGTCGAAGTAGATACTCCGTGCGAATTGGTATGGGTGGGGAGGTTATACTTAACAGTCAAACTAAGTTAATAATTGGCTCCTACCGATCCCCAGACTCCGATGATACAGTTGCTGAACAGTTCAGAGAAAATTTGAGTCCATTAACAAATAAATACCCCCTCATACGGTTATAGTTGGTGGGGACTTCAACCTTCCCTCAATATGTTGGCAAAAATACTTGTTCAAAACCGGTGGTAGGCAGAAAACGATCTTCCGAGATCGTCCTAAATGCTTTCTCCGAAAATTATTTCGAGCAGTTAGTCCACGAACCCACGCGAATTGTAAATGGTTACGAAAACACACTTGACATCTTAGCCACAAACAATCCAGAGCTAATAGAGAGCATTATGACTGATACAGGGATTACTGATCACAAGGTCGTTGTAGCTAGGCTCAATACCGTTTCTTCCAAATCCATCAGAAACAAACGCAAAATAATTTTATTTAAAAATGCTGATAAAGTGTCACTAGAAGCCTTCCCAAGAGACAATCTCCATTCCTTCCGAATTGACTATGCAAATGTAGACGAGATGTGGCTCAAATTCAAAGATATAGTAGCAACAGCAATTGAGAGATCCATACCTCATAAATTGGTAAGAGAGTGAACTGGTCCCCCATGGTACACAAAACAGGTCCGAACGCTGTTGCAGAGGCAACGGAAAAAGCATGCTAAGTTCAGAAGAACGCGAGATCCCGAAGATGGGCTAAAATTTACAGACGCGCGAAATTTGGCACGGACTTCAATACGAGATGCCTTTAATAGGTTCCACAACGAAAATTTGTCTCGAAATTTGGTAGAAAATCCGAAGAAATTCTGGTCGTATGTAAAGTACACAAGTGGCAAGACGCAGTCAATACCTTCGCTGCGCAGTGCCGATGGTACTGTTATCGACGACTGTGCCGCTAAAGCGGAGTTATTGAACGCAGTTTTCCGAAATTCCTTCACCAAGGAAGACGAATGGGATATTCCAGAATTTGAAACACGAACAGCTGCTAGCATGAGTTTCTTAGAAGTAGATATCTTAGGGGTTGCGAAGCAATTCGGTACGGGCAAGTCTTCAGGTCCAGATTGTATACCGATTAGGTTCCTTTCAGATTACGCTGATGCAATACCTCCCAACTTATCAATCATATACAACCGCTCGCTCACCGATAGAGCTGTACCTACAGATTGGAAAATTGCGCAGGTCGCACCAATGTTTAAGAAGGGTAGTAGGAGTAATCCATTGAACTACAGACCTGTATCATTGACTCGCTTTGCAGTAGGGTTTTGGAGCATACAATGTATTTGAACATTATGAATCGAAGGGAATAATCTATTGATACGTAATCAGCATGGCTTCACAAAACAACGTTCTTGTGCAACGCAGCTAGCTCTTTATTCGCACGAAGTAATGGCCGCTATCGACAGGGGATCTCAAGTTGATTCCGTATTTCTAGATTTCCGGAAAGCTTTTGACACCGTTCCTCACAAGCGACTTCTAATCAAGCTGCGGAGCTATGGGGTATCGTCTCAGTTGTGCGACTGGATTCGTGATTTCCTGTCAGGAAGGTCGCAGTTCGTAGTAATAGACGGCAAATCATCGAGTAAAACTGAAGTGATATCAGGTGTTCCCCAGGGAAGCGTCCTGGGACCTCTACTGTTCCTGATCTATATAAATGACCTGGGTGACAATCTGAGCAGTTCTCTTAGGTTGTTCGCAGATGATGCTGTAATTTACCGTCTAGTAAGGTCATCCGAAGACCAGTATCAGCTGCAAAGCGATTTAGAAAAGATTGCTGTATGGTGTGTCAGGTGGCAGTTGACGCTAAATAACAAAAAGTGTGAGATGATCCACATGAGTTCCAAAAGAACTCCGTTGGAATTCGATTACTCGATAAATAGTACAATTCTCAAGGCTGTCAATTCAACTAAGTACCTGGGTGTTAAAATTACGAACAACTTCAGTTGGAAGGACCACATAGATAATATTGTCGGGAAGGCGAGCCAAAGGTTGCGTTTCATTGGCAGGACACTTAGAAGATGCAACAAGTCCACTAAAGAGACAGCTTACACTACACTCGTTCGTCCTCTGTTAGAATATTGCTGCGCGGTGTGGGATCCTTACCAGGTGGGATTGACGGAGGACATCGAGAGGGTGCAAAGAAGGGCAGCTCGTTTTGTATTATCACGTAATAGGGGAGAGTGTGGCAGATATGATAAGCGAGTTGGGATGGAAGTCATTTAAGGAAAGACGTTTTTTGTCGCGGCGAGATCTATTTACGAAATTTGTCACCAACTTTCTCTTCCGAATGCGGAAATATTTTGTTGAGCCCAACTTACATAGGTAGGAATTATCATCAAAATAAAATAGGAGAAATCAGAAAAACAGAAAGGTTTAGGTGTTCGTTTTTCCCACGCGCTGTTCGGGAGTGGAATGGTAGAGAGATAGTATGACTGTGGTTCGATGAACCCTCTGCCAAGCACTTAACTCTGAATTGGAGTAGTGATGTAGATGTAGTGGCTGGTCACGGAAGGCGAGGTAATCAGAAGGGTGTTCGGCGGAGCTCCGTGATTTGCAGTGGTCGGGGAGACCATCCATGGCTGTAACACCAGACATGTTGCAGCGAGCTGATGTTGTCATTCGAGAGACAGACGTAGCGCCAACTGCCGAGTATTAATGCGTCTGTCCTATTAGAAAAGGAAGTGCAGATGCAATTATTCGCAATCTTTCATACTCAAAAGTGTATGCACCATGCGTGTCCAACAGAGGGTGACATCGCCCAAAAAAGCACGACTTGATTCGTTGCAAGATTTTGAAGCTGAGAGTGAGGAAGTCTTATTCCGGGTTGACAGTTGGTGAAAATTGGCTTCGCCATTCCATTGACTGTTGTTTTGTTTCGGGATCAAAATGGTGCTGTTTCCACTCCCCACAGAAAAAATTCAAAGAAACTGCTTCCACCGATAACGTTATGATCACCGTGTTCTGGGACTGAATGTGTGATTCACACTGTGATGCCAGTAGGTGCACCATAATTCAAAAGCGTATGTCAACACCTTAACAAAACTCAAGACATGCTTCTGGCGACTTTGGAGCCTGGAAACCCAGGAGATGTTTTGGTGAAACATAACGCTTAGCTCCACCCAAGTCTGTGGACTGTTGAACAAATTGCAAAACAGTGTTGGACAGTGTTACCCCAACTATCTTACGGCCCTGTCCTAGCCTTCTTGGACTTCCATTTTAAAGGATGCCATTTCAGGAAGACATTTTAAGGGCCATGAGGGGGTGATTCACATAGTGAAGCACTGGCTCCGCCACCAGGACAAGGATTGGTGCCGACAGGGCATACAGGCCCCTGTTTTCGGCTGGTGGAAGGCCATAGAATGGGATGCAGATTACATGGGAAAGTGTGTGTGTGTGTGTGTGTGTGTGTGTGTGTGTGTGTGTGTGTGTGTGTGTGTGTGTGTGTGTGTGTGTGTGTGTGTGTGAGGAATTCTCGTTATTGAAGAGAGAGAATGTGGCGCAGTACTTACTGGGCAACCTTCACATTGTTTAACTTAAAAAAATGTGCATTATATTACATGACTAAGCACTAATACTAACAAGTAAAAAAAGTGCAAATATGTCAAGCTGCCTGATTTAAATGTCTTCGAAGCTACCACATAAGCCGAAAAGTCAGTTACCTTCTTTTACATCTCTAAACTCTGACCAGGACATTCACCGTTTCTATGCTATGATTGAATTTTTCATTTTGGTACAAAATTACAAAAAGCAGCTGTTGCAAACTGTTATTGTTTAGGATACCATATACTGTTAGTGTCAAAAGACTACAGAGCATGCAGCAATAAATATTACCTAATTGTTAAAGAGAAATGTTAAGTAATAGTACTGAATCACTTTTAGCAGTGAGATATAACCGGTTTTTTTCCCTTTCAGGTGACTCCTAGTCCCAGTAATGCGGCACTCAATCCAAATGCGGATGTATTTGAAAACAAGGCTGTTGAAGGAACGTCTGATGGATCCATTTGGAGTTACTCAGATGTCGACTACCCTACAGAGGATGGTAAGATACATTGCATATGCAGTCATTTACGTTTCCTTTCACAAAATGTAACTTGGCAGATAGTAAAAAGTTTAAATTATAACTCGTGGCCTATGCAGGTTCACTGCTCCAGAGAAAATTGTTCTAAAGTCTCAAGTCAGTCGGTTTTGCCTGTAACAAGTCATGCTGTATGAAATATCCCAAGCTGGGCTGTTGAGTGATTCCACTTTGCTGTAGGACCTCACAACTTCAGGCACTAACTGACCTTAATTCCTGAGAAAATAACTAATAAGCATTGTGCTTCAGACAACTATGTACATGACCTCCTCACCTACTGAGCAATCATGTACATTCATCAAAATACTGTAATTTTATGTCTATCAAAAGTATCACATTATCTACTTCAGGAAGGGAGCCATTAATTCGCACTTTAAAAGAGCCTGTCAGGAAATTTCTAGCAGTTTCTTAGTGCAATTACTTTATGTAGATGGCAGCTTCCAACAGCGGTTACTGTTGTATATACAAGGGTTCAAATCTGTTAAGCTTGTTACTTCACTCCACATTACCCTGTCATTGACTATTTAACCTGTAGACTGCTTACAGTGTGTCACATTCATAAGACCTGTCCGGTGACAGGATTCAGTATAGTTTCAAATGCAGAGACAGTCGAAAGTTTACTTGTATTCCAGGCTTTGTCATTCTCACTGATGTCTGCTTATGAAATTATACTAACTGGCAAAGATAAAGGCAGCTGAAAAGTAACGTGACAAGCTACAGGTGGTAACGTGACAAGCTACAGGTGAATAAAGTTGATCCACACACAGTGAAAGTATGATGTAATAAATGCAGTTATTAGTGATAAAAGGTGATCTGAACCTACACTCTAGGAGTGGATGATGTTGCAAAGTTCAGGTAGCTGAAAGCAGTTTAAAACACACACACACACACACACACACACACACACACACACACACACACAGTATGTACTAGTATTTCAAGAATATCCAAACAGATCTCACTGGCAAAATAGCTGATAGCTGCAGATATGTTACATATAACAAAGAGCAAATTCACTCACATCATAGTGCTACTTGGCAAGAAATGAAACCACTAAAATTTGGATGGATATAAGTAAATTCATAATTTAGAAAGACAATTTTTTGATCTGTCAGGCATATAAATTGCCATACGAAAAGAACTCGTGGTGAACTGCACCAAACTAATCATAGGTGACTGGGATCAAATAAAGGATACAGTATTTTTCAGTGGGGTGGTGATTCTGGTGGTAGGATGGGGGGGGGGGGGGGGGGGGGGGGGGGGGGGGGGGAAGTGAGTTGAATGGTACAGTGTAGGATTAAAAGCATAATATAAGCAAACTATTTGAGCTTCTCTGAGACAGTATCTTCTTGCTTCCCCACAGCATTATAATAGTGTAATTGAAAGTTAAACACTTAAAGTGCAAATATTTTCTTGAAAAATACAATAATAGAAACTCCAGGTAGGAACGTCAACAATGTAATAAAAGATAGATTGCTACTTAGTGTACAGAAGACACATTAAGTTACAGATAGGCACAATTAATGTACTTACACAGAGCTTTTGGCCACAGCCTTCATCAGCAAAAGAGAAACACAGACAATTAATAAACACGAGCAAGGTCTTTTGAGAGTTCATGCATAGCCCACACGGGTTCCTAAACTATTGCAGCTCATTCTTCCTTACTGGAATGCATCCGCCCCCCACCCCCTCCGGTGCCTCCCCCTCCATGTCCTCATTCCTCCACTTTGTTCCATCCTTCCAATCTGTGTTCTAGGTCAACCCGGCTATCCACCTGGTTTTCTGTATTCCTTGCGGTTTTGTTCCCCTTGCCTTTTATGTCCTCCATCCTTAGACATTTTTGGTACCCCTTTGAGGGTTTTTCACTACTAAACTTACTCTCCACAGTGTGAGCAATTTGGAGAACAACTCCCTCCCCAACATCTACAGCATTCTTTCCTTTCCCCTTCCTATTTCCTGCTGTAGCCCCCCCCCCCCCCCCCCCCCCCCCCCCCCACACACACTGTTGTTGCCAGCATGTATAGATAGTCGGAGGTTACCCATCTGTCTGAGCCCCTGGACAACAGTGATAACACTTGATACCTGAGCTGTTGCATCCCATGTTTGCCTAGGAGAGGTTGTTCGTCATTCCCAAGAAGCAGAACTGACAACAGCCACAGAGCTATTGCCGTGGCTGATACCTATGTGAGTAAGCCCTGAGAAGATTTCATTGTATCAGGGCAGATGCTTCACAAATAAAGTGTAGCAAGCTTCAGAAATACGGCTGCGCTCCTATGGCTTACTCCTATAGTGAAAACTGAAAGTGCTGCTTCTTAAGACACTGGCCTTAGCTTCCCTGGCTACATCCTGGGAAGAGGGCCAAGCTTCTGGTGGTGAAACATGTACCCCACTACCTAGCCTATGTTAGGATGGACAGGGCTACATCACTGCCACAAAGATGTTATTTTCTGTGGAAAATGTCGAACATAAGACTGATGAAGTAAAGTATTTCGCCAAGATCAGGTCGGGTCACCTGTCAATAAAAACTACTATTGCCATCCAGTCTGCAGCTCTTCGTGCTTGTGATCATTTTGGTGATGTCCTGGTGTCCACTTCACCTCTTAAGTCTTCGAACATGGATGAAATCCCCATGAAAAATCACTCCCTGGTCCAACTGATAAACACTGGGCCAATCTGGAATGAAGGGGCATTCATTTTGTTTGGTGTGTACAAAAAGGTTTTAAAGACAACTGCACTGATGCCAGTCTGTTCTGGCTTTCAAGGGAAATACCCTTCCAGAAAAGTTCAGAGTTACGTATCACTGGTGTGACGTTAAGCAGTACATCCTGCCACCCATGACATGCTTTCGGTGCTTGTGTTTCAGTTGTGTCTTCCTGATATGGTGACTGTGGACACCTTCTGATGGGATGTTCTGCCACCCTTGTGTGTAAATTGTCATGACCGTAACTCTCCACACGTGCCAGATTGCCCTACTTATAAGAAAAGAAAAGGGATAGCAACTCGTGGATCATTTATCTTGAAAAACTCCTCAGATTGACTTCATCCTGTGTGGATGACTACTTCTATTGCCTCTATTACATTCTACCCCCTTCCTGTTCCTCACCCTCTCACCCTGCCCCCCCCCCCCCCCCCGCTCTCTCTCTCTCTCTCTCTCTCTCTCTCTCTCTCTCTCTCTCTCTCTCTCTCTCTCTCTCTCTCTCTCTCTCTCTCTCTGTGTGTGTGTGTGTGTGTGTGTGTGTGTGTGTGTGTGTGTGTGTGTGTGTGTGTGTGTGTGTGTGTGTGTGTGAGCCGCTACCCCTCCCCCTGGTGCCTCTCAGATCGGAGGCCTGTTAAGAAGGCTTGGCCGTGAGTGAGTGAGTGAGTGAGTCTGTGTACCCCAGGAGTGTTGTCAGCATCCATTTTTCCAGTGCTCTGCAACTCTGGCCGAACCTGCCGGATATACTGTAGCGGTCGGTTCAGATGCCCTTGTCAAAGAAGGTGATAAACAGTGTTTTCACCTTGGATTTTTGCAGATTGCTTTTTTTCTCTGGGAACGTGGTGAATACAATGACAGTTTCCCATTTTGATTCCAGGTCGAACAGGTGGCACCAGGTCTCACCTCCCGTCACAGTGTCCAGAAGCAGTGGATAGTGGTCACACGTGGAAATGAAATGACCAGCAGTTTCCATTTTGCTTTCTGCTCGTCAGTGAGCTCGTGCGGCACAAATCGGGAGCAGGTCTTCCACTTAACCAAATCATTGTTGACGATGGTGTGCACTGTGTCTTTGCTAATGCCCAATTCCAATGCAATCACAGAGTTCGCCACCGATCTTGTGCCAGCATTTGTCACACATTCTCAATCTTTTCTGGGGTTCTGCCTGTCGATGGCTGACCTAAATGTGGCTCATCCTCAACTGTTTCCTTCACTTCATCGAAGCGTTCAAACTATTTGTAAACGCATTTCCTGCTTATAGCTCCCATCACCTACACCAGCGCAAACATTCCATGTGTCTCCATTGCAGTCTTCACCAATTTGTAGCAGACCTTGATGTTTACACTTTGCTCCATTGTGCTGTGACACTTCCTCTACTACTGACTACATTCAACTGGTTGCATTCGGTTTACACAGCCAGTCACATGCAGTGCGTTCCGTGTATTGATTCTCCTAAAGTCTCTGAAGACCCATGCACATGCACGCACACATGCAGAGTCGCCATTCAGATATGACACTGTTCACTGAAATTTTTTAGACACCACTTAAGTCCCAGGACAAGTTCCCATCCCCCACCCTAAGTGCACGGAGAGGTGCAGTCTCCCCCTCCTCCCAGCCTGACTCATCTTATTCATGAATGTCACCCTGTCATAGTATGTGATGGATGGTGCACCACAATGTGATTGCCTTCAGGCCATTTGTTCAGTGGAACTGTAATGGATACTATGAAAGGCAGTAAGGGATTGCAACTCGGGTGACACTCGGCAGCTTCTACTATGGGTCTCCTTATTGACCAGTCTCTTGTGGAACACAATCTGCGCCTTCTTAATGATCGTTCCCCTACTCACTGTAATGCTGCATATGACACTCTCTCCCCCTGTCACCACAAGATGATCTCTGTGAAAGTGACCACTTCCTGTAGATTCTCTTATTCCCTTCCTACCTTCTGCTGACCAGGTTACCACAATGAGATTTACATCATGCTGATTCTACATCTACATACATACTCCGCAATCCATGATACGGTGCGTGGCGGAGGGTACCTCGTACCGCAAGTAGCATCTTCTCTCCCTGTTCCACTCCCAAACAGAAAGAGGGAAAAATGATTGCCTATATGCCTCTGTATGAGCCCTAATCTCTCTTATCGTAATGGTCTTTCCGCAAAATGTAAGTTGGCAGCAGTAAAATTGTACTGCAGTCAGCCTCAAATGCTGGTTCTCTAAATTTCCTCAGAAGCGATTCCTGAAAAGGACGCCTCTGCTCTAGACTCCCACCCGATTCCTGAAGCATTTCTGTAACACCCACGTGATCAAACCTACCAGTAAAAAATCTAGCAGTCCACCTTTGAATTGCTTCCATGTCCTCCCTCAATCCGACTTGGTAGGGATCCCAAATCCTCGAGCAGTACTCTCCTTTACAGATAAACCATATCTTTCCAGAAGTCTATCAAAGACAACTATCCGCCTTCCCCACAACTGCCATTACATGCTTGTCCCACTGGATATCGCTCTGCAATGTTACGCCAAAATATTTAATCGATATGACTGTCAAGCTTCACTACTAATGGAGTATTCAAACATTACAGGATTCTTTTTCCTATTCATCTGCATTAATTTACATTAACTATATTTAGAGTTAGCTGCCATTCTTTATACCAGTCACAAATCCTGTCCAAGTCATCTCGTATCCTCCTACAGTCACTCAACGACGACACCTTCCCGTACACCACAGCCGCACATTGCATCGTCAGCAAATAGCCGCACATTGCATCGTCAGCAAATAGCCGCACATTGCATCGTCAGCAAATAGCCGCACATTGCATCGTCAGCAAATAGCCGCACATTGCATCGCACCCTATCCAAAAGATCATTTACGTAGATAGAAAACAGCGGACGTACCACTCTTCCCTGGGGTCCAGATGATACCCTAACCTCCGAGGAACACTCACCATCGAGGACAATGTACTGGGTTCTATTGCTTAAGAAGTCTTCGAGCCAGCACACTTAGGAACCAATCCCATATGCTCGTACCTTACTTAAGAGTCTGCAGTTGGGCACAGATTCAAATGCTTTCTGGAAGTCTAGAAATAAGAGATCCGTCCGATACCCCTCGTCCATGGTTTGCAAGATACCATGTGAAAAGAGGGCGAGTTGCATTTCGCAGGAGCAATGGTTTCTAAAGCCATGCTGGTGCATGGACAGCAACTCCTGCTCCCCCCCCCCCCCCCCCCCGCCCCCCCCAGGGGGTCCAAAACTCTTTTGTAGATACGTGCGTAGCGAGCACGGGACCCCTGAGTTAATGTGGCCCTCCTTCCTTTCTGGGCTGCATACCTTCCTTCTCCACATCCTTCCCCATCCCCTACCTTCGCCCCCCCTTCACCTATGCCTATTTCCTTCCCTTTCTCCCCCTCTGGGAGTATGTTTTGTGCCTACGTCTGGAGATGGAAGCTCGAAAATCTAACACATTCCTTGCTTTCTCTGCTTGAAAGTCTGTCCTTCTCTTTTTCCTTGTCTCTTTCCTCTTCCTCTTCCCTTTCCCCTTTTCTCCACTGCGGCGTTTGAGACCCCTTTCCCTTTCCCTGTCTGAAGGCCAACCCATGATGGGGTCACATGTAATTCCCTGCTCCGGGTAGACAGGCCCAGGGAGTGGTGATTACCCGAGCTGATACCTTCAGAAAGTGCCGACTGGTCCCTCTGTCCGTTTCTCGGGAGGTGTGACCAACCACCTAAGGCGGGAGTGCCCTCAGAGAACCCCACAAGGGAGGAGCGCACCATCTGAGGTGCCGGTAATCATGGGGGATACATCCGCAATGGTTTCCTCATCTTCTACTATGTCTGCTCACAAGCATAAGTTCAATGAGTCTCAGCCACAGACAGTTCTTCCATCGTTGCCACAGTTCCTTGTTCTTTCTCGGTCTGACGAAGGTCACAACTTCTCCACGGTCATCCCTTTCATTATTCAGAAAGGTGTCGACGCAATTGCAGGTCCTGTAAAGTCTTGTTCCAGATTACGGAATGGCACCTTGCTGTTAGAACCAGTCAGTGCCCTTCAGGCACAAACATTGCTGCGTACTTCACTTCTCCACACCTTCCCTGTCCGGGTTGAAGTGCACCGCACTTTACATTCCTCACATGCAGTCGTTCATACACGCTCCCTCGACGGATTGTGCGACGAGGAAATTCAACCCTACCTGTCTGATCAGGGCATAACAGCTGTTCATGGAGTTATGAAAAGGGTTGACATGAACATCGTTCCAACCCGTACTGTCTTCTTGACATTTGACAGAGTTGAACTCCCATCGAACATAAAAGCCGGCTATGAGAATTTCCGTCCGCCCTTACATCCCAAACCCTAAGCGTTATTGGTGTCGGCGGTTCAATTATACCAGCCAGTCCTGTTCCCATCCGGCCAAATGTGTTAAGTGTGGCAAGGATGCCCATGAGGGTGCTTGTCCACCTCCATCCCCTCGTTGCATCAACTGTATGGGTGACCACTGCTTTCTCTAGAGATTGCATCATTTTTAAAGACGAAAAGCTCATTCAGGAAATCAGAGTGAAGGAAAAGGTGTCTACCTTTGCTGCTCGAAAATTATTCACCAGTCGAAAGCCCACTGTGTCTCAGACTGGTAAATACAGCACTGTCCTTGCCTCTCCTCGGCCAACAAAGGAGGCAGCCATGCAGACTTGTGATCTCACCTTTAGTGACACGGTCGTCAGATCGGCCAGCGCAAAGATCGCCCATTCAATCTCCCCACTCTCGCCTGCTCACTCTATGGCTAACCCTTCATCGGGTTCTGTTAAATCTCAAGCCCAAAAGTCAGACACGCGGACTTCCAAAAAAAGACCCTACTTCGTGAAGATTTTTTTATGTACCCCGACTTCACAACCTTCGGTTCCTCCTCCTTCTAAACATCCTGTTTCCAAGAAGACTAATAAGAAACCCAGTTCCTCACCTTCTCCACTACGGCGTGTCCCACCTACAGTACCACGCTGTCAGTCGCAAGCTCTGAGCAGTGGCTGAGTTGAGGGCAACCTTGGTCCTATTCTTCAATTTTCTGTCCACCTTATGTCCGTTATCCATTAGAATATCCACGGCATTCAAGCCAATCGGGATGAATTGTCGATTCTCTTAAGATCCTACTCGCCGGTCAACTTCTGTCTTCAGGAAACAAAGCTGGGTCCCCACGACTGCTTTGTTTTCCCCCCATTTTCAGTCAGTCCAATTTGATCTCCCGTCTGTTGAAGGCACTCCAGCACATGGAGGACTCGTGATTCTTCTCCATGATACTCTATCACCCAATCCCCCTAAACACTTCCTTCCAAGCTGTCGCTGTCTGTCTTTCCCCTTCTCTCTTTGTACTGTATACATGCCATTGTCCACACCAATGGCACAAGCTCATCTTCATCTTTATGGTCAGCTTCCGGCCCCCTATTTGCTGGTTGGGGACTTCAATGCCCACCACCCGCTTTGGGGATCTCCACATCCTTGTCCATGTGGCTCACTATTGATAAACGTCTTCCACCAAGCAGATCTTGTTTGCCTCATTGCACCTTTTGGTCGGTACTGTTCCACTAGCTCGGCACTTCAAATGGTTCACCCTTGCTGATACGCACTTAAGTGACCACTTTCCATGTGTCCCAATAGCAGTCCCAACTGCCATATATGCGCCCAAGATGCTGGAAGTTTGCCCAAGCCGATTGGACACTTTTCGTCTCTAGCGCCATTCGATGACCATCACTTTCCTAGTGTCAATGATCAGGTCACTCATATTACAGAAGTTATTCTTACAGCTGCGGAACGTTCAATACCTCACACCTCCGAATTGCCCGGGTGCCCCCCCCCCCCCCCCCCCGGTTCCTTGGTGGAATGAGGCACGCCAAGACGCAATACGTGAGCAGCGACGTGCTCTTCACATTTTCACACACCATCCTGCTTTGGCCAACTGTATCCGCTATAAGCAGTTCAGAGGGCAATGCAGTTGTGTCATCTGCGATAGCAAAAGGCAAGCTGGAAATTCTTTACTAGCTCCTTCAACACCTTCACTCCCTCCTCGCAAGTTTGGAGTCGGATTAGATGGTTATCTGGCGCACCTAGTTTCTCCCCGGTATCTGGGCTCACTGTGCGCATGATACATTAGTGGACCCCGTCGCAATTTCTAACTCATTGAGTCAACACTTTGCTGAGATTTTGAGCTCTTCAAATTATCCGCCAGCATTTCTCCCGAAGGAACGTGCAGCGGAAATGCAACCTTTTGCCTTCCCCTCTCAAAATCGCGAAAGCTATAATACTGTTTTCTCCATGCGGGAACTCCAACATGCACTCTCTTCTCGCTCCTCTGCCCCAGGACCGGATGGTATCCACATCAAAATGTTGCTGCATTTATCATACCATAGTCTGTTACCTCCTTCACCTTTATAATCGAATTTGGACTGACAGTACTTTTCCCAGACGATGGCGGGAAGCTATCGTTGTTCCTGTTCCGAAACCTGGAAAGGACAAACTTCTCCCCTCTAGCTATCACCCCATTTCTCTCACGAGTAGTGTGTGTAAGGTTTTGGAACATATGGTGAATTGCCGTTCAGCCAGGTGGCTGGAGTCCCCCAGTCTCTTAACATTTGCCCAATGCAGTTTCTGAAAGCATCGTTCTGCAGTTGGCCATCTTGTTGCTCTCTCCACTTATATCATGAACAATTGGCCAAACAGTAGCGATATTTTTTGATCTGGAGAGTGTATACGATACCTGTTGGACAGGCATCCTCGGTACACTGTTCTCTAGAGGTCAGCTGCCCCTTTTTCTTCGTGAATTTATGGCAGAGCGCACATGTAGAGTGCGGGTGAACACCACTCTCTCCCGTACTTTCCCCCCAAGAAAATGGGGTACCCCAGGGTTCCGTGACAAGTGTTGTACTGTTTGTCATTGCCATAAATCCAATTATGGATTGTCTCCTTCCTGATGTCTCAGGCTCCTTCTTTGTGGACGATTTTGCGATGTACTACAGCTCTCAACGGACCAGCGTACTTGAACAATGTCTTCAAGGATGTCTCGATCGCCTCCACTCGTGGAGCATCGAAACAGGCTTCCACTTATCTCCCAGTAAAACCATTTGTGTTAATTTTTGGCGTTGTACGGAGTTTCTTACATCTAGGACCTGTCAACCTTCCGTTTTCGGACGTCGCTAAATTCTTGGGTGTTATGTTTGACAGAAAACTGTGCTGGTCCTCCCATGTTTCCTATCTTTTGGGATCGCTGTTACGATCCCTCGACACCCTCCGTGTCCTGAATGGTACCTCCTGGGGAGCGGACCGAGTGGTCCTTCTCCGCCTCTATCGCACCTTAGTGCTCTCGAAATTGGACTGTGGAAGCATAGTTTACTTCTCTGCTCGGCTGTCTATTCTTCGGCGTCTCGACTCTATCCACCACTGTGGATTACGTTTAGTGTCTGGAGCCATTTACACCAGCCCTGTGAAAAGCCTTTATGCTGAGACTGCTGAACCTCCGCTGTCCAATCGGCGAGCTGTCGTAAGTCGTTATGCTAGCTATCTGTCTTCCATGCCTGCTAATCTGGCCCATGACATTTTTTTTTTTTTTTGACGCCTCCTTGGATTTAGGGTATGCAGGCTGCCCTTCCTTCCCTACTACCGCCGGGAGTCAGCTTCTGTCAACTACTCCATTCTCTTTCCCTCCGCTTTCCTAAAACTTTCTTGACAACTTGGGGTACAGCGCCACCTTGGCTCTGGCCCCGGACCGCCTACTCTGACCTTTGTCAGTTTCCCAAGGATAGTACCCCCTTCACTTGTTTGTCGGGCATTTGCTGCTGTATGTGCACAAATGAAGCAAGCCACATTTATTTACACTGATGGCTCACAAACATTGTTTGGTGTAGGGAGTGCCTATATTGTTGGCGACACCCCAAATCGATTTCGGCTTGCTGACCAGTGTTAGGTTTATACTGCGGAGCTTAACACTGTTCTCCAGGCTGTCCAATACATCCGTCGCCATCAGTGGATACAGCATGTTATCTGTTCAGATTCTCTCAGCTCTTTCCTCAGTCTGAGTGCTCTCTACCCTGCCCACCCTCTGGTACACCAGATTCAGGACTGCCTCCACTTGAGGGCATCTCTGTGGCATTCCTCTGGTTCCCAGGTCACTTTGGTATCTGTGGCAATGAGGCGGCCAATATAGTGGCCAAGGCTGCAGTCTTTCTTCAGCCGGCTATTCGCAGGATACCCTTTGCCGATTTACAGAGTGTTTTATGTTGTCGTGTCGCTCTTTTATGGCACGCACATTGGTCGACACTTCCCAATAATAAATTGCAGGATTTGAAAGCTCTTCCCTGTGCTTGGACTTCTTCCTCCCGAACGCATTGCCGGGAGGAGGTAATTTTAGCTAGACCCTGGATAAGGCACTATCTTTTCATCCATCGTCACGTTTTAAGTGGCGATCCTCCCCAACTGTCCCCACTGCTCTCAGCTGTGGATGGTAAGACACCCCTTACTTGAGTGCCCCCATTTTACTCCATTATGCGCCCGTCTACAGCTGTCGCCTGATATATCTTCCATTTTAGCAGATGACACGCGCTCAGCCAATTGCATTCTTGAGTTTATCAGTGCCAGTGAGATGTCAGTCATTTGAAGCTCTTTTTGGGGACAACCAACCCCCTTCTATAGTGATTTTTTAAGCTTTCCTTCTGTTTTTAGTTTCTCCATTTTTTGAGTATTGTTCCCATTGCTGCTGGTTTCAAGTTTCGTTTTTTACCTTCTCCTAAGTCACAGACCGGGTGGTAATGACCGTAGCTGTTTTGCATCCTTAAATAATAACAAAAACCTGTCTCAAGGAAATTCATTATATTCGAACTGAGAATATGTTCGAGAATCCTGCAACAAACCAATGTTAAGGATATTGGTCTGTAATTTTGAGGATCAGCCCTTCTATGCTTCCTGTATACAGGCGTCACCTGTGCTTTTTCCTGTCGCTTGGGACTTTACGTTGGGCAAGAGATCCGCGATAAATGCAAGCTAAGTAAAGAGCCAATGCAGTAGAGTACTTTCTGTGAAACCGAATTGGAATCCCATCAGGACCTGGCGATTTATTTATTTTCAACCCATTGCCCTCTATATACCTCCCAAGTAGTTTTCTCCTCCTTACTTGTAATGTTTCATAGAAGTCGTTCTTGATCTGTCCAATAAGATAATTCATGGTGCCAAGTGTTGTGCTGTTACCCGAATGACGGGGCCCAGTTTGCAACCAGCCAGTTTTATGGTGGAGCATGGCCATTGCCAGTGCTATCTCTGATTGTTGTCACGCCTTGCAATGTCTTGAGTGGCACCTGTCCTCTGCTAGTCTTATTACCTTTAACCATCTTGGTTCCAAAGCAAGTTACTTAATCGAACAGAGAAGGCACATGTGTTAGGAATACTTTGTCTCCTCCCTAGGTTCTTCTCTTCCTTCATCATGGGTGCGGGCTACACGCTGCACTCTCAAAGGTTGTCAATGCAGTCTTCCATTCTGGACCTTGTCCGTTCAGGTGGGCTTTCTACAGATCCATTTTGTGATGTTATTGGTGTCAACCTCCCATGCAGCTGCCTTCCTCTTCTGGAAAGAGTCGACTGAAGTTCCCCGGTTATGTTTTACCGCTTGTCAGATGGAATCCTACAGTGAACCATTTAATGGAAATGAGCTGCTTCTGGACATCTTCTCAAGATTCCTCTCCTGGACCTGATTCCATCCATAACCAAATGCAACACCTCAATACCCACAGCAACAATATCTCCTCAATGTGTTTAACCATTTTTTGGCTCTAAGGCATTTTCTTCTCTCAATGGAGGGACAGTATTGTGGTTCCAATCTTTAAGTCTGGAAAGGATTAGTCACTACTCCACTTATTCTCCTTGACTCCTCTGGGGGTGAATTTGAGGTTTTACATCAAATCCTGTTTTGCTCAATAAACTTCACACCACCAAGGAGAGTCCCATCATGCGGGAATCGCTACCATCCTGCTGTCTTTGTACTGGCCATACTAGGTACATCCATAGGTTTTTATTATGTAATCAGCTGCCAACCAATCCCCGCTCCCTCCCCCTCTACCTCTCACACTTTCTCTTTCTCTCTCTCCCACTTTCTCTTTCTCTCTCTCTCTCTCTCTCTCTCTCTCCCACTTTCTCTTTCTCTCTCTCTTTCTCTCTCTCTCTCTCTCTCTCTCTCTCTCTTTCTCTCTCTCTCTCTCTCTCTCTCTCTCTCTCTCTCTCTCTCTCTCTCTAACTGTGGGCTCCACTCATGGTGATGCATATCATGCTGGACTGCCCCTACCTTTAGGCCCTTTACACTAAACAAGCCCTTCCATCTTCCTTGTCCCAGGTTCTCCCTGCAGTTACCCTGATCTGTTGTGCAGTTTTGTTTCCCCTTTCCTTGTCTTCTGACAGTGTTGCCAGTGTTTAGTGGTAGTGGTGCTGGTGCCCCACCGTGTGTAGGGTTTCTGGGGAATGTTAGATACTTCGTTTTTCATGAATGCCAACCTCGCTGTTGGCAGTCTGACAACAGCCAAGGCAGAGGATGTAAAATGCAGTTACTTTGCTGCCCAAATATCAACTCATTCACTATTTTGTGACTTAGCCTACTCTGATTTAGGTCAGTTAATCCTGAAGGATTTAATTACATAGCATTACTTTAATTTTACTTGTGTTAATGTTCATCTCTTTGAAAGACATTAATTCCATTCCACTGTTCACCCAGGTGCTTTGCTACTTCTGATGAAAATGTTTCTAGCAAAACTCAAGGCTTTCATTTTTTCTCCTTCAGCTTCACAGCATAATTGTTCTTGTATAAACATAAACTGTCATTATCCACAAGAAGTGTACTCGACTCTCAGATATGTGACAGTGTATAAACAGTGGTCTTAAATGATCCTAAAGGGTAGAGACTGCAGAAGTGTCACCTTTTCAAGTCCGATAAGGATAGCTGCTGCCAGTTAAGCCAGGTTCATCTCAACCATTTTCTGAGGCAACCACATGTAATGGATGGAGTTGTGTACCTTACCAAATGTCATTGCTCACAGCAACATATAAACTAAATGTCTTCAGTTGGCCAAGGAATGGAAATTGGACTTCAGGTTACTTTTGGCCTGCAGGGTGATCAAATAATGTGCAATTCTTAATCTTCCCAAATGATGTGAGAGGTTAGTGTACCAATAGATCAGTGAGGTGTTTAACTTGTGATGTGAGGATAGTGTAGTTAAAACAAGAGGTGGGTGTTTTGAACGATAATTTGGGCCCATTCATTGAGTTGCAGAGAAAGTGAACCAAAAAGCTGAACTAACTTAATTACTGACAGTGTTGACGTTTCCTCTACATATTTCTGATCGCTATCAGGTAACAGCTGTGTTCACATTGGTGCACCCAAACATTCCAGGTCTGACAAATACTCTGGCATCCTATTGCACCTAAAATGGCTCGCTAAATCACCCAGTATTAGTCCTACACTGTGTTTATGGGACTATTCAGAACCGTGGATAGAACTCGGTGATAAACATCCCACAATTAGCTCAGTAGTATCCAATTATTCAGATGGCTGTGGCACACCTCAAGAAATTTGTATGTTGTTTCTCACCCTTATCAAGGCTAAATGTGGTGTTAACAGTATTAGTATGTCACCTGGGATGATGCACTCCCCACTCCCCCCCCCCCCTCCCCCAGTATGCTTAGCCGTTAGTAATGCCGTTCATTAGGTACAAATTTGAAATGTACTATCAGTACGAGAATGTGCAGCATTCAGTGAAGATGCTGCACACAACTAAATTGAGTATTACTTTTTATTGCTCCGTAAGTTCACTCTGCATTTTTACAGGGTGCATAGGGAGTAAATAGTTCTTGGATGGTGCAAGGGTTACCGAACAATGCAATAAAATATTTTGAGATATTATGAACACACTAATCCTCCACTTTCAGTGTATGTTGCTTCATTAAAGTCAAGATGCAGACTTAAGTTCTAGTCCAGCACAATATTTTAGCTGACAAGACATTCTCAATTATTTCTCAAAACTCTTAGAAGCATGCCTTTCAGGCAGTGTGATTTGCTGCACTTCTTGAGCTACTCTGAAAGACTAATTAAAAGCTTTAGCACACGAGTCTCCTTTCCACTCTTTACACATGATCTGCCACAATGCAGAGATATACTCTGAGACCATGATCAGCCCAGTGCAAAGTTTTATTTACTCACACACGATAAATACTGTGTACACTCACCATGCAGTGCAAGAAAGCATCTCAGTATTTAGCTGTAGACTTAATTCTGCTTACTGTACATCATGCTTTCATGTTCAGTTTGTAGTAGTTTCAAATATTTCTCCACGTAAACAACGTTAACAGGAAAGTATAATTACATACCACAGAAAACTACATAGTAATGAAATTTGTTGGTAAGACTCCTTGTATTTGACTACATGCAAATACCCTCAAATTGGCTTGCTTGTCAAATGTTTCACAGTATGTAATAGGACTGGGAGAAGAGATTCCAAACAAGCTTACTGTGCAATATTGGATCCAGCCTAAACCTTTTGAGACCCAATCATACCATCATAACTGAAAAAGGCTCTCTTACCATCCATTGATCAGTGGGGATAGTTACAGTTTTCTAAGTAGTGGGTATAACATCTTGTTAAACATTCCTGAATGCCTTCCCTGAAAACTACTTCAAACAAATAGTTCTGAAGCCTGCTCATGACGAAAATGTAATACGTGTAGCGAATTAGACAAAAGCTCTTTGAGGATGTCGAAACTGAAACTATTGACAGTGATAATGATTTTTATTAAACTGCATAAAAGACAACTGAAACGAGACTTGTGTGTTCTCCAGACCAGATAAAGAAACAATAGTGTCTTATCTCAATAAGAAATATGAAATACGTAGCTCTGGATAGGACCATATAGAACTGCATCTCAACTTTGAGAATAGTTCACACCATAAACTTCAGATATATACCTAGAACAGTCCATGGAGGAAAGCACCGTCCATGGCACACAGTCACTGTTAGGAAACTTACAAAGAAACAATTACTGCATGATAAACCATAAAAGAAAACATAGGCATATAGATATAGAGATTCTTAATGGAAAAAAACATTCAGCAATCAAGAAGATAATGCATGAAGTATTCAATGACTACTGTAGTGGAATATTACCAAAAGATTTTTCACAAAACCTAGATCAATTCTGGCCACAGTGTGATGCATGTCATTGTAACAAAAGGGAGTGTTCAGGCACTTGTGGATGAGACAGGAACTGAAACTGAGTAAGGCAACAGTAGAAATACTCTACAAAGGAATGTTGGAGAGTATTATACTGATGTCTTGCACCACTGTGAAGATTAGTGAAATAGATATGACAGTGGTGTTGTGAAACATCTGAAATAATTAAAATTGAACAAACCTTCAGGGCCACATAGAATTCCTATCAGATTCTATATTGAATTTCCAGCAGAGATAACTGGCATTAATAGTGTAGATCCATCAAACAAAAATAACTGTGCAAGGTGGTTGGAAGAAACTGAAGGTCACACCCACTTCCAAGATGGGAAGCAAAAGTGATCCACAAACCTACCTCCAACATCTTTCACACCCATCTGTTGTAGAATCTTAACACATAATCTGAGCTCAACTTCAATGAAGTGCATCAAACAGAATGACCTACTCCACGCCAGTGAACATGAATTCCAAAACTATTGGTTCTGCAAAAGCAAACTCTCTCTCCACTAGATGTCCTCAAAGCCAGGGATCAAGTCAAGAAATACTGCATTTACCTGACTGCCTTAGTCAGGAAAATGCAGTATTTCTTGACTTCAGAAAAGCATGAATCAGAAGTATGATTCTGTGGGATATCAAGAAAATTTTTGGATTGCATTGATGTTGTCTTTCTAGGGAAGACACTGTGTATCATGCACGGAGTCCTAGACAGTCCCCTCAGGTGTTCACAATTCGTTCATGAAAATGTACATGGTGAATTTGAGGTGCCAAGCTACTGAAGCATCTAATTTCTTTCCCAGGCTGCATGTTAATTCATTCATCACCTTTTGGGTGAAGTAATATTTGATCTTCCCCTGGGCTTTTTCATTCTCAAATGTGTTCTGTAATGTGGACTGACAGGGAGGAACACCTTAATGCCTACTGCATGCAGTGTTACAGATAATCTGCACACAGTACTTGTATAGGCTCTTATTTGTGCTACAAAGCCAACACAGTAGCCAATCTGAAGTGGTGTGGTCCTTATGTACCCTTTTGGTTGAGTCCCTTGACAAAAATCACACTCCTGATGACTGAACAGCTAGCTCTCAATGCTTGCCATCTTCCTGGGGCATCAGGACTCCCAGCAATGGCCATCGTGCCAGATCACCTTTGTTGCGAATGGGTGGCACCAGTGGGGAGGGGCTTTGATTGGAATAGTTTGCATCAGGGCAGATATTTCACACATGTAACATATAAATTACAATGAAACAATGTTAGTTCTGATCTGGGTCTCCCACCAGACAAGTACAGACATTTGTAACTGGACTGATACAACCCTATTTCTTTCTCTACCCAGGCAACCAATAGCAAGAGTGAATAGCCTGGGAATGAAAAAAATTAATCTGTTACTTGCTATGTACTAGAACTGAAGAAGATTCTTCTACTATGACAATGCCAGTATTTTGTGTGAAATCAATCACTTGACAAAGATAGCCCTTGTGGACGACAACCTTCCTGTGTTAATTGAACAGATCTTCTTCTTCCACATTTACTGGATTGTCCAGTCTTCAAGAAGGAAAGTAAAATACAGGAATATAAATCTATTGACCATCTGCCATATACTGAGGCAGAAAAGGTGCGTAATAATGCTGATATAAGGCAAATTATGTCACAGTCACAGCTATCACATCCCCTTTCTCAATTTTTCCAACAAAGGTCTCTCACCACCTTTCTCTTCATGTGTTGTGTGGACAAGCTCTTCCCAACTGAAACTGGAACTTGGGTGACTGGGCCACAGTTTCCCAGTGACCTAGGATCCAACCGATATAACAAACACAGGAGAGGAGTTGCAGGCGATGTCACACTGTTAGCAAATGCACTCGCGTCAGTTGTCTGTTGTCCTAGTACATTAATGCCAAATTTTGTAGTACTGTTCTAATGGATACGTTCATCATACGTCCCACGGCTATTTCATGCAGCGTTGCTTGACTGTTACCGCCACTCCTCTCAGTCGTTAAGTGTAGGCCATTGGACATAGCATTGTCTGTGGTGTGAGGTAATGCTTGCAATTTTGTATTCTTGACAAACTGTACATATGGAAAAATTACACAGTAGTTTCTCATGCTCATTCAGAAATTGCATCTGAATGATGGCTGTTTGTGAGGTTGTCGTATAAAAAATAAGATCTTCTGCCAGCACTTTGCAGCAAAAGTCAATTGCAGTATTGTGCACTATCATTCTGCTATGTTTTTGGTTTCGTTGCTTGTGATCCGACTATCCTGCGAATATGGAATTGATGGGGTGGCACTCGCAACTGTCAATTGCATCAGCAATTCTGTGCTTTCTGTGCTTTCTGGGAGGAGTGTGAATATCATAAACTTGATAATGGAAGATAGGGCATGTTTGTAAAGGTCAGTGACCATATTTATTCACTTACAGAATTTTCTGCTTGCTTGCGTTTTGATTTCTGACTATGAATGTTGACACTCGCCCATCCTCGGATCAAAAAGTTAAAGAATAAACACAGCATATTGCGTCAAATAGTATAAGATAGTTTGCAAGGGGAAACTACAGCCGTAATTTTTCCCCGAGGGCATGCAGCTTTACTGTATGGTTAAATGATGATGGCGTCCTCTTGGGTAAAAGATTCCGGAGGTAAAATAGTCCCTCATTTGGATCTCCGGGCGGGACTAACCAAGAGGATGTCATTATCAGGAGAAAGAAAACTGGCATTCTACAGATCGGAGCGTGGAATGCCCGATACCTTAATCAGGCAGGTAGGTTAGAAAATTTAAAAAGGGAAATGGACAGGTTGAAGTTATAGTAGGAATTAGTTAAGTTAAAAGGCAGGAGGAACAAGACTTTTGGTCAGGTGAATACAGGATTACAAATACAAAATCAAATAGGGGTAATGCAGTAGTAGGTTTAATAATGAATAGGAAAATAGAAATGCGGGTAAGCTACTACAAACAGCATAGTGAACGCATTATTGTGGCCAAGATAGATACGAAGCTCACACCTACTACAGTAGTAAAAGTTTATATGCCAACTAGCTCTGCAGATGACGAAGAAATTGAAGACATGTATGATCAAATAAAAGAAATTATTCAGATAGTGAAGGGAGATGAAAATTTAATACTCATGGGTGACTGGAATTTAGTAGTAGGAAACGGGAGAGAATGAAATGTAGGTGAATAGGGATGGGGGCTAAGAAATGAGAGGAAGCCACCTGGTAGAATTTTGTACAGAACGCAACTTAATCACAGTTAACACTCGGTTCAAGAATCATAAAAGAAGGTTGTATATGTGGAAGAAGCCTGGAGATACTGACAGGTTTCAGATAGATTATATAATGATAAGACAGAGATTTAGGAACCAGGTTTTAAATTGTAAGACATTTCCAGGGGCAGATGTGGACTCTGACCACAATCTATTGGTTATGACCTGTAGGTTAAAACAGAAGAAGCTGCAAAAACGCGGGAATTTAAGGAGATGGGACCTGGATAAACTGAAAGAACCAGAGGTTGTACAGTGTTTCAGGGAGAGCATAAGGGAACAATTGACAGGAACGGGGGAAAGAAATAAGACAACAGAATGGGTAGCTTTGAGAGATGAAGTAGTGAAGGCAGTAGAGGATCAAGTAGGTAAAAAGACGAGGGCTAGTAAAACTCCATGGGTAACAGAAAAAATATTAAATTTAATTGTTGAAAGGAGAAAATATAAAAATGCAGTAAATGAAGCAGGCAAAAAGGAATACAAACGTCTCAAAAATGAGATTGACAGGAAGTGCAAAACGGCTAAGCAGGGATGGCTAGAGGACAAATGTAAGGATGTAGAGGCTTATCTCAGTAGGGGTAAGATAGATACAGCCTACAGGAAAATTAAAGAGACCTTTGGAGAGAAGAGAACCACGTGTATGAATATCAAGAGCTCAGATAGAAACCCAGTTTTAACCAAAGAAGGGAAAGCAGAAAGGTGGAAGGAGTATATAGAAGGTCTATACAAGAGCGATGTACTTCAGGACAATATTGTGGAAATGGAAGAGGATGTAGATGAAGATGAAATGGGAGATAGGATACTGCCTGAAGAGTTTGACAGAGCACTGAAAGACCTGAGTCGAAACAAGGCCCCCGGAGTAGACAACATTCCATTAGAACTACTGACGGTCTTGGGAGAGCCAGTCCTGACAAAACTCTACCATCTGGTGAGCAAGATGTATGAGACAGGCGAAATACCCTCAGACTTCAAGAAGAATATAATAATTCCAATCCCAAAGAAAGCAGGTGTTGACAGATGTGAAAATTACCTATCAGTTTAATAAGGCACAGCTGCAAAATACTAACACAAATCGAATTCTTTACGGATGAATGGAAAAACTTGTAGAAGCAGACCTCAGGTAAGATTAGTTTGGACTTCCGTAGAAATATTGGAACACGTGAGGCAATACTGATCCTACGACTTATCTTAGACGCTAGATTAAGGAAGGGCAAACCTACGTTTCTAGCATTTGTAGACTTACAGAAAGCTTTTGACAATGTTGACTGGAATACTCTCTCAAATTCTAAAGGTGGCAGGGGTAAAATACAGGGAGCGAAAGGCTATTTAGAGTTTGTACAGAAACCAGATGACAGTTATAAGGGTTGAGGGACATGAAAGGGAAGCAATGGTTGGGAAGGGAGTGAGACAGGGTTGTAGCCTCTCCCGATGTTATTCAATCTGTATATTGAACAAGCAAGCAAAACGAGGATAATGGAATGTAGTCGATTTAAGTCGAGTGATGCTGAGGGAATTAATTAGGAAATGAGACGCATAAAGTAGTAAAGGAGTTTTGCTATTTGGAGAGCAAAGTAACTGATGATGGTCGAAGTTGAGAGGATATAAAATGTAGACTGGCAATGGCAAGGAAAGCGTTTCTAAAGAAGAGAAATTTGTTAACATCGAATATAGATTTAAGTGTCAGGAAGTAATTTCTGAAAGTATTTGTATGGAGTGTAGCCATGTATGGAAGTGAAACATGGGCGATAAATAGTTTGGATAAGAAGAGAATAGAAGCTTTCGAAATGTGGTGCTACAGAAGAATGCTTAAGATTAGATGGGTAGATCACATAACTAATTTGGTACCGAATAGGATTGGGGAGAAGAGAAGTTTGTGGCAACTTGACCAGAAGAAGGGATCGGTTGGTAGGACATGTTCTGAGGCATCAAAGGATCACCAATTTAGTATTGGAGGGGAGTGTGGAGGGTAAAAATCGTAGAGGGGGACCAAGAGAATAATACACTAAGCAGATTCGAAAGGATGTAGATTGCATTAGGTACTGGGAGATGAAAAAGCTTGCACAGGATAGAGTAGCATGGAGAGCTGCATCAAACCAGTCTCAGGACTGAAGACAACAGTAAGTTTGCATTAAGTAGTACATGATTGTACCAAATATAAGTGCATGTTCACATTGTAGAACTGTGTCCTGTTATTGCTGGCTGTAAGTGTAACAAGAGTGTTAAAGCCGAGAGGATCACAAGACAGCCATGCCAGATTTAGTGCCGGATTCAACGATGAGGTGCAGAATGAGCAGTTCACAGCTCGTACCTAATTTACAGATTAGACGGATGCTGTGTCATCCGAACAAGATAGCCAGGGCAAAAGCGCCACTGGCACAAAGATGTGAGGTGGTGGCAGTGCCATTGCCACTTGGGCAAGTACCACCAGTGCTACAAGTGGTGCTAAGGATGAAGATATCGACTTCGCCTTGGCCAGTTGCTGGCTGAGTACAAACACCAATGAACGGACAGCGGACAGAAGCCAACTTGGAAGATAGAAGTACACCTCTTGCACACTTGGTTATAGATCATCATCCAGGGCTGAATTCTTAAGTGAACACAGTTGTTGTACATTGCATTTGCTATATACTGTGAAGTTGAAGTTGACCTATGGTTATTTGCACTTAACTATTGAAGGCCTTTTTTGTGTTATATTATAAGAAGTGTTGCAGATTTAATCATTCAGCTAGTCACAAAGATAAGTAAACCTTTCAAACTGAGTTATATGACTGTTACTAATTTGTTGGAGTGTTGTAGGCCCTTTGTTCTCCTGTCCTGTGGCCTGACTCTAGGTTATAGATGTATAATGGTGGCATGAAGGAATTGTCTAGCGATGCACTGCACCAGAACGTTTCGCGAACTGGCAAACTTGGCATACTGTAACACGAGTGAAAACTTGGTCTTCACAGCAGTAGCAATGAGCCTTTACAAAATTGGTGACAAGGGTTTACAAAACCTCTTGTAGATCCTGTGGGACAGTCTTAGAAACCACGTGCACTCAGCCGGAGGACAGCTTCCTCTTAAGGCGGCTACCAGTCCCTCTCCCACGAAACCAACAGATCAAATGCCTGATGCCAGACGATGGCTGTTTTCTGAATGCTAACTTTCAGTCTCAATCTTTATTTTTTATTTATTTAGTGCCGACCGGTTTCAGCCCATCGCAGGTGCCATCCTCAGGGTGACATATTGTGAAATTACAATATATATCTTAGACAAGACTAATGATAACTATCTTAAAACAATGGATTACATAAATATGTTTCACCCACTGGAGGACATCCTCAGAGGATGTCTCCCGCAGTCAGAGATAAATTGGGGAAGAGTTTTATACATGGACCACGGCGTATCAGCCAGGAAGTTTTAAGTGTAGACAATATTGGCCATGAAAGCCTACACTATAAGATCACTCTTTCATCCCTCTTTTGCTCTGTTTCAATAGCATTTAGAAGTGGTTTGCCTCTTCCTTTGCTGCACACTGTTTTCTGTTACAGTGGTAGCTCACTGTTAAATAGTGGATGCTAGTTAGGTCTTGACTACCCTGAAGCAGGGGTAGGATGGCTGTCGATGGGATGATTCCCATCCAGACCCAATAATTCCTACTACGTGCTGCCTTACCTACTTCTCCCCTTTTCTTTATTATTATTATTATTATTATTATTATTATTATTATTATTATTATTGATGGTCTAATTGATATCCTTGTCATCTTTAGCCGTATTACTTGCAGTATTCTGAATCTGCTAATAAGAAAGCATTTTTTGCTCTGTAAATGCCCTCGCTACTGGTTTTGTCAGGGACTGGATGCGGGGTGGGATTTTTTGCTGTGGATGAGCCCTGGGAGACCCCTTGTCTGCTATGACCTAGGTACACACGGCCCAAACCATATACTTCTGAGATTTCTCAGCTCTGGCATCATTTTTGGTTTTAGTACCTCAGTTTTATCCCTTCTGCATACATTAATCATCAGAACAGAATGAACTATCTCTGGATTGAGGAATTGCATGTTGTATATTAATGACCCTGAAGACATCATCAACCTCAGACATTCTGTAGATTATGTGGATATCTATACTAAACCATTGAGTAAGAAAATCTGCAAAAAAAAAGTTAAGTCAGATCTTGATAAGATGTAAAATTTCTGCACTGATTGGCAACCTGCTTTAAATGCTAAGAATGTTTGTACTTCACAAGCCAAAAAATATATTGTCATATTATAATAATATCAATGGATCACAGTAGAATCGTCCAACTTGCAAAAATGCCAGATACCCAAACTTCCAGATATCACACACACACACACACACACACACACACACACACACACACACACACACACACACACACACACGCGTCGGTACCAAAACACCGATTTAGTTCATGCTGTGTGCAGTCATCCAGTAGAAATGCGTAAACGATAATCAAAAGAAACATTAGAACTATGGAGTACAGGCAAGCTATACCTGTGAGCTCTCAATGCGAAGATCCCTGGTAGGTGAGTTGGTAGTGTTTAATCGTCATACTTCAGGTTCAGAGTTAAAAACCCACTGATAGTGGTTTCTTTTAACAGATCATGCATGAAATTGTTACATGGAAGAACATTTTTCTGCCGTGTAAGGTGACGTTTAAGAGTTCATAGAAATGTTCTTTTGGCAGTCCTCTTCCACTCCACTAGTTGAAAGTAGCAGACCTATATCATACATGTGTATAGATAACACCATACCTATCTATACAAATTTTCTTTATAGGTTTGGTACTTTCAACTACTGAAGTGAAAGCGGACTACCAAAAAAAGATTGCTACAAACTCCGAAATATCAGCTTAAAAGGCAGAAAAATGTTCTCCCATATAAAAATTTCACGCATGATCTGTTAAAAAAAATCACCATCAGTGGGTTTTGACCTCTGAACCTGAAGATGACAATCTCATGCAGCTCACCTACCAGGGATCTTCACTCAGAGCTCACAGATATGACTTGGCCATACTCCATAGTTCTGATGTTACTTTAAATTACTGTTTATGCACTTTCTGCTGGAAGACAGCACACCGCATGAACTAAATCAGTGTTTGTGCTGACACCCTATCAACACACAATATTGGGTACCAATCGGAGTGTCTGACATCTGGAGGTTTGGGTGTGAGTGTAACACTTTGTAGAGACGTGAGATTGAACAATCACCTAGGAAAATCACTATCGCTTACAAAAGGCACATGACAGACTTCATTTTATTGATGGAATAATAGGTAAATGCAATTGGTCTAAAATGGAAATTGCTTCTGAAACCCTTGGGGAGTTCATCCTAAAACACTGCACAAGTGTGAGAGACCTGTACCATATAAAAACTCGGTAGGACTGCATCAGAGATATGCTGAAGAAACTGAAATAGCACACTTGTAAAGATAAATCAAATTATCCCAAGACTGGCTACTTAAATTTTTCAATCACAAATTTTAAGTGATGAATTGAGGAATCTACAGCCACCTCTTATGTGTCACTTCTGCAAGGACTGCAAGGCAAGATTAGACTAACTGCAATAAGTGTCGAGATGATATATGGAATCATTCTTCCCATGCTCCGTATGAGAATTAAACAGGATGAAGCCCTAATACAACACCCTGTACTGTGGGAAGTACCCTCTCCCATGCTATACAATGGTTTGCAGAATATGGTTGTAGGTGTTAGTCAGCTACTCCATTCTTTGAAATTAATCATTAAGAGTTGATATCCAAAACTTATGATAATCTTTCATCTACTCTCCTGTATGAGATGGTAAGCAATGGATAAGAGCATACTTAAGTTGTGTGAAAGCTTCAAGCATATTGTATCATGATGAAAACACAACTGAAGAAACTATGGTATCAAGAGATACCAAAATGGCCAAGTATTGCCAATACATGTGTTCCAAAGTGGAAAAAACTATACTATCTATCAGTACTGTTGGTTCATTTCTGAGATAGGAAAGAGGAATAGGCTGGGGAAGGATACAAGAGATAACATCAAAGCTCATGAGAGGCATCCTACCTGCTGCAGAGGAAAACTTGAAATGTAGTAATCCAGATTTAGGTCACAATAATAGTGAAGTTCAGTAAGTGCCCATGTTTGAAGACATGTCAGTATTACCATGATGTCCCTCCATCTGTTACCCATTTTTGTTTTAATGGGTTGGAGTAATACATTACTTTAAATTTGGCAGCCATATTGGTAAGTCATGCTAAATGGTTTTTGGTAAGATGGAAGTAGTGCATTATCATTGAAGTTTTCCTTTGGATGGGGGCAATCTGATGAGCCAAAAGCTACATTGGTTCATGTTTCAGTTGACCTTTTGTCTTCAAAGGCAGCAACTAGATAATGATCATATAAATATAAACATGAACAAAAACACATTTTTGAGGAAAACTGCCCTGCAGCTGTAGCTTCTGACAAAAATAGTGTCTGACTACTTCTTTCTGATCATCAGACAAAATTTCATAGAGTAATAGACCATAGGATGAACAATCCATAATTTTCATGAGTGCTGCATCTGATAGAAAAAAAGACAAAGTTTTCAACTTAAAAGGCTAGCTTAACAGGTCATGATAGACATTTTGTGTACAGCTGTAAGTGAAGACACTTGCCCAGAAACCAGGCAACAATCAAGGCAGTGGAGTGGTTCTGGTGAATCAGCATCAAAGGAGGCACAGTTAGGCCAGATTTTTTTCCGGAAACAATGGACCACTTTGACAAAACACTGAAAGAAATAAGGATCCCAGTTAAGTGTTTCATCATAAAGACAATACGTCAGAACATTCACCTTCAGTTCTCGCAGCAAAACTGCATTATGGACTGCTGCCACCAACCCACCATCTTCCCTCAGTATTTATGAAACCTTTCATGTTGTCACCCAAAATACTCCAGCTAATCAAAGACAATGTAGACCGCAATTTTTAAGATGTTACTGGATATATTAGGCCCTAGTTGTGTAATGGAAGTAGCTCTTCGACCCCTTCACTTGAAGGAAACTAAATTTGTGTCCTTGAAATACTGTGTGTGTGTGTGTGTGTGCGTGTGTGTGTGTGTGTGTGTGTGTGTGTGTGTGTGTGTGTGTGTGTGTGTGTGTTGAAAAATACACTCTGAGACCAGACACACCATGAAGGAATTATCTGAATAGGATGGAAATTGGAAGATGTGATGTATATGTTGAAGATATCGGCATGTAAAGAAAAACAAATGATTACATTTTTAAAAAGAGCTGTACAATGGAGCAATTCAATAACACGCTGGTCCACCTTTGGCCCTTATGCAAAGATATGCTTGGCTTAGCACTGATTGATAGTTCTTGGCTGTCCTTGTGGGGATATCGTACCTCATAATGCTCTACAGGTTCTCAGTTGGGGGAGTGATCCAGTGATCTTGCTGGTCAAAGTATGGTTTGGCAAGAATGAAAACAAGTATTGCAAACTACTGCCATGTGCGGGTGGGCCTTATCTTTCTGAAATGTAAGCTGTGGATAGCTTGCCATGAAGAGCAATAAAAACAGATTGCATAATAGCATTGCTGTGCTGTAAAGGTGCCATGAATGGCAACCAAAGGGCACCCCCACACAATAACTCCTAGTTGGCGGGCCATACGGCGGGTGAAAGTAGCCCACCAGTGTCCGGGTCATCTCAAGACACATCTTTGCAGGTCGGGGCTCAGTTCGAAGCAGGATGCATGACTGGGACAATTCCACACCAGTCACTGAGAATCCAGGCTGAATGTGCACGACACCATTGCAAACGGGCTTGTTGGTTAACTGGGGTCAATGGTAATCGGCACAAGGCCACTGTGAGCTCCCCCCTTAAGAGCCACCTATTAATGATGATTGTGGTCACTGAAGCACCAGTTGCACTTCAGGATGATGGATCCGGAGGTGTGTGTGTGTGTGTGTGTGTGTGTGTGTGTGTGTGTGTGTGTGTGTGTGTGTGTGTGTGCGCGCGCGCCCGCCCGCCCGCCCGCCCGCCCGCCCTCAGTCTTTACATTCTGTCGTCTCTAAGTTGAAGAGTCTCTCGTTGATGTGTGTTTGGCCATGGTTCACCCATTCCTGCCAACATAATTTAATAGGAACATTGCACCTAGTCAAGTTGCTGATTACTCCAACTGGATAATATTCTTCTCGGGTATGCAGCCAGATCATAACTGTTCAGTTCCGGCGAGATCGTGCACCAGTACTCTCACCTGAAGATGGCCAGTTGGACTGCGGAAATATTGTCATGAAGACGTTATGATACGGCTGCATACCTGAGAAGAATATTATCAATTATTACGCCGGGAAAGCCTTCGTAGTCACTCCAACTGGATTCTTTGAGCTCAACTGTGTGTTTCCTTTCAAATGCTGATGTCTGCCTATATTGTTCATGCATCTGTCTGAGGCACGCTCACTATCCAGTTGAGTACACAGAATGAAATTTGCATAAAGGCTCTATCATGGTATTAACATGTTCCCGGTTTGGTATCCTTGCAAAATGCATTATGAGACTGAACTGCTGTTGCATTGTACATTCACCCATCGGCCACCAAAGTTTAGTTTTGAATTTTCTGTAAATGCCTGTGTGAATATAAATGCTGGATTTGAGTGCTGATACATAAAAATTTATATCTGGCGCACATTTTTCTCAAGACAAATGCAGTAGATACCCACTGAGTGATTAGACAACAAAGGTATGGTTAAATTCAGTGGTTTCTGTAAGACGGGACAAAAGATGAAGATATGCATACAACCAGTGACAGGAATAAGATACTTAGGAAGAGGAAAACTGATGAGAAAATCTGAGTCCTTCACCATGGCTAAGGAGGGTGGAGATAGGAGCAGAGAGAGGTTATGTATTTGGGATTTGAGCTGGAAATGTATTCTAGGTATGGTTACTGGCAGAGTAATTCAGAGGAAGTGGGATTGGTTATTTGGGAGGAAGGTGAAAAACCTCAATAACATTTGCTGCAAATGAACCTTCGTACTATGTGCATTATGAACAACAGAAGTTAGGAACTAGAATATTTTTAATATTAATTTTATGTGCATTTTGCCTTATGTGCTTCATCACAAGCAGGCACGTCTATACAGTGAATGTTTTCCTTATGAATTACACTTTTTTTTTGTATTTAATATTATGCAAAAGGTTCGGGTTTACAGTTGTTGATTTTGTTATTCACAGCAAGTTTTGGAAACAGTCTTGGCCAGAGCTATAGCCCTAAGTGAGATAACATACTTACAGTGAACACGCAATTGTTACATTGCTTTTAGAGAACATAGTTTTTTCATGATTCACTTGGCCAGAAATTAAGCAGCAGTCCAGCCAAGCGGTAAGAAATTATTTGACTGCCACTCTGGTATATCCAGACCAATGGATGAGCTGGATATATTGTCAGGAATGCCCCAGTGAAGTGGACAATCTGGCAGAAAGGGTGAACAGCAATTTTCCACTGTTTTGGTGACATTGTAGTGTATGGGAAAGTACCATTGTCATGACAGGAGTATACACAGCTTGCTCTGAATGTATAAAAATGTAAGTTAATCGGAGCGTAATGTTGTAAAGCAATATGAAATGGAAGGAGCAGAGAAGGTTGTATTAGTGAAAGTGAATGGTTAACTTTGCTGTATTGGGAGAACTCTAGAAAAGTAGCGCTTTTCTAAAAAGGAGCCTGCTTAGAGAAGACTACTGTGACCCTTAGATTATTGCTAGTGTTTCCGATCCCCATCGGACTGGATTAAAGTAAGACATCAAAGCAATTCAGAGGTGGACATTACAGAGATGCTTTGTGAACTCGAATGGGAATCCCTGGTAGGAAGATAACATTCCTACGAAACACAGTTGAAGAAACTTAGCAAACCTGCATTTGCGGCTGACTGCATGATTATTCTACCCCTGCCAACGAACATTTCACGTAAGGACTGCAAATACAAGTCTTAAGAAATTAGCGGTCATACAGAAACACATAAGTGGTTATTTCTCCCTTGGTCCATTTAAGAGCAGAACAGGAAAGGGAATAATTAACAATGGCACAAAGTACCATCTGCCGTGCAAATACATGGTGGCTTCCTGAACATGTTCGTAGATGTAGATGGTGGGACAGTGGCCAGATAGCACTTAAAGCTAAGTGCAAATTACTTAAAATGCACAACTGTCCACACACAATTAAATTTTTTAAATTATTTCTTAAAGGCAACACAACTTGGTAGCAACAATTATTCTATTAGCTTACTACAGTTTAAACTATATATTTAATGCAGTAACTGGTGATTGGCACCTTCATTCAGAAAAGCCTGTATCATTTGATGCTGCCAGACGAGAAATTAATGCCACATATTAAAACAACTCGGTAGTAGTTACACCCCAAGAATACACTAAAATCAGTTAGACTACTGCCTCAGTAACAATTTTCCCTGGTTAAGAGACCATTTTTTTCCACACAGTAAATTGTCATATAGCCTAATACAAAAATAATTTTTTAAAGTCTAGTTCATTAAACATGTTTAATAATCATTAACGCCACCTAAATTGGTGTGTACCTACCAGTGTACATTGCTTTGTTAATCGTACGAATTAATAGATAAGGGAAGGATGTTTCCAGGTATCTGCCTGCATAGCACAGTTCGAAAAAACTGCTGGAGAAAAGTGTGCAAATTTACATTTGGTACCCATTGTGAAAGGCAGCCATAGTGTTAAATACATGTTGCTTACAGCTACTAAGGAGTAAATATCTTGTGTTTGGAAGTAATGAAGCTGTTACAAAACTCTTCATTAAAATAGTATTTGCATATCTCAGTAGTTACAGCCATGTTGGCACTAGCTGCTGCTGATAGTCAGGGGTTGAAACTCTGGAAACTAAAAACAGCTATCACTGAGATGTCTGCACAAACACAGGATTGTGGATACTTCATAATGTTTGGAGATATGTATTAATTTTCCAGTGTAGTAGCCAAAAATACTGAGCTTGAATTATCTAGAATGCTTCATCTCACAGATAATACTTCAAACATAGAATATGCCATTGGAATCTACAAAATAACACTGTTTTTACATTGGAATTTTTTGATACATACAACACTTTTACTTGCACTACTCTACTCTGTCTTTAAAAACAGTTGACCCTTGACAGTTTGGGATAGGTGTAAAAGATTCTATATAATCAGATTGGTCAGGTAATAAGACAAATTACTTGAAAAGTACAATGCAACAGTGATTTCCATTTTTATATTTCCAGTGTTTTTAAATGCTGATGTATTCATTAGGTGACTTTACTTGACATGGCAAGTAGTCAGATTTAATTCTAATTATGCCAACAATGAGGCTTTTCACTTCTTTGTTCACTTCCACATTGTGAACAATATTAAACACACAATGTTAATGGGACATTAGATATTTCAATCAATCCGCCAGATGGCTTCCTGTTTAAGCTACTAAATGTTGCATAAAATGCAATTAGTCTCAAGCTTCTCATGAAAGGTAGTGTTTGTGTGTATCCTTTAGTGCTGTTATCCCTGAAGAAAATGTGATACATGGTTACTTTCTTTGTGAGGTACCATAGCTGCACATTTGTTGAAGGATACTTCAAAGGCTGTTGTTAACACACACTTATTTTAATGCTGCGCAATTGGCCAATCTTGGTCTCACTGGCTATTCTAAAGTGCTTAGGTGCAACATGTCATACATCTGATTTAGCTGTGGAAAGTCCTCAAAATGAACACACACATTTGCAAATGTTGAATAGTCATTGTAGAAACTTACGTTCTTGTACACTACATTCTAGTATAAACTACTTTGTACGTGTGCTTGCTTCCAGAAGTGTCACACCTGCAGCTAAGTAATCAGATGTTGGTACTTACAGCACTTGAGATTTACATGTCATGCTCAAATTGTTAAACTGATATCTTGGATAGTACTTCTGTGAGTACCTAAAAGTCAGTGACATGTATAGATGAATGGTGGTCTATGCTGTCAGGTACCTTCCACAACAATAGTGTTTCCTGCAACACATCTGGTGCTATGGTTCAGAGATTTGGTTACTAAAATATAAAGTTTCATTGTGATAGATCAAATGCTTGGAAAACAGTGAGAAATAGTACTATGAATATCAAATATTGGCTTATTTCAAGTATTCCTTTTATTTTTCAATACCGAACATTTTCGGACCTCCACATTGCTCGTGGAAGCAGTTGTTTCACTGAAACCTTTCCGAAGTGCCCCCCTCAAATCAGCAAGATGATAAAAACAGATTATGGATCCCTGGTAGTCTAATAGCTGTGTGAATGACAAAGTTTAAAAATTTGCCAATTTATCATATGCCTGGATGTGTTAAATATCTCATGTGATTCGATTCAACATCTGTGTGTGTCTGAAGGGGCATTAATGGCAGGTCACTGTGACCTGTCATTTCCTTAAACTTCAAATTTGCATTTGTTTGGGCAGTGCTGTGTCATTTTTAACTGCAGTACCTTTTCAAATGTGATGCAGATGCATACCAATTTCTTCTAAAAACTTAATTTTTGGGAAACTCCATTGCAAGCAACTCTGCAGCTGTATTTGGTAGTCTAGGTTTTACAAGATACAGTAGTTCAGAATCACAACTGTTATCTGGTACTAGTGCATCAAGGACTCGGAAATCACAATGTCGTCACTTCTAGTGCCATGCCCATGACCTATACTCATTTCAAGTCTAAAGTAAGAGTCACTAAATCTGACTGATAGTGTTGATTAAAATTTCTTAAACTTGATAATGGAGTGGGGAGGAGAGCTATTTAAGCTTAGTTTGCCTAAGTAGGACAGTATAGACATAAACATCTGGTTTAGTTCTGGATGGACACAGTTTCTGCCTGTTCAAGTTACATTTGATACATTATAGTGCGGTGCAATACAAAAGTCAACAGTAAATAGTTCCAACTAGTTGAATTAAATGCACAAATAGTGAGATCATTATTACAAATGAGTACTGCTTACATTTCAAAAATTCCTCTTCCTATACTTAAGAGTACTTAAAATGTGTGATTGAATCATACTGCTTGGGGGGGGGGGGGGGGGGGGGGGTTTACTCAATCCTTTCTCTTGCAAGTTGTTTCATGTAAATGATGGTATTCAGTAGGGAATGAAACATAAAAAATTGTTTGGCGACATTCAAAAGCTCTTGAAGTGTAGTTAAAGTTAAAAAGTATTGTAACTTTTCTCATAAGTATCAGAAATATGCTAACACTGAAAGGCAATGCGGTTCGTGTAGACCATACCCGTGTAATCAGTCAAGCCCGGCTCTGCTCATAAAAGCCATTTCACTGCCTGTTTCCCGGAAAGCTGTTCACTTTAACATGATTATTGATTGCTCCACCACAGTCTTGTTGCATCTGGGAGTAACGGCGCTTCAGTTGGCTTATCACAGATTCTATTGTGGTATTTCATGAAGACGTGCCGAATCAGACAGTATATACAAACTGTCTTGAAATCTTTCAAAGTGCAATGCATGTTTCGCTGTCACCACTGTACTTGTTTTATGTAATTTTATCAAATGCTGCTGATAATGGCCACAGGGCGGCAAAGTGTAATAATAGTGTGTGAACACTTCTGAAATACTTTTCCTGAGCCTCTTCCGACACACTAGAAGTTAACATGTGGTTAGATTAACAATCACAGTTGACCCTTAATCTGTGTTGACTAAAATGGGTCCAAAGACATTAAAAAGTAAATATCTAAATGTTGTCAAAAAAACCTTGTCTTGATATATTGAATAATTTACTAAATAAGAGAGGTCTTAAATTTTAGGACCCCCTATCCTAACCTTGTTAAACACACCTGTGTACATTCCTGCAGCCTTTCTCTTGGGTTAACCTGAAAAATCCTGTTTTATTATAAAAAGTTTCTGGATAAATACATTCCTATAAGACTACTCTGCTAAAAAAAAAACTGCTGTATGTAGTAGATAAATGTACTAAGATAGAATATCCCCCAAAGTTAATTTTGATCATACCAAAATAATTTACATCCTGTCTTTATAATTAGTGTAACATGTCTACATTCTTACCAGTATTTAAATGTTTACCTTTTAGATACTTTTGTATTTGAGATCTAGATATGCCTCCGAAATTACAGGATATGTCTTGAGGTATAAAAAATTTTCAAAAACCTAAAAACTACTGAACTACTGCATGCCATGTGATGCCCTTTCCTTATAATATAGAGGGTTTGGTATGTCAAGACAATCAGCAGCTTGTAGAAGCTTTTAGCGGCAAGAAAGAAAGAAAGAGCTTATCAAACTGTACTATATGAATTGAGTCATCAAGGATCAGTGAGAGGGAGGGGAAATACAGTGAAAGTCAGACAGTGAAAGTCAGCTGCTAATACACTAGAAAACGTAAGTTGCAAGAAAGAACAGATATAGATAGGTAATAGGATTCATTTCAGTGGTGGGCATATTTTTGTATGTTTCCTAGAGAGAATAATAGAATCCATACCTGAAAAAAATTTCTGTCCAGAACACAGCTTTCCACAGTGCATTGTAGGAATCACAATGCATTGTATGAGGGAAATAGGACAAGCTCCCACCAAACTCTAGCTATCTCCATGGAAGTCTGTGGGCACTTGCTTCCTTCCTCTGCTAAATGGATATGCTCCTAATGTCAGCCAAGAAAGAGGGTATATTGTATAAGTAAAGGCCAAGTGAGTGCCCAGTCGTAAATATGTGCTGCAGAGTTTGTACTGAGGCATTGGTAGTGCAAGAATAGAAATTGTCTAATGTTCACTTACCAGTCACAGCTACTTACTGTTCTATAGAGATGCTGTGTGTTAACAGTGTACAGTTAGTGTCCATTAGGCCTCAGTAACAAGTTCGTGAACATAAAGCTGATACAAACTAGAATGTGATTTGGTCTGTCACAGGTTGATATTCCCTCTAGAGGTCTCCCTAGCTATGAGGCTATACTAAGCAGTAATACAAATTATGGACAAAGGAAAATGTGTCTGGGTTTGAGTAAATACACACAACAAAATAAATTTAAAATGTCTGGGGGACCAAGTTGTTGCCAGTGTTAAGTGGGAAGAAAATTAAAGTGGTAGGGGAGAACTGCGGGTAGTGTATACTTCATTTCAAAGCAGAGCTAAGAGCTGTGGTGATATTCCAGATCGAGATCATTATGCAACTACACACAATCTTTTGTCCCTGCAATTATGTAGCTACCTTGTATAGTGCACTAGCATGTCATAAAATTCAACTGATGGATAAACTGTAATTGCTGCCACAGTAGTGGATATTATCATACCTTAATTGGTAGAGAACATATGAAGTAAGGCGATTTATCTTATGTTTCATACTAGGAACATTTAAAAGTCAAAGAGCTTTAAAGTTTTACAGAATTCTGTAGTTTACATAAAATCTAGACTTAAAATTTGCAAAATATAATTTTAAGAAACCAGTAAATTGGTGTTGACAGTCGTTCACACAATAAAACATGTGGAAATCGTAAGAGGAAGCCTTCACCTGATAGCACTAAGCCGGACTACATTTACAAAAATAGAGATGGCGAAACTTCTTCATGGAGAGAAGAAAATAGTCTGATCAACTGATTATCCGGAAAGTTTAATTCATTAATTACCTTATCAAAAACTTCGCCATGTTATGCGTTAACCGCAGATGCTACATATCTTTCACTTCAATAAATATGTTGTTTGTAATATTGATACTCAAAGATATTTACAGTTACGTTATTAATCATCCTTTAACACCGCACAAATGACAAGGCAACAATTTCTTTGAGTTGTCTACAATACTGGCGACTTGGAGCAGTGTTCTTGGCTTTCAACGGAGGAAAACTCCGGCGTCGTGACACACTATACACTTCGCACTCATTCGTGTTTCGCATGCAAGGTTTTTTCGTTTCTGTTGGTCAGAGTTATGTCAGTTCCTCCATCCATTTCTGTCAGCAGCAGAAAGAAGGTTGGTTTGGTGTAAGCTATATTTGTATTTCGACTTTAGATACTGAAAATAGCTGATAGTAGACGTCAAATGTTGGCCACTGTGTGACCTACCAGACTTTCGGCAGTTGCTTATTGGAAAAGTGTCGTAATAACCTACAAACTAGTCCTCATAAAATGATTCAGTTGCAGGTTTGCTCTGTAATTCGATGTAAGGAAAGCGATGCGCTGAACGTTTACTAGTCAGAAGATACAGGTATTTCATAATACATAAGTTGCTTACCGCTCTGTGTTAAACCATTACACAATTAGTTATGAATTCCGTTATTAAAGTTTTCTGTTTTGGACTACTAGATAGCGCGCAAGTAAGCCGCAGGCCCCATGATGCAACGTTTCTGTGGCATGTGCCTTCTGGTCGGCCATTTTGCAGGTTTCTGTGAGAATTGTGTTGAGTTAGGAGATTCCGCTCACCGGTAAGGAAATATGTTTCTGTTTTCCAGAGCTATTAAAACAGGATAGCGTCATGTATCTCTATATGTTTACAGAATAGAGTATTATAGTTATATCACATACACTGAGTGACTTAACAAATTGTGAATGCGGTGTACCTTGCATCTGTTCGCTGAGGAGCAGTCGATAAAGAAGCCTAATGATAAGGCACATGGTTTCCGGGTCACTTTATAAGGGTAAATTGCAGATGTAAATGAAGGATGCAGTTTGAAATCGCTTTTATTAACTAAATTGTGTTCTTGCAAAACCTGTGTAGTGTTTCTTCATATGACTGGGATATTATATGAGTTGCTGTAAATGGCTTCTTACGTATCGTTATGGATAGCGAAACAGTTCGGTCGGAACGCTATAGTTGGTGATAGTTTCTGCTGATGCACTGAGTTGAGAGTGATGTTCAGCCACATTCAGCAGAAAAGTATCTCTAAATTGGATTTCACGGCTTGTTAACAAGTGTTTCATTCAGTGTCGTACTTTATTTGATGTGTGGCGGCGCTCATTTGTCCATAACCTTTAGTAAGGGGAGAGCAATTAATGCCAGAGAGCGAGGGACAAGCATGAGTCATTTACTTGTGAAAAATATGTAACACTCAATGAATTACTACGCATATTATGTATATCGAAGAGATAGCTGTACTAACATTTCATAACCGAAAATATGAATGTTATAGAGTCATAGTTAAATTGGCTCTTGCGTCGTTAGGACCGCAACACATCTGCTTGAACGTGGTATTTGCAAATAAAGAGGATCTAGGATCGAAAGAATCAATTACGTGTGGTGCAGTGTGTTATTATCCGCAAACACATTTCAAGAAATTACGTAGAACAGTTAACTCTGATTAAGGAAACAAAAGCTTATAGAAATGTGAAATTTTCTAAGGTGTCAGTTCTGATAGATGGCAACAGTAAATGGATATTGTCCCAAGCTGTTGGCGAAGACTGAAAATAAGTTTCTGACGGGGTTGGCAGTACTGCTGTGCCATCTAAATGTTAAGTTTAGCAGTACTGCACTAGTAGTTCTGATAGATCGAAAAGGAAGAGGGATAACCATGTGTGTTTCGCTTATACCAGATTTGCCATTTCTGTTCACATAAATAGTTGAAAAGGAAATTTACTATTGATAAAACGAAATGGGACGGTTATTTATATATAGTTTACTGAATACCCCTTGCTTAGCCAACTGCTGTAGTTGTATGCCAAGAGAACATCTTTTTGCTGATGTTTTCTGGGAATTAAATTTGAGTATGTTGTGTTGTCATCAAAGTAAAATGTCTGGCTAATAAGGAAATGTTGGTACAAGTTTAGTAAATTCAGGCAACTGAATTTTAGTTGAAATGTGCTGTGAATCAGAAAAAAACTGTAACACTTATTGGAAACAAGTGTTTCTTTGGTGGTGAAGTTTTCAAAGATGTCGCATATTGAAAGTAGTCTTAATTACATAGGTTCAAAGCAAAACTTTTAATATGTGGCTTACAAAGTCAGTCAAAACAACATTGAAATTTCTTTTATGTTAATTTCCATTTGTACATTGAACTAGAAATACTTCCTTACAAGGTTTGGGATACTCTGAAGGTGGTTTCTGTTTCATTGACAGTGTGCTAATTAAAAAGGTTACTAAGTATTCAGCGAAGATTGAAAAAGGACAGTATGTCAGTGTTGGGTTTAAAAATACAAAAGTAATAAATAAATGGTCATTGTCTTTAAAGGCAAGTATTCCAGTGGTTACTTCTGTTATTGTCTGTTCTTACTAAATGGTTTAGCTTGCTGCCTGACCAACCTGTCAGTGCAGGAAATATGATGTAGGTAAGAAATTAGAATAATGTAAGCATGAACTATCTTGTTACTTAAATCGTGCTGAGCCTTCTAATCTGTGCCCAAGTTAACATAGTGACACCAAAGAAGTTTTGTTGTAATTGTACCTGTATTAGCTCCTCCTCTCCCTTTACACAAACAGTTGAGATATATGATATGGATTTGCTCTTTTCAGCTTACGTGTACATGAATGGGGACATTGGCAAGCTCCCTTCAGGGGCGGTGTACCCAGCCACCCCTGACTCGCTGGCCACCACGGCAACTACGAGCTCAGATTTCAGGTGAGTATTTGCTTTGGATGTCAAATATTTGTGGTCTCAAACGTTAACATTATCGATAACACATCCACAGTTTGTCATTGCTAATATCACATTTTTCTTTCTGGTATTTCTGACATGCCAATGTTCCGTCTTTTAATGACATGAAAATTTTATGTGAATTTCTTACAGCTCTCTTAATGGCCTAGGAGATTCACTGGAGACGTACGTGCAGGATAGCAGTCCTCCAGGGGGATCGCTTGCGGATCCGAGCCCAGGATCTGATGCAGGCATCCCCCTGGACCAACTAAAACAAATGCTGTCTTCGCAGTTAGAATATTACTTCTCAAGGTACAGTCCTCGCCCATTATATTGATTGTAATTGTCTTATTCAGTAATCTTTATACAGACGACAAAAGTTTCCACCAAGTGAAAATGCTGCTGCAGCTCTCATGTAGATAACATGAATCCAAACATTGTTGTTTGTTCTGTAGTTTACGTAACTTTAGTCGTAATGCTCTTCTTCCTAATTTTCTGCTAAGCTAAGAGCTGATCACCTCAAGCCATTCTCACACAATTAATTGTGACTTGGGTTTAGTTAGTGGCTGTTGAACATATACGAAGTTGTTTCAAAATGCAACATTATCTTAGAAGTGTCTTAATATGACTATCAGGATAATAAAAACAGTTAATCTGCTTCACCACATTTGTGTTCCAGTACCTCCTCAAAATGGACAAGGTCACTGTGTGAAATCAAATATGTAATGTAGTCTGATGACTACCAGACTTCCCCCTATATATCTAACCTAGGTCTTAGGCTAGGGAGCAGATCAAACTGTCACCACAATCAACATTCCAGGAAAAAGTAGAGATGCAAAATAAATGTTGTAATGGTTCTTTTTATCTGTTTGCATGACATCACATGCCATATCATCAGGTATTTGATGAGTGAATGCATTTAAATACATTGAACAGTTAACTCTGTGTAAATGGAAACTTAATTAGTACAAGGTGACTTAGCACACTTTACTTTTGATGTGCTATTGTTAAAAGTTAATTTTACAATTTCAGGGAAAATCTGGCAAATGATGCATATTTATTGTCACAAATGGATAATGATCAATATGTACCAATATGGACTGTGGCAAATTTCAATCAAGTGAAGAAACTGACAAAAGATATAAAACTTATAACAGAAGTTTTGAGAGGTACGCTTGCTGGCATATCTGATTTGATGTAAATTTAAAGACTTCATAAAAAAGTTTAAAGTATGATTTGTTTTAGAGTCACCAAATGTACAAGTTGACGAGGAAGGTCAGAAGGTGAGACCAAACCACAAGAGATGTATTGTAATTCTGCGTGAAATACCTGATCACACCCCATTGGAAGACGTAAAGGTAATTCATGTGGAATCTTTTTCAGTATTGAGCTGTGACGTTAAAGTTGTGGTTTTGCCAGATATGTTTAATAATAAAATTAAAAGTATAGTTTGTGGTATGTGTATGATGCTTTACTGGGAATTACAGTACATAACAAAATTCATTATAAGATACAGTGTATAAACAATGTGGCACTCACGGGGATTGTTAGGTGCAGCTACATGCAATCCCCGCACTACAGACTATTCTCATACATAATTATTGCATCAGTACTTTCTGAGACTAGAGCAGTATCTTGGAACAATAAATACTGACTTAACACTGATTTACCAGCTTCTGGAAGCAGGTGAGTGACAAGAAAAGGAAGCAATTAAAGGATTTACAGATGAATAAAGAGAATTTTTCCTGTTGCCTGTCTACATGGTGTTCTGAATAACAATATGCCATTGACAATGTTTGCCAAACTTAGTACAGCTGTTGCAATGAAAGAGTTTTGGCACATTTTAAAATTTTAGATTACAACAAAGTTTTGGTGTTAATTTTGCTGTGCAGTATAGTAAAGTGCATTTTTTTAAAAAATATTGTCCCAGTGTTGCCTGATAACTGTCTCATGGTTCTCAGTTGTCTAATGGGACAGAAAGCAATTCACTTTCAGTTTAATGAAATCTATGTGGTAATAGATATCTGAACTGACTGTGATACACAAGCCAATAAGAAATCTGTGCAAGGCATCAAATAAAATACTTAATATGAATACTGCCAACTTAACTGGGGAAATTCTAATTGATTTGTGGGGATTTCAATTATTTACAACCAAGATTGAAAGTAATGTATAATTTCAACCACTAATAATAAATCTCTTGTACATGCAAATAATCTGAAATATAGTGAATTATAGAATGAAACCTTCATGTGTAAATTACATCAGAAATTTATAAATTGATAAGAAAAATGAATTTGCAATTAATATCCATGTAATTGTACTACTAGTTTCCCACAAGTCATCAGTGCATTTCTGTAACGAGTTATTGTTCATATACTCCTCCACTTCCCATGTTTGATAAGAAGGAAAAGAAAGTAATTCTCAACAGCAAGTTTTTTTATTGTATCTTGTATTATCTCAATGTTAACAATGACACAGCTGCTGGTTTTATGTTTGTATTTTAATCTTACAATTTTATTATACTATGGGAATTACATTTTTACATCTATATGTTAAGTGTTATGTATTTTCTTCCATGTTTATTATATCATCCTGTCAGTTGGTTCGGATTTTCCCAGATATTTGAAGGTGTCTACAACATTAGCCCTCCCGGAAGTGTTGTCCAGTGCAATTTTCTGTCTGCACGTACTCATTTCTGTTTTGATTACTAGTTTCATAAAATATAGCATAATTGGTGGCATCATTTCCTCTGTGGTGTGCTGCATTTGTGCCTATTACAAGAGTAGGCCAATCTAAATTGCTCTTGTTATTAGAATACTTCTAGATATTGGATTGCTTCGGTACATGGTCCTAAATTCTCAAAGCTCTTCATGCCCTCCAGTAAGTTAAAGGCTTGAGACTAGTCTTATCTGTGTGTGTGTTTTTCTGATGAAGGCTGTGTCTGAAAGCTAATGTGTAGGGTCTTTTAATTGTGCTCGTCCAGAACTTAATGTGTAAGCTTTACTGTAAGTAGCAATTTGGATTTTCCTTGTATTGTTGCTGATCCATATGTAATCAGTCTTGCCTTCTCATCCCATCCATTAAGTCTCCTATGACCTGGAGTTTTGAGCAACTTCGATTTTACTTTCATTGAAGTATCATGCATGTATTTGCTAGGTTATAGTATGTCAGTTTAATGTGTGAAAAGTTGGTGGAAAAGAACGTCAGACTCTGTAACGGCCAGTCTCATTTCAGAAACAGAAATTAAGCAAAATTAATTAAATGTAGGGTAATACTGAGAAAGGTAACAAAGGAGCATGTTGGTGACTTAGCAAAGGGAAATCAGTTGTACCAAGAAAGTTTAGGGGAATCTATTATGGAATTGGCGTCTTGGTGGGATTTAAAGAGCTCTTTTGTGGCATGGATCAAAATAAAACCACTCTTAACAGCATTCTGCTTAGAATGGAGATGGTGTGTGAAGGGAATTGGAGTGTGAAATTTGTTAATATGTTTGTTGGTTAGTCACTATCACGTCTGGCATGTGTGTTGACCTTGGGGGTTCTTAAATATTGCAAGTGGTTTCGGGGCTGCCACATCAGTTTCCTGTAACGTCAGAATTTTGTACTACTGCAATTGTTAAGTTTTCATAGGGACACACAGAGAGTAGGCACCCAAAAGAACCTGATTGTCTCAAAAGATGCTGCGTGACATGCTCACTTAATTTTTTTTTTGTGGTGCCGTCCCTGAATGCCGTATGGCCATGGCATATACTTAAATCAGATACACATCCTCCCTCAAAACGGTCGCCATTTGCCAATATCCTTTTAACTGCTATATTAAGTTTTGGGATTGCAGCCAGATGACGTAGATTCTTTGGCACGCTATTTCGGCTGGAAACCATCCAGCCTGTCTTTGAGTGAGTGTTTTGCACTGGAAATGGCTAGTTCACGTCACTAACTTTATACCAAAAATTTGTGCAAAGGCACATTTATGAGTATAATTTTTACGGGTGCACCTATTTGTGATATTTGAAGGAGGTGCAAAACTTGCCGGAGACCACTCGTATAGTGGCTGTCTTTGTGTTTGTCTCCTTGCCAGGTTTTGATATAGCAGTCACCAGGGCAAAACACTCACGTGAAGATGGATGAATGTTTGTCAACTGAAATATCATGGCAAGCAGTAGAAATCAGCTGGGTGCAACCCGGAAACTTAGTGGCCTGCTACTGATTACACTGGGAAAGTCTCAAGAATCCAGTGCTGCTGGCAGGACTGCGAAAACATGTTCAAAGGAAGGTCCTGTAAATCTACTCTTCTTATGGTAAAGAGTGCTGTCATATAGTTACGAGTAGAAAATTGGATAGTGAGAGATCAGGGGAGTGCAGGTGGTGTGGCAAAAAGGTCACCTGTTGCTTGCAAGTTATTGGACAAGGACAGAACTATGTAAAGTGGCATTTACTTATAGCAACAGTCAGTTCTTCCCACATCAAAGCTCTGGATGCTCATGCCAAGTTGCATCACGTAAACGGTCAAGGATCTTCTTGTTGTGGGTTTTGGGTACCATAGCACTTTATGGTGTCAATTCCACATGAAAAATACTATTTACATAAAAACATTTTGAACATTGCCTTGTCTTCTTGACCTGTCTTGTCATTGCTTTTACTGTCTAAGCATGTTCCAGGTGATTGTTACTTCAATTATTAATAGCACAGGAAAAGCCAAATAGGTCACAACAAATATTTTGCTCTACATCTACATTCTTATTTTGTAAACCACTAGTGTGTGGTAGAGGGTATGTGCTATTGTACCAGTCATTATAGTTTACTCCCATTCCATTTGAATATGGAGGATGGGGAGAATGATTACCTGAATGCCTCTGTGCATACTGTAAATATTCTAACCTTGTCTTCATGATTACTATGTGAGCAATAAGTAAGGGGGTATTTCAAAAGCCATCATTTAAAGCCGGTTCTTCAAACATAGGGTTCTAATAATCTCCAGGTAGTTTGTCTTAGAGTCTGCCACTCAGGTTTCCTCAGTCTCACTGTAACACTCCCCAACGAATCATACAAATCTGTGACCATTCATACTGCCCTTACTTGTATATTTTCAATATCCCATTTGGGTCCTATTTGGTATGGGTTTCGCTCTTGAGCAGTATTGTAGAACTGGTCGCACAAGTTAATAGCTAAGAAATTTCCTTGTAGATTGATTGCATTTCCCCAGTATTCTACCAGTAAACCAAAGTCTACCACCTGCTTTACCCACGAGAGAGAGAGAGAGAGAGAGAGAGAGAGAGAGAGAGAGAGAGAGAGAAATTATTGCTAGGTGTTCACTATGCTTACACCCAGCTGATAAGAGTTCTTCAAAAGTTAATTAGAAAAATGATCCTCTAAATTTTACTTCCCTACCCTATGTCAGTAATTTTAATAGGCAAAGTTGTCAGGATTTGGAATACTCATTTTGTTGTTTTTGAGAAATACTTCAAACATAACATATACCATTCTTGCTCGGAATTTAAAAATGAAGTCCTACTTCTGAGCCATTTTCAAAGATAGATGACCGACAGGAGATCACTAGCCTGAATATTCTGGTGCAAATTTTTCCAAATGTTTCATTCTGTCATTAAGTTTAAGATTTTAAATGTCACACTACACCAGTGACAAATGTCAAGAAATTTGAAATTGTTAAGCATACTTGTATTTGCCACCAATGCATGGCTGAATTGGTTTCTCATTGGAAAATATTACTTACATAATTTCATCATAGTGCTTGACTATTTCTATTATGCTGTAGACTTTATTCTGAAAACAGAAATCTGAAATATTACCTGAAGATGTAATCAGTAACACATTATCAAATTTGTCCAATTGTTCTTGTATGGGGAAATAACAAGACTACATTTCATATGAAATGCTGTTAACATAGGCAAATAGTATCTTGTCTCTTAAGACTTCAGGTTCAACTAAAATGTGTTCGAACTTGTCCCGGTGTTGGCTGTGAACTGTCTAGTGGTTCCCAGTTGTCTAAAGGGACAGAAAGCAATTATCCATTTATTTACACAGATTCTTAGTAAGACAAGTATCTGTACTGATTGTGATACACATTTGTTTCCATTAGTACATGTATACAATAAAACAATCCTCTCAAACTCCTGGAAATTTTTGTAGCAGTTGGTTTCTGAAAGGAAAATATTACTCACATAATTTTATCATAGTGCTTGACTGTTTCTACTATGCCGTAGACTTCATTCTGAAAACAGAAATCTGAAATATTACCTGAAGATGTAATCAGTAACACATTATCAAATTTGTCCAATCGTTCTTGCATGGGGCAATAACAAGACTACATTTCATCTGCAATATGTTTACATAGGCAAGTAGCATCTTGTCTCTTAAGGCGTAGATTGAACTAAAATGTGTTCGAACCTGTCCCGGTGTTGGCTGTGAACTATCCAGTGGTTCCCAGTTGTCTAAAGGGACAGAAAGCAATTATCCATTCATTTACACAGATTCTTAGGAAGAGAAGTATCTGTACCGATTGTGATACACATTTGTTTCCATTAATGCGTGTGTACAATAAAACAATCGTCTCAATAAACCCTTTGAAATTTTTGTAGCAGTTAAGTCTAATGTTAAGACATCTACGCACGCCAGGCTGTAGAGATGAAGGTGCCAGCGAAAATTATTACTCAGCAGAGTACTTTTCCTTCTGTGTGCAGGATTGTTGCAGTTCAGTTTGTCCATTTCCACAGCACTAACAGCAGTTAAACGGTTTAGCAGTAGCTAAAGACAACCTATTTCGGTACCTGACACGACAGGGAAATCCAAAATTCTCTCTGATTGGGGTGTTACCTTGACCCCTTCGATAATGAAAAAGGTAGATGTAAACATAGCCTACACTCACTCTTTTCTCACATTCAATGTGCTTCCATCAACGATTAAGGCTGGTTGTGAAGCCATCACAGTCCAACTGTACAGTCTAAACCCAGTGTGTTCTTACTAGTGTCAGCATTATAACCACACTCCCATGTGTGTCCCACTACTAGATGTGTTACTTAGACTAAAGGTACTCCCCCCTGTGGGTTCGGGGGTAAGAATAGGCCCACGGTATTCCTGCCTGTCGTAAGAGGCGACTACAAGGAGTCTCAAACGTTTTGGCCTTGTGAGATGGTCCCCTAACGGGTTTGACCTCCATCCTTCTAAATTTTCCGAAGAACGAGCCGATTGGGGAAGGGCGCCTTACAAGGAGCGATGTGTCCATCAAGCATTACCATCTCTAGCCAGGTTTGTCGTCATCGCTTAGCAGTCCCGCTCACCTACCATCTCTTGGGCGTGGATTTGTTCTTGGGTGCGGTTTCTTGCAGTCTGCTATGCTGTGCCGCTTTATGCGCCAATGACGATATTGGACATCACCACCTGAAATCCAGCACGGTAGCCAGTCCGTTGTGGTGGGGCCGCCATGTACCCTGTTGGTTGTAGCCCCCTGACTACACAGGGATCGCTCTGCTGATGCCAGCGCCGTTAGCTCCCCACGTATGCCAAGGAGTAGATGCCTATCTCCTTGGGGCATTGGGACTCCCGGCAATGGCCATCCTGCCAGGTGGTCGTTGCTGAGGCTGGGTGGCGCCCGTGGGGAGGGCCTTTGGTCGGAGTAGGTGGCATCAGGGCGGATGACCCGCAATGAAGCGTGGTACATCATCTCTTGCTGGTGGCCAGCCGCCAGCAGTCTCTAAGCGTTCCAGGGCTCAATACAACGCAACTACATATGACCCAAATCGTTCCCCTCCCTGGCTACACCATGGGAGGAACGAAAGACTAAGGATGCCAGCGAACCATACTCGCCCCGCTACCTGGTGTGTACGAGAGCTGATGGTGAATCCTTTACATCCATGAAGCCTCAGTTCTTCGTCAAGCACTTAGAGGACAAGTTCGGGGAGGTGGAGGGCTTGTCCAAAATGCGCTCGGGCTCGGTTTTGATCAAATCGGCGTCCTCCGCCCAGTCCCGCCGGTTACTCGATTGTAACAAGCTGGGGGATGTTCCGGTTACAGTCACGCCCCATAAGTCTCTTAATATGGTCCAGGGCATAATATTCCATCGGGACCTTCTATTGCAGTCCGATGACGAGCTTCGCGCCAATTTAGAGCGGCGAGGTGTTCACTTCGTCCGGCGCGTACATCGTGGTCCAAGGGATAAGCAGGTTGCCACCGGTGCCTTCATCTTGGCCTTCGAGGGTGATACTTTACCTGAGAAGGTCAAGGTGATGGTCTATCGTTGTGACGTCAAGCCATATATCCCTCCCCCGATGCGGTGCTTTAAGTGCTGGAAGTTCGGGCATATGTCTTCCCGCTGTACTTCCGGCCTCACATGTCGAGATTGTGGACGCCCATCACATCCCGATACTCCATGTGCTCCGCCTCCCATCTGTGTAAACTGCGGAGAGCACCACTCACCTTGCTCGCCGGACTGCAGGATCTACCAGAAAGAGCGCAAAATCATGGAGTATAAGACCCTGGACCGCCTGACATACACTGAGGCCAGGCAGAAGTTCGAACGCCTCCATCCTGTTCGAATGCCTGCCTCTTACGCCCTGGCTACTACTGTTATGGCCCCATTAGCTCTCCCTCAGACTGCCACCTCTCAGAGCCGGAATGCTACACCTGCCCCCTTGATGGTGGGGGGCACTTCACTCCCTGCTGCTCCTGCACTACCTGCCTCAGGAGCAGCAACCCCCCAACCATCGGGGACATCAGTCCCCACTTCTAAGCTGGGGAAGCCTCAAACTTCCCCTGCTCGAATAGCACGGAAAGGGTCCCTTGGGTCCCTTCCTTCCCAGGTTTCCGCCTCTGGGAAGGGTGACGTCAGCCAATGGAAGAAAAGCAGACCAGCGGCTGATCGCAGGGCTTCCCGCTCCTCCTCCGTCCCGGAGACTGACTCGCTGGAGCCCTCCCAGCCAATGAAACCCAAGGACCAGAGAGACAAGACGAAGAAGACCTCTAAGGCCAAGGACCACGCGGTGGCATCCACCCCACTGCTCCCTACAGGCTCTGCGTCCGGGGATAAGGTGGAGATCCGGGCGTCCGCTGAGGACCTGGATCTCGCCGGACCCTCAGACGCCATGGAAGCAGATTGTACTGGTCCTCCATCGGTGGCAGCAGGTGACCCAGTGGCGTGATCTGCCTCCTCGGCCCCTTCACGCCTTTTTCGGACATGGACAAAGCAATACTCCAGTGGAACTGCAGCGCTTTTTTCCACCACCTTGCTGAGCTTCGCCAACTCATCAGCACCCACCCTTTCCTCTGCATTGCCCTACAGGAAACTTGGTTTCCGGCAATGCGGACCCCTGCCCTACGTGGGTATCGGGGTTATTACAAGAACCGGGCAGCTTATGAGAGGGTATCTGGTGGAGTCTGCGTCTACATCCTTAACTCTGTCTACAGCGAATGTGTACCTCTTCACACACCTTTAGAGGCTGTCGCTGTAAGGATGTGGACGCCTCAGCCTATTACTGTCTGCAGTTTGTATCTTCCGCCAGATGGTGATGTCTCGCGTCATGTGTTGGCTGCATTGATAGCACAACTGCCTCCTCCTTTTGTGTTACTGGGCGACTTTAACGCCCATAACCCCCTGTGGGGTAGCGCCGCGATTACTGGCCGGGGTAGAGATGTCGAGACTCTTCTCTCGCAGCTTGACCTCTGCCTCTTAAACACGGGAGAGCCGACACATTTCAGTGTCGTCCATGGCACATTTTCGGCCATCGACCTTTCTATCTGCAGCCCCGGACTTTCACCATCCATCCACTGGAGTGTCCATGACGACTTATGTGGTAGTGACCATTTCCCCATCTTTCTGTCACTACCACAGCGTCACTCTTCTGAACGCCCCTCCAGATGGGCTCTGAATAAGGCTGATTGGGGCTTGTTCTCCTCTCTCGCCACTATCGCACCTCCTTCCCCTGACACCATTGATGCGGTGGTTCAGTCGGTCACCACCGGCATCGTTTCTGCGCCGGCATCTGCGATTCCCTGTTCATCCGGGTCCCCTCGGAGGAGGACTGTGCCTTGGTGGGCGCCCGAGATTGCAGAGGCGATTAGAGATCGCCGGCGGGCTCTTCAACGCCATAAGCGGCACCCGTCCTTGGAGAACCTCATCGTTTTTAAACAGCTCCGTGCCCGTGCCCGACGCCTCATTCGCCAACGGAAGCAGGAGTGCTGGGAACGGTATGTTTCCACCATTGGCGTCCGTACCTCTGCATCGCAGGTTTGGGCTAAGATTAGGCGACTCCATGGCTATCGGCCGCCTGTCTCTGTCCCTGGGCTTTCGCTGAATGGAGTGGTGTGTACTGACTCCGACACGATTGCGGACCGGTTAGCAGCGCATTTTGCTCAGTGTTCCGCATCTACGAATTACCCACTGGCCTTCCGCTCCCGGAAAGAGCGGTTGGAAAGTTGGAGGCTTTCCTTTCACACGCGCCACGCGGAGTCGTACAATGCTCCTTTCAGCGACTGGGAATTCCAGAGTGCACTATCTGCTTGCCCTGATACGGCTCCTGGGCCAGACCGCATCCACAGCCAGATGCTGAAACACCTCTCTGTGAATTGCCAGCGACGCCTCCTAGATGTTTTCAACCGCATCTGGGTTGAGGGTGTGTTCCCGTCTCAATGGCGAGAAAGCATCGTCCTCCCCGTGTTGAAACCTGGCAAGAACCCGCTGGAGGTGGACAGCTACCGCCCCATAAGCCTCACCAACGTTCTTTGCAAGTTGCTAGAACGTATGGTGAGCCGGAGGTTGAGTTGGCTCCTCGAGTCTCGAGGCCTTCTGGCTCCGCCTCAGGGTGGGTTCCGCAAAGGCCGCTCTGCCGTCGATAATCTGGTCTCCCTAGAGTCTGCCGTCCGTACAGCCTTTGCACGCCGCCAACATCTGGTTGCCGTCTTCTTCGACATGCGGAAGGCGTACGATACGACTTGGCGATATCACATCCTGGCCACACTTCATGGGTGGGGTCTTAGGGGCCCGCTCCCGATTTTTATTCAGAATTTTCTGTCGTCTCGTTCCTTCCGCGTGCAAGTTGCTGCGTCCCATAGTTCCTCCCGGGTCCAGGAGAACGGGGTCCCACAGGGGTCTGTCCTCAGTGTCTCCCTGTTTTTAATTGCGATCAATGGGCTCGCTGAGGCGGTGGGATCGTCCGTCGCAGCTTCGTTGTATGCAGACGATTTCTGCCTCTACTACAGCTCCGCTGGCATTGCAGTTGCTGAGCGCCAGCTGCAGGGCGCTATCCGCAAGGCGCAGTCGTGGGCTGTAGCGCACGGCTTCCAGTTTTTGGCCGCTAAGACCTGCGTTGTGCATTTCTGCCGGCGTCGCACGGTTCACCCTGAGCCACGCCTTTACCTTGACGGTGAACCTCTTGCTGTGGTAGAGACGCATCGGTTCTTGGGACTGGTATTTGATGCCCGGCTGACTTGGCTGCCTCATATTAGGCAGCTTAAACAAACATGCTGGCGGCATTTAAACGCTCTCCGTTGCCTTAGCCACACCGGATGGGGTGCCGATCGGTCCACCCTTCTCCGGCTGTATCAAGCGCTGATCCAGTCCAGCCTTGATTATGGGTGTGTGGCTTATGGTTCGGCGTCGCCATCAGCGTTGCAATTGCTGGATCCCATCCATCACTGCGGGATCCGACTCGCCACAGGAGCATTTCGGACAAGCCCTGTTGACAGCTTACTTGTGGAGGCTGGTGTTCCTCCATTGCGGATCCGGCGCGACAGACTTCTGGCCGCTTATGCTGCCCACGTTTGTAGCTTGCCAGGGCATCCCAACTACCGTCTCCTGTTCCCGCACTCGATCGTCCATCTTCCAGACAGGCGGCCCCGGTCAGGGTGTACGATCGCGGTTCGCATCCGGGCTCTACTGTGTGGGATTGAGTTTTTTCCTCTCCCGCCTGTTTTCCGGGCCAATCTCCGTCTGCCCCCTTGGTGTGTGCGCCGACCATGCATTCGGCTGGATTTGGCACAGGGTCCGAAAGACTCGGTCCCTCCTCCGGCCCTCCGCCGCCGCTTTGTTGCTCTCCTTGCCGAGTTTCCCGGATCTGCCGTGACCTATACCGACGGTTCGATGGTCTCTGGTCGCACTGGTTACGCTCTTACTCTAGAGGATCATTGTGAGCAACGGTCGCTGGCACCCGGGAACAGTGTATACACTGCCGAGTTGGTTGCTATCTATCGCGCCCTAGAGTATATCCGCTCCCGCTCAGGTGAGTCCTTTGTCATCTGTAGTGACTCCCTGAGTGGTTTACGAGCTCTTGACCAGTGCTTTCCTCGTTCCCGTCTGGTGATGGCCATCCACGAGTCGCTCCATGCTCTTGCCCGTTGCGGCCGCTCCGTGGTCTTTGTTTGGACCCCAGGTCATGTCGGCATCCCGGGCAATGAGCGGGTTGACACGCTGGCTAAACAGGCAGTGAGTTCACCGGCTCTGGAACTCGGCCTTATGGAGTGTGATCTCCTGTCGCTTTTGCGCCAGAAAGTGCTTGGTGCCTGGGGTGACGAGTGGCGCACCCTGCCCACGCCCAACAAACTTCGGGCGGTGAAGGAGACGACTGGTGTGTGGTGCTCCTCCATGCGGGCCTCTCGGAAGGACTCTGTCGTCCTCTGCCGGCTGCGCGTTGGCCACACGTGGCTGACGCACGGCCATTTGTTGCGCCGGGAGGACCCACCGCTATGTCACTGCGGGGCAGCTCTGACGGTGGTCCACATTTTGGTGGACTGCCCGCTTTTAACAGGACTCAGGCAGACGTTTGCGCTGCCTGATACCCTCCCTGCCCTTTTATGTGATGACGATGCTATGGCGGACATCGTGTTGAGTTTTATTCGGGCAGGGGGTTTTTATCGTATGATTTGAGTGTTTGTCCTTTTATTTCCTGTATTGACTTGGGCCTTTGGCCTGTGGTTTTAAACTGTGGGTTTTAATGTCATTTGGTGGTTGGCTTTTCCTTATTTTCATGGTCGGCCAACCACCTTCACACTCGGTGCGATTTTAGTTCCGTTTGTCTGGTCTTTGTCTGCCTTTCTTGTATTGTGTCGTCCCTTCTCTCAGTTCTCCGTTTTTAACGACTGACAGTTTTTATTTCGTGTGATTTTACCGTGGAACAAGGGACCGATGACCTTAGCAGTCTGGTCCCTTCAATCCCACACCCAACCAACCAACTAAAGGTACTCAGAGGGCTACTAGCCTCCTCCTCCTCCTCCTCCTCCCCCCCCCCCCCCCTCCCCCCTCTCGTACTGATTGTAGTGGCGACCATGCTGCCTCAACCTGTGAGAGTCCCGTGTATCTCGATGAATGTTCCGTCCAGGAGATCTGGGTGAAGGAAAAAGTACTGTATCTCGCAAGTTGTTGGCTGATCTAAAGCCGTACATTTTACAATCTGGCACTTACAATAATGTTCTTGTTATGCCCTGCTCCATGAAGGACATGGCCACACAGACATTCAATCTCCAATTCATTACTGCAGTTCTGAAATCGCCCATTATCATGGTAGCACCACTGTCTCCTCCTCCAACAACTGCACAACAAGCCACCAAATCTTTATCCCCAGAGGAAAAATCACCTGCTACTCAACTGGTGGTCTGGAAAGGACAAAAGGAACACTTACGCACAGACTTCTTATGTCCCTCAAGCCAACAACCATCCGAGTCATCTGCAAACTGTAAAGACACCTTACGAAATCATACAAAGGCAAACGATCTTCTCCTACCCCTACTCTGAAATCCTCTTAAACTGTCTGCACGATACCCTCACCTGGCTGACCTCCATTTCGCCACTGGTCACCACCTAAAATTCTTCTGCCCTTGAGTCTGCAGGCTGACCCAGAGAGAGTGCTGACATCTCCCGTCTTATTTCACAGAACAGGATCCTCCAGCCTCTGCGCCCTCTAGCAATCTTCGAAATCTAGCACCCGGCAGCTGCAGAGGTGACTGCCCTTAGTTTTTTTTATTTATCCTTCCCATTCATCGTCATGACTTCTCCCACGGGACATTTGTGGCATGAGAGCTGGCGAGGAAAAATTACATCTGCTGTTGGAATTGCAGAATCAAGTTGTTTCCTGCCTCCAAGAAACAAAATTGGGTCATCACAACCACTTTCACCTCTGGTTTTTCCTTCTGGTTCTCATTGACCTCTCCTCAGAGAGCATTCCATCTCTTGGCAGAGCCATGCTGCTCACTTGGGGTGGTGTCCTAGCCGAACCATCACCCGCTGCCAGGTTTTGAAGTTGGCAATTTCCTTCTTAATTTCACCTTTTTCTGTTTTTAATGTCTACATCACTCTGTCATTTGCTTTTGCCAGAGCAGACTTAATCCAGCTGGTTGATCACCACCTGTACCCTGTTTTGCTTCTTGGTGATTTTTAATGCCCACCATCCCCTGCAGGGCTGTTCAAGAACCTGTCAGAGAGGTTCCCTCTTGGCTGACCTCAATCAACTCAGCCTCATCGTCTTAACACTGGTACATGCACGCGCACACTCCATTCAGACTCTGCAAGCACCTAGTTCCATTTGGACCTCTAGTTCTGCACCGTCCAGCTTGCCTGTCATCTTGAGTGGTCCATTCTGACATGTTATCAAGCAACCATTTCCCGTGCGCTATCCGACCTCACGTGTGTATGAACCCAATTGGCAGCTTCCTGAGGCCAGCTGGAGACTTTACTAGGCCTTGACGATCTTTTTATGAACATAATTTTCGCATTTGTGATGACCATGTAGAGAATCTTTTGAATGTTATCCTTACTACTACAGAATGTTGGCATACCTTGCAGTTCATCTTTACTGCACTGTATCCTGATTCCTTGGTGGGCTGAGGCATGCCGTGATGCGATTGGCATGTGGAGACATGCTCCCCTTGTTCTTAAGTTATCCTAAAATAATGAGTTGTATTTGCTATAATCAGTTGCATGCATGGTGTTTTTGCGTTCTTTGGTATAGCAAAAACACTAGCTGGATTTAATTTACTAGTTCTTTTAACAGTGTCACTCCCTCTTCCATTGTGTGGGGCACCTCCATTGGCTCTGTGGCACAATGTTCCATTCCCTAATTTCTGACCTGACGGCAGCAGATGTGAATGCTACTGCTATTTCGAACACTGTGGGTCACTATTTTTGCAGAGATTTTGAGCTCCATCGCTATCACCCTGCCTTCCACCTTTGGAAAGGTGTGGAAAATGCCTGGGTGATGCTGTTCTCCTCTCAGAATTGTGAATTCTACAGTGATACCATGAGATAGCAAGACCATGCCCTCACTTCATCCTGATGATCTGCCCCAGGGCCAGACAATGTTAACATTCAGATGTTGCATCACATTTCTCTTGTGGGCAAATACCTTCTCCTTCATACGTACAATCACATTTGAGCAGATGAAATGTTTCTCAGACACTGACGTGAAGCCTGTCATACCCATACCTAAACCTGGTAAGAACATACATCTTCCTTCTACCTACTGCCCAGTTCCTCTCACCACCTGTGTTTACAAGGTGACAGAAGCTGTGATTCATGTCCGGCTGGTGTGGTGGCTAGTCTCTCACAATTTACTAACCACTGTACAGTGTGGATATCAAGTGTGGTGTTCTGCAGTTCACCATCTTGGTACCTTGGCAACTCGTGTCATGAACCGTTTTCTGCAGAAAACTGAATCTGTGTTTCTTGATTTCGAGAGAGCCTAAGACACCTGTTGGAGGACTAAACTTCTGTACTCTATACATGTGGGTCTGCCTTCCCCATTTCCTTCAGGAATTTTTATAAGATGAGTCTTTCTAAAAGAGATGTTTGGGTTCGACCTTCTTGGACACTTTTATCCAGAAGAATAGTGTGCCTCGTGGCTCCATCCTGAGCATCGTTATCTTTGCTGTAGCCATTAACCCCTTAGTGCCAGAATTAATTTCTTCGTAATTTAAAAAAAATGCATTGTCTGTAAAAGGCATAAATTACACAACAGAGTTGTTTTGACGAAAGTCATTACTGCCATTAGTGAGATAGTTGTTGCCATATGGCAACGCTAGGCGCTTTCACTACCTAAATTTATATGGATTACAGCTTCAACAAAAATAAGTAGGTTATTGAAATTTCTTATTACATATACAAGTTTTGTGCAAATTTCTTATTCAGTCTTCATCATACAATTGGTACTTCATAACACAGTACAATTAATAATAAAATCTATAACTCTTATTTTACATGAAATGGAAGAAAACAGTCAATACACAATCCCACATTACACTTTGAACACATTGTTCCCACGATAGTTTTACAGTCCTTGTGTGCACACCTTTTCTTTGTCTTTCCTTCTGTGCGCTGGACGAGGTGGTCAGTCTTATCAAACCTAATTGAATCTGATATGCGGCTGTCGGAACATGCTCTTGATGCAGATGGTCTCCTGGCTCCTTTTGGTAAAGCTTGGTGTCTTTGCAAGTACACTGTTGCTACTTCTCTCTTGAAATCAGGCTGAGAAATAGTTTGGTTTCTTGCTTTATTATACAAAATCTGTTTTGTATGACATCTAACATCCATGTAAAGAGAAACCAGTACAATCTCTTGCTACTTATTGCAATGCGAGAGCATATTTGGCTACCAGTTTTGGTATGGGAATCATTATATTTCGCTTTTTTAGTTGCGAGAATCTCTTGACTTGGCCAACTTCTTGTACACCACACCAAGAAGAGATCATAGTGACAACTGAGGTGTCCAGCCACCGCACATACAATAATCAATCATTCTTCTCTATTGCTGTCTCAGGATACCCCGATCTTTCTTGGAAAATACTTCCTGTGGAGTGAATCAGATCAGCCTCCTCTGTTTATTCTGATCCTTTGTCTGTTTGAAACTAGACTACGGCTGGCTGTTTATTTGTCCATGTTATGCTGTCTTGATACAAACGACCATCATTTAATACATTTGGCTGATGGAGGCTTTTACACTAGCCCAGTTGGCTGCTTGCCTGCCATTCCTGGCCATTCGTGTTATGTCTCATTTTTCGATGATTCCCTTGACTGCCATTGCTGGATCTTCCCTTCTTCTGTATTACCTCTGAGTTAGCTTTCGGCTACTGCTCCACCACCTTAACTGTACACTACCTGACACGTTCCAATGGGTGTGAATGGTCAGTGTTTGTCTTGGACTTATTTGCTTCCCAAAGACACTACTCTGGGTTCTATTGCTGTTAGTTTCTTGGCCTTCGCACACAATTTAGCAATAGTACCTTGTACACTGGTGGTTCAGAGACTGACTGTGGTGTCTGGTGTGCCTTCATCATTGGCACTGACCATTTTTGGTATTGGCTTCTGGATCACTTGTTTTTTTTTTTACACCAGAGCTGTTGGCCCTCTTATCAGGCCAACCAGTACATACACTGACACGGGCCTTTTAATATGCTCTGACTCTCTGTGCCCTTCAGAGCCTGTGTGTGTTGTAAACCATCCATCCCTTAGTGCATTGGGTCCAAGAAAGTTCCCAATGCTCACTGTAGAGTTAGCAGTTGTGATGTTCATGTGGGCTCCTGGTCACACTGATCTGACAGGAATTGAGACTGCTGATGCCACTGCTTAGACTGCGGCCTCCTACCTCAGCCTGTTAGCTCTTCTGTTCCTTGAGATCTCTCCGTTACTGTCTGTTGACGGACGGTGTCACTTTGGCATCACCACTGGTCTTCCCTGTGCGGGAACAAGCTGTCGGGATTGAAACATCTCCTGACGTATTGGTTGACCAGCTCTGGGCCATCCTGTAGTGAGATCATTTTAGCTACATTGAGTATGGGGCACTGTCTTTTCAGCCATCATTTGTTACATGCTGATCTGCCGCCTCTATGTGCTCATTGTCACGAATCTCTGATCGTTTGCCATTTCCTGACCCAATGGCCTGTTTTTAACTGCTTACATTCCAGTATATGTTTGCTGTCTGACATTGGCCATTTTAGCAAACACGCAGGGTCTCTGTACACTCCCACCCCCAGCAATGTGGCGAAGGATGTTTAATCTTCGGTTTGGGACATCCAGTCTCACTACGGTGTATTTCGTGGATCTTTCTCCAAAGGACTTCTTTGGTATTGGCTCTTTGCTTTTGTCAGTGGGGCATAACGTATCGTATAGTAGCTTTCAGCTTCTTTTACTTACTGATGTTCTAAGATTAAGACATGGGTGCTTATGACATAAGTAGTTGCTGCACCTGTAAACATGGCTGGCTCACGGCTGCATATGGTGGTGAAAAGAGCTGCGAGGGGTGTGGCAGTGAAACAAGGTTCTACAGCAGACTGTAATGTCATAAGGAGATGTATCGCTTCAGTCATTTATTACTACGTTTCATGTCCGCAGCTCGTGGTCGTGCGGTAGCGTTCTCGCTTCCCACGTCCAGGTTCCTGGGTTCAATTCCCGGCGGGGTCAGGGATTTTCTCTGCCTCGTGATGACTGGGTGTTGTGTGCTGTCCTTAGGTTAGTTAGGTTTAAGTAGTTCTAAGTTCTAGGGGACTGATGACCATACATGTTAAGTCCCATAGTGCTCAGAGCCATTCGAACCATTTTTTAACTACATTGCATGGAAAACTTATTTTCTAGTATGGTGGTAGTAACCCTCCTGTGGGTGTCATACACATCCTGCTGCGCCTTTCCACGGGCTACTTTGGTTTTCTTAGTGCTATGGACGTGTGTCTCTGGAGCTGCTGACCTCTCACTGCTACGGACGAGTTGTTTTTGTGTTTCTGTGAATAAAAAAGTATTGAGTATTTATCATACAACATATGTGCCTCATTGTGTGCTGTCATTTGCAAAGAAATACTCATTTTAGAACTTTGAATCATTATTAATATGACTACATGATTTGCAATGATCGTCTTCTGATACAAACACGCCAACTCTAGAACAAAACTGTAGATCTTTTTGCTCTCAATTTTAAAGGAAATTTAGATATTTTATCTACTTTTCACTTGCTGCAGTATGTGATCAGAGTTTTCAGTGTGCTTTAACTCTGCACAATCTTCAAAATTTCGTTCACTGTTTTAACTAATTCGATGCAGCACAGTAAATACGATGGATAATGTAAGAAAATTGTATTCCTTATCAAGTGAAGATGTCAGACTGCAAGACTTCCAAAAATCTTTTTTTTTTTTTTTTTTTTTTTTTTCCTGAAAAATCAGATTAGTATTACACATTCCCTGGAACGTCATCGCTCAGCACAGGCACCAGCATACAAAACATGCCGAAGCACGGAATGCAGAGAACACACCTGTTACAACAAAAGGGTTGATAAGAAATGAAAATGAAACGTACGTTTATCTTTATATTTTAATGAAGTAAAGAATATGAAGCAGCTAATTATGAAACATGGTATCATATGGTTGATGCAGTTTATGGTGAATGCTATTTTTGGATGAAATTTAAATTTGACATAAATTTGTATTAGGTAACCATTTTATTTAAACATTAAAAAAATAACACAGGATGTCAATGAATACTACATACCTTGCTTTTCACTAAAGCAACAATATGTTGTATCACTTTTTGAGCACTACTGATGCGAAGAAAAGCTTTTAACAACTTGCATCCCATTATACAGACAAAGGGCGTCTCTGTGCACTCTTATTTAAATCACTGTCACCAGTCAGCAAGTGCAACACTGAGAATTGCCAGACTCCCTTTGTTTAAACAGAGATCACTGACCAAGCATTTGAATCTACATTAGAACAAAATGCAATTTTTTGAACCTTTTAGAGGTGAACTTTCTGCTTTTATTTCACTTGAATTATTTACGAACAAACCAGTCATCAAAACTCGTAATCCCGTTCTCTCTAAAAAATTCCTGTAAAAGCCTCTTCCTTAAAAAGGACTGCCAATAAAGGACGAGCTGTTTTGTCTTTCCTATACTGAATGTAATAATTATAAACTTTCTCTCAACTCAACTGCTTAATTTTGACACAGACTTAATGCGAGCTTCCGTAGGTGGCAGTACTATGCAGCATTGATGCATAGTACAGCTACATCCGAGAAAAGAGTATAATACCTATGCAAAATAGCCAAATAAGGCTCGACATCAGGCTGGAAAACAAAATTGGCAATGTCCAGTGTCACTAACCTGTTAAAATTGAAGTCAGTCTGTAAGCTGCTGTGAATACATTTCACTCCTTGTAGCAGGAGGAGGTTGCTCATGTAAGGATGTTGATCCAATCATAGACATAATCATAACTGTGAACTTGTAAATTAGTGGAAATTTGTCTTGAGGAAAGTTCTTATAAAAGTTACATAGACTAATTTTATAATTAAACTTCTCACGCAACTGCCTGTCATACTGTAGGTTTAAAATTTGTAACTGCTGCTCGGTTTCCACATTTTCAACGTCAACTGAACAGAGATGTGAAAAGACATTAATTTTTTCATAATCTTGGAAACGCATCTCAGATTCGTGGCGATCATCACAGACTATACGAGGCGTGTTCAAAAATTCTAGAACATGGGTAATTTCACACCAATGGTGTATTGGAGTGAAATGCAGTTGGTGTCACTGCACACGCCTGTGTTTAATGTGTAACTGCTGGAAGTTTCATTGTTGTACGTCTGTTAGTTACTGTTCAGTGCTCCATTGAGTAGAACATTGTCGCACAGCTTGTGAATTTTGAGCTAGCAGAGCTAGAGGAGCAGCATGTCGGGATTAAATTTTGCATCGAACTCAAGAAAATCATTGCAGGCACACATCAAAAGATGAAGGAAGCCTATGGTGACGAGTATTTAAACCATACTCGGTGTTATGAATGGTACACATGGTTTAAAAATGGCCGGACGAAAGTTAAAGTTGACCCTCGTTCAGGATGCCCTTTGACGCTAAAGAATCCAACATTTCAGTTGGATCATGTAATGAAATTCTGACCATAGTGTCTTGGAATGCATTGTGTTGTCATAATGTTCACCCTATGGCTCATGAGTAAAGACCAGAAAAACCTTCGCCTCACAATCCGTGATGAGGTTTTGGATGGCGTAAATGAGAGAATGTCCTTCAGAGCATCATAACTGGTGATGAGACATGTGTCTATGGTTGATGATGTTGAAACAAAGGTTCAGTCTTCACCTGGGTTGGGAAAGGTTTTTGAACACTCTCCATGTCAGGTCAAATGTCAAAACCATGCTGTTAGTTTTCTTTGACTTTGAAGGATTAGTTCATTAGAATTCGTGCCATAGGGACAAACTGCTAATCAGTGGTGCTATTGGGGTGTTGGGACACCTGCAAGAAAATGTGAGAATAAAACGGCCTGAAATATGGTGAGCCAATTCATGGCTCTTGCATCACAATAGTCACGTTCATCCCTGTTGGTGCGTGACTACTGCACAAAAACTGAAACTACAGTGGTGCCTCATCCTCGATACTCTCCAGACATGGCCCCTGTGGACTTTATTTCCAAAGTTGAAAACCCTGTTCAAAGGATGAAGATTTGCTATTATAGAAGAGATAGCTCTTTGCGCCATCCAACAAGAGGTGTAATGAGACTGCTTCTGGAAGCGGAAATGGTGTTGGGAGTGGTGTATCTACTGTGGAGGATAGTATTTTGAAGGAGACTCTGCACTAAGTGAAAGGTAACCATAGAAAAATTATATGGCCAAAGTTGCAGATTTTTTTTGAATAGACCTTGTTTTTTGATATTGTTCAAAATGTTGCTCTGCTCTCGTCCCTGAAAGATAACTTTGAGAAATGTGCAATGTTCCCACTTCCTAGTTGTGTATTCCACAGTGTGTGTTTTATTGTAAAGCCCTGAATGCAGATGTACATCTTTGAAATTAATTATGTTCACCCTGCAGTGCTGAATTCAAAAGTCATATGCTATGTAAGTCTCGGAGGAAGGCCAAATTTGCTATCTACTGTTTTTTCAATTCGGCAACAGGCCTATGACTTGTCCATAAATATCTCAAGAGGACCTTGCCTCTACTCAAATAGTGGATTTCATTATGATATGGCACAATGCCACAAGTGCTTTGTCTCTCCCAAAAAGGCTTTAAACCAGTGAGAGCAGAACTATGGGTGAAATTTGTTAAAATTGAAAACAATTGTCACTTCCCTCATGTTCACACTTTCAGTCCCCAAATTCTCTGGATAGAGAATGTAATGTATTTCAAAAATCTAGTGTGGGACAGACAATGATTTTACCATCTCTGGTAAAAGAACGACAAAACTGATATTTCGGACAACCGTAAATGCTACAGCATCCATTGATCCAGAAGTGAGATGATTCCATTACAGACTGATGTTTTCAACACTTCTGCACACACGTGAAAATATTTGCCCCTTTTCAAGTGTCAGTCATGAGGACGGAAGTCTAGTAACTATTCTGTGATTAGACCTCGGTCTGCTCCCCAAATGTAAATTGCCTACTGAGCAGTGTCAGAAATGTCAGTGCACTCATCCAGCACGAAAGCAAAGGTAGAAAAAATTGTTGCGAGAACCATTACTTTATCTGAAATGTTGCTGTTTCTTGAATTCCGTGTCAAATTTTTGAACAAGAGACTCCGTCTGAAACTTCAGAAGTCTCCCAGGAGCTGTGTGCACAGCTGCTGCAGACACCAAACGTATCTTTATAAACTCTCCTGTAGTGAAACTTGAGTGTTTCTTAGATGATATGAAAAGCAATATAACAACTTGGTCTGATTGGAGATGCATTTGTTCAGTGCTACTCCTGAAAACAAAAGTACATTTTTCATAGTGGAAATGTTGAGGAAAATTAGTCAGGTATCAATTTTTCCACTCATATGTGACACACAATTCCTCAAGTCACATCACTTATCAGGACTTCAAGTTTTGCAACCCTGCTTCTCTTCTTTGCCTTCAAAGTGCCCATAATCTTTTGCATGAAAGTGGTGTAATGCCTCTGGAAAATGAATTTTTTCTTTGTGTCCAGAGTTTTGAAGCACCCTGAGCATCTCAAGGCACCATCTCACTTCATAAATGTAGGCATCCTGCGCTGACGTGGTGTAAAATGATTTTGGTGTGTCTGACTTCCACTTTGATTTTTTTTTTTTTTAGAAGAAGAGTTTGTCTCCACTTTCAGTGCTGTGCAGTAGGTATATATGTTAAGGCTACACCAAAACTTATGTTCATTCCTCGGAAAGCATATCTCCTGAAGGCAGTTATTTCCCCCCCCCCCCCCCCCCCCCGGTCACATGACAACTTCAGACGCACATTATACAAGGAGTGCTTATGGCCCTGGCGATAAGAATGCTCTTACGCGCCTAGCTGCCGCCCGAACAGGTCTGACGTAGTATAACATACCCTGTATAATCATGTCGTCTTGCATTGAATGTTAAGCATGGCCGTGGGTTTTCATGTTCATTGAAAAGTTAAAGGACCAGCAGTATATAGCATTTCACCTTAGGTGAACACACTAAATGACCTCACAAGGGGAGGGTGTGGATTCAGGCTCACAAATTGGGCAAGTCTGTGCAAGTACATGCAGTTGAACACCCCTTAGAAGTTCCTAGAGTATCTCGCGTGATAGGGTGTTAGGAAAAGGTAACACATCTTCTAAAGATTTTAGTGATGTCGGAGGAAGGATTGTTTTGTATGTATAATAAAGTATGGCATAGTGCATTGGTCATGCAAACTGACTAGCATTTCCCCAGTGTGGGTTTTGATAATCGTCCTGCGGCCACCATCACCACCACCAATGCTGCAGCAGCAGCAGCAACTAGTTCAATTATATGTAAAATTAATGTATTGGATTTAGTTAAGATAGGTTAATTTGTAAAAACAGTTAATTTATATAATTCAGTGAATTTTCAAATGAATGGAAATTTCTGAACATTCTAGCAATTAAAAAAAGCAGGTAATTAACTGCTAGAAGTTAAATTACATTTTTAGTGGGATAGTCGTTAAAGAAACATTTAGAAACCTAAATATTGTTTACAGCATTTACATTTAATGAAAGAATTTCTTGAACAATGACATTATTCCAAAATATGCTTCACTGGAAAGTATACTTCATTTAAGAAAGTCTCTACTGTCAATTTTGATGCACAGCGAATCATTGGTATGAAAAGGAGCACTGAATTTATGCTGCATGATCAAATATATTTTAATTGTTCCAGTTCCAAAATCAGTTGAGCTAATATGTATGTACTTCCACCAGAGCTCTTGCATGTCAATCCGACAAGCAAGTAGGCAGTTAGTTACCTCATTTGATAGTAAACGATGTCATTCATAAGACGTATAACAATATGTTTAGTTTTGTGCATTAACATACAGCTATAATTGGTGGTGGAAATGTATTTGCAGAGAAAAGCGCATAATGATATATTAGGCCAATAAACGTAACTAGTTATTGTAGTGGTTTTGAATACCTTCAATAGTCAGGAATTTTTGACTGTTTCTTGTTGAATAGGCTGATCAGACAAAATTTGTTTTCCAGAGGAGGGTAAATGTGTATTGAAAATGTTTTTGGATACCTCAACATGAATTTCCTAAGAGACGGAAGTTTATCTTGCATTTACCAGTAGAATAAGGTGCGGAAAAAAACATTTCAATGTATGCAACTTCTGTCAGTTTTCAGCAAAAAAAAATGGTGACTGTGAACTATCAAACTTTTCAGAAACATAAAACATAATTAAATACATATGGTCATGAATGGTAAGGCATAGGTTCTATACTAAATAATTAATCCATACACAAGTTCCGCATTCGGGAGGACGGCGGTTCAATCCCATCTCCAGCCATCCTGATTTAGGTTTTCTGTGATTTCTCTAAATCGTTTCAGGCAAATGCCGGGATGGTTCCTCTGAAAGGGCACAGCCGATTTCCTTTCCAATCCTTCCCTAACCCGAGCTTGCACTCCGTCTCTAATGACCTCGTTGTTGACGCGACGTTAAACACTAACCACCACCACCACAAGTTCCGTTTAACTTTGAATTTATGGCAATCATTAGATAACAAACTTCAGTCCTTTGTTTCCAGATACATGTCGCACAGTACAGCATCTCACATAAATCTACTGCTATGCAGTATGGCACTTTCACATTACACTAAAAAATTATTTTTTAAACATTAATAAGATAGTGGCAAGACATGCATATCAGACACAAATTACAAGAAACAGAAGAGTGAGTAACCGTTCATCGAGAATATCTCTTACATCAAAAGAATGTGTAAACAAATGTTGTTTTGTCCTCTTTTTCACAGTGGCTTTCAAAGTCAATAGCTCACAGCATCTGACAGCTCTTCCACAATAAATACATCACGTCACAGGACGTTGTTATTTTTTTTTTAAAATTCTCGCAACGTTATTTGCTAACTGTAGTTGTTGCCGAGCAACTGCTCGGTTAGTGAATGATTTAAAATGTTACGGCAATCACATAATGTTACAGGCTCCACCTACAGGTGTATGAATTAGAGCTGCATCACAAAATAGTCAGAACAGGCCATGACAGAAGTCATTTAGAGCCAATTTAGCAAAAAGGGATGAAAACAAGGGATTCCTCAATTTTTGTCTGTTTCTGAAAGGAGGCTACATTCCATACTTGTCGTGGTAAACATGCACGTTAGCTTCGTGTGAGGAACTGCACATGTGCCCCTTTGAAAATGCGGATTGTTGGACAGGGTTGTAGGTCAGTTGTACTTAACAATGCCTACAGTTAACGCAGCAATATTTGTAGACATCTTGGAGCTGTATGCTGTGCCACAACTTCTTTGTGACACCTTTCAATAAGATGGTGCACCATGCCATTTTGTAAACCTTGTGAGGAATTGCTTTAATCATGAATTCACAGATTGCTGGATTCGGAAATTGATTGCCGACTCCCTAGAACCCCAGGCATCACAACATTTTTTTCGTGTGTGTGTGTGTGTGTGTGTGTGTGTGTGTGTGTGTGTGTGTGTGTGTGTGTGTGTGTGTGTGTGTGTGTGTGTGTGTTATCCAGAATAAATTGTACCAGACACAAGTTCGTGATATCCCAGATCTTCGCCATGACATTCGTGCAGCAGTCACAAATGTTACGCTGCAATGCGCAAGATACTTGGAGAGGAGTGGAATGCTGATAAGACGCCTGTCGTGCCACTAATGATGCGCATATTGAGGTGTGATAGATCTGTAAAGACTTTTGAGTTAACATAGTTGTGGAAACATGTGATCAAAAGAATGTTACTACTGAAGTTATTACATATATTATCATGTGTTTGACCTGAACACCTTCTATAAATGCTAACCTCACACTACCGTGCTGTGAAGTGGGATCATCTGTGACAGGTGAAATTTCTCAGATCACATCAGGTTCAAATGCAATCAGTAGTTCACAACCTAGTGGTATTAAAAAAACACTTTTGTTGTAAAAATAAGAGTTTAAAGAAGTAAATAATTAAGAAGTTGTTGCTAACCTAAAAAATATTATACGACTTCATCACTCTTTGGCTATGTAAGTAATGATTGCAGATAATCTCTCAACTATAATTAGAGAAGACGTGTTTAGGTCTTGTTAGGCTTTTACACTCTCTGTGGGTGGTTCACCTCTTACAAAAAACATTGTCTAGGCACAAATCACAGTAACAACACAATTCACATCAAATTTCATACTACGAAACAACTGCTTGAATTGCTATGGCAAGTGAGTGTTGAAAGTCAAGTAATATGCATGTGAAAGTGGATTTGTAGATATCAGTGTTTGCAATCTGGAATACAGTAAAAATGCTATAAGATTCAACCCCCCATCAGTCCTCTGAATTTTTTCGTTTCACCTCTAGTAATGTTTAATGTGTAAAAAGCTGAGTTGTTCAGATCGCAGAGTGAAACTAACACAACAGTTACTGTAGCTGCAGCTTGTGACGTGGGCAATACTACACAACTACCAGTGGGGCAGACGAGGCGCCTGAAAATGGGTACAAGTTAGGAGAAAAGTCTGTGAAGAAATTCCAGTACCAACAGAAAATGAAGCAAACAGGAGTTTCAATGCAATGAGGGCAGCACTTGTGACCAGTGTATATGCATAAGTTACAAAATTGGAATAAATTTACAAATTAAGATTTGAAAAGCCTGAGTTTCTTTTCATTGCTTTTGCATTTCTTTAATTTCTGTATAGTGTTGCCATTCTTACTTGATGTTCCCCAAGCAACACTACCAGTATTTTATGTTCATGCCTGAAAGACTGTAATCCTCCTGTAAAATTGGTGTTTGAGCATTGAATATTTTCTATTCTTTTTTATTTTGGACACTGTTGACTTCCAGGACTTTATAACAGAAACCTAGATTGTGTGTTCCACATCTGTCTTCCTTGGAGGTTATTTTTAGTTTCTACATGCGATTTATAGCTGTCACAATTAACTTACACTATTGTTCTTACCAACTCGGTGCCAATACTCGTATCATTGTTTCACTATATAAGGAAAAGATATGTTGCTGCTCATCCAGGGTGTATATGCCCCAGGTAATCCAGGAAAAACCCAGGAATTTTAAATCTGAGAACTTTCAGAATTCTGGGAATTTTTTATTGTAGCAATTAAAAACATAGAGGCAAAATTAAAATAAAACTTCAGTTGTCAAAGAAATGCGCCATTTACAAGAAGACAGTGCAGGCACAGGCATGTGTCAAAGGGTTTAGGACAAAAACAATGCAGTACATTATAACAAACTGCTTCCCTTTGGCATGATTTCACAACTATTTACATTAGGTTTGATTGTGCAGTTGCCAGTAGGCTCATGCTAATGCACACAGTTTTGTATGACCAGTACTTACTCCCACTTCTAGCCACTAGAAGTGTGGCTGTTAGCTGTAGCAACAAGCCGTGTGACAGTTACATTCAGGTCCAAGCTGCTGGAGAAGGCTTTGGCCAAAAACTACATTTGTCTTTGTCATGCTGGTCTGCAACTTGATGTTTCATCTGTATGGTGTGTAGCAATCTACCTTTTCCATACATTATTTATATTCCAACCTGGAGTTTCCTGGTAGTCTTAATTTCTTTGTCATTGGGGAGAACAATATTTCCATTTGAAGTCTGTTGTGTACTCGTGTACTGATGTTGTGAATGAATTGGTAACCTTCAGTGTTGTTTCAATCTATTGGAACAAGGAAAAAAAAATCAGGAATGTAATAAATAATGTTATAAACTATCTTTGATGCAGCAAATTAGTTCCAAAAATTTATTCCAAATGTATGAATTGTATTAGATCTCTCACCCCCCCCCCCCCCCATTTCATATCTTGATTACACAACTGTTTTTACAATTAACCCCATTGCCTTGTTTGTGAACAGAAGAATATTACAAAAATTTCTTTTACTTCTGGTATTGTGATTCTCATGTACCTTCTCCTTTTTTAATGTTTTCTTCCATGTACTCTTTCAGCTTTCCAAATTTTTCTCTGACCTCTTGGTGGGGACTATTTTTTTTCCAGTGCACATAAAAGCAGAATTTGCCATTGTTCTAACATTTGAAGGCATTCTTTTCCTTAAGATTAGATATTTTTGCTTCTGATTGATCCTGCTCATAGACACTTAGAGAAGAAAGTGAATGGTTTGTGTTCAATTTTTTTTTTTTTTTTTTTTTTTTTTTTTTTTTTTTTTTTTTTTTTTTTTTTTTTCCCCCCCCCTGTAGGGAGCATTACATTCTGCGAAGGGTATAATTTTCTTAAAAGGCTTAGTTGTAAAAGTTATTTGTAATTCTCGCAAATGAATATCCTCTAGACATACTATTTCATGAATTTGGTGTTCCTATTTATGATGAATTTGTTAACTGGAATTGATTTTTGTTTTCCAGGCCCTGTTCTCTGGTGAAGGTTGCCCAAAATTAATTTCCTGTGAATTTGCGCACAATAATTCCTGGTATGTAACTTTCGAGTCTGATGAAGATGCTCAACGAGCTTACAGATTTTTGCGTGAAGAAGTTCGTGAGTTTCAGGTAAATAATTTACGTGTTTCAGAAACAGTTGTCTTAATATTGTGAAATTCGAGAAATCTTTGATGTAGAAGGATAATTTTTCCTCGGGTAGGCTGAAACTTGCCAGTATTAATGTTGATCATCTGGTATAAGGTAAATTTCAAATTAGTTTTGTGCACTCATTAGGCTATTGGTTTAAAATTACAATTTTGGAAACTGATCAGCATACTAACACTCACCTGGCATGTCTCTACAAAGAGACTTTGGAATCCAGTTACAATGGGGAAGAGAAAAGTACAGCAAGACAGGACTGCAACTTTTATTTGCAGTGTGGAGAAAAGCAAGAGTGAGTTGCAAATTCTGTTAGTCTACACATCCATTAGGCCTATGAGCATTTGTAATTATGTACACATTTGTTATGATAGTTCCTATCTTGGGAAAACACGAATTGTTTGCAGACCATCAAATATACTATTACTAAGAATGTAAATGTATTACTTCCTTAAAATGGTGACCACCCTATTAATAATAGGATGTCTAAAATCATTGCATTGGCTGAATTACTATTGATGTGGCAACTGCAGACAAAATAAACCCAATTGAGTTATTCATGACACTGAGTATTGTTTCGTATGAATATATAATTCATCACTAGAGTTAAACATTTGCTAATATTGCAATAGTTTGGTGTTAAGTATCAGCTTAGGCACATTTATATCAAATACCGGCATTTAAGCCATTTCGTGAATAAAGCCATCTGTCTCTGTTCGTTTTTTATGTTTTTTAGACTAATGCCACTTCAAAAGCTTATGCAATGAATGTTGCTTCATAAGTTTTGACCTGATTATGACAATTACTGAAATATTAAAATGACTGATATGTGTCAAGTGCTCTATATGACTTTATTCACCAAATTTTGACAATGATGTGTATCAAGGAATTCATTTCCTTTATCAGTGTGGTAAATTGTTCTACTTTTTTATAACGATGATTAAAATACCATATATTTAGTGGTTTGTGTAATTCATATACAATTGCCAAAGTTAATAAGAAAGGTCATTGTTAAGGTAGTGCTTACTGTACTGTGAGGATTATGTAAATATCTTGACGCACATTTTTACATTTCAGGGAAAGCCTATAATGGCTAGAATAAAGGCTAAACCTATGAATAGGTTACCTATTCCTCCAGTTCCTTCCATGGGTGTAGCTCTGAAAAATGGCTACAGAACACCACCTGCACTTTATGACCCTAACACTTATCAGGGGCAGCAAAGGTTTCTGTATTCAAATGGTAGTTCTGTGGCACCGAATGTAAACTTTGGAAGTCAAGTTCATGTTTATGTAAGTATATTTTATTAAAAATATACGCACATCTTAAGAGCCTGATTATAACATAGTGTTAATTCAGGTGTCATAAGTGTGCAACAGTAAATTTTTCTGTTTATTTTTTCTTTTTTAAAGTAATTTGTAAAAGATAAAGACAGAAAATACATTTTTACTATACAGTAACAAATATGAAGGATATGTTTCTGGAGGCTATTTTTTTCTTTTGAGTGTACTTTCAATTTTATTTTTGCACACATTTAGAGGATAATCCTGATTACTATGCTTACCTGTCAAATGATTTTGTTATCTAGACAATATAAAAAGGGAGTCTCATTACAGAAAAGAGTTCTTGTTAAGAATTTTCAGTTTGCTTTTAATCCATTATTTGTAAGACATTTAAACATTTTTATACCTGTATCTTACATATCCAGTGACCTCAGGCGCTGCAGACCGCTAGCTGCTTCTTTCCTGTCTGTTTTGTGCTTATTCTTCCCAGTGTCTTCAACCCCCAGGGCTGCCATTTACCTCGCCAGCTCATCCACCCACCACAGAATTGGTCATCTGGTGGGGTTTGTGGTGTAGTTTCCCCTAAAGTGCATTATTCACCTGTCTTTCCTTTAGTATATGGGCTACATGGCCCACCCACTAGGTTCTTCTGCTCTTCAGTTTCTGTAAAATTGTTGGTTGCATCAAGAGGTAGATCCCGTTGTCCTTCCTTCATTCTCCTTTATCTAAGAGGTATCTTTGTATCTTTCTCATTACTCTTCTTTCAATATTAATAGTTTTTGAACTGTACATCTCATCTTGGTGCTCGTTGATATTGATTTTGAGCTCAACGTCTCACTGAGCAGGGTGTATTTGCCCCAGAAAATCTGTGAAAAACCTGGGGAATTTTTCGTCTGGGAATTTTTTTTAGAATTACAGGAATTTTTCATTGTTTAGGTTTAGAGTTAAATTTTTATAATTTTGATTAGTAAAAACTGATACTCCGCGTTTTACTTAAGTCTGCTTCTCCATAATAATACTGCAGCAGTAAAACATAAACAAGGGAATAATGCTAAAATAAAAGATTGTCACCAAGAAAATGTGCTATTTACAGCATAAAAGCATAGTGCACAAAAGTGTCTGCCAACACCAGAATGTCAGAGACTGCAATATTTTGTAACAACAAACTGCTTTGAATATGCCTTTCTCGTGGTCCTTGTTTCAATGAGTGTAATGAGGGCATGCCATATTGGCTTTTCGCGCAGAATGCTGGTGAAACGGTGTAACGTCATAAGGAATATGGGAAGCGAGAAGTGGGATGCAAGACCATTACATGTGCATTGTAAATGCAAGCAAATTTCCAGACCACTGCGTTAAAATAAATAGAATCCAGTTACTTGTTACTCTTTCTGGTTAATTTTTAGTACTATAAGCGAAAGTAGAAATCTTTGTGCCACTGCTGAAAACAGAAATGCTTTGTACGAAACTGTATCTTATTTGCCATCGATTTCTCTAAGATAAGAGAACTAAAGTGCAAATAAGTGGACACTGTAAAAGAAATGATTCTGTTAATGAGAATGCAGGGATTTATTGAGGTCATTTTGTTCCTGAAGATTATGAATGGGACTTTAAAAAAGGAGCTTTTGTAGTTTTCTTTGAAAAGATAATTTAATGGGAACTTTTTGTCGTAATAAAAATATTCCAAATTGGCATGGAGATGCATCACAGGTTGTCAAAAGCTCCAGCAGGGGAACTTACAGATAATTGCCAGATATTCATCCTCTCAACTCATTTCTATGGATAATCGCCTTTGGAATTATTAGATTGCTGATGTGAAAAGAGAAGAGTATAGTGTCTGCTTTAGAGGCTGTACCTTTGAAGAAAATTAAATTAAGTCAGTTGACTAGCATAGGAGTAATTCTTGAACTAGAGGTTACTGCAAAACATGAAATAGAGAGATAGAAAAACTAAGATGCAACTGCTAAGGGGGAAAATTACTGTCGATAGGAGTTACAGGATTCTGGAAGCAAAGTGGAACAGCAGGTAGCACACTAGATTCCTATTCTGAAAGACTACGGTTAAAATCTGCATCCGGCCATGCTGATTCAGGTATACTGTGATTTCCCTAAAACTCTTCAAGCAAATGGTTCCTCTGAAAAGTCATTTTGGACTTTCTTCCTCATCCTTCCTTAATCCGATGACTGATAATTGCGTTGTTTGGTCCCCTCCCCGAAACCAACCAACCAACCAACCAACCAACCAACCAACCTGTGCTTCTACATCTACACTAGTACTCTGCATTGCACAATTCCCCGACGGAGGGTTAATCAGACCATCTTCACGCTATTTCTCTAGCATTCCACTATCAAACCAGCACACAGAATAATGAGCATTTAAATCTTTTTCCTTGTGAGCTCTGATTCCTCTTACTCCAATGAGCGCTTCTCCATGTGTAGACGAAAATAAAAAACTTATTTTGCGGAGAAAGATAGTGACTGAAATTTCATGAGGAGATTCTACTGCAATGAAAAAAGTTAATTTTAATGATTGTCACCCTAATCTGCGTATCATATTTGTGACCTCTCCCCAATTTCGTGATAATACCAAACTGCCGTTCTTCGAACCTTTTTTATGTCCTCCGACAATTCTATTTGGTGCGGATCCCACACCACACAGTATTCCTTGAGAAGGGTCTGAGCAATCATAGTGCAAGTGGTCCTTTTAGTAGACCTGCTGCATTTTATAAGTGTTCCATCAATAAATCGCAGTCCATAGTTTAAAAGATCTACTCACCAAGCAGTGGCTGGACATACACGTAAGACTGTTGATTGGCAAGCTTTCAGAGCCAGTGGCTCCTTCAGCAGAAGGGTTGAAGGGGAAGGAAGGTGGTGGTGGTTGTTAGTGTTTAACGTCCCGTCGACAAAGAGATCATTAGAGACGGAGCAGAAGCACGGGTTAGGGAATGATTGGGAAGGAAATCAGCCGTGCCCTTTCAAAGGAACCATCCTGGCATTTGCCTGAAACGATTTAGGGAAATCACGGAAAACCTAAATCAGGATGGCTGGAGACGGGATTGAACTGTCCTTCCGAATGCGAGTCCAGTGTGCTAACCACTGCGCCACCTCGCTTGGTGGGAAGGAAGGAGGGGGAAGGAAAATGGATGGAGAGACTAGAAAAGGGTGTAGGCTTGGAAAGTTACTCAGAACCATGGGTCGGGTGAGACTCACCGCATGGGATGTGAAGATCGTTCTGGGTGACTTTCTTGAAATCTACCCCTTTTCCTAGGCCTCTACGGCCCTTTTCCTTCACTCTTCTTCCTTTCCTTCAACCATTCTGCCTGAAGGAGCAGCCACTGGCTCTGGAAACTTAACAATCACAAGTCTTCTCTCTCTCTCTCTCTCTCTCTCTCTCTCTCTCTCTCTCTCTCTCTCTCTCTCTCTCTCTGTGTGTGTGTGTGTGTGTGTGTGTGTGTGTGTGTGTGTGTGTGTGTGTGTGTGTGTGTGTGTGTAATTAGCTCATAAGAGTGATTAATTCTCAGAGTATTTGCACAAGTTACCTGTTGCATGTATTGGTATTGATAACCAGTCCCATTTCATCAACATGCTGTCTGTGACTTCTGATTAGCTGGTCACACTAGCGGATTTTCACGATAGGCCAAAACTGCGGGCCATTTCTGTGGGTGTCCCTGTGGGTCGGACCTGCTGATCTGAAGCCCTTTATTTCCTCCTAATATTTAGGTCCTGCCCATTAGGCCTTCCCCCCCCTCCCCATCAGGCGGGGGTGGAGGTGGCCCTCGCCACTCCTTGGGGGTTTCATGCTTGGCTACCATGGGGCCCCAGCCTTTGCAGCATTTTCTCCCTTCCCTGCTGCATGTATACCCTCTGGCTATGCTTTTTTGCCCCCCTCCCTTGGGGAACATGTCTGGGATGTTATTGGGAATGTTCTGCATTGATGGAAGAACAGTCTCACTTTAGTTTTTCACTTCCTTTTCCTTCCTTTGCTTCCCTTCTCCTCTCATTCCTCCTCTTCAGCGTTTGAGGTTCATTTCTTCTTTTTCTTCTCCTCCCTGTGCGCTCCTGAAGGCCAGCCCATGCATCTGACGCGTAACAGGTGACTTAGTAACACACAATTCACAGCCCCAGGTCAACAGGTAGGGTTCACACGTACCCCCTGGTACAGGCCAGGTCCAAGGAGGGGTGATTGCCTGAGCTGCAACCTTACCAAATTGCCGATTGGTCCCTCTGTCAGGTCTTCGGGATTTGTGACCTGAGGTGTGAACAATGACTTGAAGCGGGTGCGTCCCCTTGTGAAGGGAGCCCCCAGTTTGAAGCAGTGCGCCATTGGAGGTGTTGGCAATTGTGGGGAATTTTCTTGCAATGAGTGAATCATCTTGACAATCAAATCTAAGAAACGTAAACATAATGAGGCTAATGATCAAAGAACCTTCCCACTGCACACGGTTCCTTGTGGTCTCACATACTCAAGACTTTCACTCCTTCGCCAAGGTAAATCCATTTATTATTCAGAAAGGTGTTGATGAAATTGCCGGCCCTGTGAGATCCTGCTCTTGTTTATGGAATGGCACTTTGCTTTTGGAGACTACTTCTGATACTCAAGCACAACAACCGCCTGCCACCTTGCTTCTCCGTTGCTATCCTGTTATTGTCAAGGCACATAGAACTTTGAATTCTACCCATGGCGTTATTTACATCAGGCAGCTTGACGGTCCAACAGAGGCCGAAATCCAGTCTCACTTCTCTGATCATTGTGTCGTTGTTATCCAGGGTGTAATCCATCGTCTCCTTAGTGCCTATCCGCACTCTTTTCCCTATTCCATTGAAGATCGAAGCAGGCTATGAAATTATCACAGTCCAGCTGTACATTCCAAACCTGATGGGCTGCTACATGTGTCATTGTTTCAATCGCATTAGAACGTCTTGTCGAGACCCAGCAAAATGTGTAACGTGTTATAGGGATGCACACGAGCGATTGTCTGCCTCCATCTCCCCGGTGTGTCAACTGCAATGTAGTTCATGCCGCGTTCTCTCAGGACTGTCCCATGTATCTTGATGAGCATGCTGTCTAAGAGATCTGGGTAAAGAAAAGTGCCCTAACCAGTCACTTGAAAGTTACTGGCTAGTCACATACTCTGTGTTACTCTGTCTGGCACCTATAGTTTTGTTCTCGTTTCACCTCACTTCTTGAAGGACATGGCCAAGCAGACATGCAGCCTGAAATTCCTGGCCGGCTTCTGTTCCAAATTTCTGGCCTGACAGTGTGTCCACGATAAGATCGTCTGCAACTATCTCCAACACATTGGTCCACCTTTTTGCAGAAGTTTCATGCTCTTACCACTATCGCCCTGCCTTCCTCCTCCGGAAAAGAGTGGAGGGGGCTCGGGCGATACCCTTCTCCTCTCCCCATCATGAGTGCTACAATGCCTTCTTAACTATGAGCAGCTCGATTGTGCTCTCAGTTCATCCTGATCCTCCACCCCAGGGCCAGATGACATCCACATTCAGATGTTGCAGCACTTTTCTCTTGGGGGCAAGCATTTTCTGCTTAACACTTTAAACTGCATCTGGGCAGAGGGCACATTACCTGGACACTGACACTGGTGCGAAGCCACAGTCATACCCATATCTAGCCCGGTAAGGACTGAAACCTTCATTCTAGCTACTGCCCCCCCCCCCCCCCCCCCCCTTACCAGCTGCGTTTACAAGGTGATGGAACAAATGATTCATGCCCAGCTGGTATGATGACTCAAGTCTCATGATTTACTGTTTAATGTACAGTGTGGATTTAAGAGTGCAGGGTTCTGCAGTTGACCATCTAATTACTTTGTCCACCAATGCCTTGAATGGTAATCTGCGGAAATCCTGGACTAAGGCCTTCTCCAAATAGACAAACACGGCCAAAGATACCTGCTGGAGAACCGGTATCTGTACTCTTTACACGTGGGTCTTCCACAGCTGCCTGCCCTTTTTCCTTCAGGCATTTTTAAAAGAAACAGTTTTCAAGGTGCGTGTAGGTTCTGACATGTCGGACGCTTTTATTGAGAAAAACGCTATGTCTCAGGGTTCTGTCCCGAGTTTTGTCCTCTTTGCTATCGCTGTTAACCTATAATGGTCTCTCCTGCTGGGCACGTCCAGCTCCCTTCTTGTTGACAATTTTGCCATTTATTGCAGTTCTCCATGGTCCTGTCTCACTGAGCGGCATCCTCAGCAGTCTTCATTGTCTTTACTCCTGAAGCATCAACAATAGCTTTCCCTTTTCGACCGACAAAACCATCTGTATTAATTTCTGGCAACACAAGTGGTTTCTCCTACCATCTTTACAACTTGGGCCTGTTGCCCTTTCATTCATTGAAACTACGAAATGCCTGGAGCTCGTGTGTGATAGGAAACACTCTTGGCCCTCCCATGGGTCTTACCTGGCAGTTCCTCAATGTCCTATGTGTCGTCAATGGCACTTCCTGGGGTGCCAGTCGAACAACCCTCCTCGGTTTGTACTGGTGCCTTGTCTGTTCGAAACTCTACCATGGGTGCTTTTTTTATGGATCTGAACTCCCATCCCTCTTATGCAGTCTGAACACTATTCACCATTGTGGCACCTGTTGGCCATGTGTGCCTTTTACGCTAGCCCAGTTTAGTCTGTAAGCTGAAGCTGCTGAACTACCACTGTCCTACTTCCGTGACTCTCTCCTCAGCATGTATGCATGCTGTTTGTCTGCCATGTGTGGCCACCCATCCTATGCGTATGACCCCAGTTGTTTTTTGTGCCCTGAACCAAAACAAAACAAAAGCCATCAGATCTATCTCACCCACTTGCCTGCTGGCCAGACATATTTGTATATGAAGGAATGCTGTGGATTTTCATGGTTTGTCCATGAACCCAGGACTGCAGTGCTGCTCAGCAGACCAGAGGCCATGGGCAATGAATTTCAGAAATTGTAACTATCTAACCGCAAGAACATTGCAAGGTGTGGTGTTTAGACACATATATTTATTCTAGTACATTATGGCACTTTCAAAGTAATTTATATATTAGAAAATATAGACAATAAGAGGAGGAGAATTGTGGCAGTAGCTGGCAAATGTATGTATTCAAATATTTCTCAGAAGAAAAATTACATAATACCTCTAAAATATTAGGTGAAATAAAGAGTAATAACTGGCAGTAATGAACGTAATAGGACCAACATTTTATTGTGATACAAAAGATGATTTCTATGACAATGCTCCCCAAAACCCATCACGAAGTTGTTTGTCTACAGGTGGTGAAGAACTGTCACTAGAATAAGACATATAAACAGACAAGCCAAAACAGGAAACCTATAAAAAAAAAGCCTCCAAAAATCTTCAGTGGCTTGCATCATGCTCATTCTGAGCTACAGTTTGTATTAGTGAACACAGCTAGATGTTTTCCCTCTTAATATATTAAGTCTTCGAAGGTGGCTGTCGTCATATGATAAGTGTTCATGTAATAATTTTAGATTTAAGTGATGCTTAATAATGTGCATCAACACTTTACAACATATATTGAGTCTGGAACTCTTGTGGACCGCAGTTTAAAGTGTTCAGAGGCCACCCACGAGCAGGAGCCCTTAGCAGTATACCTGCTGACATCATACACATTAGGCAATGGCAGTGCCATCCCCTGGAATGGCCTACCTGATGGTTTCAGTTGCATTGGAGTGTGATGTCACAACTGTTTACATTTCCAACAGGTTGTGGAAAAATATTGCAAATGGTGGTTTGAGAAGCATTTGCTATCAGAGTATGTTGCCATTTAAGCAAGATGAATTTTGTTAAGTGTGAGAATGTGAGATGAATTTCTTAAGGGGTTAACTTGGAGCAGGAGAGGCACCACAGGATATTCTTAATTTACACTATCTATACTTTTACAAATACAATCATAAAACTTTGTCAGCATGACCAAGGAGGATTCACTATTCAGTGTTACTGTCTGTCAAAACTTCTCAATGAACAATGAGATCCAGCCACTTACAAAAACTTCGAACCCAGAAGACCAGCCATTTATGCCAATATTTAAAATTTTACTGGCACATTTAATCAGCATTGTAGGTAAAATCTTTTCATCCAATGATGAAAGGAGAGTATTAGTTGAGGACAAATTGGATGAAAATCAGTGTGAGTTTAGGCCTCTTAGAGGTTGTCAGGACCAGATCTTTAGCTTACGGCAAATAATGGAGAAGTGTTAAGAGTGGAACAGGGAATTGTATCTATGCTTTATTGATCTGGAAAATGCATATGACCAGGTTCCCTAGGAGGAAGTTATTATCTGTTCAACAAGATTATGGAATAGGAGGCAAACTTTTGTAAGCAATTAAAGTTCTTTACATAGTCAGGCAGCAGTTAGTTCACGGTTCAGAGTAGTTTCAGGGGTAAGACAAGGCTGCAACCTGTCTCCACTGTTGTTCATATTATTTTTGGGATCATATGTTGAAAACAATAGATGGGCTGTGTGAGATTAAGATATGTGAACGCACAATAAGCAGTCTTGCATATGCAGATAAGTTAGTTGTGATGGCAGATTCGATTGAAAGTTTGCAAAGTAATATTTCAGAGCTATATCAGAAATGTCACGACTATGGTATGAAGATTAGTATCTCCAAAATGAAAGTAATGTCAGTGGGAAAGAGGTAAACGGATAGTGCCAAATAGGAGGAACAAAGCTAGAACAGGTGGACGGTTTCAAGTACTTAGGATGCATATTCTCACAGGATGGCAACATAGTGAAAGAACTGGAAGCAAGGTGTAGCAAAGCTAATGCAGTAAGTTCTCAGCTACAATCTCTCTCTTCTGCAAGAAGGAAGTCAATACCATGTTATCTGTGCACCGTTCAATCTTTTGACCAGCTTTGTTGTATGGGAGCGAAAGCTGGGTGGATTCAGGTTACCTTATCAACAAGGTTGAGGTTATGGATATGACAGTAGCTAGGATGATTACAGATACTAGTAGGTGGGAACAATGGCAGGAGGGCGTCCACAATGAAGAAATCAAAGAAAAACTGGGAATGAACTCTATAGATGTAGCAGTCAGAGCGAAGAGGCTTAGATAGTGGGGTCATGTTACAGGCATGAGAGAAGCAAGTTAACCCAAGAGAAACATGGGTTCAGCAGTAGAGGGTAGGGGGACACAAGCAGACATTTTCAATGTATGTGCCGATATATATATATATATATATATATAGACACACACACACACACACACACACACACACACACACACACACACACACACACACACACACACACACAGTGCGCGAGAGAGAGAGAGAGAGAGAGAAAGTGTAAACCTGTCCTTTTTTCCCCCCTAAGGTAAGTCTTTCCGCTCCCGGGATTGGAATGACTCCTTACCCTCTCCCTAAAACCCTCATCCTTGCATCTTTCCTTTTCCTGACGAAGCAGCCGCCGGTTGCGAAAGCTCGAAATTCTGTGTGTGTGTTTTATTTATTGTGCCTGTCTACCGACACTTTCCCTCTTGGTAAGTCTTGGAATCTTTGTTTTCAGTATTTAGTAAGGTTTATAACTTCATTTGCACAATATTATATGCAGGAGCTTAAACATTTTGATATGTTTTGCTACTACAGTTCAATGTGGGCACCGTTTGCAGCTTGACAGATACCGAAACTGTACTCCATGTTTGTAAGCATGACAAGTAGTGAGACCTCCACTGCAGTGTAGATCGGTATTCTCAAATCTGTCAGATCTTATACCTTCATTTTTTTGGAAAATGTCCTTAATAAATTGCCACACACCAAAATCCAGTGGACTCTAGATTGGGAGACTGAGGGGCCAGGCAGTGGGACCCCCATTCCAATCCAATACTCAGGAAATACCTTGTGAAAGAACATGGTAACATTCCAATGGTAGTGGGATGGAGCACCATCCTTCTGGAAAAGGACATTGGGAGGCATCTGCGGAGCTGCATAGTTAGCGAGTGTGTTAAGATAAGTGTGCCCTGTCACTGTAGGCTGCATAAAAAATGATTGATTACAGCAGGTTCATGTAATCCCATCCATACATTAAATTTTGGTGTGTCCATTTTGTGCTCAGTCACTTCTCATGGCATCACACTTACATTAGGTAGTTACACAGTTAACTTTACATACCTCGGAGGTAGATTCATCACTGAACAGCACTGCAGTGAGGTTATTATTGTTTTCATCTACATGATGCAACATTTCAACAGCAAAATAATACTGTCTCTGGTGATCCTCAGACTTAATATGATGAGGAACTTTGAGTTAGTAGGCATGCAACTGGAGAGATTATGTGCCCAATCCATGCACTTTGGAACAGGGACTGCTAATTCCCTACTAGCTGTCTGATGGATTTACATGAGCTTCTAGCTAGTACTTCACGCATATTCCACGACCTTCTTCATTCACGTGTGTTTTAGGATATTTTCCAGTATTTGAAATGAAATTTCCCATTTCTCGGAGAGTTCTGTCCAACTGATAATGGGCTTTTGTGTGGAAGAATTCATATTCCATTCTCTTTTTGCATGCTGCTGAACATTTGTTACAGATTGTAACTCTGCCTTTCATACCATGCACTCCATCTTTTTGTTGTCATGGTCACATGTTGACTGTCAAGAGTATGTCTGTCTGTCTGTCTGCACAACAAACATTTGTGCATGTGTGTGCCGTATGGCTTGGCACTGTTTGTGATAGGTCAGGGTCACATTTGGGAGTGTCTGTAGAGTGCTTATTTACCTAAAAACATACAATGTAGAGTTCTTTCATTACAAAGGTTTGTTCGTGTATACCCCTAGCCCAGATACCCTGTATTTTATAGCAAAGGTTTGGTGTCCGTTGCTTTCAGGTTGTGAGAAAAACTGCCATGTGGAAAATGGCTTATTAATAGTGGTTTTGCTAGCCTCAGTAGGTATAGACTTTGTCCAAATATGCAGTTCTTCTGTTCCGTGAATGCAATACTTGATACAAACAACTTCTTGATGTTACTATTTGATCAGTCACCAGTGTACCACAGACACACCATTTGTTTTGCTCCTGTGATTGCATTGAGCATGCTTCATTAAAAGGCAGCTTAATCACGTTGCAGAACAGTGAGGACTTTGAATAATTGGCTCGAATACGCTACTTAAACGCAGTGGTGGTCTACCTCGCATAACTTTCCATTTAATACTGTCTCTTGTCTTAAACATTCGTTGGTGCAAGCTTTATATTTCCAAGATGACTTTTTTCCCGTGAAAATCTCTTGTTGTGAAGTAAGTTTTCATTGGGCAAAATTACTTCTGCGACCTGAGCCGTATAAAATTCCAACAGAAGTGACTAACAAAACCAGTTGCAGACAAGGACCATATTGCAAATGAGTCAAGTTAGTAAAAAATTGTTAGGCAAACCCTGTTCATTGTAATAATTAACTTAAATCGTCCTAGCTATTCAGTAGTTTTGTAGAACTTTAATTTGTGTCACTCGAGAGATGTATAAAGTTTTCAGTCCACTATGCTTACAAAGGGATATGAAAATGTGCTAAGATTTCAATAAAATAGAAAATTTATTGGAAACTTTGTGTGTGATGTTCACAACACGCAGATTGTATTATTTAGTAATTATTGCTATGACTTATTTAACTTTGAAATAGTACATCACTTTTAAAAGAGAAATGCATTGATGACATGGAGTCTTTAAATTGATCGGAAAACGGACAGGGAAAAGTTTCAGGGAATCAGTGGCCAGAACTAACTGGATAACAAGAAAGTGTTTCTTACTAGAGGTCGCCAAGGGTGGCGTAAACTTTCTGAAACGACCTACACAGTGGTGTAATTCATTCTTGAGTATCAACACCCTGCATGCACCTCTCTCTGCACAACTTCAACATTATTTATAAAATCATATTTTTGGCTTCTGTCATGCATATAAGTAACTTCCACTTTTAAAAACCTATGCTGCAAATAGTCTTTGATCCAAACTGGTCCCACAATAAAGAACAAATTGAACAGCAGCTTTGCATGTTAAGACATTTCTGCAGATTGTAAAAACAGGACCCATTATTTGATTCATTTCCTATATCATTGAGCAGTACTCAGTCCTTAGCAATACAATTTACGTATGCAATTGCTTTTCTTTGAAAAACTACACAACCATGATACATGATAGATGGACATTATCACGAAAAGTAAGAAATTAGTTTCAATAATACGACACTCCATGAAAGAAAAAATTGTAAAATTCTAATAGCATAGTTGCTGTCTCGGGATGCTCCAACAATTACTTCTGATAGTGACTTGGCTGTTGTTTCATGACATACACGTGGTACGTAGCAGCAGCAATCGCAACGACAGTGTGGAAAAATTGACTTCATTGTTAATGTCAGACATGCCATGTTGAAAGGTGTCAGAATTTTGTACTTCGTAGCTCCAACAGTGGTCAGGTTTATGCTATAAGCATACAGTGGCCATACTTTAATAGTGTTCCTTCATTGTTGTGTGAGGTAACACTTTATAATGTATGGTGTCTTCCCCAAGTGCTGCCACTGCTTCAATAGGATGAAAATAATTTTTGCCAATGCAAACTAAATGGATGTTGTCATTGTAGGACATGTTACTACAAGAGATACATTTAAGTTGTGATTTGAAAGGACACAGGTTCTTTTAGCTAATATTGTGATTTGTTTGCAGACATTTCATCAGCAGCATCAGCCTTTCTATCCACCAAATATGCTGCAACCCTGGACAACAGCTAGCCCAGCATATTTTGATATTGGCAGTGTTTTCTCTGTTAATGGATTAGCACCAACAGGATCTTTCGCTAAACCTCCAGCTGCTCGCTACGTCCCCCGAAATAGGTGTGTGTATTTTTTGTACTTTATTTGCAGTTTGCATAGTTGTTGAATTCTTGTAAGTCTAAAAACCTCACTGGTTGTCATCAATTGTTTATTGTGGACTACATACATTTGTAAAGAAACAAATATTGTAGCAGTATCATAGACTTTCATTTCAATAAGAGTAATTATTCTTCGGATTGTTAAGTAATACCTAACTCACTAGCTTGTGCAGTATAAAAAGATCTCACCAGTCCACTTCCCTAAGCGCATTCTGAAGTATTGTGACAGTTTACCCTCATTTTAAGTTTTTTTCCTTACAGTTTTTTAAATGCTTACTTCAATTTATGTATTTAGAAGCAAGAGGAGTCAGCCTATTCCCGAGCGAGGAAGCTTGTCTGATAGTGTTGTGAATGTTACGAGACAGTCGGTAAACTCACATCAGTACCACCCTTTCGGAACTGGCAGCGTGACGACCGTAAGTGTGACAGTACCTAAGACTACAAGCAGCAGTGTTGCGTCTGTGGGGAAAGTGCAGCCCACAGTGACATCAGTTGCAGCTACGACAGTGGTGACTGCAACGGTCGTCGACAGCCATTCCAAAAGTCAACCATTACAGCAAGATAATGGAGATATTAATGGACCTAACCAGGGCACCCAACTACGCACGGAAACGGAAGACTCGTTCAAGCAGAGGGATGTTTTGACGGGAAAGGAGCCAATGCCTCCCAGGTAGCTGGAGAAATGTATCTTAGATATTTTCCTTCTCATTACACTGTAGTGACAGTTTCTTTTCTATTGCTTGTGTGTCTAAATGTAAGCTTTAGTGTCGATTGTGGAAGATACCATATTAAGTGAGATAATAAGAATTAAAACAGCTGTTACATTCATTACAGTTCAATCTTTTAAGTGGATGAAGTATATCAAAAAGTTATGAATTCATTCATTTAGTGTTTGTAAGTGTATAAAAAGTGGTGGTGGTGGTGGTGGTTGTGGTGGTGGTGGTGGTGGTGGTGGTGGTGGTGGTGGTAAGGGTAAGGGTAAGGGTAAGAGTAAGAAAGCATGCCTAAGAGACTGGTTGGATAACGCACTGGCATTGAACTGCTGTATGCTCAGTTCACAAAGAGAGAGAATAGCTGGATATTGCTTAAATTTAGGAGAGCAAATGGAGGTGCTGCTGGTACACATTTAAAAGCAGAAAAAAAGCTAAGGTGTTCTGAAAGTGAGTAGTAGGTCCTTTCCTTTAGAGCTTGTGTTTTAGCAGGACTGGAATATTGCATACTAAAGTTCTGGCCAGCTATTGTCTCCTTATAGTTTTACTTTTTTTCTCAAGGGAGTTCTCATTTTTTATACTAAGTTTATCATATAAAAATGTTTGCTCATATTGTGTAGTTCATCTGTTTGTTTACCCCAATTGAAATCTCGGATGACATTTTTGAGCAATTTATCACTGCAATATTTTTCTCAACAGGGTTATTTGTATTTGTTACATCAAATTTGGGAATTATGACCGTGCTTAATGTTAGAGGGGCAAATATGCAGAACCTGCTGATAGACTCCTGAAAAAAACCACACACACACACACACACACACACACACACACAAAAAAAAAACCTAGCTATCAAAATTAATAGTTCTGAAAGCAAAGTACTCTCTCTCTTCTATTTTTGTGTCTATTTAGCAGTACTCAACACTTCACCTCCAGGATTCTGTTCTATATATAGTGTCTTGAATTCGTTGTTCTTACATACAACAGAATATATTTGTTCTCTCAATGGAACCTTCATATATACATTCACAGTAAGTAAAAATAATCAAATGACTCTCATAAAACTAGTTCCTGTAACTAGGTAATGCTGTGAATGGAGATAGTTAACTTCGTAATAAAAACAAAGCAATAGACGGGAGAATTATTCCAATGCTATAATGCTTTGTTCAGGGGGATAAGTGCACAAACAACTCAAAAGTACGCCTGGAAAAATGCAAATGCAATGGAGCCTGGTTTAGCTGGTCCTCATTAATCAGTATCATAATTCCCCCCCTGCAATAACTGTGTGCAAGAGTTGATGTTGTGGAAACAATAAGGGCAACAACAAGATTTTAATTCAGCCAACCTTGATACATTGACTCTGGGTTAATGTCAGCTAATATTAGTATATTGTTCCCATTGGGTGTAAAATAACATCGAAGAGAAAGTAAGTGACATTCACTACTGAGTCAATCCAAATGAAGTGTTCCAATAAAAATTAAGTTGGTTGCTTGACCGTTTTTAAATATTTTACTTTATGTGATTACCCTATAGTTGAGAAGTTCAAGTTTTTTTTTTTTTTAAAAATATACCTTTCTCTTTTACTGAATGGCAGCCATTTTTGCTTGTAAGCCCGCAACGATGTTTGTTTAGAGACATTTTCAAAAATATGAATATCTCTGCACTGGGTTAAGTTACAACATTGCAATTGACATGATTGTATTTAGAAAAGTGTCCTCTACAACATTGTCTATTACACAAAACACACTAAATTCAAAATGACCTCCAAAGTTTGGTATCCAAATTTTCAAAAATCCACTTTTTAGGCCCAAAAAACGAGTGATTTAGTATTTTTTCTTATAGTTAGGTATCATACACTAATAGCTTCATATTGAGTAAGAACACTAAAAAATGTTAACTTATTTTTTATGAATTTTGAAAAGTTTCAGAGAAGGTAATTCACATTGCAACTGATAATTTGGCTGTGGCCTATTAATGTGTGATATTAGTGGAATATAATTAATTATTGTTGAAGTAAGGTACTGAATTACATACAAAAAGTGGAAGCATCACTGAAATTAACATTTTGACATACTTTAAATATTTTCAATTAACATCTTTACAGATATGACTGTTCCTAAATTTGGCGGTGAACGTTAAGAACATTAATTTCTTCAAAGAGCTTCTGTGATATACAATAAGACCTCCCAGTTGCTGTGGTAAGTTAAAGCACTGGAAGTTTCCTTAAAACATCCTTCATTGGTATCCAAACTTCATCACTAGTAGATTTCTTGAATGATGTTCTTGGGCCAGCAGGGTTGTAAAAATGCACAAAAACATCATTGTTTTCCAAACTTATTCTTTCAACCTGTGCAAGCCATGACATAGTGACATGTGTATATGATGGATGATATACACATGTCACTATGTCATTAAATGTTACACAGATGTAATTTTACTGACACAATGATTCTCATAAATTTCGGTTTTTGATGTTACATAGAATCAAACTAAGTTTTCTGCAATGCCAAGGAATTTGTGGAAATGCCTTGTTCCTCTTATTGCTATACAGTTTTCAAATTGGATTTGAAGTGTTGTTTTCATATGCAAAACCACTTCTTTCTTGATCAGAAAATAGTAATGCCATTAATATCATCCTTACAAAAGACATAATGTCCTGTACTGTGAGAATTTGGTCTATGGTTAGCCTTACTTCACGTTTTGTTGTGCTTCCTCCTCCATCACATGCATTTTTACCATGGCAAGATGCAAAAAAGTGCCATTCAGCCTCCAACCCAAAGTCTGCTTCGTGGTTGCACAGATTAAAAAGATTCTTTTTGTTCTTTTACTGACTACCACTTCCATCTGAAAAAGTATATCAGCTTCTCAACCTTGGGAAACTTTTCTTTTATGTAATTCATTAGCCTACATACTTTTGAAGCACATGTACAGTCAAAGTGTTGTGCTCCAATAGTTTCTTTCAGTGCAAATTGAAGAACTTCAAACTTCATTTTTCTCATTTTTAAAGTAGAGAATAAATGACTGCACTGTTCAGTGGTCATTGACCCAGTGGTACCCCTGCATTGCATCCTGAATCACATATTTAAAATTTTCTGCAAAATCAGCTATCAGTATGCATTCAGTTTCATGACGTTATGGTTCTGTGGTTTTCAAAAACTTTCCTTGGATTTTATAAACATAATGGTGATTTGAGTTTTTGTAAGTTATTAATTAAAGATTCAAAGTACTCTTTTTTAGATTTAACCACTCTTATCATTTCTGCCCCGTCAGTTGTGACACACTTTTTGAAGGTAATACTGCCTGAAATTTCCTCGTCATATTCGCGAAAGAATTCAATAATGGTTTCCTTACCAGGGAATTTATTATACAAACTCATCATGCAGTCATAACTTTTAGTGTCACAGACCATTAAATCTAGTTACTCTTTGTAGTTAAGATCACTGAGTTTTTCACCCACAATCATCGGTTTGACATTTTGATGAAATAAGCAGACACACGGAGTGTCCCTGAGGATCCAGCCAAAACACACCACTGAGGGAGGAGGTCACAAAAGTTTGACCTTCCAATTTCGCATTCAGGATGAGAAGTGTTGAAAGCTACATAAAGTTAATTTAAATCTGACAGCACTAGTTGTTTCTGATTTGTTACTTTAACTCCATTTATAAGAACTCTTTTTTGCTATCTTTGCAACCTGGGCCCACTACTGTTCCCTTCATCTTCAAAAACCTGCTGGACTTTTTAATTGTTTCTTCACTTATACCTACTCCTTTTGTCTTTCCTAAAACTGGAAGAATACCTTTCTCTTTCACTAATTTTCAGGTTAGTTTTAACCAAACAATGAGAAACATTAAATTCATGAAATATTTTTTTCTCTTGACCATGAGTCAGGGAGCAAACATAAAATTTTTAACTTTTTCTTCTTTAGATGTCACTGAACATTTAATTTTTAATGTCTCTATCAAGCTCAAATAATTAAGTTTCAGATGACTGGTGGCAGGTTTTCTACTATTTTAGAAGTAATGTTAGTATCTGTACTTTTCTTTTTCTGCTACTTAACACTTTGCTGTCCGCACATCTTGTACAAATTCATTCGCTTGGCACCAGCAGCACTAATTCGGATTGCTTGGTTTGTCGTTAGCTGCTTGTCATTTTTCTGTTGGTGATAAGCTTCAAACACATTGACTTTTGCGCGATTTAATTTTTTCGGAAAGCCTCTATTTTGCCATATTGCTCCACAAACTCTAATTTTCTTTTAAAGTAACTTCTCTGCAAGTTCTACAATGTTACAATAATCATCCATGTAGATGTGATGCCACTTTCCATGAGAAGGTGTCAGTAGTTTCATCACTGTTTTTTACTAAAGGCTGTCCAGCACCAGAATATATCATGAATGAGGAAATGTATCCCATAATCGAATCACACAAAATCAGAGTGAGTATGCCATATTTCGTAATTTTTGATAGATTATAAACTTTAAAATTTAACTGTCTATACCACAGTATCATTCCTTCATCAATTGAGAAGTTTTGACTTAGATGAAATGTTTCTTTAAACTTTTTGGAAAAATAATCAATTACGAATTGGACTTTGTAAAGTGGGTCAGCGTTATGCAGTTTATTGTTGCTGTTGGAAAAATATAAAAATTATAATTGTCTGAATTGGTTGCAGGACATCGTTTTGTGAAATATCTATGTCTATCAACGGATTCGTTGACCAGTAATCATCTATCCTTGCTTTTTCAAAAATTCCATAAGGATAGCAAGCCAAAACCATTTTCTAAGTTTGGGTCTCGTAACGTCGACAAATTTGGCATTGTTTTGAATCCAGTTCTTGTATTGCAATTTTGACTGTAATACTTGGTAGTTTTGTTGCTAATATATTCAAATAGATCATTCCCAATATATAATTCTAAGATATCCACGGCGCTCTGTGTATCTTTGGGAAATGTGTGTGGACCTGGAGATCATTCGAATTTATTTTTGGTCCTTAGTAAATCATAGTCTGTCTGATTCATTCGAATCAGTTGGTAACCGTAGCGTTTGCCGAATTCTTCTTGGGCGTATTTCTATCTTCTGACTATTCTGCTTCACTTTCATTTTCTTATTACCACTGTCTTCTTTCCAATTGGCAAAGTCGTTTGGAAGATAAGACAAGAAGTCTGTGTATTCATAGTAAATAATTGTCATCTCTTTAGTCTGCCATGATGAATGTGCACAAGTACATACTTTAAAAAAAAGTTGATGTGTGTAACTTGGTGTTACCTAAACAAAACACCAACAGAATGAAAGTAACTAAAATGCTGTCAGTGGCCATTGCGCGATACTATGTTCATGACACCACTTAGATCAAGCAAAATCCAATATGCTAACAGCTTTCTCATTAGGAATATAAATGTCATTAATAGGGTTACATGATTCTGGTTCTGGATTCACAACAAATATTTATGAGTAACAATTTGGGCTCAGGGAATTTCTAGGAATCATATTACGTTTCACTTGGGAAACTGTTTCACATAACAAGGACGAATGTTCATGTTTTTATTTCCCTCAAACCTTTAGTAATAGCCTTTTAATGAACTTTAAGTGGATCAAAGCACTTGGTTCCTAAAATGTGGTTGTATTTCAGAATAGATTTCTTCTTGTAATACTCACATGCTGATGTTACAGAAGAACTTACTAGAAATTAAAACAAAGTTTGTCTAACTTCATCAAAGTCATTGACAATGTTCATGTTTTTTGAAACTGAACCATAAACTGTTTTGTGACACACTTCACTTGCTATATGTCCCAACAGACAACTGTTCATCCATGTTATTGCATTCCAGTTACTCTCATCTACATCTACATGACTACTCTGCAATTCACATTTAAGTGCTTGGCAGAGGGTTCATCGAACCACAATCATACTATCTCTCTACTATTCCACTCCCGAACAGCGAGCGGGAAAAACGAACACCTAAACCTTTCTGTTCGAGCTCTGATTAATTACAAATTACACACAGAACAAAGCGCATAACACATTCTACCCTCTCGGTGAAGTATGTACATCCACTCTAACAAGGGTTCAGAACAGACTGACTACAACAATGCCACACCCAGCAGTGATGTACTTCTACAATGCCACACCCATGTAAATGGGCATTTTTATTACCATAGAACAAAAGCAAAAGCTCATATTGTTTAATATTGCATTATTAAAAATAAATAAACTACATAAATATGGGTGTTAGTGTTAACTAAATATATTGTTTCGCTGCACTAAAATTTAATTGTGAAATAAACCATTTAAATAGGCAACAGCCAACGATCATTTGTAGAGTAATGTGAATTATTTCCTCATTTTCAAAATTCATTCTTGTTCAGCCAGATATCAATGTTGAAATTTTTACAGTATGTTGCTATCATGTAGGTGTGCAAACTGTGCAAAAATCATTTTTATATTCAGCTGCACCTGACATAACTAACCCCAAACATTAGAAAAAAATGAAAATTTTCAAATTTCAAAAATTCATAAAATGTTAAGGAAACATTTGTTAGTGTTCTTGCTCTATATGAGACTAAGGGTGTAAGATATCTAACCATGGGAAAATATAAATTCTTATAAATCACACCTTGTTACTTTTGGGCCTAAAAAATGGATTTTTGAAAATTTGGGTACCAAACTTTGGAGGTCATTTTGACTGATTATTTTTTAATTTTGGGTATTTTGTGTAATAGACAATCATGTCGATTGCAATGTTGTAACTTAACCCACTGCAGAGATATTCAAATTTTCACTAATGTCTCCAGACTTAAAAATCGTCGCACGCCTACAAATAAAATGGCCGCCATCCAGTAAAGGTGCAAGATAAATTATTTAAAAAAACTGTTTTGAACTTCTCAAATATAGGGCAATCTCATATTTAAAATATTTAAAAATGGTAAAGCAACCACTTCATATGAACTAAACCTACTAAAAGTCCACTGAAGTAGGTTGCTCACTGAATAAAGGAACTATTGACGACGCGACCTGTTTAAGTTGATTGAAGAATTTCCAAATATTCCAGGATGCTCAGACATATATGATAATGACTTAGACAGTTTGATTCTTGATGAAATTATCACGGGTTGTCTGCAGCCAGTAATGGGCGTGACGAAGTTGACTTCAGATTAACATGTAGAGGCAACAAGATAGGAGTCCAGTTACAATGCTGTGCAGAAACTAAGTTGGCTAAATAATGCCTGCATGTTCATGGTGCACATAAATGAAATAAGAATCTGGCTCAAAATAAGCCAACTTACTATTTTGATGTGTGGAACTCATTGGTCTCAATCCCAGTGACAGTACGTGACCCAATGTAAAACATTTGTATTCACATGAAATTAAGTATAACATATGGTTGTGATACTTATTGTCATCCTTGTTTATTTCTGGATGATATAGATTTTCTGTGATCTGTTTGACCTATGTTCCCTCTTGGACTGGTTACTTGGGGGTTTTACTGGACCTATTTGAATGGGGTCAGCTGTAGCATGAATGGTACTGACAGAATGATTCTGTTTTTCACAATCTGAAGTTCATTAGTTTGGAAACAAATAAAGTATGTTGCTTATATGTGTCAGATTGGCTGCTTGGAATTGATGGTGAAACTAATAAGAGTCTTACATTCACTAATGAACATTAGTTAAGGTTGTTATAATTAAACATCCTAGTTTCTAGTTGTGATATTTATACAAGTAATGCCCTCCAGCTTTTGTTTTTCTTCTTATACTTTCCTCTGGTATTCTTTAGCTGTCTCCTTCCTTCAGTTGATGCCACTGTACTATTCCTTGCCATTATTATATGGGCTTCTTATTGCTCTGCATTTAGATTTATTCTTAGCCTAGTCATTCTAAAACTATGCAACTTATTTTTCTTGTTTCTCTCATGCTTATGGTAATTGTACTAAAATCTCCAGCAAATTGTGCCCTCAAGAGTTGAGCTTCTTCAAATATTGCTCTCATGTTTGATATTTCTTCTTTTGGGCTTTGTTCCAATCTTCCACTCAAACATTTTGAATGTCTCATATTTTTATTAAGTATTCATCAAAATGTAATAATTTTCAAATTTTGCACATTTTTTGTAGATTTCAAAAGTTACCAACTGTATTGTGTATTCATCTTGTACCTAGTATTACTTCCCTTTTTTATTACCTTGCTAAAAGAACTTTGTGAATAACAGGGCATAATTTTAGTTGGAGGAATATGAAAAGTGTAGTTGGAAAAGCAAATGTTAAGATGTCGAATCACTTGCTGATTAGTTACTGTTACTTGTTTGCAGTAAGCAATTTGTGCTTCATGAATGAAATGCTGAGGTAGGAAGTGGAGGTAATTCAAAGCAGTTATCATTAGCTGATGAGAATATGATAAAAATGATTATGAAGTAAAGCTGACCAGTCTGCAATTTACTGGGTCTCCATATTGTTCATAAGCTTTTTACAATTAATACACAAATACTTTTCTAGTGAATGGAACAGTAAATTTATTACTAAAATAGTAATGCAGAATCCATATTTTAAAACAGTTATTTTCTTAAAATCTAAAGCCTAAGTTTTGATGGGGCTGTAAGTTGTTCTCAGGAATTTAAATTTGTGTGTATAATGGGTAAGATTTTCAACATAAACCCATTATGTCCATAGCGGCTGTGGAATCAAATATAAAAAAGTTAACCCTCTAGGATCCACAACAATTAATTTAATTGTAGGTTGTTCTCAGCAGAGTATTGTTTACAGTTTCCAATATGTTGGAGGACAAATGTACAACTTTTAGGTTTTTCAGTTTTGAGTCCCTTATTTACAATGCAGTACACATATGTAACATCAGGATTCAAGGTAACGGTATTGGCATCAGTAAGGAAAGTATATAATCACAGTTTTGTGTTCTGAGTTTTTTATTACAAAAGCTCATGCAATAATGTAACAATGAACATATTTACATACATTTCTTTTAGTAGTGGAATCTTCTGAAGCAGTTTTCGTCTTTGTCGAAGCACAGAAGAACTTTGCGTTTTTGGCACTGAACAAAAGTATTGTTTAACTCGCAATTTTTGCTCTTTCTTGTTGTGGTATTCCACCTTTCGGGATTTTAGCACTGGAGTTGCTGTAGCAGCAGTTTTTTGAAATTTTTGGGCTTATCTTCAATACTTGGACATCCCCTCTTGACCTATGCACTTGAGAGATTAGATTGAATCTGTCAGAGAAACACTTTTTTCAGACAGGGCCTTGGAGTCTTCTCTATATTTCAGCCAGCTATTGACTGCATCTATTGTTGTGTGCCAGAAGTTATACAAATACCGTCTTCTGGATTTTATGGGATATTTGTTTAGTAATGTCATCATATCATGAATATCTACTCTTCCCCTATTACAATTGTACATCTGAACAATGGATGGTCTTGGTACAGGAATATGTTCTTTCTTACTCCTATCCCATCTTTTTGCCATGTCCTTTGGCTCTACACTAATTAGCGAAGATAACAATGTAACTCTTTGTTATATCATTTCACAGTGATGAATTTGCCTGTTGTCAACTTGTGAAGCTATAGTACTGCGTCCTTGTGCTTTCATCTGCGTTTAATTACGAAGAATGGTGTGCTTGAATCTTTCAGCTCGTATTGTGCCTGTATAATATATACCCCTCATCCGTAGGCTCTCAGCAACATATGATGTGAAGAAATTATCTGCATGAACCCTAACAAAGTGATTGTCTTCCAAGGCTGCTGTTAGCTTCGTCACAACATTGTAACAATTGTACCTTTCCCAGGTACATGCTTTGTTGCCTTAGAAGCTGAACCTTTGTAAACTTCTAAATCGTACAAATATGCTGAGGAACCAGCTCTAGCCCACATTTTGAATCCCATCTTTTTGGCTTGTTTTGTATATATTGTCAAAAACGATCCCTTTGAAAGGGATCATTATTTCAACACACTGATTCCACTTAAGCAGTTTTCTCAGACAAGCTTGAGAACAAAGTAAGCCAAGGCAAAAATATCACAGAACCATCTCTGCCCTTAACTACACCCATCACACTTAGCAAGTTAAAAGTTTGTCTGTGGCACTTCAGTGCATCAGCATTCTCATGTTTCGTCACATCACACAAAACATCTGCTAGCTACTGCCCAGTTTGTGTTATGACACATTGAAGATGGACTGTTATATTTTTTTACTGTAATAACCATTTGTGCATAGTTCCATTCACAATGTATGCCTGGAAATTTCAGGTGACTGAAATAACTGAAGTTCCTATAGAGAAAAAATTATCATTGATAAGACATTACTCATCCTTGGCCCATATTGATTAGGATTTATTAGGGGCACACTTCTTAAGCTGCAGCAAATGGTAGACTATTCTCTTAAGATGACAAGCCGAGTTGATATGTTACCAAATCAGACCTCTTCTTCGTGATGTCTTGTCATGAGCCCATCCCAGCACTGTCGAGCCTCCACATAAACCCATCTTACTGGGCTCATTCCATACTACTGACTAAAACATATGACACTTCATTGCCATTGCTTAAATTAGATGTAGACGATAGCACAACTGACACCAGTTCCACACACCATCTACAATGTGACCAATGTGCTCTTTTAAGAAGGTGGATGATATTATTTTATCCCTTAATCTTAGGATGGCATGAAAATCTAACTTTTCAGAAATTGAAGGGCTGTTGAGCCTGAGACAGACATTAATATTAGAATGGAGACAAAATGAACAGCAGAAAAAGAAATAGAACAGCCAGGTAGTGCAGATATACTCAAAGGGGAAGGGAGAGTAAAGGTTTAAGGAGGCAAAAGCAAACCTTCATGAAATAGCAAGTTTATAGAAATTTGGTCTTCGAGAAAATAAACTGCTCAGATTATTAAATTCTTGCCAATGATGTTCTGAACAACTGATGCTGGAAGGAAAGATTGAGATAAGTGTGATGGGGGGGTATGCAGTAAAATCATGGCTGTGTTGTATATTTTGTGATAAGTATTGTGGTATCATCTGGTGTTCCCTTTCATTTTCACTGGCAATGTAGTGGGTGCCATGCTTTTGAACGAGGGTGAGTCAATTATTATCCGCAAAATAGTTGCAAAATTTTATTGCAATCAAATAGGAAACTTACAAGAACATAATTTTTCGGCAGTCTCCTTGCGTGTCAATGCACTTAGTCCATTGTTGTAAAAGCTTCCTGATGCCCTAAAGAAAGGTGATTCTCGGTTGAGCTGCGAGCCTAGAGTGCACTGCTTCTTTCACTGATTCGTCAGAGGCAAATCTGCAGCCACTTAATGCCTGTCTGAGTGGGCCAAACAAATGATAGGTAGGAGCAGCGAGATTGGGACTATATGGAGGATGATCCAGTACTTAAAATTTGAGTTTCTGGAGCGTTTCAGCAGTGTGGCCAGAACTATGTGGACGGGCATTGTCATACAACAGCACAACACCTTTTGACAGCAATCCTCAGTGTTTCCTTCGGTTTGCAGGCTTTAGCATCTCGCTGTAACATTCACTGTTTGTTGTTGTGCTCCTTTCCTCATAATGTTCCAATACTGGACCTTGTGCGTCCCAAAAAACCGTAAGCATCTGTTTTCCTGCGGACAGCTGGGTCTTCAACTTTTCCTTGCATGGCGAATTTGGATGTATCCATTCTATATTCTGCCGTTTACTCTCTGGCTCATAAGGAGGGATCCACGTTTCGGCAACAGTAATGATCCTGTCTAAGTTGTTATCCCCTTCATTACCATAGTTACCAAAATGTTTTTTGCAGATGTCCAAGTGTGTGTGTTTATGCAACTGTGTGAGTTGTTTTGGGACCCATCTTGCACAAACTTTCTCAAATCCAAGTCTGTTGTGGATAATTTCGTTACATAACACCATATGACATAAGTGAATGAAAATAAGCAAAGTAGACTAATTTACGTGTCGAAATATCACTCACTTTAGATACTGTTGAAATAGTGAAAATGGCAGTATTAAGTCTTTGAACAAGAAGGATCTTTCCATGACAGCTTACTATCTATCTGAACACCTAGGAATTTGAACTGTTCAGTTTCACTAATCATATGCCCGTTCTGTGAGATTAAAACGTCAGGTTTGGTTGAATTGTGTGTTAGGAACTGTAAAAACTGAGTCTTACTGTGATACAACGTTATTTTATTTTCTACAAGCCATGAACTGAGGTCGTGTACTGCTCTACTTGAAACTGAGTCAATGTTGCACACAACATCCTTTGCTACCAAGCTAGTGTCATCAGTAAACAGAAATATTTTAGTTACCCATAATACTAGAGGGCATATCATTTATATAAATAAGGAACAGGAGGGGCCCCAACACTGATCCCTGGGGCACTTCTCTTTGTATTTTACTGCATTCCATTGTCTTGTATATGCGTGTATTGTAGTTATTTCTTCTACCTCTAGCATTAATCATTGCTAATATATGGTCAAAATAGATCTGCAATAAATTCAAATTCTTTGCGATTGATCACTGCATTCTTCCATTTGTAACTTTAATCAATATTAATACCAAATTTGTCAGTCAGTTAAAAGTGCTGACAAGTAAACCATACTAGGCAGAACTGAACTGGTTGTGTTGCTGAGTCCACAGGAAAGAACTGTGTGTGTGTGTGTGTGTGTGTGTGTGTGTGTGTGTGTGTGTGTGTGTGTGTGTGTGTGTAGTATCTGCTTGGTTCCTGCCAACACAGTTTTCTCTCTCTCTCTCTCTCTCTCTCTCTCTCTCTCTCTCTCTCTCTCTCTCCCCCTCTCTCTCTCACATGATTTTTCAATATTAGACTAGGTGTTGCATTTTATGGCCAATTTTCTTACACGGTTCTTTAAATTTAATAACCTCAGGTTCAAGAAAATTTGCAGCATTGGAGATTAATTTGATTTTCAAGGATTACAGTTGTTCTCACATGCTGACTGTAAGCTGACAGTTACCTCTAGATTTAATGAAAAGTGGTGTGCATGTAGCAAGATAGGGTCTTAAAATTACCAATATCACCTGTGGTCAAAATACGACCAACCCCTTCCCCCACCTCAGCTTTTTGTCTTCATCAGGCCTGTTAGTGTTCTCCTTTGAGGCCTAACCTGGAACAAATATAGTTCCTGTATAATAAGGGAAATAGTAGGTATTCATAATGATTGACATTAAACATCAGAAACTTAAGCACAAAATTTGAAGTGTGTGCAAATGAACAAAGTTAGTTCCTTCACTGTTAGACAAAAGTAAGAGGGAAAAAATGCCAATCAACATTCTCTGTTGCCCCAGGAGGCTTCGTGACTGTGATTTTCTGTGACCCACTACTTGCAATGACCTAGCAGTTAAGTCATTGTAACTGTCAGGTTTGAGTGTATTACTGCAAATGAACTATCTGCAACATTTTAACCCTTTAACTGCTCTGGACGTGTTAACGCGTGTGCCTTTGTACCTGTCCCTGTGTGCTCTGAACGTGTTTACGCGTGCCACCAGTCCTTCTACCTTGTACTTTGAATGCGTCTATGCCTAGACATGTTTCAGAGTACCAGGTAGGACTACTGGTGGTGCGTGTAAACATGTTCAGAGCACACAGGGACAGGTACAACGGCACACGTGTTAACTTGTCCAGAGAAGTTACAGGGTTAACATAAAAATAGGTAGAAAGCAATTTCATGAAACATTGTTACTTTTGTATGTCATTTTCACAATAGCACCTGTTGGTTACATGGAGTAGAAGTTGGTAGAAGTGCGATGGACAGAGGAAAGCTTTGCTTGTATTGTCTACTTCCTTTGCCCTTCTTAACAGCTATGCTCACAAGATGCACCCCTCCCCCACCTGATTCCCCCCCCCCCCCCACATCTATGGCATAGCTTTTCCAAATGGTGTGTTTTGTTGGCTTCCTTGTTCAATTAATATTAAAAAACTGTGTCATATATTCATATTATATTATACTTTGTGGTGGCAGGAGTCAGTGTACCATATGATGCACTAGTGATATACCAGTCTGCTGCTGTTAATCATTTAATCAGAGGTTTTAAAGTGAGAGCAGGCATTTCACCCACAAACTGATGTTGCTAACTAAGTGATAGCAATAGTTTTTTTGTAGTTTAATTGCAGAAACATTTGTCATGTGGAGCTTATCACCAGGCTTGCATACTTTGGGCAGAGATCAGTTAGGAATTTGATGTGGTGTTGACTGAACACAGTGGTGACACCACAAAGTATTGTTACACACTTGTCTTGTTACATGCACACCAATCACAATATGTGCAAAGCAATCTTCAATTTGTAGCAAAAACACACAGTAATTTTGATCAGTTGAGAAAGGCTGCCACCCTCAACAAGAATCCAGTTTGCCTCCTGCCCCCCATAGTAAAGTTGAATCTAGTGATTTTGTTGCATGTGAATGATGCCTGATACTGATTTTTAGAGGGGATGGAGGGAAGAATTGTAACCAAAGGATCAGAGAATGTGATTTCTCCGTTCATGGAGATCATAAAAGGGCTCAGTGAAGCACACCAGTGTAAAATACATTAGCAATCCTTTATCTGTAAATTGTCAGAAGAAATAAAACATGTACTCTTGCACAAAACACCATGAAGCTCTTGCTGTCAGGAATGTTCCAGTGGCATGTAAGAAAAATTGGTTGCCCTGCGAGAGATGTCTGTAACGTACATAATAGTTTAGATTGTTGTACATCTTAAAACAGCAGCTCTTATTGGCCACAGTCATGTTTGTGTAGATATTGCATTTTATGAAAAGTATTGAAGTATTATAACAATGCTTTAGTTGTAAGTAATAAATTGTATAACACAGCAAATGGGGAAAACTGTCTAAAGTAGTAATATAGAAGGAAATGTTGGAGCTATGTGGCTTTTATGATTAAAGTCTGAACTGTTATTTGCCTTTTCATTTATGCTCATATACTTCGTGTGTTGATTATGAAAGTTGTATGCAGTAGTTACATTTTTATGTCCAGTGTGAGTAATGAAATTATTTTGTATTAAAAAGTAATAAAAATACATATTACTGTGTACACAATTGAAATATAAAAGTAATTTTCTTTGAAATTTTTTGCATTCACTTTAGCATAAGAAGGGAATATGTCTTGTGGAACAGTATGTCACAGGACTGTATTAATACACAATGCAGGTTCATTTTTTCCCCTCTATTGTAAAACCGTTAATGGTTGAATGAATTTATCATCCTCCTCCCACAAAGAAGTTACGTTCTAGAAAGTTCACATCATCTCAAATAATACTGAATAATATTTTAGGATTGGAAAAATGGTTCGAACTAGAATTCATCTGTTCTCCCAAGGCACAATTACTTACACTGAGGCTTCAGAACAGCTGTAATTTGCAGTGATGTGGACTGCACAGTGTGTTGGCAGATGGTACCAATCTGTAACTATTCCTGACGACAGACCGTTGACATGATTATATGAATATTGTTCCCGGCATTTGGATTACTTGCAGTCCTTTCAAAAGGCTTCCTGAAAACTATCACACATCACTCATGTATCAGCAGCAATGTAACTAATCACCATAGTTCAGTCCTTTTCTCCTAGCTGTATATAGCTAAGTAACTTTGGTGCCGGGAATCAGTGAAGTTTCTTGCGTGTAGTTTTGAATATTTTGGAGTGAACACTTGGAAGTGGTTGAGAGAAACTAGCATTGATGTCCTGCACCATTTCTCACCTCTTAGAGGAAAGGAGTTCTACTTACTGACTTCGGGTTGAAATTCTCTTCAGAATTCATTGCAGATAAAAATATTTGCCACTACCAGTAAATCTACACGACAGTGTGTTCAAGGTATCTGTGAAATTATTGTATGTTCTTAATATGATCATCATCTTTACTTTATAAAGTAATCTCACCCCATTCTCTTTAGTAGTTTCATGTTACACATGGAAAACAATACACTTCAGCTATTGGCTCTGTCAGCTCTGTGGATACCCTTTACTAAGTTTCAGCTTTCCCACTTTGCCTTATTCTATACAGATAATAATAGTCTTTGAGCTCATTTCTTCAACGCTGGGTAAATGGTATTTGACTTGAATTATTTCTGATAGGAGCTTTGCAAGAGCTGTCGTGGAAGTTTATCAGTTACAAAAAAATATATGTAATAAGTATTTGTTGTGGAAAGCAAAAACATTGTCATTTTAATTTTTGTTGCTCCTTAACAGTGGTGTTGGGCTCTTTGATTTTCCATTGTCCCTTGGTTACATTGCACCAATGAGGATATTATTGAAGTGACATGGGTTTTACATGTGTAATTTGTGCTTAAATCTGTGTTAACTGATTATAGCTTTTCACATCCCTGCGAAGAAATATGAATAGAGCAAGCTCGTGTAGTAAAACAATATTTGGGATACAGTCTGGAGTCGAGTGCTTTCTTAACTAAAGCTCTTTGGCCTGCTTCATATTGTGAAGTTCCAAAATTTACAGACTTACTCAAGTAGTGAAACTTCAATTTCGTGCAGTATCTTATAGAAACTTCAGATGGATTGTTATATAAATATAATACTAACAGGCGTGGCTGGTGTGTGCGTGCGTGCGTGCGTGTGTGTGTGCGTGCGTGCGCGTGCGTGTGCGTGTGCTCATTACAGTATTTCAATATTTGGTGCAGTGGTTGTGGACAAGAACACAAACATTCCACTACTTCCCAGAATTTGAGACTTTTCTCAAAATTTTGAGACTTTGATGCTTTTTTGCTCATGTTTGTTTAAACTATATGGTTGCAGCTTATGTTTTTACATACAATTTCTTGCATGTGTTCAGAAAGTTCTTTCCATAGAAGAGGTTTTTCCATTGTTAAACTGCTTGTTGGGACTAAACCACATGTCACTGAATTAGGTTTATGTATGTTATACCAAATTATGTAATATTTAGGACAATTTCTGATTGCATAGTGTGGGTTTCTTTCCTTAGAACACTATAAATATAATTTGAACCATCACTTCACTGCAGAGTTCACATAAATCATTCTTATCTAAGGACTGTCTTATTTGGAATTACTTTGGACTGCACGTTGTCAGGCACAGGCGGAGACGGAGAGAGGATGAGGTTTTAGTGACAGGGAGGACACCAGCTGTGGTAGGAGTGGCGAAGCCTGCATCCTCAGGGGGGAGCCCCCAGCCCGTGAACAGGGAAACACTCAGTGTGAATGTGAGAACTGCTCAGTTTGACCTCGAGGCCACAGCATTCCCACCACTTCCAGGGCTGGAAGCTGTGACTGGAACTGCCACCAAAACTGTCGCGTCTGTTGAAACGACGCATGCTGAGACGTCAAGTTCTCATTGGGAAAACAGGTAAATTGATTTCTGTTACATGCGAAAAGTGTGTAGCATTGCACGATTGTGACACCTGCACGTTGATAAAGTGGACAAAGTTGTCATATGTATGCAGAATAAGTGTTGGTCCTTATATGGGAGTTCTTCTGTAATAGCATTTGTGTATTCTTAGGTAAAGACTGTTGAATTAAGCTGGATTCATGGCTGCAATTAAGGTACAGCGTACCAATATCGAGATTTTTTTTTTCTCTCTTTATAGTAATGAATTTGATGCTAACAGTTGTCCTAAATTAGTAAGATACTGTAGGATTATTTTTTAAAGTTGTGGCTTTAAGCATGTGTGCGTTGCTTCACTGCTTGCAGTGATATTTTGCTATAATTTCTGTGCACTGCATGTTTCATAATCACATGTTCATAATTTGCACTAAATGTTTGTGAATTGGTGCTGTTTTCATGTGTTAGCTATGCTGTTAAAATTTTATAAGTCTAGGCTTGTTACCCGTCTTTGTGCTCACCCACAAGCTTTGTGCTTCGTGAAGTTTGTGTTGCCTGCAGGTTGTCATGGTTCAGAATTCTGTAAATCCACAGCTCTTAGGCATGCTACACAGCTCGTTAAAGAACAGGGGGAAAAAACTCATTTATGTCTTTGTGATATAGTGTAATCGACTTGTCAGTTGGAGTTAGCCTTTAATTTGAAAAGTAGACTTCACATAAAAATGGTGCAGGTATATAGTTTCTGTGAAGGTGCCAAACTGTAATGTTGTAATAAAATATGTTCAGTTGAGTGAAGTAGTTCATAACAGTTGACCTAGAGAAATACACATTACATCCTTGACATTCCACAACATACTAATATTTTTTGGGTTGTCACTCATTGTTTACCCAGTTAAATTAGATTGTTATGTAATGAGTTCTGAGCTGTGATAAATATTGAAAACTTCTGTTTTAAACTTAGATTCTTTGTTAGACAATTTGATACTGGCCAGGTGCATTGTTAGTGTGTTCATCAAGCTGCAGCATGCTGATCTGGATCATATTGCAAAGTTTCATTAGAGAAAATCATTATATGTGACTAACACTCACTCACTCACTGTGTGTGTGTGTGTGTGTGGGGGGGGGGTCGCAAATGCTCTGTTGCAATGTGCTGCTGCTTGGTGGTAATAATAATAATAATAATAATAATAATGTCGTCAAAATTAGTGACCAGCAAATTCCTTCCAATAAAATAAGCAGATGAAAATACAGCTTTCAAAAATGTCAGATTAACATTAAAATTTTACCCTTTCAGTATATCTTTAGATGGGGATCAGTATTTATCATCACATATTTGGTAGCCATACAAGACCACTGAGTACATTTAAAAATACAGAGGAGAGATGAATGTGATTTGCCTTAGCTGTTAAGATTTGTGGAATAATTGATGAAAGTTCACCTGCAGAAATCCAATCCACAACATATTGAAATTATTTTGTACTACAGGGTGATTCACGAAGGTATGCAAATATTTTAATATTTTACTCTAAAAGTAAACCTAAAGAAAAAATTTCATATAAACATACCTCTGCAAATCTTTAGCTAAGATTAATGAAATATTTTGTTTGAAATGCAGGAACTTCGCTAATATGGAGCAATTGCAAAACTGTAAGAGGTTAAAGTAAAACATGATTTCCATTTATTTTGTTGTTATTGGCCTGGTGAATCTAATAAAACATATCAGGCATGTATCTGCAGTAGTTTTCCAAAACATCCATAGAAGCAAAGACATAATGGTTCGTGCATTCGGAATCCACTTAGTTGGTTAACATATGCAATATTTGAATTGCAGCCATAGCATTACCATCACATTTGCCATAAATAAACACCATATCTGTGTATTCCTATGTCTCAAATTTGAAAGGCATCCCCATTTCATAAATCTATAAACTAAAACAGTTACTATGTGGTTTCACTTGAATACACTGTTGTTCTTTCACGGAACAATGCAGCGGACCAATAACAACCAATTAAATTGAAATCTTACTTCACTTTAACCTCGTACAGTTTTGCGGTGGCTTCATATCAGTGAAGTTGCTAAATTTCAGGCAAAATCTTTTATTAGCTGTAACTGCGTAGCAAAACATTTGTGGAGCTATGTTTATATCAACTTTTTTCTTTAGTTTTACTTGTACAGTAACATATTAAAATGTTCCCATATCTTCGTGAATCGCCTTGTATAATAGTAAACTTATTGTCAATTGGGATGTGAACGAGAGAGAAATTAAATTGTTAGTAAATTTTGATAGTTCCTTTGCTCATGGAATAAGTACACACAACAAACTGTGCCATTATGTTGAATGTGTAAACTTGCGTGCAATACCTGTCTGTAGTTAGTTTAAAATAATTTTGTTTTGTCATGTATGCAGAAAAGCATTTACTTTTAGAATCTGATTTCACATACTGCATGGAATGGCATTGTGCCCTGCACCATTTTTATGTGGCTTCTGTACCTAAACATTCCCTCTTCATTGCGTTGTGAGCCCCCTTTCTGTGGGCAATCTTGTGCATCATGCAAGTTACAGTTCATACAAACTCTTGAAATTATTTGCACTGCAGGCTGTCTGATGTCGTTAAGGGGACAGCAAAACCTAAATGCCAGGCTGGTGGTACGAATGGCAGTGGGAAGGAGAAAGAAAGCAGCAGTATATCACCCCGCGGTCTCTCACCAGTGCCCACTGTGCCTCCTGCGCCTTCCACTTCTCCAGCACCTGCCTGTACACCTTCGCCAGTTGCAGTTGCTGTGGCAGTAAACACTGAAACAAAGTCATTGCCCTCGCCCCCACAACTGCATGGCACTCAGCATGAGCGTGAGGTGAAAGATGTTGGCACGGGTAGTGACACTGCATTGAGCCTGGTCACTCTCACACCACCTTCTTCCCCAGATAAGTAAGTCAGTTACCTAATTCTGAAAGTCTTTCCACACCACAAATTTTTAATCTAATAGATACACGTACCTTTGCTTGTATTTCTTCCTTGTTAAAAACTTCTTAATTTTGTACATAACAAATTAAATTTAATCTTTAACATTAAAAATGTTTCCTTTGCTTTTGTCTCAAAATTTGCAAAGCTCTTACCTAGTTTCAATCATGTTAAAATGCTTTCTCTCTTAATGTGTTTTTGTAGTGCACTATAATGTAAAAATATTGCTTACTAACAGTGTGTGTGTGTGTGTGTGTGTGTGTGTGTGTGTGTGTGTGTGTGTGTGTGTGTGCGCGAACCTGCACATAATTTTTTGAAAATCCAGTTATGTTTGTAACAATACTCATTTAACTTCCAGCTGAATAACACCACCATGCATGTAAAGTAACCCTTCTTCTGATAGTGTTGTCCCAGTTAGGAATGAGTCTTTAAATAAGTGACCTGCACATGTAGCTAAACTTAAGTTACTATGATTCTTAGTACATACACGCTTATCATGCAAACCTGCAGGCAGCAGTAGAACATTAACATATAGTATGCTGTTGCTGTTGTATGACCTGATAAAAAAATCCAGTGTGATATGTCCCAACAGTTTTATCATAATTTGGCAAACTGTTTATGTGGACAGCTGAATAAGAAAGACAAAAATTGCTTAGCGTTTAGAAGAGTTGTCTTTCAGATGTTCTGTGACAAAGCAATGTACATGGGTACTCACTGTCCCCGTATGCTGCTGCCGGACTGCTGCTCAGCACCTCCACAGTTTTATCAATGCTGATCTGTACACCTGTACATAGTGAACACTATTTTATACGTATATGTGCAGTAAAACTCTTGCAGCAAGATCCAGGGCCAATGAAGGCTTATGTCCACTGCTGTGAGTAAATGCTTAGTTATTGGTAAAATTTTGTATTATACTGAGGTAGAATAACTTACTCAAGAATGTGCTTAAAATGTCATGCTGCTGAACCAAGTGCCCGTAAATGGGTGAAGAATGTTTTAAGTGTGTAGATCAGTTTGGTTATGAAAATTTCAATAAGTCATATTTTGAGTGTGTTCAGTGGAAGAGCAATGAAATTGTTACTTTTATTTGTTAAATGGATATTGTATTACATGTTTCTTTTTCACTTACAGCTGTTACATTAAAATTAAATGTGCTGTAACCCATCATATAGAAGTCCTTAGTGCATTGTGATTGCAGTGAAAAATTGTATTTGTTGGAATAATTTTATTCACACCAAGGTTTTGTATTTCCTGCTCAGCATCTTCTGGATGGTCAGTTTGGATGTTTAAATCAGGTGTGCACGTTTCAGCTGCAATGTGTTTTAGTATAATGCAGTACTGCAGAAAGTTTTGTTAGGAAATATTAATATAACCACATATAGTTCCCATGTATGGGAAATCTGTGTCAAAGCATGCTACATAAATGGGAAACAAAGAAGATAGGATAAAATAGTGTGTATGAGAGTTTGAGGTGTATGCTGCCCATAACAAAAACTACACTACATCATAGATAGGGTTCTTCTGACAAATGGGACTGTTGGCTGCCATTCTAATACAGCCAGTAGTTTGGCAGGATTTTGTTACTTCTCAGTCCACCATTTACAAGACATTGTTACCAATTTAGTTGGTCAACATGCTTTGACAGTCATGTCTTCAGAATCATAAATATGTCATCAAACCAATATGGTGGGGTGGGAGGGGCAGTGGAGGAGATCATTCTGAAGTACTGTGATTGAGTAGTAATTGAGAATGTGGCCCTTTCTGTTGAAATCAGAAGTAAAACTTGCCTTTTGTGCATATTGTAGTACCAAATAAGTGTCACCTACACCTCTTGACAAAGTATGATCACTACTACATACAATACATAATGTCCAAGCAGTTTACAGATGCTAAGCAGCATGCATTGGTGGAGTTTGCAAGTGTTAATTGCTGCTTGTACTGTTAAGTTTGTGAATGGTGATTTTACCTAGTTCATTAATATAACAGGTGTGTGTTGGCTGCTACTTGGTACCTTTAAAATAATGTGTGCTGGTAATGATGAAGTGCCATTTTTAACATGTTATGAACCTACATTCTTGAAAATGGATTTATCTCAAAATATTTTTAATTCTTCTTAATTACGTATTCAAAAATTTTCTTCAGTTTGTTGTGCAGAACCAAAGACAGACTTAATCACAGTAATGTGTAACATTACTAACACTCCTCTGTAATTTTAGGACAGTTCCTGTTGTCAAATGTATGGCAGACAAATCAACAAAGACTGATGATACCCTCCTGAATGGTGACAATTCGTGTGGGGTTGCTGGTGTGAATCTCCGACCAGATTCGGGAACAGCTTTCAGTACGAAACAAGGAACGGTGATGTCTAATTCTACAGCTGCAGTACCAGTCACAAAGCATGTGCCGACAACTACAAATGCAGCCACCATGACAAGTGCTGTGGTTGTGACTGATACAGTAGTCACGCCTGCCCGCCAATGTCCGCCAACTGTTGTCACAACAGGCCTGCCACCAAACTCAATGGCAGCACCAGTAGCAAGTTCTGCATCTGTACCAGATACTTCTGCACCAACTTTGGCACCAGTCAATGCTTCACCAGTAAGTTAATTAGCTTGTTTTTGCACAGTATAACAGAGCAGCAGCATTAATAATTTTTATATTGTAGGGAAAGGCATTTCAGGTTGATAAAATGGGAAGTCCAGATTGGAATATAAACATATATCTGAAAAGGATAGATTTGTTACCACCGTAAAGATGACACCTTGTATTCCATGCAGGCACAATGAAGAGACTGTTGCACATTGAACTTTCAGACAAAAATTTCTTCAAAAAGCAAAAATGCGTGCTCATGCACTTACTGTCGTTAGTGGGGTGGGGGAGGGGAGGGATAGCTGGTTATGATGGTTGAAGTGGAGGGAAAAAGGTGTGCGCTACTCTGCAGAGTGTGCGTTGGATTAGTGGCAAGTGGGAGGACAAGAAAGCCAGGTGCAGCATTGTGAGGAAATGGGAGGGGTGGGGGAAACAGCAGAGGTGGTGACTGGTGGGGCTGTTTCCAGAGAGTGGTGCACGGTGAAGGTGAGGGGATGTGAATTTGAAGGTAGACGGGGTGGAAAATGTTTTGTGTAGGGCGTGGTGACAGGAAGTTACTGTAGATTGAGACCAGGTTGAGTTAGAGAGTGGAGAATGTGTTTTAAAGATAACTCTCATTTGTGCAGTTCAGAAAAGCTGGTGCTGGAGTGGAGGTTCCAGATTGTCCAAAACCAGTCCACAAATAAGATTCGACATACAATATGCCAACATGCACCCAATCCTCCCACTACTCCCAAGAACCAGCTGCAAAGGAGTGCCCATTAGTCGTCCAATACTGCCATGGACGAGAACAACTGAACCACATCCTTTGCTAGGGCTTTATCTGTAATTGTGTCCTGAAATGAGGGACATCATACTTTTAATCCTTCCCAATCCTCTTAGTGTTAAGTCACCCACCCAACCTTCACAACATCCTAGTCCATCTCTGCCACTCCCAAATCCTTCCTCTTCGCCCAGGGGTCACACCCCTGTGGAAGACACAGATGCAAGACTTGGCAAGTCCATCCACCAGCACTCCATTTTTCCAGTAAAGTCCCCGACTTGATCCTACCCCATCGGAGGAATAGAACACGGTGAAAGCAGCTATGTCGTATACCAGCTCTACCGCAATCATTGCGCAAATTTTTGTCGGTATGTTTACCAACCAGCAGTCTGTCTGGGTGAACGGCCACCTCCAAACTGTGGCCAAGAGCAAAGTTGACCACCTTGTGGCATAACATGCAGCTGACCATAACATGAGAGTTCAGTGGCTGCTTCGTAGCCAGGACCATCTTGATCCTCCCCTCCAGCAAGCAACAGCTTTCTGAATTGTACAGATGAGAGTTATCCTTATAATACATTCTCCACTCCCAAAATTATCCCAGCCTCAATCTACAGCAACCTTCTGCTCCCACACCCTCTACTTAACAATTTCAATCTCATGTGCCCTAGCTCCTTCTATGACTTCACGTCTCCTCACCCTCATTGTGCACTGCTATCTGATAATATACCCCATCTGTTCTCTCCCTTTCTGCTCCCCATTTCCTCTCCTACCATCCTCCTCCCTTTCCCACAACAATCAGACACTGTGCCTGGCAGCCTTGTACTTCCACCATTTAATCATTGCAAGCTCTGCCAGGCAGCACTCGCTTCTCTCCCACCACGCTCACTATTCCCTCCCCTTCCCTGCCCCTCTCCGGGTGGCTGCTTCTGTTAGATGCAGTTGCATTCTTGCTAGAGTTGTTGGAGATAATGGTAATCAGAACATTAGGAGTGTGTGTGCAACTCAATGTGTTACATTTTTGGTGAGTAGAAATCTATCCTTCTCATAATATTATTGATGTATCAGGATTAAACTTTGATGCATGATGCAGATGTACCCTGTGAATTAGATTGACAAATTGTGAAACGTAATAGTGTCATGCCTGTTCCATTAGTTACTTAAAATGGTGCTTTTCCTTTTATTCATTTTAGTGAAGTATGATTGTCTTCTTTGAAAGAAATGCCATTAGGGTGCTGAAAAACCACAAGACCGCAAAAAGAACAGTTACTTATTAGTTTCTTTTATAGAACCTAGATTTCGCACATAAGTAGAGATCTTGATGAAAGGATTAGTCAGAGGTACACCACCGTGTGTTCTTAAGTGGTGCATTGGTCTACATGTTACCTGCTTTCATCAAGCTGAAAGTTTGTAGGCTGAGTAAAACAGAATTCACTAGAGTTATACTCACATTAAAGTTTGATCTGCAGAAGTTTCTAGCCATATAGAGCAATTGGAGTGGTTCACATTGCCTCCTGGCAGTAAAAAAAAAAAAAAAAAAAATTGTGCTGTTAAGTGTAAGCAGCATCATCTACTTACTTGTGGTATTCTATATATGTATGATCACTGGTCTCCTTCCAAGACCAACCACTGTGAAAATGTGACAGACAGTAAATGGCACCATCATGTTGCATGCTGCACAACCAACGATATTAACAGCTGCTTTTAAATTTGAGCTATTTGTATTTCGAAAACACCCCAATCCCTTCAACAAACACCAGCTCTAAAGAAGTATGCAGGTAGGGAAACATGCCCCCCTGCACATGACTTAACTATGTTCCTGCAATCCTGTGGCCCAAACCTCTGCTGCTCCCAAACCAAGGCTTCTCTTCCCCATTCCTAACCTTATCTCTCCCTTTTTCAGGCGAGATTTATTTTGCTTAGTTTCTAAGCGTTATCGTTCACCAATTAAATTCATTTCTACTGGTGTTAAGCATAATTATTTTTATTGCTATCTTTTTAGCATTTATAATCAGATAAGATTCTGCATTTGATCAGGCATGAAATTGATGTCCTGCCACTTCGGGCAATGCACTGCAAATTGCACTTGGTGTACTGCTCACGCACCAACTCATAGTCCAGCACACAACTTTTAACATGTCACGTATGCCATGGCAGCATATATGCTGTCATTTTTATAAGACTGGTTTCAGTATAACAAAAATCTTACAGGTTGAAACGGCTTGTGCTACGACACGCCTCAGCTATGCACAAGTAGCGCAGCACAACAAAGAAAAACTAATGCAGCGTGATAAGCAAAGCTCAGAGCAGCAAGAAAAAGAGAGAGAGAAGGAAAAGAAGAAAGATACACAGACAAGTAGGGGCGCGCAGCATAACGATTCTAGAGGTGAGTTTGCAAAGCCATTAAATTGTACTCAGATTGAGTAATTGAATCTTTGTGAGGTGATTGTACTTTGCCTGGAGCAGAATGTGAAAATTAGTCAAGCTCGATGCTAGGTTTTTGTGTTTTTTTATTTATTCTTTTAGCAACTGTGCTCACTTATTTACCACTACTATGCAGATGTATTACACATAATTAATACTGTATGAAATGCTTTACATGTCACATGGCTGTAAATTGCTGAAACAGATGGGCACATGAGATTAGGCAGGTGAGAAGATAGGTGGAAAGTAATTAGTGTAGCATGTGGTACAGTAACCCACAGTTATTCTAAAAAGCAGTGGGGTGATCGTTTGTCGTTGGGCATGTATTTTTGCATATAGTGCAGGCTGTTTCATCATTGCAATGTTCAGGATGTGTGACAAATAAGACACGGAAGGTGTAAATGTTATTAATGTTTCTCGAGACTGAAACACAAACCATGCCTTCACATGATGCACGAATGCTGCCTCTAGAGAGAAAGCTGGAGCAAGTGTATTGTGACAGGAGCAAATTGCTGACAATGCAAATTGTTTCTTTGTCGTCACTGAGTGCATGTTTCACTATGTTCATCACTGCAACATAAATTAATTTTCTTATGAACAATCATTTTATTTGGCAACTACAGTGCCTTCAGTTCTGTAACTTAATGCCCTACTCAGTTACACAATTTAAGTTACGGCTGCTGTGTCTAAACATTCTTACTTACCATATGATTCACTTATTCTCCCGCCTCCATTTTATCATTGCAACCCCTAGGGTTGCTTCCCATTGTTATGTGTACAGTCTTTCCTGGGGAATGCATTGAAATACTGGTACAAATTTCTTTAGATGGAAAAGAAAGTTACTGCAGTTAATTCCATTTCTTCAGAAATCTTTCATGAAAATAATGAATTTGGCTAGTGGTGTTTGTTGATTTGATATAATAATTATTATTTTCTTCTTCTCCAGAACAAAGTGCTCCACGTGAATACAGGGAAGGCCAAGCGAGGCAACATATGGGACGTGGAGGGCCAAGACCTGTGTATGACCGCGACCGAGGAGGATTGAGAAGACGTGAAGGTGCACCTCGTTATCGTGAGTTCCTGAGACCGCGTTCCCCAAAGTAATGGTTTTGCTGATGCTGATTAATGAAACAGGGTTCTACACATTTATATTTCCTGAATTCAGGGATCTCCTTCCTGAACAACGAAAAAGTGAATAGTTTGATTGCTCGCTCAGGTGTTAGTGCATCAGTTGCAGTGATAGGTGCTGCTGACACATTGTGCTGCTAATTACGGAATGTGGATTTGTGAAGTTACTTGAATTTGTGGTTTCGTGTGGATAACCTCGGACTAAATGGTTTAATGTATATAATGAAGTTCTATTGCACTGTAGGTTTGACCTAACAAAACAGCCCAAAGTTGGCACCAAGTGCCTCATAACTGGTTCAGAATCTTGAACTTGTGTAAAAATAGTGCTTTTTGTTGCAGCTTGCAAGCACTCGTACATAAGCAACTGACTTTTATATGTAATACATATATATATAAATATATTAACTGTATAACATAAATGGAAATGAGTGTACATTAACTGGACTTAAGTTATTTAGTATCTGGTGTTGATTATGGTTATGTAGATAGCCAGTCAGAGTATGGTCATTTCATACGCCTTCAGTTAGAATTGTGCACGTAACTCATGCAGAAGTAAGTTTTCCAATGTCTACCACTGGATACTGCTGATGTTAATCATTGTTGATAGTCCTATTTGTGGTTTGTTGTAAATGCTCTTGGGCATAAGAATTTATATTGTGTGCGGAAAAAATATTTTGAAGGTGTCATTAGGCTCCATAGAAACTGAAAGGATTTTTTCTTTTTCTGCTGGTGGTTATGTGCGATTTCGATGTTTGAAAGTCTCACTTAGCTGAGATAGTGTGTCTGTGTGTATGTTTATGTGTGTGTATTTAGCCAGAGACTGTGATAGCCCCTATGTCTGACAAATACCACACATGTGAATGTCTTGTTAACAGTGTAAAATATCAGGGATATGTATATTTGAACATATTACTGCATAAATTTATATATATACATATATATATATATGCTTTGTTGGAAAGTTTTGGAGAATATTAACCTCCATATTGTTTGCATTCTTTCACTTTTTATTACTATTGTAATTATTTTGTACCCATTTATTGTTGGCAGTGTGAAAAGTATTGCTATTTTTAACTTGCCCATAAACATACAAAAACTTTATCTTTCTAGCTTCCTCTGGCCTTTATTAGATCTGCAGTCTAAAATAAATACGCTATATAACAGCTTACCAACTGTAGAGGGTATGTGTAATGTATCATCATGCATTTTTGGTTCTCTGAAGTAGTTAAGAGAAATAAGAAAGACTGACTTCACAAATGTTGTACTGAATGCTGATTCATTCACACTACTGATGTAGTTAATTTTACTTCAGATTGGAATGTTTTAAGTCTTAAAATTAAGTTTGAGTAACAGGTAGTTTCATAATGTACTGGATCTGTGTTGAACTGAATGTAAAGATTTAACAGGCCTATATTAAGCAAAATGGCATTGTGTAAGAGGGAAAATATGGAACAGTGTGAAAATGTTGATTGCTAGTAACCAATTATGACAATAAGTAATGTCCTGAACTTTCTTAATGAGAGAGTCAGATCACCGTTGGATGTCAACATAGATTCAAGATCACCTTCAAAGTTATCAAACCAATTTTAAGAATTGAAATGTTTTGTAAATGTGCATTTCTTTGAAGTGTTGCACTGCAGGTGCTTGTAAAGAATTATAGTTTTAAGTGGGCAACTTCTAGCTGATATTGTATGTTGGAGTGCATGTCGAGTGGCTGTGTGTATATGAACTGTCCCTCCCTTCATTGTACAGAATTAAATTTATTTTTGACATGTAAAATGGTAATGAACTCTGGCAAAAAGCCTTTCCTGATTCACTGCAGTAAAATAAGTTATGGGATAAGACAAATGTGAGATGAAGACAGTGAAAAAAGTATTATGCCAAAAAAGGGTGTTGGGATATGATTGAAGAACTGAACATGCAGTTGCAAGATGAATTGTTAGTGCTTTATTAATTGTATGTAACTGCAAAGTAGTGAGCCATATGCTGCGGAATTTCGCCTCGTCGCTTAATGCGGAATTTGAAGACTGGATGGCTCATTTCATTAATATAATATATATTACATATTTCTATGTACACGGCATGCTTTTTGTGGACAAGTGTGTGTGAGCAGATTGTGTTTAGTTAAATTCAGTATCTTTTTCTGCAAATGCAATGTAATTTCATGTCCTGAGGCATCACACTAAGGTGAGCTAAATTAGTGATGATTCATTTCCAAACTTCACATTTAAGCCCGTATTAATTGTTGTGGAAAAATTTACTTGGGTTACATGTATGAAGGCATTTAGCATTTTTATCAAACAAAAGCAGTTGCCTGGTAGTATGAACATTGATGTTGTAACATTGTTTCTTTTGTAAAAGGTTCCTGTATATTGTCAAGGCTACATGTTGTCCCACCCCTCTTGCAGTCAAAGGACCCACCTTACATTTTTGTCATTCTGTAAAATAAATTTTGTATACTGCTATATCATCACGTGTTACACGGAGAGTAAATCTGTAGAACGTAAAGAAGCAATGTCTGTACTTTCTGTTAAGAAAGATATGTGCTTCCATTAGACATAGCTTCTGGTGTTTTGAGTTGAAAGTTTGTTCTAAATTTTCTTATAAAAAGTGAAAGTGCTAAGTAGGTAGTGCTCCACAGTTGCATGCCGTTGGATTACAGGAATGTCAAAATTGGGAATGGGACATATGTATTCCATATAATGCAATGTTAAGAATAGTAACTAAACTGTAAACATAAATTCTACAGACTTGTTCATTTTATGTATGAAAGACAATGGATATACAGGTCTAAACATAATGAAATGGTGTATGGACCTCTGCTCCCAGATTGTTGTTTGTTGGTGCCTTTGTTAGAGCAGGCAGTTGAATGTTTGGGAGGGAGGTAGTGTGGAAAATACAAGGTTATTTCATATTTGGTCTTATTTTTGCAGAAAGTATTTGAAGGTATGTACAGCAAGAATGTTTTGTTCAGAAAACTGGTAAAATTCTTATTTAATTGTCATTATTTTTGGGTGCTGAAGTTGTGTACCTTAATGTGTTGAGTATGGAGTTATGTACACCAGAACAGGCCTTAAGATGAGTCAGGTGATGTTTTGGTTGTTCCTTTTTCTGTTAATATTGGTTGAAAATAATAAAAAAAAATGCTGCAAGTGCTTTTCCGTGTATGATGGCCCTTAGTTCCTTCAGTTTTGCTGCCATAATGACTTTCAGTCAAAACTGTAAGTATACTCCAATGTACTGAAAACGCGCTGTTAAACTGATGCTTTCAGATAAGTACTTGACAAGCTATTACCCTATCCAGTTACTCAAAACCGTACAGGTGCTAAATGATTTTTCGTGTTAACATCAATGGTGCCATGCCAACCAGCCTTTTTACATTAGAGATTTGTTACTGTAATGCACCTGACACAAAACCTAATTTTGTGAAATGTACATTTGTGCAATCAAATGGTTTCTGCCTGGCTTAAGTTCCATCATATGTCATTAAGTTGTACTGCCTACTTCAGTTAATGTTGGCACATGCATTTTGCTACATTCTGTCGTGCACTCCCAGGCACGCTAATGGGATCCTGGAAAAAGTTTTTGCACAAGGGGTTACTAATTTGTTTTTAGAAATAGGTGTGTTGTACAAATTACATGGTCAGATGACACTGTAGTGAAACTATCATGTGATAGTTTGTTGTCCCTTTCATTTGTGTGTTTTGAGTATAAAGTTGACCAACAATGTTCTAAATGTGGGTAGAAGGTATTGGAATGAATTGTTAACTGAGCTCTGTTTTGTATTTTCAATTGCATGCATTCCTCTTTGTTTGAATTCGATGATCAAAACATAAAGTGGTGCAGTTCTTCTGGTAAACACAGGTCGTTTAATAACCATTCCCAGGTAACAGAACTGAAATCTCCGATGCAAGTACTAGCCCACACCTTCCACCCCTCCCCCCTCCCATAATAGCACTGTGGACTACTGAAGATTGCAGGTATCTGAATAAGTTCAGTAATGAGCATGAGCTTTGCGCCTGTTAAATAACTTCGATGTTGGCTTTCTATATCAACTCGCCACGCTCTTCGTAGTAATCTTCTGTCCTAATCTGGTGTAGACTGCTGAGAATGGTGACCATGCTGAACAGTTAACAAAACTTGGCAAAAACCAGATATTGTAATTCTTCTAACACACTGACTTCATTAAATTGTTTCTGCTACAATAACTGCAATGTCATTTTGATGCTTATGCCAGTAGCAGTCTGCATTGCCTTGCTTTGCATTACATTTATCCACATTTACATGTTAGTTTTAAAAATCTTTTTGTATCTTATAGCATGCACCTTCCTTCCCACAGTTGTCACCAAGAATTTCCATATTTATGGAATTTTACTTGCATAGTGTTTGCTTCTGGTTGCAGGAGATTAAATTGCATTCATATTATGTTTCGGGCATTCTGCAATTATATTACTACAACATTTTGTGAACTTTGTGTTGAAAACCCTAGAGACTGTATTTTTCATGTGGGTTGCATAAAGGGAAGTCAGAAAGGAGCCTTGACTACAAGTGACATTCAGTGAAATCCACTTTTCAAGGGACTTACAGACAAATGGTGTAAAATATGGGAAATAATGTTTTAAACAGCAAAAGTTATGTATAGGATACCCCCCTTCCATTTTTGCACTTCATGTATGTGCACATAATAGGCATGAAAATAGTCATGTCGGACTTTTTTACTATCTAATAAAAACCACTGATTTAACGGGAACTGATAATTGGGAAGAAGAAACGTTTTACCCAATTTCATACGTCACTATTGATGTTTACGGAATTCTTGCAGCTGTCATTCATTATTTATATAGTAAATACTGTATCAGTTATGTATTGCTTCATACTTAGCACAGTATGTTTTGAGAATTTCTTGGTGTAAAGTGCAAATATTTATTTATGTTTTGTGTGTGGTGTTTGCATGTGTGTTGTCCCGTGTCTCTTGAACTGTAGTACCATGCTTCCCACCACATACACACAAACTATAACAACGTTTTTTATGAAACATCACATAAAATAGGTACATAAATATTGCACTTCACATCGAGAATAAAGCCTTGAATCGTGTTCTTCTCAGCATGAGAGTATAAATAATTCATGCTGTGTTTAAACCAAAAAACATTTGAGCAATGCTAACTGAATGGAGGTCTCCACCAGTGCTACAAGTGGCCAAAAGATGAAACGCACTAAATATGGTTTGATAGAGGGTTGACAATGATTACAGCAATCACAAAACTGTGCTTGTGCTGTAGACACAGTTGGGAAATGGTTGTGATTATTGTTCACCTTTATTCGTACAAACCTAGTTACTTCTATCAGCCGCCATGCAGAATAGTGTTTGGCAGTGGAGGCAAGAGTTCTTTTAATGTCTTGGATGAACTGACCATAATGGGGCTTGTCATAAAAATCTTTGCTGAGGCTCTCAAATACATCAGCCGACACAGATTTCAGTGAAGTTTCCTATGAGAAAGTTCCACCACTCTTAATGTGTAACAGCAAAAATCACTACTCCCCCTCCTGACTTACTGTATCAAGTATTAAATAAAAACAAACTGCATTGAACTCTAATTCAGAATAAATATTATATTATTACACGCATTTCTCTGGACATGTAAAATCCTGAATTGCTTTCTAAAACACTTAGTCTGCCTTGTTGCAAGAGCTAGCAAACATTATTTAACCATGCTGCTTTTTTCTTTAAAAACATGTTTTTGGTATAATTATTGGTATTAAAGTACATAATACTAATAAATTACTAATTTGTTATGTAATTTTAAGTTTAGATTCTATTTGCTCATTGTGTAGTTCTGAAACTGTTTCCACTTTCTTCTTCCAACAGAACTCTTGTCAGGTGCCAACATGTCAACTGCTTTTCTGATCTTTGATCAGACTTATTATCAAAGTGCTACACACATGAATTGCAACAGAATTGTTCACGAGATTGTAAAGTGCAATTTGATCTAATCCTCCTTACTTGTCACCATAAACTTTTAGACTCGTGTCATTTCTACCACAATAATTTGAATATTATCATTCATAAGAGTGTGAAGAGAGGGTTTTTCACTTTCCTCACAAGCAGAAGAGCATACAGCGCAAATTTTAAAAAGCTGACTTCTGGTCAACAAGATATTCTAAGTTACACATGACATTTGTCCTTAGACTTAATAGATTGCACCTTACCATGTGTGAAGTACAAGTGTCTTCTGATTCAGATGTATAATGAATGCTGTAGTCACTGGTGTGATTTTTCTTCTTTAAAAAAAAGTTGTCAGATTGATTCGCTAGTGCTTCCAGCTGCTTGTTGCGGAAAATATGGCTTCATTATGATAACTGTCATGCCTTGTGGTCTAGCAGTAGAGTGCATGCCTGGAAACTGAGAGGTCACAGGATTTAGTTGTGGTAAGACCATGCATTTTTTAGTTTCCTTTCTTACAAAGCCTTCATCTCTCAATGATGTGAGGAGTCTTCAGAAAAGTGATTTTGGTTCCGCATTAAACTCTTTCTCTACCTGGTTGGGTTATTGGAGTAGGTTAGGGACATGCAAGTTGGTGTTGTTGTTGTTGTTCATATCACTTGGAAATTTCTAAGTTAAATACACGAACTGCATCTGCACCAAACAGAGATGAGTAGAAATAATATTTTAGTACAGATGTTTGTACATATTGTGAATTTTCAAAACGGCTAGATCATATAAACCCAAGGGCAGAAGTACAGCAAATTAATCCATAACAAGGGAAGAAAAACAAATTTTGCTTCATAAGAGTCTTTAGTTAGAGTAGTCGACAAAATGGCTGTTTAACAGAACTGTTACTGTTTTGCTATCCTTCGATCACTTGTCATCTTCCCCATGTAAAGTAAACTTGCTATACGAAACGCCTAAACGTAAACTACTTGTCCTATGCAGAATGAGATTTTCACTCTGCGGCGGAGTGTACGCCGATATGAAACTTCCTGGCAGATTAAAACTGTGTGCCTGACCGAGACTCGAACTCGGGACCTGTTGCCTTTTGCGGGCAAGTGCTCTACCATCTGAGCTACCGAAGCACGACTCATGCCCAGTACTCACAGCTTTACTTCTGCCAGTACCTCGTCTCCTACCTTCCAAACTTTACAGAAGCTCTCCTGCGAACCATGCAGAACTAGCACTCCTGAAAGAAAGGATATTGCCACAGCCTGGGGGATGTTTCCAGAATGAGATTTTCACACTGCAGCGGAGTTTGCGCTGATATGAAACTTCCTGGCAGATTAAAACTGTGTGCCCGACCGAGACTCGAACTCGGGTCCCGAGTGCTAGTTCTGCAAGGTTCGCAGGAGAGCTTCTGTAAAGTTTGGAACTTAGGAGACTAGGTACTGGCAGAAGTAAAGCTTTGAGTACCGGGTGTGAGTCTTACTTCGGTAGCTCAGATGGTAGAACACTTGCCTGCAAAAGGCAACAGGTCCCGAGTTCGAGTGTCGGTCGGGTACACAGTTTTAATCTGCCAGGAAGTTTTATACTTGTCCTTTCTATGACAGTTTTATTAAAAAGTTAGAGGAAGGTGAATTTGTAGCTAAGTTAGCTATTTAGTACCAAGTCAGTAATGTGGCAGTCACGGATATAAGAAAGACAGCCGGCCGCACCGGTCTAGAGGGTCAGGTGCTCACTGCTACGGTCGCAGGTTCGAATCCTGCTTCGGGCATGGGTGTGTGTGATGTCCTTAGGTTAATTAGGTTTAAGTAGTTCTAAGTTCTAGGGACTGATGACAACAGATGTTAAAGTCCCATAGTGCTCAGAGCCATTTGAACCATTTTTAAGAAAGACAAGTAACACAAATTTTATATCTAACAAGAAGAGGTCCCCAGTTGTGTGATTGACTTTTTGAAACCATCTGTAGTGTTTAGTAGATCGAGCCCAGATATAATTCACTGCAACCATCTACCCTGGTGAGTCCTCATTTGTGGGTAATTGATGAAAAAATTTCAGAATTTTGTATGACACTCAGTGTTGTATTACATAATCTGGTTGTGTAGTATAGTGGATAGTATTATAGCTTCCAATTCGGGAGGTTGTTGATTTGAGCCTAGTCAGGTGCAGTAAATTTTCATTATTTTTCAATCTTTATCAAAATTACTTTATCATTTTTTCAGTTAATTGATTTAAATGTAATTTATTTCCATTCCTCTTCCACATAATTTTAATCATATCAACTTCATTTGCTCTAATTTTTATCCCTGCCATCTTTGTTCATGCTTTTGTAATCGTGTGTGAGAATTTTGATTTAATTTTTTAAATTCCCTATTGTTTTTTCCACATTATCTTGTTCATTGTATCATTTCTCATTTTGCTTAAATTTAGTTTTACTTGTAATCCCTTCTTTCATTGAAATCTTAATCTATTATTTTGTCTGTAGTGCACAAGATAATTAGGTTATGTTTTAAATGTTTGTATGACAATGAAAAACTTTGCGCTTCTGGTAATGGAAAAATACATTTTTCACACAATTGCACAGTCAAAATAAATGTTATTTCATCTTTGTTTTTTAACCGAGAGATCGGAATTTTCAAATAATTAGATAAATATAATTAATTTAATGTTCACAATTCTGATTGGAGAGAGGGAGAAAGAGAGAGAGAGAGAGAAATGCATTGAATGAAAAATTCATATGGTAGTGATGTGACAAAGGAACAGGTATAAAAATATTAAAACAGTTAATTAAGTAAAAGTAATTATCAAAGGCATTTCTATAAAGATTTAAAAGTATGAAAATAATTACTGCACCAGAGCCACATCACAACACAACCAGAGTATGTAATGGGACTTTAGTAATGTTACTGATCATCAAACAAAATTCAGAAATTTTTTCACCCGTTACTGAAAAATGAGGGCCCACCAGGGTGAACTGCTGCAGAGTGTGATACTGGGAACTTGATCTGCTTTGCAGTAAATTTTGTTTCAAAAAGTTTATCCCACTGCTGGGGACCTCTCCTCATAAGCTTGATTACGATGGATTGACAATTTATAAAACTGAAGCTCACCATGAACATGGATTTCTAAGTGCTATTTACAAGGGGTTTACACAAAGACCACAAGGACACTCTCTCTGGTCCATTCTGTGTGAAAAGGCAACACAGTTTAATGAACAACTGAAGGACTGCTGAGTTTTAAATTGACCATGACTTGGTTAAAAAGTTTCAAATACAAGGAAGAGATCTGCTTGCCATTTCTGCAGCAGCCAAGTTTTCAAACTCAAGTTAAAGGCACATAGAGTGAGGAATATCGTGCTTTCAAAAATTTTTACAATGCTGATGAAGATGGTCTCAATTTGAAGGCTTTGCCAAAAAAAAGAAAAAAAAAATCTTGTTGCACTTTGGGAATCAGCAGCACCTGGTCCTGAAATAAGCTAGGTGTATATTATTGTGTTAGTGCTACTAATAGCCACCAATTGCTGATATTACTTCCAAGTAACTGTATTTCACAGTATTACAGAAAAGTTTATTTGAAAGAGAAGAGGAAGTCTATTAAAAAATCATAAAAATATTAATCTAAAAGGTGCACCCTATATGATCGGAGCAGCATGGAGTACTGTACTGGGCCAGAATTTGAAAAAAGCCTGGAATAAAATTTGGGATATTGCTGCAAGTTCTCTGTGCACTTGAAAGCGATGAGTAGAAAATGTTTGAAATGCTCAATATTCCAGAACAACTGAAATGCCATGAAAGTGACGGGCACGATGTTCAAGAATGGATGAATGTTGATGTTGCAGATCTAGGACACTAAAATTGTAAATGTCATCGCCAAAGCTGATGCCATCAGCATCTTGTGAATTAGTGTCCAGAAAATGGGGCTGAAAATATACTGGCTGCTTTTGATGCATTTACATGTTTGGATAATGCTTTGTGATGGTTTGAAACTAAAGATGAAAGTGTGATAGGATACATCCTGAAAAAGGTGCAGGTACGAGGGTTGGTCAAAAAGTAATGCCTCCCATTTTTTTCTACTTAAAAAAATTAAGTTAAGTGAAAAATTTGAATTTCGCGCCATTCCTCAAACCTTCTGCAATACACTGCAGTAGTAACTTTCTGTGTCAACAGGTGGCAGCACAGCAGAAGTTAGTAAGATGGCCGATGTCGATGTTCGTTTTAGACAGCGTTGTGTGATTGAATTCTTGAATGCAGAAGGTGAAACGCCCATACGCATTCATGAAAGACTGAAGAAGGTGTATGGTGTTGTGACAGTGGATGTCAGCACTGTTAGACGATGGGTTCGTCGTTGTAAGGAAGCTGAAGGGCAAACACCGTTGACTGACGAAAAGCGGAGCGGCAGGGCGGTGAGTGCAGTGACTCCACACAACATTCAGCAAGTTGATGACATCATTCGTTGTGACCGTCGGGTGACTGCAGATGAAGTGTCGCATTATTTCTCTTAGTAAAGGCAGTGTGATCACGATTACTAAACAATTGGGGTACTCAAAAGTTTGTGCACGGTGGGTTCCAAGAATGTTAACCGATCAGAATAAAGAGGCAAGGAAAACAATAGCCTCCCAACACTTGCAGCGCTTCCGTTTGGAGGGAGATGAGTTTCTGAAAAAAATTGTGACCGGGGACGAAACATGGGTGCATTTTTTGAACCCGAATGAAAGAGGCAGTCAATGGAGTGGCGTCACAAAAGCTCGCCGAGGAAGAAAAAATTCAAAACTGTGCGATCGGCAGGGAAAGTTATGGCAACAGTTTTCTGGGATACAGAGGGTGTGATTCTGGTTGATTTTTTGGAGCAGGGATGCACAATAAATTCTGTTCAATACGTCACAACCCTCAAAAAACTTAAAGCACGTCTTCAGCGAGTTCGCCCAACAAAATCAATGGCAGATGTTCTTCTTTTGCATGACAATGCAAGACCACACACCAGTCGTCACACCTCTGACGAGATTGTCAAAATTGGATGGGAAGTTTTGCCTCATCCCCCATACAGCCCTGACCTGGCACCATCAGACTTCCATCTGTTCGGGCCACTAAAAGAAGCTCATCGTGGGATTCATTTTGAAGATGAGGAGGCCGTCAAAACATCCGTGCGTCAATGGCTTAGGAAGCAGAGCTGTGATTTTTACCGTGCTGGGATACATGCCCTTGTTCAAAGATGGACCAAAACTGTAGAGATGGGCGGAGATTACATTGAAAAATGACAAAATGATCCTCAATGTTGTGGTTTTCAACCTATGTAATTGCATTTAAATTTCCTGACAATTAAACGTAGAAAAAAATAGGGGGCATTACTTTTTGACTGACCCTCGTAGATAGGCTTTCTTAGGTTAACCAGTATTAAGGAATTGTTTGAGTATTAAATCTATACGTGTGTATGGTATATGCAAAATACATATTTATTAATTATCTTGTGTTCATGTAGTTCTTATTGGTAAACGAGAAGTATTGGGTTGGTACATAAGTATGTAGCACCACACACATATATAGCATTGACATCAGTTGTCAATAATATATATTACTTGCAACAGTCTGCCAATACTGGGGTAACTTAAGCATGTGATTTTGAGGCAAAGAATTCTTTGAGCAATGTTCAGAGTACATTTTCATTCACAAAGAAAGTTCCTTGTAGGTTAATTTGTAGAGAGCAGAAAAGGTGAAAATTTGAGGGCGCAAGATCAGGTGATTAACGTGAGTGTGGGATGGTTTTCCCAACCTAACTCCCATATATTGGTCAGTCTAGCAGAATGTTAGCGGGTGTTATCGTGAAGTAGCATTGCTTACCCAGTCTCCTGGATTGCGTGTTGAAGACATCTCAGTTGTTGACAAAGTTCAGCAATGATGGTTACACTTTGAGGAAGCAATTCAGTGTACACCATGCCGTCACTGTTCTGCCAGAAGCAAAATGTTGTCTTTATGGATATGTGAAGGTCTTTTGTACAGGGAGTTGCTGCTTGGTTTGGGCTCAACAGTTCCTTCCTTTTCCTTTGTTAGTATTAAGACAGTTTCTCATCACCAGTAATGATACTGGGTAGAAATGATCGATGTTGTTCACCAGCCAATTGGTGAGCAGCAAACAGAGATGTATAAATGGTCACCTGTTGATTTTTGTGACAACTTACTATCACATTTGCCAATTCTCAAGTACACTGATGTGAACAATTGTGGATTAGTGTGTTTAAAGAATCATCATACCCTGAAGATCTTCCTCCACATGGAGAGTCCATGGTGTCAAAACAATCCTTAAAATGAGATTATCATTTTCTTGCCATGATTTGTCCAATGGAATTATCTCCATATACGGTTCAGATGTTTCTTGTTGCCTTCACTGCTGTCGCCCCTCTATTGAACTTGAACAAAAGAATGTCGGAAATGTTAAGATTTCTCCACTTGGCACACCATATCCTATCCGCAGCTCAACTCGCGATCTCCAAATGACAAAATGATACATACAGGCAAATAGCAATAGTTAACTACAAACAATAAAAAAGCCAATTGATTTATAAACAAATAGCAACTTGAATACCAACAAGCAAAAAAAAAAAAACACTTAAAACTTATGCATCAACCTCTCAGCTCTCTGAGCCTGCAGGTGTGTGTGTGTGTGTGTGTGTGTGCACTGCTGACAAAGGCCTTAATGGCCAAAAGCTTTAATTGTGTGAAACTTTTCGTTGTGCCTATTTCGATTCGGCATCTCCACTATATGGTGAGTAGCAACTTTTTTTCTGTTATTGTTACATTCCATCCTATTTTAATATAAAATTTGATTATCCAAATAAACCAGTTTTGAACACCCATTCGTGTAATTGATGCTTTACTGTGCAGGATGACTAAGTAACTGTGTGGGTGTAATGTATACATCAAAATAAAACATTGTTTGCTTTGTTTCTGAGTTATGATGGCATTACATCATGGGCCAAAACTGACCTTTGGTGTCATGTTTTCCTGCATTTTGATGGACATTACTTTGTACTCCCTTCTTCCCTGCTCTGTTGATACTGGCACGAAATGCCGTTATTTGATGTGGTCAGTTCTACTCTGTGACACTATTGTAATGTATTGGCACCAGAGATATTGCATACCTTGATTCTGTTGTTAGTTCATACATGCAGTCACAACATACACAATGATGTAGTCAAATGGTGAATATGTGGATGTGCACCTTATTTACAGTGTAGCAGAAGGCAGTGCACAAGCAGCAAGGTGATGGTTTGACACTTTTCTGTTCAGAAACATCTCAAATATACCATCAGACATCCACAGCTTTGAGCAGGCATTTAAGGGCATGGTGCACCACAATTCAGTTGTCATACACTGGATGGAGTGGGTGTTGAGAACATCCTGTAAACGGTAAATAAGACCATAAGTGCCCTTTAGAGGTTCCTCAACCAACTGTATGGCACCTTTTTCCGTGACAGAAATTCCACTCACTTCACTTCCATAAGTTCAGGAGCTGCCACCTGTAGACTACGTTAGACATAAGAATTTCTGTTGGTTATTTGAGCTCCATGTTGCTAACCAGAGTTCGGTGATCTGGTACTGCTAACAGCTCAAACAGATTAGTCTCCTTACCTGTGGAGGTGTGATTGTTCACTACATCCGCATGCTGCCATATGAGAATCTCTGAGTAACTACAGTAAGAGCATATAGGCATAATTTTGCAGTAAACACCTGGTGTGGTACAGCGGATTATGAGTCCTCTGACTGCATGTTATTCCACAGTGCCTGAGTGGTGGTGTGTATTGACATTTCTTCGAGCATGAACTGGGGATCAGCTTAATGCTGTCCCACTCTCTACATGAACGAACTTCCAGTTCATGCACGATGGTGCCCCTGCATATTTCAGTTGGTAGGTAAGAAAATATCTCAGGCTTGATTATCTCAATAAGTGGATAGGTTATGCAGGACCAGTTGCTTGGCTCATATCATCTCAGGATCCTAACCCCCTGGACTGCTGCCTTCGACACCATCCCAAGGAGCTTGTGTATGGTGTCACAGTTGAGAATGTAGAGCAACTGAAGCAGTGAATTTAAAATGAATGTGTAGAATGGGATGGAATGGAGCTTGCAACATTAAGAATAGTAAGACATTAAGCATGTTCGTCTATATGGATAATTTTTTTTTTTTTTTTTGTGTAAAAGTACAGTACGTAGTTGGTGGGATTTGGCGTCTCTTCGTGTTGATAACTCTACTGCATAATTCTGAAATCAAGCAATTTCAGCCACTACTTAGTTACTTTTGAATCACACTGTGTATAGAAAATCGGTAATTAAGTTATGACGAGTAGAATACAAATATAAAAAGTAATGGACAAACAAAATCCTTTCCAGGTCAAATTCGCTCAAAAAAACAAGGCAATTGACTGGCAATCTATTTTAACTTCGGTGTCAGCATTTATCCCGACCTTACAGTAAGAAGAATTAAGTCATTCAGTTATGATCATAAATTGACAGTAATCTCTTTTGTGCCGGGCAACATAATCTGTAGACTCCATGCTTTCCAGCTCACTGTTTTCTTATTTCCACCATTTGTGCATCCTTCATCAGTACTCTGTCCCCTTGCTTTGTAATATTGTATGGTGGTTCGTTTTAAAGAGGGAAGTAAAAATGTGAATATATGATGAAAATAGTCTGACTTGTACAAAATGCCTCTTGGTTTTTGTTTTTCTTTTCCATTCTAGCCAAAATTGACAAAAGCCTTATCTAATTCTACAAATGCTTTAAATTTTACATTTGCAATTTTCAGTGTATTGTTTAATATAAATAATATGGACAGGTAGGGATGGGAAGCGAGCACATGTATCTATACACTAGAAAACTACGTGGTGCATTTCGTGTAAAGTGTCTTGAGAGACTAGGGTAGACAAGCATGCTTCAGGCTTTTTGATCAACCAGTCTTTCCAAGACTACAGGCTAGAACTTGTGGGAAAGTGGAAACAGCTCTGTCATCAACAGAGGTATAGCCTTCCTTCAGTTGACAGCATACCTGCCATCTGGGTATTGCAGGTAATATATGGTATTTATATTTTACATGTGCTGCATGAAAAATAATTATTAATAAATCAGTGTCAGATGTAAATTGTGCATTTTAGTTGTGTACTCCAACTTTTTTTTTTAGTCAAATTAATATTAAAAGCAGTTAAATTAACTGCATCTTGAAACTTTAAGATGGGGCTCTGGCATGAAGGCAGTTTGATGTTGAAAGTTGTTTCGGAATTACTGCATCAGTGTAAACATACATAAAACTTGTAATAATCTACGGACACCCGAAATGGTATATATTGTCAGAGTAAATGCCAGGGTAAGTAGACACCTTGCTTCATCTGTAAAAGTACTCTGTGGAAGCATTTATTATGTCTCTCAATTTAGAGACGCCAGTATTTTCGCCCAGGCTTCTGTAAGTGCTCCATAATATGACTTCTGTTTCAGAGCATCATTCGTTTCTAAGTATTTTGCTTAACTTCATCATAGTATTCATCTGTGTGCTCAATGCCACTGTCCTCTTAGAGGAAAAAGACTATTCTGACCCACACATGTACACCACCATGCAGTTTGACAGTACTTTGTATACTGCTGTTCCCTCACTCGAGTATGCTCTCAGTATTCCTATCAAACTTACAATGCACCCTCAAAAATAACATAGATTCAGCATAGTACTGGATGGTTGGAACTGCTGCGTATGTTTGGGGAGCAGCTTGTTATAGATGTGAAGTTAAAAATATAATGGAAATCTTTAAGAGCTGAATGAACTTCAAGTTCTGAATACAAAAGTTTAGAATAAAAACAAATTGCATGCTAATTATGGGAAAGGCAAATACAGTGCTCAAGGGAAAACTATAAAATGCATTTTTTAATCCCATACTTTAGTCATTTCATCATCTAAATTGACTTGTTTCAGTGTTGACAACATATAATCTGACTGCTCTGGATTGCAGCAATTTAAATCTATCTGTAGGTACAGACTACCGAGCATGAATCAGTTTTGAATGCATAACGAACGTGTTTTAGATCCCTGAAGCTGTATCTAATTGATACGGTTCTTTACGATACATGGAATCAAAGGAATTAATCCATTGAATTGTGTACTGTCGAGAAGGGGTAGCTCAAATGAGCACTTCTAAAGGTGTTTTACTATTTCGAATTTTGTTATTGGTTATCCATGTATGAGAGTTTTTTGTATCCCATGAGATAGATTCCTACCCATCTCCAAAATGATATTTCCCCAAGTTGATTACCACCAGTCTTTGCATTGTTCTGTAGATAACTGTGTCAATGGAACTTTGTTGCAGCATGTAGAATAGATTGTGAAAAACAAAAGCACTGTCTTCACAAAATAGCACAGCTTGTTCAGGGTGAGAAAAATGGATAGCAGTCATTTGCATCCTGTGACATGTTGTTAATAGAAATGAAGAGTTGATGGCTGGCTGATGTCACATTGTTTGTTAAATGTCATTACCCTACTCCTAAGTTAGATGAGTGAAGATGTGTTCTTGGCCAACTGTGTTAGTGATAAAGACACTGTGTGTGTGTGTGTGTGTGTGTGTGTGTGTGTGTGTAGAGAAGCAGTCAAATATTGCGCTTTTTGTGCAATTCCCTTTGTATTTAGTAGTGGGTGACCAATTGGAATGGCAAAAGGATGTCATTTGATTTAGAAATACAAAAGCTACTTTGAAAGGTTATAACTTTGGTGGCAGGTAAGTATTGTCAAGACTCATACTGTGCAAAAAATGATTGACATAGATTCGAAATTATGACAAACACATGAAAGCTCACTGTTGCAAAAAAAAAAAAAAAAAAAAAAAAAAAAGGGGGGGGAAAGGGGGGGGAGAGAGGAAGTCATTTTAACACATCCATTCTGTAAGAGATCTGTGAATCAGATGTTCCATGTCAAATCAACAAAGATGCCACTCTCAACATCTCTGGCTTTTGTCAAGTTTGTTGTCTTAATTGTACGAGGGTCAGTCAAAAAGTAATGCCTCCTATTTTTTTTTTCTACGTTTAATTGTCAGGAAATTTAAATGCAATTACATAGGTTGAAAACCACAACATTGAGGATCATTTTGTCATTTTTCAATGTAATCTCCGCCCATCTCTACAGTTTTGGTCCATCTTTGAACAAGGGCATGTATCCCAGCACGGTAAAAATCACAGCTCTGCTTCCTAAGCCATTTACGCACGGATGTTTTGACGGCCTCCTCATCTTCAAAATGAATCCCACGATGAGCTTCTTTTAGTGGCCCGAACAGATGGAAGTCTGATGGTGCCAGGTCAGGGCTGTATGGGGGATGAGGCAAAACTTCCCATCCAATTTTGACAATCTCGTCAGAGGTGTGACGACTGGTGTGTGGTCTTGCATTGTCATGCAAAAGAAGAACATCTGCCATTGATTTTGTTGGGCGAACTCGCTGAAGACGTGCTTTAAGTTTTTTGAGGGTTGTGACGTATTGAACAGAATTTATTGTGCATCCCTGCTCCAAAAAATCAACCAGAATCACACCCTCTGTATCCCAGAAAACTGTTGCCATAACTTTCCCTGCCGATCGCACAGTTTTGAATTTTTTCTTCCTCGGCGAGCTTTTGTGACGCCACTCCATTGACTGCCTCTTTCATTCGGGTTCAAAAAATGCACCCATGTTTCGTCCCCGGTCACAATTTTTTTCAGAAACTCATCTCCCTCCAAACGGAAGCGCTGCAAGTGTTGGGAGGCTATTGTTTTCCTTGCCTCTTTATTCTGATCGGTTAACATTCTTGGAACCCACCGTGCACAAACTTTTGAGTACCCCAATTGTTTAGTTATCGTGATCACACTGCCTTTACTAAGAGAAATAATGCGACACTTCATCTGCAGTCACCCGACGGTCACAACGAATGATGTCATCAACTTGCTGAATGTTGTGTGGAGTCACTGCACTCACCGCCCTGCCGCTCCGCTTTTCGTCAGTCAACGGTGTTTGCCCTTCAGCTTCCTTACGACGACGAACCCATCGTCTAACAGTGCTGACATCCACTGTCACAACACCATACACCTTCAGTCTTTCATGAATGCGTATGGGCGTTTCACCTTCTGCATTCAAGAATTCAATCACACAACGCTGTCTAAAACGAACATCGATGTCGGCCATCTTACAAACTTCTGCTGTGCTGCCACCTGTTGACACAGAAAGTTACTACTGCAGTGTATTGCAGAAGGTTTGAGGAATGGCGCCAAATTCAAATTTTTCACTTAACTTAATTTTTTTAAGTAGAAAAAAAATGGGAGGAATTACTTTTTGACCGACCCTCGTACATTGTCAGAAAATGGAAAACACCAAATTACAGAATTTTAGCACAATTATGGCAAAAGCAATTTACATAAGTTCTGAAAATATGTGGAAATTTATACACACATTGCAGACACAAATTGCTTAAGTTCTGTTATGATACAGGGAGAAATGTGAAACAAGTAAATTTGGTAAGGTCTGGGAACAAGCTTTTGAGATGATACTCAACATGATTTCAATTGTGTACACTGTTCTAACATGTCCAGTGACCTTGACATGAATTATATTGAAATGTCACCTTTAAAATTGAAGACAAAAGTATATTAGCTGGTTCATCTTACACAATACATCGTAGTGAAACACCATATTGGGATGACATTTAGAGTATGAGATAGTAACTAATACATACTGTAAAGTGGGCCGACTTTGAACATTTTAAGTTTGTTTTTGAAAATTAAACAAACTTTTAAGATATTGAAATCACTGTTTGGGGAATTGCAAGAGGCATTGCTGAATATGATAAAGCAGATAATACATTTTTATCCCCCCCATGCCTAGTTTATTTTTAAAAATTTTTCACTCTTCAATTTGACCCCATGTGTCAGGGTCACTTTGAACATAGAAACATTTGCGTATTCTATGGGAGTCATGTCAATTACTGGTAACTGACTCCCCTATCATATGAAACAGCATGGTATTTGGTATATAAATATAGTTTTGGAAGTACATTATTTAGAAGAAATGAGTGTTTTTATGAGTTTTCTTTAATCACCTGAAACTGTATGATTATGGCTTAATTTTGCTAATAATGGAAATGGGTGATGAGCTATTTGTGAAATAAGAAAAATTATTTAAAAGCAGATCTTTTCAAAACAGTTTGTATGACTTTAAAATGTGATCACTATTTTCATTTCTTTTATTAAATAATTAAAAACACTCTACAGGAAAGGAAGTTGCCATAAATGAGTGTCCACTGTAGAAGATGCCATAGACATAAAATTTAAACCCAGAATATAGCCTTCCATCCTACAAATGTCATCTTTCTCAAAATCTGTCACATTGGGAACATTAGGGAAAAAAACCACACATGCTCTTCATCTGGTTCCAGCTTGGAATGCCATTTTGTCAGAAGTGTAATTTCACCAGTGATAACATGTCAAACACTATTTTACACTTTTCTTTGAAGGAAACTTCACTAAAACATGTTTTCCAAGGAGCTGATGTGTCAAAAAATAGGGAAGGTGCTGTTCAGTCACCCCTTGAAAGACAAGCCTTCATATTTTATTTTTTTTTTTTTTTTTTTTACATCACCAAAGAATAAATTTAACATTTTATACTTTCTGTAAATGTTCATTCAAGTGTTAACCTTGCCCATAGAAACTCGTTTCAAATTCTAAACTCAAAAATGCTGCTATTAATAGGCAAATGTTTTTGTGGTTGTGAAGGAATTTAAATTTCCAGAACATTATTTTCTGCCGTTGTTATACAATGTCATTTCATACTGATTGTCATATCACCTGAAAGTATCTATTTTTGGCAATATTTAATGACTCTGACCTTAGTTCCATATTTACACACTAAAATGTAGCATTTATTTTATTTTAAAAATATGCTGAATTGCTGTTCAGTCACCTCGATTTATGGTACAGCTATGTAATGCAATAAAGCAATACAGATGGCAACAAAATGATGCCAAGTACCAAAAAATGTCAACTTTTAAAAATTTGGTTAGATAGGAATGCACAGTATTGTAACAATGTGAACAGGAAATATTTGTAATACACAAGGTAACCAACTGTGGGCTCTGACCTTAAGTGGTGCAACACCTGATATAACCATCCTGTCTAACGCATGTTGGTTGCCAGGCAAACTGGTTCAAATTTGCAAACATGAGTGTGTCAGGACTTACCATGCCTCAATATTAGTTAGCATCATATAACACTGTGTATCTTAGTGAATTGACATGTTTGGTCTGTTGCTAATTGACTGTAAAGATACTAAGTTTCGTGAGACATACAGATGAAGGTGAAGGACCATGAAGATGTATGGAGCCAATTATAACATAACCAGTATATGCATTAACATTCAACCATATCCAAGCCACAAGTGACCTTTGTACATGCACACACACAATGAGCTATCACTGAGGCACGAGTCTGTTTGGTCCATATTAGATATGTCTGATGAATTGGAGGAAACCTTGGTTTTAATATTATGGCCAGCAACAATAATACAGTGTAATGTACATGTCTGCAAAGTGTGAATCTTTGCAAACCACTTTTGAGGGAAGGACTCTTCATCATTTTCAGATGTCAACAGCTTCTACCTGTGTGTTATACAATCAGTTCTGTTTTTCTTGAACAACTGCATTAGGTTTGCCGCATACCTAGGAAGTTCACGTATAACTTTTGGCTATGCAGATTTACAAATGATCTCACCAAAACATTGTTTTTACTTGTTGACAGTTGGCATCAGTAATGCCACCTCTTTCAGTCTGGAAATTTCCAACATGAGCTTCACATTTTGATGAATAAAAAATAAAAAAAACACACACACACACACACACACACAGAGTGCAGGGACAAATTGCACCACACTCTTGCATTGTAACTGGTAGAATTTGGGTAATTCTAATTTCATTCCTCGATTTTCATCTCTGAATTTTTGATACAAGTATTCCAGGTTTTTCCAGACATTTTTGTTTATGAACTTCAAACCATTTACGCTGACACAAACAGAATATTTCTTCCTGGGCAAACAGAGGCTTATATATCTTCTCTGTTGTAGAATTCTAGTACGATTCACAAGGTATTCACTTAGCCCACATGTAGTTCTTGGATTAGTAGCTGGTAAGACACCACATTCTTTGAATAATTGTTGCTTTGCTCACTAAATAGTTTGAGGTTCCAAGCTCTTTTTTCAGTCCTTAGAATGCTCCAGAATTTTCGAAAATGTCAACATTTGGATCTTGTCATTGATTGTGGTTCTAGTACTGTGAATTTCTCTTTAAACTGCATTATAATTTCAGTCTACACATTTGTTTCACACACTGCATTTTTCCCCCCCACATTGGATATGTGTTTATTTTTAAATACCTCAGGCACTTTCTCAGGTATTTTTTGTGCTTTTTTTTCTGTCTCTTGTTTTTAACTGGGCAGCACCAAGAGATACCAGATTCTGATTTCAAGCAGCTGAATCTGATTTTGGGCTACAGGCGTGATATTTGCCTGAGGAATTATGCAGGCTTACGATGCTAATCAGTTTCCATGTATATGGTTCGGGTACACAACCTTGTTCCCATACTAATTTTGTCTTACATCTAACACACACTTTGTGGTCTGTTGTTAAGCCACAGATCATACCAACCATCAGCATTTGCACTTCGTCAGCCTTTCAAACTGCACCTTCATTGTAGATTTGTACAGTTGCAACACACCATTCCTTTCGCTGTAACTTCCTCTATACATTTAGCATCCACAATGCCATCTGAGCTTTGATGGCGCACACACTTTCCATACAAATTTTCGTATCTTGTCACTTAGTTTTATATTGCTTCCTTACTGTGGGGTCATTCCATATCAAATCACTCAATAAAAAATAAATTTTAGACCCACCTCCTTAGATTTTCGTGAAATTTGGCTCAAATGGTTCTAATACCATCCTGACAACACCTGTAATTTCTTTTACTTTATCTCTCTTAGTTTTTTTTTTAATAAATTTTTAAAGTTTTTATGTTTTGCGTTTTACGAACCTTCGGAAATGGTAAATTTAATTTGTATTCAGAACTTTAAAATTGTTTATCTTAAACTCTTTCTTTTTAGATAACATCATGAATTTTTGCAGAAAGTTTATTTATTATACATATTTGAAGATAAAAATGGTACTATTAAAATATATTAATATTTTCTATGAAAAAAATGTTTTTTTTTTCTTTAATGGATGTTTTGTTTTATAAGAATTGCAATATCTAGATTCTCAGACCTGATAGCATGCTCAAATTTGTTTTAATTCACTCTTAAACATATAGGCTACTTGATAAAACAAAAATAATGATGGCTTTTTAACATGTTTATTAATTATAGTAGATTACGTTGGAATTATGTATAACCCAACTGATTGCTTGAAACATTGAATTTTTTGAGTAATTTTGTCTTTTTTAATAAACATTAATGCTGATTCAAACTGTTTTTCCACTTCATCCAAGAGCTTTCAGTTCTTTTGATACAGTCTTTTTTGAAGTAATACATTCTTCCAGTGCCGTTTGATTGACGTGCGTTCACTACACAGACTATGTGCTCCAAAGGCACTATGCAAGAATCTTCTCTTTCAGGCCAATAAAATGATACAGCTGGTCCTGAAGCATGTAGAAATAGAATTTCTGCATCTTCTTCCTCATTGAATATTGTTTTTACCAGTCCAAAGTACCAGTTACCATCATAATTTGCAGCCACATAGCTATTTATGGATGGTTCAACGCAAACCCAATCAGAAGAAGAATGGAAAGAAAAGACTAAGGAGGGTTTTACACTATCTGTAGTCCTTCTAATTTCAAGGTTTTTTGTTGGAAGTGGTTTGAAGTTATGAAAACTTCTTGTTCCAGGAATGGTTCGGGTTGCTGAAAAACGTTTTTCTAGTTTTAACCTTCGCAAATCAGATTCTTTTTTGTCAATAAAGTGAAAATGAATGTTTTCAATATTTATTTTTTTTTCACAAAACTTGTACACATCGATTGCTGTCATTATTTGTTCTTCATCTGAAAGCTGTAGACCGGCTTTCCTTAAAATTCTTTTAATAGTTCCTCCTAGTCCATCACAAATTGACTTCCCATGACTTGTTGCAAAAAAAGTGTTGGGCCTTCAAATTAAAGTCTCGCAAGTGTTCAGTCAAATTTTTAAAACTTTCTATTTTTGTACTGCCCAGCACAACCATCTGTAAAGTAGTGAACTGAGTCAATGTCAGTATGATGTAATGACAGCCACTTTGTAATTTCTTTTTGTACAAAGTTAACAAAACCAGTGTCATGTTCTTGGTCGTCACTAATAAAACAGTGGTTCGAAACAAAAACATTGTTTTCCTCATTTCTTAGAAAAACTCCAACTGGGTGTAGAGTACAACCACCTCTATTCCAGTGGTAACTTTGTATCTCATTTTGTATAACAAAGGAATCATTTTCACTGAAACCCATCACAATAATTCCTGTTTTGGGTGGTGGTGGGTCTTCTTTCAATCTTTTAAAGGCTTCTGATTGGGATTTTGCTTTAAAAGAGTGCGGGGTGAGCTTTTCCAATGACCTAACCAATAAAGAAATGTAGTCTTCAACACTGATAGACTGTTTGATCATTTCTGCCCTGTCTGTGTTAACCCAGTGACTGATTACAATTTCTTCTTCTGAATCATAATCTTCACTTAGTTTTTCAATTAAGTACTCAGTTAGTGCAGTATTTGCAGGACAGCTGTTGCAATGATGTAACATGCAGTTTTGGTTTTTCGCGTTGCACACAAGCATCTTAATTAGGTCTTCATAAGATTCTTCACACGTAACTAATGAGGAGGTATTGAATAGGATTGGGGAGAAGAGAAGTTTGTGGCACAACTTGACTAGAAGAAGGGATCGGTTGGTAGGACATGTTTTGAGGCATCAAGGGATCACAAATTTAGCATTGGAGGGCAGCGTGGAGGGTAAAATCGTAGAGGGAGACCGAGAGATGAGTACACTAAGCATATTCAGAAGGATGTAGGTTGCAGTAGGTACTGGGAGATGAAGCAGCTTGCACAGGATAGAGTAGCATGGAGAGCTGCATCAAACCAGTCTCAGGACTGAAGACAACAACAACAACAACAACAACAAGATTCTTCAATTTTCACAGCATCCAGTAACATTCTGGTGGATACTGCATACACATACATTGTGTGTGCCTGCAGCACCAGTAAGGATACACCATTTAGGTCTCAAACAAAATTTTGAAAATCCTACCTCTACCTCGGGATTCTCCCATTTGAAAGAATAATGGAGTTCTCTCAAGTTACACAAAATGAGTCTTTTTTTTATGTAAACATTTTTTTGAACACTTACTTTGTCTTTTGTTCCAGGTAGCACTGTGGACTCTTTCATCCTTTTCATAAAAATCTGTTAAAAGTCTTACTGTATTTTCAGAAAGAATTTTACCTATTTTTGGACCAGGAGTTTCCAAAATACCCTTTTCAGATTTTAACTTTCTAGCTTGTCGCACCATGTACTCACTTACATTAAATTCTTTCATCACTTTATTTCGACTCCAAGAATCTGGAGCCAAGGTCAGATTCGGGATTTTTCTAGACCTCCCAACAGATGAAATCTTCTCTTTCATAAGAGAAATCATTACATCAAAATCCTTTGCTTTCTCAACCACACTTGCATCTTCTTCGTCATCAACAGAACTTGGTGCATCATATTTTAATGCTTTTGAAACCGCCTTTTTTGCAGTCTTTTCAATACTGCTAACCTTCCTCTTAAAATAAGACCCTTTACTTTGTTCTGACAAGCCATGAAGCTTTATCGGTGTTAAACCTAAATTATCTAGAACAATGTTTGTTTGTACGAGGGATTCATTTCTGGATTCCAATGATTCTAATTCAACCATGACTTCATCATCTGTTTCACTTCTACTCTTAATTTTTCCTCACAAAAGTTGCGGCATGTTGAGCAAAGCTTTTGTCCAGGTTTTATGCTAATATTTTTAGTCAGTAATTGTTTAGAAAGATCGAAGCCTACACTTCTCAACGATTTTTTGCTGGGCTTTTTGTGTTTTTTTTTAGTGGTTCTACACATGTTGTTTGATACTTTTCAAAAACATTTAAAAAGTAGTAGCTGTGGTGTGAACATATTCTTAAATTCACACAGATTAATTCCAGATCGTAAGTGGATCAAATCTTTTTCTTCCTCCCTCAATTCAGATACCAGGTGTGTAGGTTGTTTGGAAATAGTCAGATTTTTTAAATAACCCTACACTACAGGTTTGAATATCTGACATACTGATTTCCCTTTTGGTCTGATTACTGTTCTAGTTACTTTTATAGGATATTGGAGAAGAATCTCTGTAAACTAAGTAACAGTACTTACTGAAAGTTTGAATAAACTTAATAAAATACTATCCAAGCACTATTTAACACCGTAATAATTTTTTACTTCAAAACACAGGCGTAACAAAACAAAATCCAAGCATACATTGTTACTCCAAGAAGACAAAAACTTATTTTCGGTGTCTAAGTCACTAGGTACTTTTTATTTTTAAAATATAATTAATATTATTTTAAAAATTAGTTAACTATTAAACACATTAAAAAGCCAACATAATTTTTCTTTTATCTAATAGCCTATACAATTAAGAGCATTTTAAAACAAATTTGAGCTTTCTATTAGGCCTGAGACTCTAGATATTGCAGTTTTTGTAAAACTAAACATCTGTTAGCTAAAAAATAAACGTAAAAAAAAAATTTCATTTGGAAGATTTTAATATATCTTTATGGTAATTTTTTTAACACTTAGATATAATACACAAACTTATTCCAAAATTTCATACTGATATCTTGAGTATTCTTTAATATACAATTTTTTTTAGTTGTGAGGACACGTTTAAGTTAAGATTTCCGACTGCTGAAACAACGCCAAATCTAAAAACTTATAAAAAAAAAAAACAACTATAAGAGATAGGGCAAAAAAATTTTACAAGTGCTTTCAGGATGATAAAAGAAGTAATTGTACCAAGTTTCATCAAAATTTGATATAGTTGGTGTCAAGGCCTGGGTGATTTGACATGGAATGACCCTGTGCATTGCTAGAACAAAACCATTTTAGCAGCCAACTTGTTTCTCAGTCCTTAAACCATTTTGTTGCGGTCTGCATACAGTTTGTATTGCTGTATGGCACCATGTAGCTGTACACATTAATTTATATCTCCTCCCCCAAATGTCATCACAACTTTATTTTTTATGATGATGTTTTCTTTAAAATGAAGAAGCAAACTTATTATATTCATAAATTTTAAAAGTAACATGTTTTGAAACATTCAAGCCAAGGTCAACGACGGCCATGTTGCATATCATTTGAAAGCTTATTCCCAGACCTTTCCAAAATTACCTGCTTGACAGTTCTATCTCTATTAGAATAGAAGTTACAGCAATTTTTGTCTGCAAAATGTATTGAAATTTCCACATTTTCAGAACTTCAGGTGGCTCTTACTCTTCTCATACACTATGTGATCAAAAGTATCCAGACACCTGGCTGAAAATGACTTAAAAGTTTGTGGTTCCCTCGGTAATGCTGGAATTCAATATGCTGTTGGCCCACCCTTAGCATTGATGACAGCTTCCCCTCTCGCAGACAAATGTTCAGTCAGGTGCTGGAAAGTTTCTTGGGAATGGCAGCTCATTCTTGAGTGCTGCACTGAGAAGAGCTACCGATGTCGGTTGGTGAGGCCTGGCACAAAGTGGCGTTCCAGAACATCTCAAAGGTGTTCTAAAGGATTCAGGTCAGGACTCTGTGCAGACCAGTGCATTACAGGGATATTACTGTCATGTAACCATTCCGCCACATGGCGTGCAGTATGTACAGATGCTTGATTATGTTGAAAGATTCAGTCAGCATCCTCAAAATTGCTCTTCAACAGTGGGAAGCAAGTAGGTGCTTAAAAATTCAATGTGGCCCTGTGCTGCAATAGTGCCACACAAAATTAGAAGTGCAAGCCCCCCCCTCCTGCCCCCTCCATGAAAAACATGACCACACCATGGTACCACCGCCTCTGAATTTTACTGTTGCCACTACACACGCTGGCAGATGACGTTCACCGGGTATTCGCCATACCCACTCTCTGCCATCGGATCGCCACATTGTGTACCTTGATTTGTCACTCCACACAACGTTTTTCCACTGTTCAATCGTCCAATGTTTACGCTCCTTACACCAAGTGAGGCATCATTTGGCATTTACCAGTCTGATATGTGGCTTACGAGCAGCTGCTCAACCATGAAATCCAAGTTTTCTCTCCTCCTGCCTAACTGTCATAGTACCTGCAGTGGATCCTGATGCAGTTTGGAATTCCTGTGTGATTGTCTGGCTAGATATCTGTCTATTACACATTATGACCCTCTTCAACTGCCGGTGGTCTCTAGTCAGTCGGTAGATAAGGTTGGTACGCTTTTGTGCTGTATGTGTCCCTTCAGGTTTCCACTTCACTATCACATCGAAAATAGTGGATCTAGGGGTGTTTAGGAGTGTGAAAATCTTGTGTACAGATGTATGACACAAGTGACACCCAGTCACTTGACCACGTTCGAAGTCCATGAGTGTCAGAATGACTAATGACTGCTGAGGTTGCAGATACGGAGTACCTGGCAGTAGGTGGCAGCACAATGCACCTAATATAAAAAACGTATGTTTTTGGGAATGCTCGGATACTTTTGATTGCCTAGTGTATTTGTGATAAAATTCTGTAATTTTGCATCATGAGCAATAAATGCAAACAATTTGATGAAAATCAGAGATGGCCAGGTTGGAAATTGTTCTTATGCATTCATTTGGCACTGAATGACTCGAATCCAAAGAAATTTCATACGTTGAGATTTCTGTGTTTTTGCAAGTCGTATGACCTCTTACATACAAAATTATACATTATTCTAGCTTAAGGAACTAATCAGAGAACACCCACCATGTTTACTCCCAAGAGGCTGCTTTAAGTATAGCAGAGCTGCTGGCAGCCACTCAACTTCCATGTGTAAAAACAGTTTCAAACAACTGATTAATTTACATGAGTTAGTGTGTTAAATATTTGACATGAAGCATGTAAGTCAGAAAATTTATAAAGGGTTTTAAATTATGTTTAAAGCTTGCTGGAAGTTGCTGAGTATTCTTTCTCAAATATTGGATTAACTGTGTCTGGGTAATTCACATTCTGTGAGTTACTCTATCTCATTTCGTATACACAGTTACTAACCAAAATAATTTTCTTACTGTCTTAAACCTTTAATGTAATATTATACTATGCCTCTTAAGGAGTAAATTATGACAGACATTTTAAATTCTGCCAGTAATTACATGAAATAATAAAAGTAGAACTTTTGTTGCCTTTGGAAGCTATTTTTAAGCAACCTGAAACTGAACCATGGAACTTGGACTGTAAGAGACATTTCCTTGAGGAGGAGAGAGATGTTGAGGAAGATTAAAAATAAGGAAGGTTCACTCAGAAAACAAAATATTGGAACCAAAATATCATCGTGGTCAACATGTTTTAAGACAATGCATTTATAGAAATACATTCGAAGAATGGTATCACATGTAATCAAGCAAGATAGCAAGAAAATGGAGGGGTGGATACAAGCGATTCTGAAGTACCAAAGTTGCAAGTGGCCTGTAGCAGACTGAAAATTTTTTGGAAACATTAGCCATTTGTTAACCATTAGGTACTTAAGTTGGGCACAATTTGTATAAGTCTCAAAAGAGCAGAAGAGAATTCTGAATAGACTATGAGCAGATACTTTTAGCCTCTCCACTGTATGGGTTATTTTGCAAGCATAATGAAGAAAACATCAACAAGGTAATTTGGAGCCCCCAGGGAGCTCGCCGCTTTTTGGCGGGTTCATGCTTGACTACCACAGGGTCCCAGCCTTTGCAGCATCTTTTCCCTTCTGTGCTGCGTGTCTATCCTCTTCCTATTCTTTTTCCCCTCCCTTGGGAAAATGTCAGGGATGTTTTTGGGAATGAGTTGTACATTTTCAGTAGCCGACACCAGAACAGTCTCTCTCTCTCTCTCTCTCTCTCTCTCTCTCTCTCTCTCTCTCTCTCTCTCTCTCCTCCTTCCCCTCTTCAGCATTTGAGGCTGCTCCTCCTCCTCCTCCTCCCTGTGCACTCCTGAAGGTCAACCCACATGTCTGGCGCATAACAGGTGACTGGGTAATGCGTAATTCCCAGCCCCAGGTCAACAGGTAGGTTTTGCACGTACCCCCTGGTACATGCCATGCCCAGAGAAAGGTGATTGCCTGAGCTTCTACCTTCCCAAATTACCAATTGGTCCCTCTGTAAGGTGTTCAGGAGGTTTGAACAATCACCTAAGGCGGGTGTGCCTCTCCCCTCTGAGGAGGGACCCCCAGTTGAAAGGGGCTCACCATTGGAGACACTGGCAGTCGTGGGGGATTTTCTTGCAATCAGCCAATCCTCTTCATCACAGTGGACATCTACTAAACGTAAACGGAATGAGGCTCATGATTCAAAGACCCTCCCAGCTGCCCAAGGTCCCTCATGAATACAGTGCGTTTCCTTTGTTGACTATATTACATACTTCATGTGTCTTATACATTTAATATCTACCAAATTTTGGTCAGATACATTTGAAAACTGAATGTGTAATCTTGAAACCTGCCATGCTTCAGTAAAGATCTATTAATTTTATTTATTTATTTAACCTGATCTGATTAGGCCCATCAGGCCCTCTATTACATCAGACCATGGTCCCCCACATACAGTACCTGTTTTATATCATAGAAATAACTTTAATAAGACAAATAGCATTAAAATGAATGAAAAGGTCTTGCGTTTCTAGCCATATCTGGTGATCAAAATTACATGAGCTTCTGGCCATTTTCAAGTAGTATGACTGCCAGTGGACTGCTGGTAAACCCCTTATATACACTAGCTGCTGGCTGTGTTGTTACTGGCACCCGCAGCATTGCCGTATATGGGCATATGTTGACTCAGTCTTCAATGCATCCTCTTTGACCACATGATTGCTGGATCCTGTGTGTTGCTGAGATGTGGGCCACCATCTCTATTTAGAGTGCTATAAGTGATTTTTATTTCAGTGCCTTCTTTAATTACATAATCCCCAATCCCAGAAGCCATTTGTGCAATCCATGCCAGATGTTTCATCAAATCTTATTAAAAATTCAGCAGATTTTATCCCCTGAATTAACCCTCTTTGACTTAGTGCAGATGACATTATGGTCAGTTTTGATGTAGTAGCACTGTTTATGTGCGCACCTGTCAAAGACTGCATCTAGTGTTCCAGTTCTTTTTAAGTGAAATGGTTGAGCTATTCTGGCACATTCTTATGTCTTCTTATTTTCTGTACAACCTCCAGTATTATGATCAGACAGACGGTGTTGCGATGGGTAGCCTGTCAGCTCCAGCTGTTGCAAACCTCTTCATGGAGAATCTTTGGGATATTGCCTTAGACATGGGGCCATTAAAGCCTAGTTGTTTCTATTGATACATTGACGACACATCCATCATTTTGCCCCATGAGCACAATAAACTTGATGAGTTTTTGGAACACCTTGATAATATTAACAGTAACATACAGTTTACCATGTAGGTACAAAAAGACGATGCCTTGTCCTTCCTTGTCATCCTTGTCCACCATAAATGAAATGGGTGTTTTGGCCACTGGGTCTCTAGAAAACCACCCACCCATACCACCCTGTACTTGCACGTCGTCAGCCACTATAACCCACCACAGAAACGCACTGTCTTACAAACATTGGTGCAATGTGCAAGAATGATATCAGATGCTGATAACCTGCCCCACGAGCTGAGCCATCTTCACAAGGTCTTGAGGAACAACAACTGTAATGTCCATCGAATAAATGAAGTCACTTCAAGCAAGTGGGATATTTATTCCACTAACCCTCATACTGTCCAAGCAATCTGAAACTCTTTTTCACGCAAAAATAACCATTGATGATTGGTGTTATCTGTAAGCCATTCTATTTCAACCAAATTCTATGGTTTAGTACAGCATGCTCCATAATCTCTTTTGTTGTTTCTACAGAAAAAGTGATCAAATAGAGGCAGGGGTCATCAGGTAGTTGCTCCCGGCAGGAAACATTTTTCTAGGTCTTGTGTATACACTATGTACTGGAGAGGGTTCAGTATGCCATCCTGAATAGAGATCATAGTCAATGATCCAAGGCCCAATGGTTTTTCCATTGTACTTAACACAGATTCTTCTTTCTGAGAGCAACAATTTAATTCCACAAATTAGTTTCAGTGGTAAACTGATTGAAACAAGTTTTCTTTCCAATAATGTGCTTTTCACATTGTCATAAGTCCAGTCTATATCATGGAACCCATTTGTTCACAACGATCTGTTGAATGTCAGTTGTCAAGAGCACTTTTTTCCTTCCAAACTCCAAACTGGGTCTTGGGAAGAACATTATTCCTCTCCATCCACCATTCTCATCTGTTTTTAACGATTCAGCCAATCATCTTTGATAAATATGAAGATAGTGCTATAGATCTGTACGACAATGGGTGAAGAGTATCTTTGGTTTAAGAATAGGAATCAAAATCTGTTCCATCCATTCCTGAGGTACTGGAACATACATCAATATTTCATAGTACACTCTTCATAGTATAAAAAGTGTCTCAGATGGCAAGTTTTGTCCCTGTATACAGCACAAGTCGTCTGCCAGCATTGTGAGGTGGCTCTCCCTTACAATAGGAAAACAGCATAACAGGTCTTAAATGTTCCTTCTTGCTTTCCATAGCTTTTAAACACATATTCATACTGTTCCATCCAATGCTAGGTCCAAACCCATACTGATATATCCAATGGTGCGTCAGGTTGTCAACCTCCGTCATTAGGGCGATTAGGCAACTATGTTACCCTGGGGTGCACAGAGGGTGCAGGGTTGCAGGTGCTATAGGTGGAACACACAAATAAAACTTATAAGACAACTGAATATCTAGCAGTGGGGTTAATATACTGCTAGTTACTATGCTCACACCCAACCTTTCTAAGTATAGAATAGTGACTCGATCATAGAGAATCCTGGAGTACTTGTCTTGTAGACATTACTGCAATGCAAGGGAGCATAGTGTTAGGTCTAATGCTGATTTTCCTCTCTCAAGAACCACAACCATTGTTGGAGAACTGTTATTCATAACAGTCATTATCCAACAGTGCCAGGCTAGACTTCCCCCATTCTATCACTGAATGAGCAGTCACAAGCAATGTTGTAGGCATTATAGTATCCTCATAATACATATGGTGCTTCTGTTGGAGTAGCCTCCCACTGATCTTCAGTAGAATAATGCATAGAGGATGAAATGATAATTTGAGCAAGGGTTAATTAAGTGTTAGATTTTATTGTATGTACAACAAAATTGTATTATTATTATTATTGTTATTATGCTGTTTGTTAACATCAGCTGTTCTGCATTTATGGGGAAATTTTACTGCAATTTTGATGTGTCTCCTGTATCAGAATCAAATGATTTAGATTATGTACAATGTACATTATCAGATGAAAAACCACAATGGTAAAGTTTTTTCAGCCAGTTTAGCACTAAAATGCCGAGCACATTCAGTCTGTGGTACTAATGCTAGAGCACGTGTGTTACCGTAGACCGCCTTTCCACAACTTCCTCTTGAGTCTGTTAACAAGTGCATAATTATAACCTTTGTTTGCTGGGCATATATGTGATTCCTGCGTGCACTTCAGCTTTGTCAATTGGTGGATTAGCAATATGTGGACACATGTCATACCTATACGCTGTATGACTCTGAGAGCCTGTACAGTTTGTTTTGTTTCTGGCACTGCTGATGCTGGAGGAAAGGAAATCCAATTCTTTTGTAATATTTGTAAGTCCGTATAGTTGTGTTTTAGGTACATTAATATTTACAGGTACAGGGAAAGACTCAACAACTTGAAAATATGTTGCATTGTCTAGCTTATTCTCAACCTCTTTAAAACTCCAATTCTTTTGAGCTGCTATTTCATTGACTCATTTCGTAATAAGGAACTCTGTGCATTTTTTGGCAGGAGCTTCATTCCCCTCACTGCAATGTACACAAGAAATACTGCCATTGTGGCTCTGTTCTCTAGTATGTTGACCACCACATTGACAGTAATGATATTGTCTGCTCATTTAAGCCATAATGTAAATATTGGATACATTCTTTCACTGGTATGTATGGAGTAACTCCACAGTGCATACTACAAATACACATGTACTACAGAAGGATTTGAGAATCAAAAGTGAGGATACAGGTCTGCAAATTTATAACATGACGTACATAACTCAAATTTATAACACGATGTACACAACTCTGAGTGACATGTTTCACCTTTCGTGTTACTTTAATGACACAAACATTGGAAGTTATTGATTCCATAATGTTTGCTTCAGAAAGTCTGGTATAGACACCACAACTCCTTGTTTCAACACCACGTCATTTGGAATATATGACCTGAATCCTCATCTCAGATTTTGTTTCTGACTGTACCATGTAATCTGCCGCTGATGGAGATTTGGCTTCAATTTTTAGTCTGTTTCTACACACCTTTGAGATATTGACAATATGGCCATGGATCCTTGGCATACATTTGTGAATAATTTTTCCTAATGCCATAAGGTGTACACTACCAGCATCAGCTTACTTACTTTCCAAACACACTATGTATGGACTGTTATCTGTGGGCTTATATAATTTCTGTGGAAGTTTTTCTGATGGTGGTACCACTACGTTTGAACTTGTTGGCAGCGATTCCTGATCTACATGCATCTCAATTTCTATGATGTGTTCACAGACACTATTGTTGTTATTGCTACTGCGACTCGTCTGTGGAGCCATCTGTTGCGTCAGATCTAAAACTTCTGTTTTGCCATAACATTGAATCTCCTTGTACTGACCGGTCACTTTCTGCCAACTGAGTTATCTTCAACTACAGGATTACTTACATTGTTCAAACAATGTACAGCACTTACCACATGGTCATTGCCACTATTTTTATCAGTGGAAATACTATTTCCTCCTTTGCCGTCTGCCCACTGGCCATGTATTGGCAGTATGATATGTGAAGCCAAATTATAAATCTAGCTCCCCCTCCCCCCCCCACCCCCCACATGCAACTGCTGCTTGATGATTTAATAATGCAACAATATTAGTTGGTTAAAGTCTGTTTTTGTCGTCAAACAACACTAACTAATAATCAAACTTCCACTATTAATGGCAAACTACTTCACAACATTAATTCACCATTAACAGGTGGCAACTGTCTTACACATCAGGTTTATTGGTTTTGCACTTAGATACAACTGGAGGTCATCAGTGGACATGTAGTATTTGCAGTAGGGCAAAACTGATGACACATAATTGACATACAGTGAAAAAAAAGTACAAACCTTGCAGGACAGCTGTACTACCTGCCTCCAAGTGACTTAATGGTGCCGGACATGACGCACTGCTGGGGGGGGGGGACATCAGGTGTGAATGAAACTATTGTACTGCACGTGATGAGAAATTTAGGCTGCTAAGTTCAGCAAATAAAATGTCATAGTCAACACTGTCAAAGGCTTTGTACATGATAGTTGCCTCTAGTGCATCTATGGCAAGCTTCAGGTCAACAGTTGATCTGTTTACAGAAACTGATCGATATTTATCTAGTAGGTTGTATGTAGTTAGGCAGTTTGTTAGCTGGTCATGGCCTATATATTCTATGGCCTTGGACAGTGCAGGAAGAATGCAGAGGGTGCTGTGGCAATGTCCTTTTTAGATAATGCCTTAATCAGTCCCTGTTTCCAGGTCTCAGAGAAAACACTTATCATCAAGGAGTGATTGAAGATATCTGTTGTAGTGGACAGCAGTGGGTCAATAATAAGCTTCATCATTTGTACTGTAATATAGTGTGGCCATTAGATGCTGATCCACTACACATGAAGGCATTTTTAATGGTATTGCAAGTAACATGCTTTAGACAGAAGTTTTTGTGGGTGCAGTTGTTTATCCCTATGAAATAACCAATGAGTTTCCATTCCAGTTGTGGTTCAGTTGTGAAGTATCAATTCAGTTCTCCAGTTGGAACAATGGGATCAGATGCAGCTTTTATTTTCCCTGTACCAAGACCACAAAGGTTTTTCCATGTGATATTCCATCTATATCTATTGTCGGTTATTGCATGGGTATGCATGAGTTTAGCATTCCTCACAGCTATACATACAAAAATAGATACTACTACAAGTAGCTACAGAAGCAAGCATATTACATTTTTAAATAGGGAACACTTCCTAATGTTCTGCAAAATTATATTTAATTAGTCAAAAACTGGCTTTTGGTTGTTTAGGCCATCTTTAGGAGACAACAGAATGTTACAAGCACACACAAAATGACGTGCAACTTGCACAGATACTATTTATAGACAAGATTCAAAAAATGACATGTAGACTGTTTACATAGAAAAGCATTACATCTTTTTTTAACACACTAAAATAGTTACATTAACTGAAAATGGAAACAAAGTTTCTGTGTGGAGATATATTTAACAACCAGTGGAAAAATAAAGTTGAATTTCAGTTTCAATCTAGTATTTGTAAACCAAAACTTAATTTAACCTAGGGGAAAGAAGGAAATTGTCTGGTCACTTAATACTAAGCTGGCATTCTGTGTCATACAGTTGTTGATTTCCAGTAGGATCATCTTTCGGCATTTCTTAACAGAATACAGAACTTCACATTCAACATACACACCACACCTCACAACTCAATGCCAGGTGTTCCAGTTTGCTTTTGCTACTGGATAAAAATGTTGACATCCTGTTGATATTATAAATTGCAGACTTTAATGAATCGGTTATTATAAAAAGATCATAAGTCCAGAAAACATGATTTTGAGATATTCAAATTAAAGTGTTTTATGCTTCAGTGATAGAAGATATTAAGTACTTGGACTCTTGTACTCTGGTTTATCTGGAAACCATTAAATCTACATCTTCAGATCAGCAGTTTTTGCACATTCTTCAAATTATTTTTTTTTATCTTTGACTCATGGCCTTTTTGAACCAAATTGAAATAAATAATAATACAACTATAGAATTTTGAGAATTTATTAATAAACAAATTAAAAATGTTATTTTAACATAATCATCATTAGAGATAAGCACTGCTACAACATTTTCTGTAGGTTTCATACATTTTCATCTTCTTCAGCTGCTGTAGGCCAAGTGTGAATAAATTAATATAACAGTTTGTGTGCTCCTCTGAGATGTACTGTTCCAGTTTTTTTATATTGTTTATCTTAACTTTGTTTATGGGACATTTCACTCTGAGTGCTGAGATTGTAGGGAGTCTGATATTTGCTTGCTAGGGGTTTTAAAAGTCTGACAATGAATGATCGGGCTACTAATACCCCTGGGTTGTGGCTGTCATACTCGAACATATTGTACTGTGAAACACTGATGCTGACTTTCATTGAACTGTCTTCTCCCATTGTTTCTAAACTCTGGGAATTGCATTTAAAAAGATCTGGTCGCCAGTCCTTTTAGTTCTTAACAATGTTGTTATCCTCAAGCTAGTTGACAATGAATGAGTTCTTTTTGTTGGCAGAATGAAGAATAAGTTCAATATATTCTTTCACAGTGTAAACTCTGTCAGTTTGTCGCAACTTCCTTCTTATATCACAAGGTAGGAAAGAGTGCCCCCGGATAGGAAAACTATTGAATTTTTTTTCAAACATACCAGTTGCAGGAATGTTTTGTCCTTTGTAGTTAATGTACACTTCTCCTCGTAATTTAGACTTTTTTATTATGATGCATTTGTATTTATCATAATGCTGTATGCCTTTCATCTTGTTATGGCTGTTACTTTCTTCATTTGACTCCATGCTCTCTTTTCTGATTAAATTGCCACTACTAATGGAAGGTTAGACAACAACCACACAAGATTTGTCTTACAATGTGGTGCTAACAATAGATAATGAAATTGGTACTGGTAAAATGTGATTGTTGTTAATGTATGGACATAAACCGTAGGCTACTTCTGGTGATTTAAAAAATATTACGTAAAACTAATGAGAAGATGTAGTATGAAAACATCATTAGTCCTGGACTCATGACATTTTCATAGCAACTAAAAATTTTGGCAACAATTTTCTTGGCTTTAAAGTCAGAAACTCATGACGTTCTCAACACAGATACATGCGTTTACAGATGGAGAAGGCAAAAGTACTGAAATCTGAATTTGTGAAAAAATTGGACTCATGACCTTTTCATAATAACTGATTCAATTTTATTGTGAGGTTAGCTGAAATTTTGCCAACATATAGGATGATGTACAAATTTTTGTAACTGCTGACCGGTTCCTGTTATTCAGTATACAGAAGTGGGGTAATTTTATGAATTTTCTTTTTTTCATAGTATATTAGCAATCAGGACAGGGCTGTAGCTAATACTGGAAGTGATATGTCTGATGGTCTACCGTTATGTTTGAAAGATAATTACAGATAATGAAATAGATATGAGGTGATGCACCATTGAATGGTAAGCTGCATGTTTGTGTATGGTTGGAGCTTGCAGGGATTATCATATCTTTAGCTATAGTGTCTCCTTTTGCTAATATCTATGCAAGCCCTGTGGGCAAGTATACTATACTGATTAGTCAGTCAGTCAGATGTGTGGCAGAAGTTAGGTTCTCTGAACTTGAGGGAAGCTGAAGGTTGAGAAAGAAAGAGTCATCCTTTGCTGATTATCTTTTAACAGAAAACCACTCATGTGATGCAGACTGTGAAGTTCTACATTCTGTTAATAAAAGCAAAAAGATGACCATACTGGAAATCTACAAATGTTAAATTAAGTTTTAGTTACAAATAGATAAAAAAACTGTAAATTCAGTGCCCGCATCTTGTGGTCGTGCGGTAGCGTTCTCGCTTCCCTCGCCCGGGTTCGATTCCCGGTGGGGTCAGGGATTTTCTCTGCCTTGTGATGGCTGGGTGTTGTGTGATATCCTTAGGTTAGTTAGGTTTAAGTAGTTCTAAGTTATAGGGGACTGATGACCATAGATGTTAAGTCCCATAGTGCTCAGAGCCATTTGAACCCTTTTTTTTTTTTTTTTTTTTTTTTTACTTCAGCTTCACTTTTCATCAACTGTTAAATGTGTGTCTACACAAATCCTGTATTTATCAACTACTTTAAACAATATGAACAAATACTTAGACAAGTTATAACAAAAGCAAAGAAAAAGGAAAACGACAAACAAATAAAAAATTCCACGAATAAGATTAAAGCAACTTGGAGTATCATAAAAAGAGATAACAACAATAAAATAATCAACCCACCATAATGGCTAATAAATTTAACAACTACTTTTCGAATGTAGCACACCACCAAACATTACAACTCACAACCAGACAGCAATACACTCCAGTCAGATACAAAAATTCTCACAAGAACCATATATATATATATGTCTCCTGTAACACCTGAGGAATTATCTGTCATTACAAAACGGTTACCCAATAAGTATTCAGCAGGTCTGATGAACTACCAGATATTATCATCAAAGCAAGTGTAACGTCTATCATAGAACCATTGACAGATATTTTCAATTAATCATTTATGAGTGGTATATGCCCGAAAAATCTGAAAATGGAAAAAGTGACATCACTGTACAAGAAAACATGAAGCTGCAAACTACAAACCTGTATCAGTATTGCCAGGCTTTGGCAACATTCTTGAAAAGCTATTTCTTAGAAGGCTGACAGCCTTTCTAAATAAAGAAAACATGATAAGTGATATGCAGCATGGATCCAGAACTGGCAGATCAACACAGTCTGCTATATATACCTCCTTAAATGAAATTCTAACTGCAGTAGATAATAAGCAACATATGTCTGGCATATTTCTTGACCTTAGTAAAGCCTTTGATGTAATTGATCATAAAACTCTGTTGCAAAAGCTAGGTAATTATGGAATACGAGGCCTGCCAAACAAGTGGATACATTCCTACCTACATGACCATCAACAGATCACTCAAATAAGATACAAAGACATAAAATTACAAAAAAATTGTAATTTTTATAGTAATGCACGAAACATTATATATGGAGTCCTTGAAGGGTCAGTCCTTGGGCCATTTCTTTTCATTATTTATGTTAACAATTTGTCAGAAAAAATAACTAAAGGGACAAGAGTACTTTTTGCAGACGACACAAATATCCTAATCAAATGATGTGATGATGAAAGAATACAAAAAACAGCTACAGGTATATCATCAAATTTAACACAATGGTTCAGAACAAACAAGCTAATAATAAATAATGAAAAAACACTAACAGCCAATTTCCACAATTCACAGAAACTACATCCTGCAAGACCGATTTTTAAAATTGATGGAAAAACTGTTTCATTTGCGAGTGACACAAAACTTTTAGGTATACATATTCAGCCAAACCTAAAATGGGGAACACATCTTAATCATGTAAATAAAAAGCTAAACACACTTACGTGTGCAGTAAGAATCCTCTCACAAAATACAAGCCATGCGTCAGTGATCACAATGTACCATGGCAGTATTCAGTCTCTGCTGATGTATGGCATTATCTTGTGGGGAACTCTGTGGGTACAAATAAAACATTTAGGCTACAGAAGAAAGGTTGTTAGAATAATACACCATGCTAAGTACAGAGACTCCTGGAGAGCAATATTTAAAAATATCTTCCTTGCTTATATATGTATGAAATACTAAATTTCACAAAAGTTTGAAAAAGTCATGAAAAACTTATTGTTCTTAGTTCTACTGCATACAAACAACTGTTCTTTTTTATTTTGCAAGAAATTTGTATTCCTTCTTACTACCTTTTTGCAGTGCTGTGTGAATGTAAACCTTATCGGAAATGTGACATAACAGTATTGCAGAGTATGAATGAAAAAGTTCTATATTAAAATCACCACATACCAAAATATTAGGGTACTTTGAATTGTAGAGTCTAGTTTTGAAATGAATATTGTGCAAGGACTGCTTTGGAGGAGTTTGTTTTGGCCCGGTTACGAACTGGACACTGCCGGTTCAGCCATCGCCGTCTGCTGACGGCTGCGCCTTTCTGCCCATGTGGGCAATTGCTGACGGTCTGCCACATTTGAACGTCCTGTCCGGATTTTAATACACTGTGTCTTGATCTTGTCCTGCCACCCACTCCGGATGCCATTTTAGCGGATGATCCAGGAGCAGCTGCGCGCATTCTTCGTTTTATCAACTTGACAAACCTGTCTAAGGACATTTGATTATGCTGTTTTTTTAATCCTATGCCTGTCAATCTATCTTTTATCGTGTTTTCCCTTTTAGTTGCTGTTTTAAACTTGTGCATTCCTAACATAGTCTGGGCGCTAATGACCACTGTAGTTAAAAAAAAAAAAAAAGGACTGCTTTCTTATTTTGCTTTCCTGATCTAGATAGGATATGATAAAGCAGCTGCTGCAAGTACAATAACTCTGTATGTCCCCTTGAAGAAAATGCTGCATTACTGCACATGGTTACCTGATACCCCTCTGCATACAAAATTCCAAACAGAAATGTAACAAAAGGCATACGAACAGAGCAAACACCAAGCACAGGCTTACTATGTTAGCATAGCTGCACATGAACAGTAATGCCTGTTTTCTGGTGCTCTCTGGCAACTACTAAAACAAAACTATTTTTAACAGGTTGTGGGAAAATTTTGGTGGGCAAATATTGTGAGTGGTCATCTGAGAAGTGTTACTTTGAAAGCAAATTTCCTTTTAAGCAATATGAACTTTGTTACGTATGAGAAAGTATGATGAATTTCTTAAATCACAGAGCATTTGACTTTCATTCAAAACTTTAACACTTTGTGGGCCAGCCTCTCAGAAAAATTTCACGCCCAGACATTTATGTCATTTAAAATTTTACTGGCATATTTGTGTTTGATATATCTTAAAGGATTACACACACAAAAAGACCAGCATTATATGTGACAGCTTGGCTTTTCTTGTAGTTACACTATGACTATTTATTTAAACCATCAACTTTTCCTGTTTGAGTGTTCGTGCTACTTAACAGTGATCTTGCTATTAGCTGACTAAACACGTGTCCTATGCTCAGAATATCTATTGTCATTGGCTGGCGAGATCACATCCTGTGATCAACGACTGGCTGTTGCTATGTTCCTTGTAGAAGACATCGTTTTGAAGTGTGGAGTAACCTGTGCGATGTTCTGTGATCATGGAAAAAGATTTTCACGGTTGTGCAGAGAGCAGGAGGGGTGAAGGCTATTGAAGATCCACCTTATGGTCAAAAAGCTTCAATTGGAGGGGCTACCTTTGATGCTTATCATAGTGAAGGATATGTAACAACATGTCTGGAATGCAAAGATCAGCCTGAGCTGCCATACACAGGATGATTCATAAGACCTAGGTCCAGGGTTCTGTTGGGTCCAGTGAGCCATTGGTAGCTGTTTCTCAACAAGAGGGAGCAATGCTGCAAGCTCTGGTGTAGTGTTTAACATCATTCTTTCTCAGTAGTAGAGTAATTTTTCTTGGACTTGGAGACTACTCTGGAAGCATAAACCATCACCTTTTTAACACCCCAAAACCACTAGCTTCAGGGTGAAGTTCTTTCTCCGCACTCCTGTCATATAATGGTATAACTGGAGAAAATTTTACACCTTCTTAAGGATATAGGAAGATATTTCTTGTTCCTTGTTGCAGGAAAACTGAGTGTGTCCATTTAGTGGTTCTTGCATAGGACGTGCCTTGGTACAGAAGTCCTTTACGAGTTGCTAGTAGTAAGAGCACAGTCCAAAAACATTTCTCACATTAAGAGTGTGCCAAGGAGTTGGAAAATCTATAACTGCTCTTATTTTCTGTGCATCAGGACAGACTCCATTGCTGTTCACTGCCCTGAGATTTTTTTTCCTTGGGTGACAAAGAGACACTTTTTCTGATTCAGGTGGAGGCCTGCAGTGTGAACACACCTCAGTACATCTGTCAGGTGCCTTAGGTGCTCTTCAAACAATCTTAAAATGTGGCTGTGTCATGCAAATAGGACAGACACATTGTCCATTAAGGTGTCAAAATAGACTGTCCATCATACATTCTAAGCTGGCTGGATCATTACATAGTCAAAATGGCACAACTTTGAACTCATTGAGGCCATCTGGAGTTATGAAGGCTGTGGTGTCACCGCCAGACACCATACTTGCCAGGTGGTAGCCTTTAAATCGGCCGCGGTCCGGTAGTATACGTCGGACCCGCGTGTCGCCACTATCAATGATTGCAGACCGAGCACACGGCAGGTCTAGAGAGACTTCCTAGCACTCATTTGCCGAGACGATAGTTAGCATAGCCTTCAGCTACGTTATTTGCTACGACCTAGCAAGGCGCCATATTCAGTTACCATTGATATTGTGGCTCATGTACTGTCAAGAGCGACGTTCTTCATTAATGGATTAAAGTTAAGTATTCCACCAGCTACGTCCGTTTTTCTCAATTCCAATTCCCTTGTCATGTTCCAGACCTGACGCCAGCCTGCGTGAGCTGAGAAGCGTGCATTTCGGCCTCCTTTAGCAATACGATGTTGGCTCTCCTGCCAACCACAACATTGGCGACGAGAGTAAAAGTTATCTAAACTGCCCTGATTTACTTGTCTAATGGCTTCGCCACAATCTCCAGATGTACTGTCCAAATTTTATCGCTTATAGAATCAGCAGACGCAGGCCTTACTAGATGCCCTTGGACAGCTTGTCCTGGGTCAACGTGCAATGCACGACGATGCGGCAGCAGCCGCTTCACCGCTAACGCAGCCACAACACGCGGTTGCCCCCACTTTTCACCCTTTTGATGCTGCACTGGACAGCTGGACGGAGTGGTCACACCAATTTGGGTTCCATCTCGCCGCCTACAGAATTCCAGGTAACGAGCGGCAGCCTTTTCTCCTTTCCTTCGTCGGGGTACAAACGTACCGTGTGATAGTCAAATTATTTCCCCGACACGACGTAGCAACTCTGTCCTACGAAGTAATTTTGTCTGCATTAGATGCATATTTCAAGGAATCAGTCAATGTAGTTGCGAAAAGGTATACCTTCTTTCGTACAAAACGTACGGCAGGTCAGACTAATCGGGAGAGGGTTGCAAGCTTGCAAGGCCTTACTAGGGATTGTGCTTTTGAGTGTCAATGTGGACTTCCTTATTCAGATACTATGGTACGTGGTGCAAGGGAACAGATTTTGAACTAGTCAGTCCCTCCCTTCAACAAGTGATGGACATATTGGATCGGCAGGACACACTTGACTTTGGTCAGGAATCATTTAAAAGTTCGCCGGCAGTGTGTCAGGTTAACCGGCCCGCCGGGCGAGCTGCACGGAGCAGTAAACAGTCCTCGCGCCGCTGTCGCCAGGCTCTCAGACACATGTGCCGCGCAGGCAAGCAAATGCAGTGATCAAATCATGCCCGCGGTGTGCTACTAAACATTCGCGTGAGAATTGCCCGTCACGCCAAGCTATTTGCTTTTATTGTAATAAAAAAGGACATGTTCAGAGTGTTTGCCAGAGAAAGCTCAGATCGGAAGCTCAAAACCGTCCCAGGCCCTTTGCTTCACGCTGGAATCGGAATCAAACCAAGGCTACTCAGGCTCGCGAAACTTCGCCAATGGAAATTCATGTAGTTCATTCCACTCCGCCCAGTACCATTCTCTCTAACAGTGACTGTGTTCATCCCAAAAATAGTGTGCGTCGACATCGCCGGAACTCCCGTCAACTCGCAAGTGATTATGTACCAGTGTCAGTTCACGTTGCACGAGAGAGTCGCTCTTGTCGTCAGCAGGACAATAAACTTTTGTGGACTTGGACATTAACGGCAAAGTGATACCATTCCAGCTCGATACAGGAGCTGCAGTTTCCCTGATAAATCAAGACACTTACAAACTGCTGGGCACACCTCTGTTGCGTGCCGCAAATGTCCGGTTAACCACCTATTCAGGTCAAGAGATCCCTGTGTTAGGACAGTGCAGCCTTCTTTGCAGACATTTTTGCACCGGGCCTCGGTTGCGCTAAGAACTATAAAGCACATTTGGAACTGAAAGTAAACGCGCAACCGAAATTTTTCAGAGCATGCCATGTTCCCCACGCATTGCGTGATGAGGTCGCAAAAACATTACACGATTTGGAATCACAAGGTGTAATTGAACGTGTACAGGCTTCTCTCTGGGCATCACCCTTAGTAATTTTGCCAAAACCTTCCGGAAAGTTGAGACTTTGTGTGGACTTCAAGGCAACAGTGAATCCACAACTAGTGATTGCAACTTTTCCTTTACCCCGCCCGGAAGATCTTTTTGACAAACTGTGCCAGGGTAAATATTTTTCAAAGTTGGACCGGGCAGATGCATACTTGCAAATACCGGTGGACGAAGAATCCCAGCGCGTTTTGGTGGTTAACATTCATCTTGGGTTGTATCAATTCAAACGACTGCCATTCGGGTGTGCATCCGCCCCTGTATTGTTTCAGCAATATCTACAAACTGTTTGTGCGTCGGTCCCTACTGCAGCAAATTATCTGGACGATATTGTGATCTCCGGAAAGACGGAAGAAGAACATTTGGCAAATCTCAGAACATTATTTCAGGTCTTGCGACAAAATGGTCTTCGCTTGCGAAAGGACAAATGTGTGTTTTTTGCTCGGGACTTGCCATACTTGGGACATGTAATCAATGCCCAATGCATACATCCCAGTCCCACGCACCTGCGTGCCATACAAGACTTGTCTTCGCCGCAGAATTTGAAGCAGCTACTGAGTGTGCTGGGAAAAATTAATTATCATCACCATTATATACCACACGCCTCTTCCATTTCAGCTCCGCTTCATCGCTTACGTCATAAGGGTGTTCCGTTCGTCTGGACGACGGAGTGCGAACGCGGCTTTTGCCGGTTGAAATCGGCGTTGCTTTCCAATACTTGCCTTACGCCATTCGATCCCCAGAAGCCCCTCTTGTTGATGATGGATGCATCGGATTTCGGGATCGGTGCTGTGCTTACGCACAAAGATGGATCGCACGATCGCCCTATTGCCTTTGCGTCCAAATTGCTTTCGTCTGCGCAAAGAAATTATTCACAGATCGAGAAAGAAGCATTGGCTTTCGTATTTGGTGTTACAAAGTTTCATGATTTCTTGTATGGTCGTCACTTTACCATAATCACAGACCACAAACCCTTGACATCGCATTTTCATCCGACCAAGCCTGTACCTCCATGTACAGCGCAGAAATTCATTCGCTGGTCTATTTTCCTCTCGCAGTACCGCTACGATATCTAGTATCGGTCCACTGCTAAGCACGGAAACACCGATGCATTGTCCCGCTTGCCTGTTGCTGAGGATAGGGCGTTCGATTCCTCCGAACTTGCTTGCATGTTCATTGATGTGGAAACCGATGATGTGGTCGAATTGTTTCCGATTGATTTTCGTCGTGTAGCTACAGCCACAGCTGCCGACCCTGTCCTTGCTCCCGTTCTGCGTTTTGTTGCTACGCAATGGCCCTTGTCAAAGTCACGGATCGGGGACCCGTTGGTTCGCCGATTTTTTGCTCACAAGGAGATACTTTTTGTACGACGGGCTGTTTTGCTGTTGCGTTCTGATAATGATCAGTCCAGGGTCGTGGTACCACGTTCGTTACAATCCTCTGTCTTACAGCTTCTCCACCAAGGACATTGGGGTATAGTGAGAACGAAACAACTTGCTCGTCAGCACTGTATCTGGTTCGGAATCGATGCCGCGATTACGAATATGTGTTCTTCTTGCATGGTGTGTGCTGAACAACAATCAGCACCACCGCGGAAATTCTTTGCATGGCCAAAAGCCACTTCCCCTTGGCAATGTTTACACATCGATTTTGCTGGTCCATTCTGGAATGCTCGATGGTTGGTTGTGGTAGAATCATTCAGTAATTTTCCTTTTGTTGTCCGGATGTCTTCCACGACGTCCTCTGCCACCATCCAAGCGTTATCCGCTCTCTTTTGCATTGAAGGTCCTCCACAGACTATTGTTTCCGACAATGGCCCACAATTCATGTCCGCAGAATTTCAGTCATTCTGCAAGGCCAATGTTATTCGACATCTGACGTCCGCACCGCTTTCGCCACAGTCAAACGGTGCCACTGAACGACTGGTCAGGACTTTCAAGTCACAGATGTTGAAGTTGAAAGAGTCACATTCTCGGAAGGACGCGTTATCGCTCTTTTTGCCCCCTTATCGCTCTCAGCCCCGAGATGGTCGCTCGCCGGCTGAGTTGCTCCACGGTCATCATCATTGAACCTTGATGCCTTTGCTACATCCGCCGCATCAGGTTCCTGTGCCACGGTGGACAACTGCTTTTGCTCCAGGCAACGTTGTCTACTATCGCCACTACCAAGGATCACAGCGTTGGCTCAAAGGGTGCATTCTTCGCTGCCTCGGCAACGCTATGTATCTGATTTTGGGGGCCTCTGGTGAGGTGCGCTGGCATCTCAGCCAGCTGCACCTCTGTCATTGCATGGGACCTGCCGCTCGCACTCTGCTTTCAGCGACGGTGCCGTCCGGTCAGCGCCCCGGGGACCCATCTACTGGCTCGCCTCAGCCCCAGGTGTTACCGACGCTGCCTTCCATTTTGCCCCATAGCGACGCACCGCAGCTACCGCCACCGTCGCCTATTCTCCCGCCGGCGACGCCCGCAGTGGGCGCGTCGCTGCAGCCGCCGGGCGCCTCCCTGGGTCACCCGCCGCTGATCACTTCCCGTGACCAGTTGTCCTCCAACATGGAACTCTTGCCCGCTCCGGACCATATGTCGTCTTTGCCCGTTGGGTGCCCCGACCCGATGGAGGTCGACCCTTCGGCCCCTCCTGTCTCTCTACGGGTGCATACACTGCATGTTGGCGTGCACCCAGGAGCAGGTTTTCAGGAGTTTCCTAGCTTCCCGCGGTCTGAATGGCACAGCCTCACCTGTTGTTAGACTTCTCACCTCGTCGCATATGTCAACATTGGGTTCTCCCCACGGTGGGCGGAAGCCTTATGCCACAACCGTACGCCGATTTGCAGGGGAGGAATGTGGTGTCACCACCAGACACCACACTTGCTAGGTGGTAGCCTTTAAATCGGCCGCAGTCCAGTAGTATACGTTGGACCCGCGTGTCGCCACTATCAATTGTTTGCAGACCGAGTGCCACCACATGGCAGGGCTAGAGAGACTTCCTAGCACTCGCCCAGTTGTACAGCCGACTTTTCTAGTGATGGTTCACTGACAAAACACACTCTCATTTGCCGAGACGATAGTTAGCATAGCCTTCAGCTACGTTATTTGCTATTAATGGATTAAAGTTAAGTTTTCCACCAGCTACGTCCGTTTTTCTCAATTCTAATTCCCTTGTCATGTTCCAGACCTCATGCCAGCCTGCGGAGGTGAGATGCGTGCATTTCAGCCTCCTTTAGCAATACGGTGTTGGCTCTCCTGCCAACCACAACAAAGGCATTTTCCCAGGCAGCCTCATCAACCTTGATTTACCAGTAGCTTGCCTGCATGTCCATAGTTGAGAAATACTTGGTCCTTTCAAGCAGTCGAGAGTGTCATCAATGCATGACAATGGATAGACATTTTCCTTCATGATTTTGTTCAGTCATCAGTAGGCAATGCAGAAACTCCATGTGTCGCCCAAGGACTCTTTGAATTACAGTGATGTCCTCTTGCAGCATCTTTTCCACTTCCTCCTGGATTATCCATCATTCAGCTGGCAACATCCTATAGGAGCACTAGCTAATTTGTGGATGATCCCAAGTGTTGATACGATTTTTTACCAAGGGCTGCTTGGGCTGTATTTTCTCCACTCAGGATTTGAAAGCAACCAAAAGTTGATCAGAATGCCTATTACTCACCAGCATTGTTTTTCAGTCATGGCAGACCCTATTGGCAGTTCAGTACTAGCTTCCTACTTTGCTTTATCTCTAGGGGTAGCAGAGCACTGCTCTTTGTTGACACTAAGCTACTGTTCCTGGACTAGATTGGCTGTCACTACAGATGTATCTGTAAGGATGAGTTGTGGCTGCTAGTGACAATTACTGATCCTATGCTTTCATGGACAATGCACAAAGCTTATGATCATCACCAGCATGTAGATTTCTTTTCTGATCCTGAGTAGCTTTTTGCAATTGGCTAAAGTTTCACAGTTTAACTGTACATCTCAATTGAGAACTTCATCAGTATGGAGCTCTGATCTTCCAGAATCTTTTTTGATACGTAAAAGATGTCCCATCATAGAATGACATTATGACTGCATTCTGTTAAAATGACAAATTCGAAGGTCGTGTTCTGCTATTGATAGTTATTCTTGCAATATATATTCCTGTTGGCTGGACATATTTCCCTTTTGAGACTGTCAGCACACTTGCTTTTGTATCACAAAACATAGTCTTCTGTAGCTGTTGGTGATAAGCATTTGACATTATAGAAAAAGGAGCCCTGAGTTGACTATCACTTAAATAGGTTGGTCATAATGATGTGATTTCCTTCAACCTTAGTAATTCTCATCCATAGAGAATCTTCATTTGTGGCAGCCTCATCTCTATTAATGGTCACCTCACTTAGTTTTTCTGTATTTTGATGGATAGGCAGCAGCTGGTATGTCTGTCTATTGAGGGGCAATGGCTACGGCATGTTGCCGAGTGACCTCCTCCAGTGTACAGTGATGAGCTTTGATCCACAGACCTGACTTTCACATCTTCTGTGGTGCACTTTACTTGGTGGAGGAATTGGTTTTATCTGCGTTGGTCAGATTCTGGGTTGTCATTTGATGTTGACAGCATAAGTCCAAATTAGCCAAGTCTAGTCTTCGCAGTGTGTTTGTCTTTGTGGTGTGACATATGTATGATTTTTTGATAGCCATTGGTAGTGTATCTCGTAGCAGGCTGTGCTCTAATTTTCTAACAGTTGTTGAAATGATGTGCACAACACGTCATCAGTTAATAGGTTATATATTCACTTTTATTGTCACTAGTAACCACTTGAAAAAAAAAAACAAAGCAGGTGGATAAAATGCTTCATATTTAATAATGATAACAGGTAAGCACATACACTTAATTATGAACTAATCACACAGTGGCACTCTTTTATAGCATTCACTAATAAGCTGATTATTAGTTGACAATACGTCTCCAGTGACTACACAATGTTGACAAAATAAAACACTCCATCAAACTCAAAGAGTGTCACAAAAGACATTAGCATTGACAGATAAGAATTAACAAAACCACAGGCTTTGACATAGATGTTCAACATGTGCTAGCTAGACTCGGACTGACTACACAAAGGATTGTCACAATTACTTTATTTTTATGTTTTAGTTCATAATAAGAATTATGCTGAAAATAGTTGCAATGACAGAACAGAGAAACAAGCAATAATTAGGTTTGCCTGTATGATAAATTATTGAAAAATTAGTAAAGTTAGCTGGGTTGTTATAGTTATAAAACAATGAGTCACTAGGGTTTACCGACTTCATGTGTATTTTAGGTGTGTAATTTCCTGAAGTTTATTAAAATTTTAATTAAAACATTATTCTGTGAACTTTTTCAGTTCAGAAAAATAGGGGTAACATAATTACCATATCATTTGTAGGAATCTTTCAAAGGCCAAAATAGCACAGGATCTTGTGGAAGGTAGAAATTACAGGTATATTTTTAAATAAAATGGTTTTGGGAAACATAAAGAACTTTTGAAAAGAAGTAATTGAAGATCTTTCAGCTGAGGTAGATTATTTAACAAACCATCAACTGTTTGCTAACCGGAAATTCTAGTTTCATGTGTTATGGAGAAGTCTGATATGCTTAATAATTGTCCAAATAAATTGTTTCTAGATAAGCTAATTATTCCTTATTATATCATTTTTATCCATTATTATATCATGAGATTACTGGATGAACTATAATGCTTTACCAATAATAGTCCAAATACAAAATCAGTTCTGTATGGATGTTGGATATGTATCACATATATAATGAAAAGACAGTAAAAAATTATACGTATGAGAAAAAGAGTTGTAGCAAGTGGGTCTACTCCGCCATCTTGCTCTGTCTCAACTAGTAGTGAAGATTAGTGCCAAAGATCGATACACCTCTTCTTCAACGTATTCTATTACCTCCTGACATATGGAGCCAAACTTCATGGCTCACATCTCTTGTGTACTCAGTCCAACATTAATGGCTCCCGTACACCACTGCATCTCTTCTCTTACTATTTAGGACATTGAAAGAAGTGAGGTTGTGGATTTACTCCACAACTGGCATAGGGACAACATTCAGGAGTTGATCATACCTCTTTTGTCAGACCGTTTTTCTGTCACATTTCCCCAATGTGCTGGCACTACTTGATGAATTCTTCTGCTGTCAGGACATATTTTACCAAAAGAGATTGGTACACATCTTCTGCAACTCTTTTCATCAAATGTGACATTTTGTTGACTTCTGTCATATACACATTCACAATGTTACAAAGGGCCAAAACGTTTTGTATATATGACTATCATGTCACCATGATGTTGGGCCCTGTTCTTAAATTGTCCTTCTGTTAAGCAGACTTGCTGTTGATCATCATTAAATGTTTTCTTCAGTTTGATCTGGAATTTGTCCCAGCTATTGATTTTCTCTTCACTGTTCTTGAAGCATTGCTGGGCATGCAATCCAGGTAAAGGTATATATCTGCAAAACACATCATCTCACCTGTTGTTTTTAGTGACTTAGTTAAATCCTTTCAGCCATTTCGTCGGGTTCTGCCTGCATCTCCAGAAAACGCTGGTGTACTTATGATGTGCAGCTGACTTACTGGTGTTTTGGAATCCATCTGTTTTGGAAATACATGAATCTTGGGAACTCTGTACTGCTTGTAATCACTTCAAGATATGCAGACAATGTGGTCTAACCTTACTGTATACAATGACAAATTGTCTTTACTGCAATTGATCTGAGGATGGTTGTGTGCAAAACTGAATGTAGTCATCAAATTTAATGTTGTGTATTGTTTGCAGTCTAGGCAATTAAAAGATTTTGTACAGAATTTTTTAAGAATTTTCTGAAAATACTTAAGATAACTTTTTCCATTTCTTTCTAACCAGTTATCACTATTTATACAAACGTCAAAAATTTCAAAACGCTAGAATTTATATGAATATTCCAGATAGAGAAATGTAAGACATTTCAAAAACCTTCGTGAAATTAATACAAAATAACTAATAATTTCTGGGGATCAGGTTTGAATTGGTAAACCCTCCCCCCCCCCTCCCACCCCCCCACCCCCAGCATGCCAGCCAGCAATGCTCACTACTACACCACCTGCATGCACCACAGTTCACGGCATTATCATCATGTTTGGCCAAGCATTGACAGAAAATAGTTAATGTTAAAACAAATTGTTTACAATATGCTTCTGAGCTAAGGAAGTATTACAGGTGTAGAAAGGTTCTTTAATGCCTTTGAGAGCTCATTATGGAGGTCAAGAAGAGAAGACTGATCTTGTCAAAAAATTATATTTTATGCTCATCCATTTTGAGTTTGCTATTATTCTAGTGTACTGTTTATGACCATATGCTGCATATAGAAGTAAGACTTATTTGCAGTAAACTGATAGCATAACACTTTTGTTTTCCCATGTGCGCTAGCATCCAATGGTGAAAGGTAAACAAAAAGAGAGAAGATAAGAAAACATTGCAAATGTCCATCAAGATGTCCTCTCTTGCAAGAAACTAGTACTCCCTAGTCGAACTAGGTATTTATTAACCTAACGTGAATAGCAAAGCACTAGACCCATAATGTTGTGGGTATTTTGATTGGTGTAGTTTGTTTGTCAAGTTACAAAATGACATTTTGGCACTGTGCTAAAATGCAATGTCATCTGACACTGTGAAATGGTGTGATACAGAGCACTGGCTAGTCAGCATTAACTGTGCCACAAGGTGACATTTCCCATCTATATTCTGCAAACCACTGTGAAGTACATGGCAAAGGATACTTCACATAGCACCAGTTATTAGAGCTTCTTCTCATTTCATCCTTGTATGGAATGCTGGAAGAACAACATCTTGCCTTCACAGACCATATGGAGTCAATAAAATTTATAGATTCCTCACTTCTCAGTTGTTCTACACTTTTGTGCAGTCCTTCACTGAACAGTTGCTGTCTGTTTCCAAATATCAACCAGTTAAAGTATATCAGCATTTTTGTTACTCTGGGTTTGCAAGTCAAACAAAGCTTTGGCCATTTCTGCTGGCCTTGTCTGCATATGCTCAGTATCCTCTGTTGGTCCTACTGAGTATCCATCACAAACAATTCAGTAATAATTTTAAGAAAGGGCACCTGAGTGATTTGTAAGTGACCATGCTTGTGGACTGTCTGCATTTTCCCAGTATCCCATTAATGAACTGGCATCTGCCAGCTGCTTTACCTGTGACTGAGTCTATGCAATTATTCTATTTCATATCCTCCACAAACTGTTACACTCTGGTATTTGTATGAGTTCACTGATTCCAATATTTGTGCTGTTATCTTGAATAGCCATGAGAAATCTTTGATCTAGTATGGCTGCCAATGGTGTAGACTTTTCACTATCTTGCCTTTGCAGTCCATTGCCTGGGGTCCATAATCTTGAATGTTGTCTATATGTCACAGTAGCTTAACTGTTGTTTCAGTGTACAAACCGCCAAATGCCCAGTGTTTCACTCCTGTATTACACCCCGTACCTCCGCCATGTATATACTTAGGTAATTTCAACAGCCATCACACAAGCTTGTGTTATAAAAACAGTGATGATAATAGACAGAAACTAGTAGAATGGGCAGAAGGAGAAAAACTCTGTCTTAGTTATGATGCCAAGGAAATTAAAACCTTTTGCACTATTACCAACTCTGATTTGTGCTTTCTCTCCACAGATGAAAACACACTTCCTTTGAGTCATACAAGAAAAGTCCTACAAAGCTTCCCAAGGAGCCAGCACCACATTACAATAATCAGTATGGCGTTTGAGATAGACATCATAAATTCCATTACCAAGGCAAGATGGAATTTCAGGAAGGCTAACTGGGACCAGTACACTCAGTGTGTCAACAACAACTTAAGTTGGATATCCCCAAAAGTAGAAAAATGCAAGAGATTTGTGGGAGTCATTATTGGTGCAACCAACCACAATATACCATGAGGGCTCAGGGAACATTACATCCATTCCTGGGATGATGCAACAGAAAAAATGTATGCAGAATACCAACAGACTGAAAACCCTCATACTGCTAAAAAATACTAGAACAGCTAAACAAAGTGAGAAAGTGGAAATGGATGGATTTGACTTCCAGTTTAAATTTTTTTCGTTCAAGAAGAAAAGCATGGACATTATTAAGGAAATTCGGCACTGAAACCAATGTTTCCAACTAACATCTGAGGATAACGCCATTAGAACCAGCATTACACATCGAATCAAGAACTGAGGAGGCGAAGCCAATAGCTGCCTTCATGATAACACCACCTTATCAGACCCCTTCAATGAAAGAGATATAAATAAGGCTATCAAAAAATTGAAAATGAGGAATGCAGCAGGACTGGATGGCAAATTCCCTGAATTAAAAAAAATATATATTGGGGAACATGGAAAAATTTGGCTGAAGAGATTCTACAACGACATACTCAAGACTGGAAAAGTACAGTTCAAGGTTACACATACATTAGCAACCCTCAAGTCCAGAAAGCCAGTTGATAACCCCTTGAGTTACCAGCCAATTGTGCTGCTCAGCATGTACTCGAAACTTCCGGAACAATTTACCCTTAACAGAATTCAAGGAATAATATAACTCCAACACATCAGGCCAGGATCAGAAGCCAGCACAACTGCTGTGAACAGGTTCAAGCCTTGACATCCTGCTTTGAGGCTCGATTCCAGAAAAATCTTTGTGGGAACTGTGTTACCCAACCAATACTTCTAGGTTAGCATTGGACAAAAACAGTAAGTATTTTCCATAAAAAATGGGCTTACCATGGTTCCATCTAGCACCCTTGCTCTTCAACTTGTATACTAGTGACATGCCAAACACTACTAGTTGAAAGTTCTGCTATGCTGATGACCTCGCTGTAGCCATACCGACGACCTCGCTGTAGCCATACAGACACGCATACAAGAGGGAGGCGAAAATAATCTGTCTACAGACATAAAGGATCTCAACACATATTACAAAGCATGGAGACTCCAACCAAATGCAGCCAAGAAAGAAGTCTGACATTCCATTTAAACAATAGAATTAGACACAACAGCTCAATATGAATTTCTGTCAACAGAGGATCAGACACAATTTCCAGCCTAAACATCTTGGTGTCACACTCAGTCAGTCATTAACAAATAAAATAACACCTGGAAAACACTAGCCAAAAGCTAAAAGACTCGAAATAACATCATAAACCTGAGCTGAAGCTTCCACTCTGCAGATTGCAGCTCTGACACTACTACAGCCAGTAGCTGAATGTTGTGCTGCAGTATGGCAACACAGTGCTCATATGAGGAAACTAGACATCCATCTAAATGAATCAATGAGAATTATTATGGGTACACTAAAATCCATGCTGATCTCTTGGCTGCACACCATCAGCAACATTCCACCACCTGAACTGCGATGCCAAGAAGCAATCGATCAAGAATGGAGGAAACTCCATCAACCTATCAACCTTACTACCCCCAAGACCTTACAATTCATACAATCTTAAATGGCTCTCCTCCAGAATACTTGATATCATGCACTCCACTGTGGCGCAGTGGGGGGGGGGGAATTGAGCTTAAGGAAGAGTGGTGCAGGAGATGAAATGCTGCAACAATAAAACATCAACGTGTTCAAGATCCACATGCCAGTCTACCAGTATTTGATCTGAAGAGAAGTGAGTGGACATGATTGAAGAGGATAAGAACCAATTACATTATGCGCAATGCTCTGGTGCCAAGTGATGACTCCACAACTCTCCAGTCTGTGATTGTAGGGCCCAAGAAAAAACTGTTCAGCATATTGTCAGAGACTGCCCACTGAGAAAGTACCTTGGACCATTCAGTGATTTTATGCTTCCCTCTCTGCTATCAAGTGGCTTCATGCAACAGATGCTGAGTGTACCTGTTTTAATTAACAGTCATAATTGTATAGTTTAAGTGTCCTCCTTTTATTATTATTCAATTACTAACTTTAAGAACTGTAAACTGTGTGTATTTCTCAATATTTGCTGTTGTTGCAACATGATAAATAAATGAATAACTGATTCCAGTTACAACTCATTCATACTGTAGTCATAAGTAACATTGTTTTTCCATTTTGTTAAGTGCAACATTTTCCATTTTTGAACATATAAAGCAACTTGCCAGTCTTTGCAGAATTTTGCAATGTTATCAAGATATGACTGAAAATTTGTGGAGCTTTTTCAAACAGTACGTCATTATAAGTTACCGCATCGTCTGTAAAACACTGGAAGCCACAATTAATAGGTGCATACACTTGAGGTTACTTCCAAACCTGTTGATGGTTTTCCATCCAAAATAACATGCTGTGGCCTTCCTACTGAGAAATCCTCAATCCAGTCACAAATTTTGTCTGACACCTCGCCCCACCCCCCTTGCCTCCCATATGACTGTACTTTTTTAAAAATAAGATACTGCATCAAATGCTTTTTGGAAGCCAAGAAATCCATCATTTACCTAATCTGTAACCATGGCTTTCAGAGTGATAAAAGCCCATGCTGTGCAAAAATGGTATTTGGTACATTCTTGGTAATACTCTGGAAAGAGGGGAGTTTCCTATGAAGTAGTCAATGAGAGAGGATCCCTGACCTGACAGCTTTCAATTGGGAAGCACAAACAGCTGCAGGTGAATGCAGTAGCCATCTATAGAGTTATAACAATACTGATACATTACAATAAGGATACATACAAAATTGAATTAGGTGACTAGTTGAAGTACAATCATGAAGCAGTCATGCCAAGCCCATAGCCAAACATCTCTGCTGACTCTCCTGTGGGTAATGATAATGTCCTGGTATGAAGAGAGGTTATGTTGGCTGGGATTACTGGGCTTGTTATTTTCACTGGTGGCCAGAACCATCTCATTTTTGTACCTTAGGTGAAGCTGTCATCAACCTGAACATTGGTTTGAACACCACAGTTGCATGGTCCTGTTGGAGGTGGTATTCCGTTGCTTTCCTCCAGCCTTTGGGTTATAGGGGACCTCCAGTTTCATGAGGACTCTGAATCACTGTGCTACTTACCATTTTTCAACATTAACAGAGGCATCTTACATAGTTCTTGTTTATTTTATAGTCAATTAACAACATTTTTCAAATTCTATCAAAAATTGCCATTTACGGGTGAAAATAGTGGGAAATGTAGGAATACACCTTCTTAGAGGCCTCTGTGACATGAATGGTTTATTATTTTCCTCAACACTGTTATTACTCAGTTATGCTGAACAAAATACCTTGTGATATTTGCTTTATTACCTTTTAAAACAAATCTGTAGGACAACAGTGAACACAGTTTTGCAGAACAATGTAGCACTTTAGTCACAAAGTCAGTTCATTGCAGCTTCTGATAAGGGTGCTGTCTGTCAGGTGCAGAACCAAGGTGGTGTGGGCGGTGCAGTATAACCCTTCTCCACTGTCCCCTCCCCCTCCCCTTCCTCCCTGAAAAAAAGAAACCTATTCTCCATTAAAAAAACATGTTGTAGTAGAAGTTAATGATATGAATGTAATGGAGGGAAACATTCCATGTGGGAAAAATATATCTAAAAACAAAGATGATGTGACTTACCAAACGAAAGAGCTGGCAGGTTGATAGACACACAAACAAACACAAACATACACACAAAATTCAAGCTTTTGCAACCAACAGTTGCTTCATCATGAAAGCGGGAAGGAGAGAGAAAGACGACAGGTGAAGTATGGGCTGCGGCAACTTGAAATTAGCGGAGGTTGAGGCCTGGTGGGTAACAAGAAGAGAGGATATACTGAAGGGCAAGTTCCCATCTCCGGAGTTCTGACAGGTTGGTGTTAGTGGGAAGTATTCAGATAACCTGGGTGGTGTAACACTGTGCCAAGATGTGCTGGCCGTGCACCAAGGCATGTTTAGCCACAGGGTGATCCTCATTACCAACAAATACTGTCTGCCTGTGTCTGTTCATGTGAATGGATAGTTTGTTGCTGGTCATTCCCACATAGAAGGCTTCACAGTGTAGGTAGGTCAGTTGGTAAATGCTCAGTGACGTGGGAAAAACGGAAATGGAAATAAAGCAAAAGTTATTGGAACTAGCCAAAATAGTTGTTTAATAGATGAAATGAACTGTTTGTGAACTGGGAATGGTGGATTTTACAGCAGCAGTAGTTTTGAAAGTGGTAATTTTTTTTTTTTTTTTTTTTTTTTTTTTGCCGCTGCCACCCATTCCACATCAAACAGTCCCTTCCCTACAGCCTAGGTCTTTGTGGCAAATGAATCTGCTCCAGTCCGGAATCCCTGAACCATTACACCAACAACCTGAAAACAGCTTTCGCATCCCGCAACTACCCTCCCGACCTGGTACAGAAGCAAATTACCAGAGCCACTTCCTCATCCCCTCAAACCCAGAACCTCCCACAGAAGAACCCCAAACGTGCCTCACTTGTGACAGGATACTTTACGGGACCGGATCAGACTCTGAATGTGGCTCTCCAGCAGGGATACGACTTCCTCAAATCCTGCCCTGAAATGAAATCCATCCTTCATGAAATCCTCACCACTCCACCAAGAGTGTCTTTCCGCCGTCCACCTAACTTTCTTAACCTCTTAGTTCATCCCTATGAAATCCCCAAACCACCCTCCCTGCCCTCTGGCTCCTACCCTTGTAACTGCCCCCGGTGTAAAATCTGTCCCATGCATCCTCCCACCACCACCTACTCCAGTCCTGTAACCCGGAAGGTGTACGCGATCAAAGGCAGAGCCACGTGTGAAAGCAGCCACATGATTTACCAACTGACCTGCCTACACTGTGAAGCTTTCTATGTGGGAATGACCAGCAACAAACTGTCCATTTGCATGAATGGATACAGGCAGACAGTGTTTGTTGGTAATGAAGATCACCCTGTAGCTAAACATGCCTTGGTGCATGGCCAGCACATCTTGGCACAGTGTTACACCGTCCGGGTTATCTGGACACTTCCCACTAACACCAACCTGTCAGAACTCCGGAGATGGGAACTTGCCCTTCAGTATATCCTCTCTTCTTGTTACCCACCAGGCCTCAACCTCCGCTAATTTCAAGTTGCTGCCACTCATACCTCACCTGTCATTCAACAACATCTTTGCCTTTGTACTTTCTCCTTGACTGACATCTCTGCCCAGACTCTTTGCCTTTACAAATGTCTGCTTGTGTCTGTGTATGAGCGGATGGATATGTGTGTGTATGCGAGTGTATACCTATCATTTTTTCCCCCTAAGGTAAGTCTTTCCACTCCCGGGATTGGAATGACTCCTTACCCTCTCCCTTAAAACCCACATCCTTTCGTCTTTCCCTCTCCTTCCTTCTTTCCTGATGAAGCAACCGTTGGTTGCGGAAGCTTGAATGAATGAATGGACACAGAATTTTTTGCAGCCTGGACAGGAATATTCTAGGCAGGTAAAGGTCCATATTCTATGTTGACAATACCTGTTGACAACAATAAAGCTGTCACAGTTCGTAAATCCATGGATAGACCCAGAAAACCATAGTGTTGGAACTCTCAACATAACAACATGCCATCACTTCTAGAACAAGGATGTTTTCTGATCACAAGTAAATGATTTCACAAAGAATACAATGTTTGGGGTGCCACATAGCAAGACAGTGACAAACAGTTCAACAAAGAAGTGATTTACACGCAGTAGGATTGAATGAGAGCAAGCATCAGGCAGTGATTGCCTATGTAGATGTGCTTGACAAATGGCACTGTATGTGCTTATTGAGTCATCATGTGCTGCCGCTCAGCCACCGTGTCTCCCCCTAGTGGCTGCTGTCAGAGACATAGGACAATACTGGATGCCTAAGTTGTAGTCTGGTGAATTACCACACAGCTTCATCTATTAGAGAGGGACGGGCTGCATCTTGGCACAGTGGCCCAAGTTTGGCTGGATGTCCTGGCAGTGTCCCAAACTAAGCTGTCTTTGTTGTGGATGTTGGATGGCCTCTCTGGCTTCACCAACCCCTGGTCCATGCAGACAGGAGCATACCACCAGAAAGTCCCCACCTGATAGGCACAGATGGTGTCACTGTGTCTCTGCCACAGGTAGCAGAAAATACACTATGTCGACATTGGGTCCTGAAGTAGAGGCAGGCATGGCGCCAGTGGGGACAGTGTTGCAGCCTGTTCATTTTCTGACATCTGGCCCATACTGGGGGGCCTACAAACAAAGGAAGATGACAGCAGGGCCGTGGGTGTCACCAGTGTCTGCTCCCCCTCAGCCAGAATGAATATGGGAGTCCCACTGCAGCTGGTTGACCACTCAGGTGATGGCAGCTTAAGGTGGAGATGTGTGCAGGACTGACAGCCACAGAGGAGTTCCTACAGACCCTTCCCCCTATCTGAGTTCCAAGTTAACCTGTATGGGCTATATAAAAAAAGTAAGAATCTCATTGGTTGAAGTGTCAGACACATATTTCGACATCTGTGTCTTAAATATGCACATGAACCTTTCACCCTCAACATTTGGCTGGAGGTGAAAAGGCAGTGACAATAGCTGTTGAACACTGTTGTGACAGTAGAACTTGCTGAAAACCTCGGAATGGTATTGCATCCAATGTCAGACAACAGCATTAGCGGAAAACCTAGGACAATGAAGGGAGCATGTCAACTGTAGCTTCTGCACTTGTGGACCAACAGCTGACAATGTACAAAAGTCTGATTATGCATTGATGACAGTCAGTCAGGCCATATCCCAGAAGGGTCCCACTAAGTCAACATAAACTTGCTCTCACAGTGCGAGAGTGTCAAGCCAGGGAAAAGACGTTTCGCGGCTAATGCTTGCTGCTGTTGGCACTTAGAACAGCTGTAAACTAGATATTTGACCTGCTGGTCTGTGCCCGGCCAGTACACACGGTGCCACACGAATAGTGTGCGAGATCCCCTAGTGACCTTAATGCAGCAGCTTTAGTATTGTTGGGAGCAAAGGTTCTGGCTGGACCACTTGGAGAGACTGCTAATAGTGAAGATGATACTGCCATCCACCAGGATGAGTTGGTGGCAAAGGTGAAAATAATGCTACAGTGGGTTGGAGTCATGACTGGGAATGCAGCTGGGCCAGACCTGTTGGATGTACTGCCGCACCTGTTGTAGAACCACTGCAGCCATAAATGGTCACTGTGATAGAGAAAGTGTCCACAGCCTGTTGAACCTCTTCATGCATCTGGAAGCAAAATATTTTGTCTTGATTGAACTCTGGGTTGTATCCTATCGCGAGATCGGAAAAGGTGTCTGTGTCGGCGTGTTGCATGGTATTGTGGAAGTGAATTTCCTAATGGTACCTGCTAAGAAAAAGCACCCAGCACAGCCTCAGTGCTGCACTGAAGAGCGAGATTAATGGCTTACAAGCTGTAATGAGGTGAAACTTGGTTCCATATAGGAAAACATGGATTTTTTTCATGCATAGATAACCACAGGGACCTCCTTTTTGAATTGCAAATACTTCTTTTGCATGGCATTAAGTGTCTTTGACACGATGGTGATTAGATGTTCCAAAGCCATCCACATCTCTATGAGCCAAGATGACCCCTAGGCCACCATCAACTCTTTAGCCAGCTGAAACATGGCAGGACAGCAGGCCGATAGAGGCCTACTTCAAAATCTTGAAAGCCTGCTCACATACTTACAACCAGACAAAAGGGATGCCCTTCTTCAGAAGATTATTTAGCAGGTGCATCACTGATTCTATACCTGGTAAGTATTTGCCAAAATATGTGATCCATCCCAAGAAAGACCGATGCTTCTTTAGGTTTCTGAGGTAAAGAAGTGTGATGATGGCTTTGATCAGCTTCAGTTTGGGTTGAATACTGTCCAGGGAGACAACAAGCCCTGCGTATTCCACTGATGATTGAAAGGAAACTGATTTGTTAAAGTTGCATTTGAAACCTGAAGCCTGCGGACTGGAGAGTGTGAAACACCCATCGTAAGTTGGTTAAGTGATCTGCCATTGTGGATTGTCACTACAATGTTGTTGAGGTAACAAGACATCCTAAAGCAGCTGCTCAAGGAATCTTTGAAAAATAGCTGTGGCTCTGATCACCCAAAAAACTAAACTTTTGACCCTATATAACCCATGTGACTTGTTGACTAGGAGCACTTCCTGTGATTCATCGTGAAGAGGTAGTTGCAACAAGCTTCACAGAAATCAGTTTTAGGAAAATGCTGCCCTCCTGCGAGTGCAGAGAGAAGTACATCAGGTCTCGGAATGAGATACATTTGATCTCTGATTGAGAATTGACTGTAACCTTAATACATCCACACAGGTGCAGTTTTGCTGATGCCTTTTTTATTATAACTAACTGTACCACCCACTCATTTGCAGACACAGGTTCAGTGACTTCTAAGGCTGTGAACCTGTGTAGTCCATGTTCGATGATGTCCCACAATGTGAGGAGTTATGGGTCACTCGCAGATGATGCAGGGACGTGCTGACTTCTTTAACATGATGTGTGCCACAATGTTCCTCACTTTGCCAAGAGCTTCAGTAAAGGTCTCGGAATACTAATTATGGAAGTCATCTAATTCCCAAAATGGTATGTGCTCTGAGGCCAAGTGGGTGGAGGCTTCGAGGAGAAATCACACAGCTGAAAAAGTCTAAAGGCTGAAAAGATTCTCAGTATCCATGTTGTGAACCAAAATGAAGCTGAGGCAGTGGATGACCTATTTTTACGATGATTGTGATTTGTTCTTTAAGTGGACTGTTTTGTTTATTACGTGCCACCAAGCAGTAATCTGTCGATTTCAGGGGAAGGATTCCCACATGGATATATGTTTGATAGTTTAAGAGGTATGCAAAGGTGCCTGAATCAAACATGCCTCATGCTTCGCCTACCTATAGGGGCAATCGCGTCTGACATGTTTGTGAAAAAATTCCAGCCACAACAGAAACAAGCACCTGTTGAGGACTGGGGGGGGGGGGGGGGGGGGGGTGAGGGGGGGGGTGGAGAGCAACATTGCCTTCCTTGTTTGTGGGACTGAACCAGAGGGAAGCAGTGTTGGTTCTCGACCAGATCAGGTTCCTCTTCCAGATCTAAAGCAATCGCCACCACTTTGCTCCCAAAATCTAACCGATGGCCCATGGTCCAGGAAACTTCAAAGGATTGGGCTAATTTTAAAATGTTCTGCAAAGAAGGGTCTTCAAATTGTAGAGCTTTCTCCTGCATTTCCTTATCCAGACCCCCCGGAATAATTGCATCCTGAGTCATTGCTTTGGCATACAATTCTTTATGTACAGGAGTCCCAAACTGCATTTCCTACTGAGTCCCTGCAGTTCAGCAGCCCATGAGTGGTATGATAGGTTAGGTTGTTTACGACACTGGGAAAACTCCACACAGGAATCAGTGACATAGCAGTGGTGGTGACACTAGGGAGATAACAAAGCATACATTTCATCAAATGTCATGTACGCTGGTTCCAAGAGAAGGTCCAGTTTGCACAAAAGCTGATATATGCTACAAGAGGAACACAACAGAAAAATGTATTTGACCATGGCTGGGTCCATTACTTGAAATGCAGTGAAATGCTGCTGGTAGCATTTCTTGTATGCTTCCCTTGTCCTCCGCCAACTTGTCGTACGACGGGAATGGCGGCGGATCACTGCCAGCTACTGGGAGAGTATTGCACACATGGACTCCTGAAATTTCTGTCCCTCTAATTGCAATGTCCCAGCCATTTTTATCTCTTTATCTTCTGTTGCAGAAATTTTTGGACCACAACTTCCATTGAAACATCCGGTTACATGGGGTGCAAGACCCATGGTTACAAAACAAACACAAAAAATGCCCATGATCGTATCTCACAACATACAAACAGACTGTCACTTCTAAAACGAGTATATTTTCTGATCACCCTACAATGCTACACAACGAGTACAATGTTTGGTGTACCACGTGGAAAAACAGTTACAAATTGTTCGTTAAAGAACTCAACTTCACAAAGAGTGAGAACTGAATGAGAGAGAGCACTGGGCAGTGATGGCCTACATAGAAGTGCTTAAGAGGTTGTGCTGAATGTGCCTGCCAAGTCGTCATTCACGTGGGTGGTGGGTGTGTCCTCATCATGGCTGCTATCAGAGAAATTGACAGGTGCCCAATGCCTATGTGGTAGTCTGGGAGGATTACCATACATAGGAAGTTGTGTAAATGCTTTTCAAATGCTATATTCCTCTGAATAATTTCTTGGACATTATGCTGGAGTGATGTGCAAAGTGCTGATGTAAAACAAATTATTATTGTTATATTAAAAGAAGTAGATGGGTGACAATGGAGCAGGAACTGTGGAAAGGTAGGACAGTTGATAAGAGTACTAGTGAACAAAGGTCAAGGATTGTTATGTGAGATTATTATCAGTAGTAATTTTGGGAGAACCAGTTTGGGGAACTTGGATAAATAGATGGATCTTTCAGAAACTGCTGTTTTGGGCAGATGGAACCTGGTCTCAGTTTTTGGGATGGACCTAATGTCCTGAGTAGCTAATGGAAGTTAATTCATGTTGAGCTCATGGTATGGGACTATGATAGTAAGGTTTGTAAGTCTGGTTGGAACTTCAGTCACAGTCACTGTGACAGACAGCATGGAACTCTTGGGAGCAGGAAGAATGATTAGAATAGGATTGGACTTTGAGTCATAAATACCATTTCTTTCTGTTGTTGTGAAGTTGGACTCACTGAGAACAAACTTTGGGAAGTGATAATTTCCACTAAGACACAATAGGGACAGATTATTTGGAGCTGAATGTAAGTAATTTTTAGTAAACTAAGATTTCACAGGGGATCAGGTTTTTAGAAAGATAGGTTGATGGCAGTGTTTCAAGTAAGGAGGTGTTTGGGCTTAGTGTGCTTTATACATGGATTAGTATCTGGATACGTGGGAGGCAGCATAATTAAACACAGCATGGTTGCAAGTTGTGTGTGGTTTATTGGTTTTTTGTGGTAGTGTTGGGTTCTTTGGAGCATTGTGTGTTCGCAGATTTTCCCAGCGAATGAGATGCTTGAAGGTCTCTTGGGCATGCAGCCGGGTTGACTGGTCGTTGTAGAACGAATTTTCGATGGCGTAATATGCCATCATCATCAGGTTACTCCTGTTGACTGATGTCCTAGGCCAGTGAGTGGTGTGGTGTGGTATATATACCTGTCACCTCTCCCCTCCACTGATTCCACCGAGGGATGTGCAGGCCGCGGTGGTGGGGGTAGCTTGTGCTGACAAGATGACTGAGGGGAATCAGTATGCATGCTGCCTTCAGCAGGTGTGGTGCCCCGTTTCCGCTGCTCCTGCAGAACTTTTATTCCTGGATTCCACACTTGGATGAGTTGAAATCCGTTGTACTTGTTAATAAGGTTCTCGTGCAGCCGGATTTCAATTGCTTCCTTGAATACACAGTCCCAAAAGCGGGATTGGTTATGCAGGACTTCTCTATTCTCATATTTCATATGATGATTTGTCTCATGGCAATGTTCTGTGATTGCAGATTTTGTAGGCTGTTGGAGATCAGTGTGCCGTTTGCGTTCAGTACACCTTTCCTTGATCGTGCGAATGGTTTGCCCCACATATGCTTTCCCACACTCGCACAGTATGAAATAAACTCCAGATTTCTGGAGTCCTAAATTGTCCTTAACTGTCCCTAAAAGGGACTTGATCTTAGGCGGAGGGCGGTAGACGCATTTGATGTTATGACATCCTAGAATCCTGCCTATTTTTCCCAATACGTTGCCCTCATATGGTATGTAGGCTGTCGCTTTCAGTGGATCATCATCAGGTGTCGGCTGTGGTGTGGTCTTCTACTTGAAGGCGCGTCAAATTTGGTGCTCACTATAGCCGTTCTTCTGGAACACATCCATGAGGTGGTCTACTTCCTGTTTTAAGCTCTCTTTGTTGGAGATCAACGGGCTTTGTGAACCAATGTATTTAGTACTCCTTCCCTTTGTGATGGGTGATGACAGCTGGAGGCGTGAAGGTACAGATCTGTGTGGGTTGTCTTCTGGTAGATGCTGTGTCCCAGTGTTCCATCAGGCTTTTTCTGTACTAGAACATCCAAGAGTGGTAGCTGCCCATTTTTTTCCACCTCCATGGTCAACTGAATTTGGAGGTGGATAGAGTTCAGATGTTGTAAGAACAGTGAGGCCAAATGACGAATGTGTCATCAACATATCTGTAGAAGACTGTCAGTTTTAGTGGTGCTGATTCTAATGCTTTCTCCCCAAATTCTTCCATGTACATGTTGGTCACCACAGGTGACAGAGGGCTACCCATAGGTACGCCAACTGTCTGTTCGTAGTAATGTCTGTCAAAAAGAAAATATGTTGATGTGAGCACAAACTTAAATACTTTCTTGAATGTGGGCCCAAATTTCTTCTCAATAAGATCCAGAAAATCCTTGAGTGAAATTCTCGTTAAAAATGATACAACATCGAAACTGACCATAAGATCTGAGCTGGCCAACTTGAGTTTCCCCATACGTTCCACAAACTGAGCCAAGTTTTTGATGTGGTGCTCACATTTGCCAAACAATGGACTCAATACTGCGGTCAAGTGTTTGGCAAGCTGGTATGTTGGCGCTTCTATAGTGCTCACTATCGGTCTCAGAGGAGTGCCCATCAGGAGTAACCAGATGATTATGGCATGTTACGCCATCGAAAATTTGTTCTACAATGACCAGTCAACCCAGCTGCAAGCCCGAGAAACCTTCAAGCATCTTTGGAGCATTGTCGTGCTTCCAGGTAGATGTATTGTAGAAATAACTAAATTATCTTTCCTAGATGATGTTTAGAGTGTTATTCCAGCTGTTAGATAGCAAATGCCTTGATATAAGGTATGAGAAGCACGAAATTAAAAGGATTTGGTACCTGAAGCAGTGGTGTGCTATAAATGTCTGAATTTGGATGGTATAATTATTTTGGATCAAGGTGGTAGGGACTACAGACACTAAAATCAGGAAAGCTTAGTTTAGTGGTAGGTGGTAGCCAGACAGTGACTTTTATGTTTACCCATTTTGAATAAATGTTAAGGAACATGCAAGATTTCAGGAAGAGTCTCTATGGTGACATTTTGGCTGGGGCAAAGACAAGTTTTCTGAACAGGAGGAGGTGGAATTAAGAGGTTGTAAATGTTAGGAGTATTTGTAAACATGAAGGTAAATACCAAATACATTAATATTTACACTGTGAACACACTCATGGAACAGAACATAATGGAACTTACAGACTGTTGTGAGAAATAAATAAATGAGAATCTTCTGGCCATTGTTGGCACTCTCTGCACAAATGTACCACATTCCAACAATAAGAAAGAGGTGAAAACTGAAAATATAATGGAAATAATGTTTGAGAGAAAGTAATTGTTGCGATAATGGAGAAGGACTTCATATTGCCAATGAAAGTGAGGAAAGCAGTGGTATACAATGTGAAAAGAAGGGTGAGAGAATATGTTAAGATGAACAATTCCAAATACGTACATGATTATAACAGCAAGTTTTAAGCACCTGTGAAGGGATTAGAGGAAGATAGGTGAAACCAGATTGGAATATCTGGAAGGTTTTCTACAAGAACTGGGGAGGGGCAGTTGTTCAACCATCTGAATGGATCACCTTTTGGAAAACTAATATAGATGGTCTGCTCTCTAACCCACACTGCAGACAGCATGGTAATGCATCAGGTCACACTTTGTGTTAAATTAAAATTTGTTATGAGTAACAGAAACAAAGGTTGCTTGTCTGCTAAGTGGAAACATCAACATAATGGTTACACAATGAAATGGTTTATTTAGAGACTTTGAAGCTTTTTTTAAATGTAATGGATGAAGGAACATCATGACTACAGTGGAAGGCACTGTAGTGATCAATCACCACTTATGTTATCAAACTTTTAGTGTCCCTTCACCAGTATTGGGTGTATGTACACTCAACTACGGAAGGTGTACCTTGGTGTACACTTTGGTTATTATTTAAAACAGGTGGTACGTCTAACACTTGTCTTAACTCTTGAATTTTTTCCTTCCTTTTTGTAAGTGTGATACCAAAATATGAGCATAATATGTCATAAACACAGTCGGCGTGATTTTTTCACATGAGGTTATAGCACAATAATACGCGTCCAGGAATCAAAATCTACAGTTGATTTTGTTTTAGATCTTCAACTTATACAAATTTTGCCAATAGACTGTACTCATTTTTGTGTAGTATTATGCCTGTGATACTCGATAATGATTTTTGTGTAGTATTATGCCTGTGATACTGGATAATGTTACAGATTTATCTTACATTGGAATCTCCATATATATTACATACTTTATTTAAGTAGGCTACATTAACCTATAATATTTAACAGTGGTTATGATAATATTTGATAGATGCATTCTTATGGGCAACCTCACCCCCTCTCTCTGTTATAATAATAATAATAATAATAATAATAATAATAATAATAGACAACCTCACACGCATAGTGCAGTTGATTAACAGCTATTATGAAGTAATTTTGTCATTTACATATTTGTTAGTGTGTGTGTGGGGGGGGGGGGGGGAGGAGGAGGGGGTGCAGCAGCAGTGCATGTGCACCACTCCAACAATTTAAAAAATACGATTACTGAACGATTTTTGTGGCATGGGGATTGGATTTATTTATCTGTATTTTATTTTTTTGATATGTAGTAAAATATTTCAATAGATCAGAACAAAGTTTTCACGTACTAACTCAGTTTTTTTTTTCCCTCCATTCAGTTTCGTTCAGTAAATGACTGCTGGACAAATGGCCATATGTGTAGATTTCAATTTCCTATAGCAGATCCCTCTTATGGTCTTTGTTGGCAATACATAGCATTTCGATGATATGGAAATGTAAGGTTGATCTGTTTACATTATCTAATCACATTACCTCAACATGTTCTTTGTATTTGGTACTAAAAGTTCCCCCATTGTCATATATAATGGAATGGAAGAAACAAGATTCTATGCCTATTTTCTGTAAACCACTATGAGGTGCATGACAGAGGGTATGTTCCACTGTACCAGTTATTAGGGCGCATGGAGCACGGGAAGAACAATTGTCTGAATGCCTCTGTACATGCTGTAATTATTCTAATCTTATCCTCACAATCCCTATGTGAGTGATAAACAGCAGGTATATTCTCTGACTATAGGTCTCTGCTTTGTTTTACACCTATTATGCAGTAAGCTCTGTTTCTCTACAGTGACTGTGTACAATAGTCTCTCCAATCATGAACTGTTTTACTGGTTACATATCAATCCAGTGCATTGGTTAGATATTCTTTTTAACGTGTGCCATATTTGCTCTATATGCTGCCTCCCTGTGCTGAAAGTTTCAAGTTACTTACTGAGTTATGACACTATTGATTTTTTATCTAGTTTACTGAACACATATATATTTCTACTTGTTTTAGTTGTCTTTTGTTCTTTAGTAATCATTGTTACCACAACTGAGGTGAATGATACCAATTTCAATGTGGACATCCCCGAGGAGGTCTGGTCAACTTCTTGCCATTAGATCCACTACATTTCCATCATGAGTAGGGTTCTGAATCATCTGTTCTAGATAATTTTCAGAGAAGGCATTCAGTAATATATCACAGGAGGTCTTATCACACCCCCCACTAACAAAAAAATAATTTTCCCAATTGACTGCTGGATTGTTTAAGTTTCCACTGATGATTACAGTACAACTGGGTAACTTACTTATAAGCAAACTGAGTTTTTCCATGGTGTCCAGAGTGTAGATGTGAAAGCATTCCCCTGAAGTAGACACTTTACGTTGGCTGAGTGATGTTCCAACTTGTGTTGTTACATATGTTGTAATAGGTTTTCTAAGGATTTGGAACTTATATATGTTACTATCTAGACTTATTTTGATAACAAGGTAAGTTATTGCATCCTTGTTTTTAGCACTCCATTGTGAAGATAATCTGTTGGTGCCTTATGCCATCTCAAGCTGAATCATTGTACAGCAAATCTGAAAGCACATTTTATTTAATTTGTCTGCAATGGAACAATGATACAGCAAAAGAAATCCAAACAGAATCACAATGTCATTACCATACCTTCTGTAGTGTACAATTTTGCCCTTTGTAGGTGATTTTCAAAGAATTTCATATCCCGTAAAAACTGCAAAATTGTATGTTACAAAAGGAATATTTATGGCACTGTTTTTGTGATTGATGGTACAGCACTGTGCTTTTGTTTGATGGTACCGTCAGTTGCGCAGGTGAGTCGAAAAATGCACACACACACACACACACACACACACACACACACACACACACACCAAGAAACTTGGTGAGGATGTCAGTCCTTCTATATATATTCATCCTTCACTGTGAAACATGTTTCCAAATGATGGCTGACTTGTTGGAAACATTTAGCACAGCACCAGCAGTATCAAAAGACGCTCCATAGCATCTGCCTTTTTTGGCAGTGGTGAGTCCACAAGTATTCACACATTGCTGCTCACTGTGATCTTTTTGGTCTTGGTGCCACAGTGATAACCAGAACTCATACATGGCGATCAGACAGCTGAGAGAAAGAGAGAGAGAGAGAGAGAGGGAGAGAGAGAGAGACTCAAAAACTCATGCAAAATATTGAAACATGATCTATGACATACTGTCACTTTTTCCACTGTAGCCTGATTGTGATGCTCTGGCCATCAATTATCAAGGCCTTCATTTCACTTGACATCCCCAAATCGTCAACAAGAAATTACTTATTATTTTGTTCTTAGTCACAGAGACTAAATTTAACTATAATGGAAGTGTCTGCACCACATAACAACTGTGTCACATAATGCATTGTTGCCATTCACTATCAACAATTCAGCCCCTGATATGTTGCAGTGCTGTTCCCCTTCGAATGCAGAAAACCAGTCACTGTGTGACACTGGACTTTATCGATAGACTGTGAAGTTTTGTTTTGGTTCCTCTAGTACTGCAGTCACCAAATGTTTTTGCTTGAGAGCCAACGCTGACATTGAGGGAAGTGGGGGGGGGGGGGGGGGGGGGGGAGGGGGGGGAGCATTGTGTGATGCAAACGTACTGATCTTATTATCAATTGATAACCTACATAAATTAGTATAATGTAAGCCCCCTCCCCCAATAGACTAGCTGCATTAAGGGTACGATAAGTTGTCTACTGGATCGCCAGAACTCATCGTTAAAATTCAGCATGTTTCAGATTGCTGCGGTTTTCAGGGTCTCTAAGATTGTAATACTGTAATTGCCTGAAAAAATGTTGTAGTGTTGTTTGTGTGAGTGAATAATAAATCAATTAATTGTATTTATATGTAAATGAATTTTGCAATGCAAGACACTATCACAGATGTGTACTAAATGTTTTGGATGTCGCTTTTATTCTACCTATTGCAATATATTTCAACTGTCTTAATTTGATTTTATATTCCTTGATAGAAAAATGTACCATATTTTTAAGTTCGAGAACCATCTCTATGATGTACACTCATAAATACATGTTTCTTCCGTTTGAAATTTGTACCATGTCGCTGATCAGTACAAGTCGAACATCTTCTTGATGTGCAAGTACTGGAAAACAGACAAAAAACATTCCCTCTTACCCTGCAGTAGCTATGTTACTTACGATCTGTCCCAGATGCAACTAGAGTTATTTAACTCACAGCCTAATAGCCCAATGTCAAATAAAATTTAGTCACCTTAAAATACTACTGTCTCTGTATTTTTGTTTCTTAATGTGTGAGGAAACTGCACTCTTAATATACATTAGTTGGTGTTTTTGGATTCAGCCGCTACTTGCTAGATTCAGATTATTATTATTCTCCCCTGAAATGGAAGACATTAAGCAAGTAACTTGATTAATCTTTCTTTTAGTTCTTCTTGTTTTGCCAATAGGCTTTCATTCTTTCCAAAAAGGGTTGTTTATGCTTATCCGATTTCGCGTCCGTCGTAATTTTATTTTTACACCAGTGCCCATTAAAATTGCTACACCACGAAGATGACGTGCTACAGACGCGAAATCTAACCGACAGGAAAAGATGCTGTGATGTGCAAATGTTTGGCTTTTCAGAGCATTCACACAAGGTTGGCGCCGGTGGCGACACCTACAATGTGCTGAAATGAGGAATGTTTCCAACCGATTTCTCTTACAAAAACAGCACTTGACCGGCGTTGCCTGGTGAAACGTTGTTGTGATGCCTCGTGTAAGGAGGAGAAGTGCGTACCATCACGTTTCTGACTTTGATAAAGGTCGGATTGTAGCCTATCGCGATTGCAGTTTATCGTATCGCGACACCGCTGCTCGGGTTGGTCGAGATCCAGTGACTGTTAGCAGAATATGGAATCGGTGGGTTAAGGAGGGTAGTACGGAACGCCGTGCTGGACCCCAACGGCCTCGTATCACTAGCAGTCGAGATGACAGGCATCTTATCCGCACGGCTGTAACTGATCGTGCAGCCACATCTCGATCTCTGAGTCAACAGATGGGGACGTTTGCAAGACAACAACCGTTTGCACGAACAGTTCGACGACGTTTGCAGCAGCATGGACTGTCAGCTCGGAGACCATGGCTGCGGTTACCCTGGACGCTGCATCACAGACAGGAGCACCTGCGATGGTGTACTCAACGACGAACCTGGGTGCACGAATGGCAACAGAGCATGTTTTCGGATGAAGCCAGCTTCTGTTTACAGCATCATGATGGTCGCATCCGTGTTTGGCGACATCGCGGTGGACGCACATTGGAAGCTTTTATTCGCCATCGCCATTCTGGCGTATCACTCGGCGTGATGGTATGGGGTGCCATTGGTCCACACTCGGTCACCTCTTGTTCGCATTGACGGTACTTTGAACAGAGGATGTTACATTTCAGATGTGGTACGACCCGTTGCTCTACCCTTCATTCGATCTCTGCGAAACCCTACATTTCAGCAGGATAATGCACGACCGCATGTTACAGGTCCTGTACGGCCTTTCTGGATACAGAAAATGTTCGACTGCTGTCGTGGCCAGCACATTCTCCAGATCTCTCACCAATTGAAAACGTCTGGTCAATGGTGGCCGAGTAACTGGCTCATCACAATACGCTAGTCACTACTCTTGATGAACTGTGGTATCGTGTTGAAGCTGCGTGGGCATCTGTACCCGTTCACGCTTCCAAGCTCTGTTTGAATCAGTGCCCAAGCATATCAAGGCCGTTATTACGGCCAGAGGTGGTTGTTCTGGGTACTGATTTCTCAGGACCTACGCACCCAAATTGCGTGAAAATGTAATCACATGTCAGTTCTAGTAAAATATATTTGTCCAATGAATACCCGTTTATCATCTGCATTTCTTCTTGGTGTAGCAATTGTAATGGCCAGTACTGTATGTACTATAAAAATTTCTTGGTAATTGTGATTGTTGCCGATTTACGTGGTGGGCCTTAATCAAAATGATATTTCATTCAATTTCGATTTACAATTAAATGCTTTTGTACAGTTGTCTCTTTCTTTAACATTATTAATCTTCAGTGGATGTTATTTGTTACGTTAATGACGTATGACTCACTGCATCTTAAAATATGAGCATATAAGTTGAACAATTGAATAAACTTTTCATATGAATTTCCTCGGGCTAATCAGTTGACTTTAAAACAAAAAGTATTTAGCTATTAATTACAATTGCGGCCCACACACGCGCGAGAGTTATTTTTTCTTGCCTCCGTTAACCATTGCATTGTAGTCGGAGTCATGGGTCTGGCTCTCAGCTGTTGTACTGAAAATAAGATTCTTAAAGCTACGTATTTTCTGCAACGTCGGGCGGTTGTGGAGAAAAATGTATCTTATATTAATAGCAGGCGTATTTTTCGCTTCCGCCAATTTTTAGAAGTTAATATCACCAAGTAATGGCGTCGTCGGCTGCATCGGCCGCTGCAATTGTTGCACTGTAAATTACTGGAATGCAGGTTAACCCAAGGAAGGCGGACATGATATCGATATCACCTCTTACAAATTGAAAGTGAACAATAATATTAAATCAATATTTTATCTGCTTAATTAGTACAAATATGCTTACATTTGCCAGTACTCGCAAGATGTCCGTCTACACGCAACCAAAATAAGAGAAGAAGTGAAAACGACTAAACAATTAACGGAAGACCGTATCTTGTCGTCTCTTTAGATCATTTTGTTTCGAGTGCTCTGTAATATTTCTTTGCCCTCGAAACCACAGAGAAAGCATACAAATTTTAAATGTCTCTTCTTTATAAATAATGTTAAGTCTTTTCGTAGTATTTCACCGTGGACGGTATATTGCCACCCGAAATGTTTATGTCATAAAAAATGTTCGTGTTAATTCCTTTTTTGACTTAAATATTTCCTATTTCATGTCCACAGTGTTTACACACAAGTAGTTTTCTCTTTCACACTCTACATATGTCAGTCACATCGTATGATTTATTCATTGTACTTAGTGGTGTTAAACACAGATGAAGTTATTTACATAACAATGTAATATACAATTGGTTACGAATATAGCCATGTACAAAAGAAAAGGACATAGAATACAATTAGTTTGACAATTATGTTATCACATTTTATATTTGTACATTCATTGTGGCTGCTTCTTTTTGTGGTTGCAGCTTATGTAGTGTAGAAGGTATATAACAACGAGTTAGTCTGTAATTCTTGCAGTCCCAAGGGTGTTAACTGTTCGCTCTCGATTTGGCGCGGCCGTAGGGAAACCTTGGGGGAAAACCTCGGCAGCGCGACAGACTAACCGCTTTGTTTACTTTCACTTAATTCTTTTTGGGATGTCATTGGAGTACAGGATGTACATACGTTACGAGCAATTTTTCGTTGCACTATGCAAAGACATGAGGTTATTATAACAGTTAATACATCGTAGTTATTGATTGCGGTGTCGTTGATGATCTACGCCCCGACGTTTAGCTCGCGACGGCGCCGGTTGGTGTGTTCGGTGTTTGCGGCGGCTGCGGAGAGGTCAACGTCCGCTCGACGCCAGCGTGTCTCTCGCCGTCGCGGGACGTCAGAATCAGCTGATCGGCTGCACCGTTGGCGATGCGTTTCTGTCTCGGCCAGTGTGGCGGAGTGAGATGATATCGCCCCCCCCCCCCGCCTCCCCTCCCCCCCCTCCCTCCCCACCTCCAGCCCGGAGCGCATCTTGGAAGGAGTCAGCTCTGCTACGCATCTCCGACGCAGTACGACACGCAAACAACGTAATATTTCCCTCCCGCTGCAGATGGTTACGCTAGTGGGAAAGGAGCATTTATTAGTGCGGCAGTTTTTGTTAAGTTTTCGCCAGTCTCCGAGTGTCAAGCCAGCATTGTCTTGCAGAATACATGACATGGATCTTCTCCCGTGAATGCAATTTTGATGCAACACTGTTTTCCTCACACGTCAGCTTCTGTTTTGATAAAATTATTTATGTTTTCGCCGCACTCGCAAGCACACCCAATACGAGCTTAACACAACATACGCCGTTTCTGCGGTCGCTGTTTTGCAACAGTCCACGCTTCGCATTCAAATGTCGCATTATTGTACTCACCGAAATTAGAGCCTCCCAAAAATATTGACTGTGGGTTCACTTCACGTAACAGTTTACATTTATAAGCAAATTCATAGTTTTTCGTGCGTAATATTGGCGTTTGGCGTCTTCACCGCTGTTGAACGTTCAATATTGGCACTTCACGGTGCGTATTCACAGTTTCACCTTCACAGTTTTTCACACTGCTTAAAGTAACTGTTTCGATTAGTTCACAAACACTGATGTATTTAATTCAGTCTGATATGGATTTTGGCTCGTGCTGTATTTTACCAGTCTCTCGCACTAATTACCTCTTTCCATTTTCCACTTACAGAGTCGTACTTACCTTCAGACTTTTGACTATACAGTTGTATTTTCGTCTCATCTGAGGTAAGTCCCCATGTCATGTCTGCCCACTCATTGCCTACTTGACATCCAGAGCCAGGCTCGACTTTCCAAAACTTTGCCTCTCACATTATTTTACACATTTTGTAATCTAGGCCTAGCGTGGAAGTTCCTAGATCAGTGTTAGATTTGTGTCTTTTGTTTAGACGATAAATTTGTGCAAATCTCTGCCTTAGCAGATGGCATTATATTTTAACAATGCTTCGCGTTAAACGCGTTTACCGATTTTCTTTGTACCTTGTACACAACACAGGAGGTACCTTGGTTGATGTACACCTTGCACTCATGTTTTATTGTAAATTATGATTGATCATATTTCAGGATAGGTATAGACATAAATACATGGAATAATATATATACAAAAGTACTGACTTCCATAAGTTTCATTACTACTACAGTTAAAAAATATTCATGACACAATAATGAAAAATTCTTTCATCATTACGTGCTGTTGATTTTTTTAATAATATTTTAAAGCATTTTTAAAAAATGAAATTTGTAAAATATTTTTAAACCAACGTTCATTTTTCTTTCAAAATGCAGTTGCTTTCAAATTACTGTTATTCCTTAACATCTACCAAATTGAATCGCACTAATCCTGTGTGCCTCATTGTCTTTACATGTTACACTAAAATTTGAACATTTACACACAGAAAAAAATTACGCTATAAACTTAACCTACTACACTCCTGGAAATTGAAATAAGAACACCGTGAATTCATTGTCCCAGGAAGGGGAAACTTTATTGACACATTCCTGGGGACAGATACATCACATGATCACACTGACAGAACCATAGGCACATAGACACAGGCAACAGAGCATGCACAATGTCGGCACTAGTACAGTGTATCTCCACCTTTCGCAGCAATGCAGGCTGCTATTCTCCCATGGAGACGATCGTAGAGATGCTGGATGGAGTCCTGTGGAACGGCTTGCCATGCCATTTCCACCTGGCGCCTCAGTTGGACCAGCGTTCGTGCTAGACGTGCAGACCGCGTGAGACGACGCTTCATGCAGTCCCAAACATGCTCAATGGGGGACAGATCCGGAGATCTTGCTGGCCAGGGTAGTTGACTTACACCTTCTAGAGCACATTGGGTGGCACGGGATACATGCGGACGTGCATTGTCCTGTTGGAACAGCAAGTTCCCTTGCCGGTCTAAGAATGGTAGAACGATGGGTTCGATGACGGTTTGGATGTACCGTGCACTATTCAGTGTCCCCTCGGCGATCACCAGAGGTGAACGGCCAGTGTAGGAGATCGCTCCCCACACCATGATGCCGAGTGTTGGCCCTGTGTGCCTCGGTCGTATGCAGTCCTGATTGTGGCGCTCACCTGCACGGCGCCAAACACGCATACGACCATCATTGGCACCAAGGCTGAAGCGACTCTCATCGCTGAAGACGACACGTCTCGATTCGTCCCTCCATTCACGCCTGTCGCGACACCACTGGAGGCGGGCTGCACGATGTTGGGGCGTGAGCGGAAGACGGCCTAACGGTGTGCGGGACCGTAGCCCAGCTTCATGGAGACGGTTGCGAATGGTCCTCGCCGATACCGCAGGAGCAACAGTGTCCCTAATTTGCTGGGAAGTGGCGGTGCGGTCCCCTACGGCACAGCGTAGGATCCTACGGTCTTGGCGTGCATCCGTGCGTCGCTGCGGTCCGGTCCCAGGTCGACGGGCACGTGCACCTTCCGCCGACCACTGGCGACAACATCGATGTACTGTGGAGACCTCACGCCCCACGTGTTGAGCAATTGGGCGGTACGTCCACCCGGCCTCCCGCATGCCCACTATACGCCCTCGCTCAAAGTCCGTCAACTGCACATACGATTCACGTCCACGCTGGCGCGGCATGCTACCAGTGTTAAAGACTGCGATGGAGCTCCGTATGCCACGGCAAACTGGCTGACACTGAAGGCGGCGGTGCACAAATGCTGCGCAGCTAGCGCCATTCGACGGCCAACACCGCGGTTCCTGGTGTGTCCGCTGTGCCGTGCGTGTGATCATTGCTTGTACAGCCCTCTCGCAGTGTCCGGAGCAAGTATGGTGGGTCCGACACACCGGTGTCAATGTGTTCTTTTTTCCATTTCCAGGAGTGTATTTACACTAGGAAATATTGCTCTGTTGAACAGATTTCTTCATCCGCTTTCGCTACTGCCACAAGCAGACTGCTGTACAGAGATAGAGATGGTTCAATTATCACCCAATCAAGCATTTTTCTTATTTTCTTCGTAACTGCCTCCTTTGACCACGGGATGGTGTAGTTTTCGAGATAGAAAGTATCGTGAGTTGTTGTTGATTTTGGGGAAGGAGACCAGACAGCGAGGTCATCGGTCTCATTGGATTAGGGAAGGATGGGGAAGGAAATCGGCCGTGCCCTTTCAGAGGAACCATCCCGGCATTTGATTGGAGTGATTTAGGGAAATCACGGAAAACCTAAGTCAGTATGGCCGGACGCGGGATTGAACCGTCGTCCTCCCGAATGAGAGTCCAGTGTAAAGTATCGTGAGGTACCACTTCGATGTTATAGGTGTAGCCCTCGATAACACCGGGCTTTTCCGAAAACACATTCTCATAATCTGTAAGAAGCTGTGTCAATTCGTTTTGTTGTGCTTCAGTCAAATATTCTGACTCCATGACTTCAATGGCTATCAGTTTCCTTTTTTCCTCTCTGTCTTCACTAATAAACTCTTTATAATATGCTTGTCTTGTACTTAAGTCAGAATATAAATTCATTACCTGTATGCCTTCGAATCTAGACTGAAAATTCCGGCGATATTTACCGTATCTCAACAATGGCAAAATTACACGTCTACCCTCATTCATAAGGCTTACTTCCTCTCACGAGAGGTCGATTTTCCGTCACTCTGACGTAAAAATTCCCTCCCCAGGATGCAAGCAACACCTAATTCCTTAACTACTAGGAACCAGCTTTTCATTGCTCCATTTCCTACCGTAAACTCGACTTGCACTTGGTGCTTTATGATATGAAATTGTGCACCTATTGCACCTGTTACACGCAGTTCTTCAGTGGCAATACTGGTATTCTATTATTCTGACTCAAGTACTTGCAAAGATTTGCTTTTATGACACTGGTTGACGCACTGGTATCAACTATTATCTGTATTGGTGCTCAGTACATATCTGCTTGCAATGTAGCCTGCACAACACTTCTGCCGGTTCGATTACATTTCTGCGGTATGTCTACAAGTTCCTTATCTATTTTTATTCCCTCATTATATCGCAGCATACAAAGTTTATGGCTGTCATCCGTGAATGTGCCCTCACTACACCATCCTGCAGCCAACAACGGAGAGCATATTGAGCCTGTTTATAGTTCAACGGATGAGCATTAGTGGGTTGACAGTTGTCTGTCACTTCCACTAATCTCACATTGTGGTTCTGGTTGTTGCTGTTGTTTCTGCTGTTGGGTTGGCCACCCTGCCTCCCCGATGGTGTATTTTGATATTGTGCATGGCTCTGATTTTGCTGTGGTCGGTTGTTAACTTCCTGACATGTTCTGTGATGGCCTGGGTTGGCGTTCCATTGTGGCGCTGCGTTTTGTTGCCACTGTGGTGTCGGTTCAATTTAACCGCTCCACTGGTTTCGGTTGTTCCTCCATTGCGGATTGCTGCTACCATTATATCCACTAGTCACGCGTCCATCATGACGTCTCTTCCGCTTTTGACGATTATAACCGTTGCCGTTATTACCTTTGCCATTGCTTGTGCCTCGATTCTGTTGCCGGTGCTCTTGTCTATTCCCGTTACCATTTGGTACTGAGTTACTACTGTTACTGTTGCTGCCATTTTAATCGGCTTTTTGTTGATTACAGCCTGCATGGTTCCACTTGTTTTCGGTTTTCATGTCTTCGATCAATAAGTCAACAGAATCCACTATTTCCATGAATTGTTCTATATCATATTCCGGTACATTGATGAAATATTTTTTAATTTCACTGGGCAGCTTCATTTTTATTAATCTGATTATGTCGCGATCGGACATGGGCTCGTCCCAGTACCTGGTTTTGTTTATATACTTTTCAAAATATTTGCGTAGGATTGTATATTTCTAGACTGTACAACTCTTTGCATAATCCTTCTTGGACGGTATCGGACCAGAATTTTTGCAAGAATGCAACTTCACGCTGTTGTATCGTTAGACCTTTTTCGGACGCGTCGGTGGCCCACAGCGCCGCCGTCACCTTGAATAAAGGCGACCACGAACTGTATTCTTTGTCTTTCCATCCACGTCCAGGGAAACACATTCCTGAAGCTCTTAATTAATACCACAGGTTGGACATTTGGTTTTTTGCTATTGAAGGATTGGAATGTTCTGTGTTTTATCACATTGTCCTCCTTTTTGCACATCTGACTGCTACTTTTTCCTCCCCCATGAACCATGGACCTTGCCGTTGGTGGGGAGGCTTGCGTGCCTCAGCGACACAGATAGCCGTACCATAGGCTCCAACCACAACGGAGGGGTATTTGTTAAGAGGCCAGACAAACGTGTGGTTCCTGAAGAGGGGCAGCAGCCTTTTCAGTAGTTGTAGGGGCAACAGTCTGGATGATTGACTGATCTGGCCTTGTAACAATAACCAAAACGGCCTTGCTGTGCTGGTACTGCGAACGGCTGAAAGCAAGGAGAAACTACGGCCGTAATTTTTCCCGAGGGCATGCAGCTTTACTGTATGATTAAATGATGATGGCGTCCTCTTGGGTAAAATATTCTGGAGGTAAAATAGTCCCCCTTTCGGATCTCCGGGAGGGGTCTACTCAAGAGGATGTCGTTATCAGGAGAAAGAAAACTGGCGTTCTATGGATCGGAGCGTGGAATGTCAGATCCCTTAATCGAGCAGGTAGGTTAGAAAATTTTAAAAGGGAAATGGATAAGTTAAAGTTAGATATAGGGGGAATTAGTGAAATTTGGTGGCAGGAGGAACAAGACTTCTGGTCAGGGGAATACAGGGTTATAAATACAAAATCAAATAGGGATAATGCAGAAGGAGGTTTAATAATGAATAAAAAAGTAGGAGTGCAGGTAAGCTACTACAAACAGCACAGTGAATGCATTATTGTGGCCAAGATAGACCTGAAGCCCATGACTAGCACAATAGTACAAGTTTGTATGTCAACTAGCTCCGCAGATGACGAAGAGACTGATGAAATGTATAATGAGATAAAAGAAATTATTTAGATACTAATGGGAGACAAAAATTTAATAGTCATGGGTGACTGGAATTCAATAGTAGGAAAAGAAGGGGAGATGGAAACATAGTAGGTGAATATGGATTGGGGCAAAGAAATGAAAGATGAAGCCGCCTAGTAGAATTTTGCATAGAGCACAACTTAATCATAGCTAACACTTGGTTCAAGAATCATAAAAGAAGGCTGTATACATGGAAGAAGCCTGGAGATACTAAAAGGTATCAGATAGATTATATAATGATAAGACAGAGATTTAGGAACCAGGTTTTAAACTGTAAGACATTTCCAGGGGCAGATGTGGACTCTGACCACAATCTATTGGTTATGACCTGTAGATTAAAACTGAAGAAACTGAAAAAAGCTGGGAATTTAAGGAGATGGGACCTGGATAAACTGAAAGAATCAGAAGTTGTACAGAGTTTCAGGGAGAGCATAAGGGAACAATTGACAGGAATGGGGGAAAAAAATACAGTAGAAGAAGAATGGGTAGATTTGAGGGATGAAGTAGTGAAGGTAGGTAAAAAGACGAGGGCTAGTAGAAATCCTTGGGTAACAGAAGAAATATTGAATTTAATTGATGAAAGGAGAAAATATAAAAATGCAGTAAATGAAGCAGGCATAAAGGAATATAGACGTCTCAAAAATGAGATCGACTGGATGAGCAAAATGGCTAAGCAGGGATGGCTAGAGGACAAATGTAAGGATGTAGAGGCTTCTCTCACTAGGGGTAAGATAGATACTGCCTACAGGAAAATTAAAGAGACCTTTGGAGATTAGAGAACCACTTGTATGAACATCAAGAGCTCAGATGGAAACCCAGTTCTAAGCAAAGAAGGGAAAGCAGAAATGTGGAAGGAGTATATAGAGGGTCTATACAAGGGCGATGTACTTGAGGACAATATTATGGAAATGGAAGAGGATGTAGATGAAGAGGAAATGGGAGATACGATACTGCGTGTAGAGTTTGACAGAGCACTGAAAGACCTGAGTCGAAACAAGGCTCCCGGAGTAGACAATATTCCATTGGAACTACTGACGGCCTTGGGAGAGCCACTCCTGACAAAACTCTACCATCTGGTGAGCAAGATGTATGAGACAGGCGAAATACCCTCAGACTTTAAGAAGAATATAATAATTCCAATCCCAAAGAAAGAAGGTTTGACAGATGTGAAAATTACCGAACTATCAGTTTAATAAGTCACAGCTGCAAAATACTAACACGAATTCTTTACAGACGAATGGAAAAACTAGTAGAAGCCGACCTCGGGGAAGATCAGTTTGGATTCCGTAGAAATGTTGGAACACTTGATGCAATACAGACCCTATGACTTATCTTAGAAGCTAGATTAAGGAAGGGCAAACCTACGTTTCTAGCATTTGCAGACTTAGAGAAAGCTTTTGACAATGTTGACTGGAATACTCTCTTTCAAATTCTGAAGGTGGCAGGGGTAAAATACAGGGAGCGAAAGGCTATTTACAATTTGTACAGAAACCAGATGGCAGTTATAAGAGTCGAGGGACATGAAAGGGAAGCAGTGGTTGGGAAGGGAGTGAGACAGGGTTGTAGTCTCTCCCCGATGTTATTCAATCTGTATATTGAGCAAGCAGAAAAGGAAACAAAAGAAAAATTTGGAGTAGGTATTAAAATCCATGGAGAAGAAATAAAAACTTTGAGGTTCGCCGATGACATCGTAATTCTATCAGAGACAGCAAAGGACTTGGAAGAGCAGTTGAAGGGAATGGACAGTGTCTTGAGAGGTGTATATAAGATGAACATCAACAAAAGCAAAACGAGGATAATGGAATTTAGTCGAATTAAGTCGGGTGATGCTGAGGGAATTAGATTAGGAAATGATACACTTAAAGTAGTAAAGGAGTTTTGATATTTGGGGAGCAAAATAACTGATGATGGTCGAAGTAGAGAGGATATAAAATGTAGACTGGCAATGGCAAGGAAAGCGTTTCTGAAGAAGAGAAATTTGTTAACATCGAGTATAGATTTAAGTATCAGGAAGTCATTTCTGAAAGTATTTGTATGGAGTGTTGCCATGTATGGAAGGGAAACATGGACGATAAATACTTTGGACAAGAAGAGAATAGAAGCTTTCGAAATGTGGTGCTACAGAAGAATGCTGAAGATTATATGGGTAGATCACATAACTAATGAGGATGTATTGAATAGGATTGGGGAGAAGAGAAGTTTGTGGCACAACTTGACCAGAAAAAGGGATCGGTTGTTAGGACATGTTCTGAGGCATCAAGGGATCACCAATTTAGTATTGGAGGGCAGCGTGGGGGGTAAAAATCGTAGAGGGAGACCAAGAGATGACTACACTAAGCAGATTTAGAAGGATGTGGGTTGCAGTGGGTTCTGGGAGATGAAGAAGCTTGCACAGGATAGAGTAGCATGGAGAGCTGCATCAAACCAGTCTCAGGACTGAAGACCACAACAACACCAATTCCTACTTTCTGTGGCATTCATTACTTCTTGATGTCCACTGCACGGTATCGCACGTTGTTCGTGACCGTAATGCACATTAGGTTGCGGTTGCGCACTCGCGCCCTGCACACTGTCTGCGTTATTATAGCAATCAGTACGCGGAGTCGGATTCATTATCTGTCCGCCATTGTTTACATTGCTTTCCAACGCAGACTGTCTCCGCGCGACCTCCTGTTGCCAATTCGACAACTCCGCTGTCACACGGGATTTGATCTGTGGTAATTCGGCGTGCAGTGCGGCAGCGCTAGCGTTAATATTTACAGTAGCGTCTGCAGTCGCTTGTTCTACAGCAGTTTTTACATCGTTTTCAGTCTTTGCAGATATCTCGCGATCCTTTTCTTCTAAGCATTCATTAAATTCTTCTTCGACTTTTTGAGCTTGCACTTCCAAATACATATCAATACTTTTCCGTGCATCTATCTCCACATTAGCCACGCGGTTGGTTGAGGTCTGGACATTCTCTTCTAGCCTGGCCTGCGACATCTGTAGCCTTTACATCTAGCCTCTTTCTTCGAGCCTACGCAGAAATTCAGCAAAAGGGTCTGCAATCGGTGGGCAGACTGGTGCCCCGCTTAACCTAGCACTCGATTGACCCACCCCTGCCCAGGCAGTGGAGTTGTTATTCTATTCCCATTCTTCTGTGGAGCGTCATTCACTGTCCACAGATCCTCGCCCCCCACTCCGAAAATTATGTTATCCGAGGCGGTGGCTTGGGATTCGTTCATATTTTGCAAATGATCCTTACTTTCCATGTTAACAGAATTTTGTTCGTCTGGTACGTATGCCTTAGGTTGTCCTGTCTCACCCACAATAGATTCACTTTAAGCCACTGACAAATCCTTAACACTGATACCCACGGGAATAATTATCCCCTCCAAAAATAAACACATAAATAAACAAATACATACAATTTAATTTGCATTCTACTTACTATTTTTTCTCTGTGCATATGGGTTCGATATTCCGCTCAGAGCTACACAGGATGCTTGCACAATAGGCCTTATCTTTGTTATTTCTCTTTCACGTAATCCTTTTTCTTTTCTACACTTTTTCTTCTCCAGATCTCCTCAGGGTGCGGTTTTGTTGTTGTACATCTAAAAGAATTCATATACCGGTAAGCATTAATATTTTACAACAATTAGGCACATACGTAATTACATTCGTTACATTAGTAATTCAATATTAATAAATTTCTTATTTACTTTGATCCCCAAAGTTGCGGCGCCAATCTCGCGTCCGTCGGCCGTTGTAATTTCATTTATTATTTACTGCAGAAATTGATTGGTAACGGTGATTGTTGTTGATTTACGTGGTGGGACTTAATCAAAAATGATATTTTTCAATTTTGATTTACAATTAAATGCTTTTGTGAAGTTGTCTCTTTTTAACAATATTAATCTTCAGTGGAAATTATTTTTTACGTTAATGACTCACTGCATCTTAAAACATGAGCATGTAAGTTGAACAATGGAATAAGCTTTTCATATTAATTTCCTCGGCTAGTCAGTTCACTTTAAAGCAAAAAGTCTTTAGTTATTAATTACAATAGCCCACACATGCGTAAGAGTATTTTTTCTTACCTCCGTTTACCATTGCTGTCGGAGACCTGGCTCTGGCTCTCGGCTGTTGTACTGAAAATAAGAACCTTAAAGCTACGTACTTTCTGCAACGTCGGGCGGCTGTGGAGAAAAATATATCTTATATTATTAATAGCAAGCGAGTTTTTCGCTTCCGCTAATTTTATAAGTTAATATCTCCATGTAATGACGTCGCTGGCTGTAGCGGCCGCTGCGATTGTTGCACTGTAATTTATTCGAATGCAGGTTAATTCAAGAAAGGCGGACGTGAAATCGTGATCACTTCTTACAAATTAAATCAGTATATTATCTGCTTAGTTAGTACAAATGTAATTACATTTGCCAGCACTCGCAAGATATCCGTCTACACGCAACCAAGACAAGAGAAGAAGTGAAGACGGCTAAAAAATTAACAAAAGAGCGTATCTTTGTTGGTGCTTTTACATTAATAAAGGTGTAGGTTTTGTTTGTGTATTTGATTCTTAGGGTCATTAGTCGTTTGTTGATGGGAGTCACATCTGTTACTGAGTCCAGCACTTTCTTGTATACAATAAAGACCACTCCAAGAGCTGCTCCTTTGTCAATTTTCTTGTTTCTTCCACTTTTGAAGATTCTGTAATTATTGTAGTCTACCGTTTCTTACAAGACGAGAATTTGAATTTTCTGCTTCGTGACTTCTGTTGTGAGATTGTGTAATTTTCCTGCTTGAATAAGTGTCTGAATATTGAAACTGGAAGTTAACCAGAGCTCTCCAACTTTCTCTCTCGTATAAGTCCAAGCTCCCCAAATCCGAATGCTTTGTTGCCGCTTTGGAGTAGGTGGATTGTCCACTCAGGCTAATTTTGTCATTACTTGTACAAGTCATTACTGATTGTCATCATTTGTCTAGCTTTGCTAGTTGTGTAGAACCAAGGATTGCGAATTCCTGGAGCATTATTTATTTTATTTATTTAATCGATTATTCCCCTTTAGGAGAGCGACTGAACTTGAATTCACGATTTTATTTTTGTGTTTTCGCTCTTCCTCTTCCAGAAACTCTTCATCCTCTCACATTGTTCTTTCTTCCATTCATCTGTACATTTTTTACCAGATTGACTTTGCTCGAACTCCACATTCACGATTTGACTTCGACACTCGTTGCGGTCTTCGAGATTTTCTATGTTGATCTGTTGCATGTTCCTCTAGACCTTCTTTAGCCACTCCATGCTGCATTTACCCTCTGTTACAATGTCGACAAGTTTCTTTGCTGTTCTGGTGTTCTCCATTCTGTAGACGTGTGTGTAGAACTTTGCTCAGCGTTTCCTGATTTCTTCGGTTATTGTGTTGGTCTTTTGATAGAGTTTGTTCTGAGGTCTCTTCATCCAAACGCCATTTTTGTAGATTGCTCCATAAATCTTCCAAAGAATTTTTTGTTCCTGTTTTTCTGTTTCCCTAATTTTGGAGTGACCGCAAGTTACCATTGTTTCAGCTGCGTATGTTGCTTCTGGAAGAGTTTTGTAATGTCTCAACTTTGCGTCTGTCAAAATGCATTTCTTGTTGTAGTAGGTTCATGTTCATTTATACGCTTTTTGAAACTTGCTGATCCTTTGTTCATTGGCGATTCTGTTTAGTCCTGATGACTGTATAGTTTCGCCAAGACATTTAAAGTGTCTGACTTTTGTGATGTTAGTGTGTTTCGTGATTCGGGGGACCTATTCTCTGGCTGTGTTTTCATATACTGGGTTTTTCCTTTCAAAATTTGCAGTCCAGTTTTCTGTGCAATTTCATGTAGCTTTTCAACTGCGTGAATCACTTCTGTCCTGTTGTTTATGATAATCGCAATATCATCTGCAAAGGCAAGGCATTTCACCTTAGTATAGTTTTCTTTTCTGATACCGGTTTGGACACCCCTTACATGAGGTTCTCATTCTCTGATCTTTTCTAGAACAATATTGAAAAGAATCAGGGTAGTCCGTCCCCCTGCCATACTCCCGTACTAGTTTCAAAGAGTTAAGACAACTCACCCATGAATTTTACTTTGGAATCTGTTCTTGTAAGTGTCTGTTCTATGATTTTCTGGGGCTTTTGCTCGGCTCTGCATTCTCCCGCGGTTTTAAACAGGGTTTCGCAGTCTGTTGAGTTATAAGCTTTCCTGTAATCGATGAATGTAATTACTGTATTCCTGCATTTTCTCATTTGTAGTATTGTCTTTAGGCTCCAAGTTCTGTTCCGCGCGTGATCGCCCTTTTCCGAATCCGGCCTGTTATTCACCAAGTGGTGGAATTGCCTGGGGTTCTGTTCTGTTTAGAAGTGCTTTGGTGAGGATTTTGTACACCACTGGGAACAGGGACATTCCTCTGTAGTTGTTGATGTCGGTCTTGTAACCAGTTTTATGAACGGGTGGATCAGATTGCGTTTCCAGTCTTCTGGTATTTCCTCAGTCTCCCATATGCCTGAGATTAGGTGATGAAGTTAATGTGTCAGTGTAGGACCATTCAGTTTCCAGAGTTCTGTGATAATCCCATCTTCTCGTGGTGCTTTGTTGTTCTTGAGGTGCTTGATTATCACTGTGATTTCTGTGAGATCTGGGGCTTTTGAGTGCGGGTGCGTGAATACCAAGGGTGTGAAGCCAGGATTTTCCTGTGGTGGTTCACAGTTAAGAAGGGAGCAGAAATACTGCCCTAATATTTTGCAGTTGTTTTTTTGTGTTGGTTTCCAACGAGCTGTCGCGTCTTTTGATGCACAGACTGGGTGCTTGGTATCACTGTAGGTTTTCTCTAAATGTCTCATAGAAATTTCTTGTATTATTTTGTTGAGTCTGTTGTTGTCATGTCCCCATTTTTCTTTTCAAATCACCTTTGCATTCTGTTTTCGAGTTCTAAGAAAGTTATCCCGGTTTTCCTCGGTTTTTGAATATTTTCCAGGCTGTTATTCGGTTGTCTATTGTCTGACCGCAGACTGTGTTCCACCAGCGGTATTTCCTAATGTGAGTGGATTATCCTAGTTTCATAGCTTCCTGAATTTTCATTGTTATTTTCTACCAGTCTGTCAATTTTTCCTGTTCAATTTGTTTGATGATTTGTGCTTTGTTGAGTTTCAGGTATTCCGGATCTGGCGTCACGTTTTTGGGTGGATATTTTTTCCTTCCACTGGGTTGAAAATTTGCCTTTATTTGTAAGAGATGATGGTCTGATTCAAAAGCACCTTATCAAGGTCTGAAGTATAGAATTTATTTAGTATTTTCCTTGGATATCCAATATGATTAATTTGGTACTCGCCCTACCTCAGATTGGGTGATATCCATGTGGTGAGCTTGTGTGTAGGTTTTTGAAATTGGGTGGTCATACCTTTAATCCAAAGTCGCTGCAGAAGTTAATTAGTTCCTCGCTGTTCTTGCTGGTAGGTAGGTGTTTGATATAAAAACCTGTTATATCTCTGAATCTCCTCTCTTTTCCTAGTTGTGCGTTAAAATCATCCAATAGAAATTTTACCTGGTGCCTTGGTATTTTCTCAGTTTCTCCTTCCAGAGTTTCCCAGAAATCATTCATGGCTTCAGGATAGGCTTTGTTATGTTGATTTGTAAGGGCGCGTACATCGATTAGTGTGTAAGCTTTATTAGCTGATTTTACAGACAGTAATGAGGTTCTTTCATTGGGAGAGGTGAAGTCGATCACTGAGTCGAGAGCAGAGTTGTGTTTGGCGAATCCGGTTCCCAGGAGTGGTAGTTTGTCTCTAACTTTTATGGCAGGTTTGGTCCTTTGTCAGTAAATCTGATCTCTTGGAATTCGGTGATTTTTATATCAAATTTTTCCAGGTTATTGATAAGATCTTTTAATTTCGCTATTTTGGTAAGAGTGTTCACTTTAATCGTGCCAATAAAAGTCGAATGTTTGTCTTGAGGATGTAAAGAGTTCGTGAGGAGCTTCTATTCTTTCCCACATGGTGTCCCTGATCCCCCAGACCCCAATAGTCAGATGAGTCCAGTCTGTCAACTGGTGCCTGGTGCCAATGATCATGCTTTCAAGTTGAATTTCATTTTTTGTGGGGATCTCGACTGAGATATCATTTGTACAACTCGATTTTTCAGTTCGAGAAGACTTTAATGCTGTGGCCTCAGCTTGAGGTTGACGCTGACCAGTGGCCATCGGATCCCAAACAGATGGCAGTGGGTTTGTGATGTTTGTTAGTTTTTGGTCTGCCCTGGATATTTCATTTCCCCAATACCACCTATATCTAGGAGGCTTTCTCCTATCTGCCACCAGGGGAGGTGCCCCAAATGGGGGTACTAAAAACCCTACGTGGGCTGGAGCATTGTTGTTATTATTATTATAAAATATGACTCAGAACCACGGGCTGCACGCATACTTGAATCAGGCTGCATGTGCATGAGGGCTATGGGCCACTGCTGTAGAGGCATACTGCTGTACTGTGGTGCAGGTATTGCACTGTCTATCAGAACTGCGAACATGTACCCAAAAACAAACAAAAATACTAATTTTGTAACATTATCTTTTGTGGTGATGATTAAAACTTCACCTATCCCCTCATATATATGCACTCAAGTAGTTGTGGGACAGCACTAATGATAATGATTCTGTTAACTCAAAGATTTCAGGAAGGGGCAGCTAACAGTACTTCCATGGGTGGTTGTTGATTAATGTAGATCTTTTGCCTACAGATGTGTTGTGGTACAGATTCACTATGTCAAATGAAGCAAAATTAGCAGTGTATGGTATTTGAATGTCTATGGTATAGTGACCAGACTGAATTCACAACTAGTGTACACAAAATAATTAACTTCAATTGTGCAGAAATTTCTGAGTATTTCGTTGAGTTAAATATGAAGTAGCAAGGAATTCTTGAATTAATTTTTCTTATAGATATCTGGCGTAGAGGGAGACCGAGAGATGAGTACACTAAGCAGATTCAGAAGGATGTAGGTTGTAGTAGGTACTGGGAGATGAAGCAGCTTGCACAGGATAGAGTAGCATGGAGAGCTGCATCAAACCAGTCTCAGGACTGAAGACAACAACAACAACATCTGGCTTTAGCTGCAGTTTTGGTACTGATGGATTCGTGCTATGGCCTCATTACTATTCAGTCAGTAGTTTTGTAAGCGGTCATGAGAAAGTGACTCTGATTACAGCTTGCAAATTGTGTAATAAACTGATAACAGAAAAAAGTGATTGGTCGCTACAGTCTATAATTTAGGAGCACATGGGATGTGAGATGTGACCTCATTAAGGAACAAGGGTCGCAGGATATCTGCAGTGCTGATGACATAGATGACAAATGTAACGTTTTCATTAATACATTTCTCATGCTCTTTGAACATTCAAAATAGGGCACTAACGGCAAAAGGAAGCCTGGGTGGCTGACTAGTGGAATACGGATGTTATGTAGAACAAAGTGGGAATTATACCAAAATGTTAGAAGTAGCCAGAATCGAGCTACAGTACATATTAAAAATGTTTTTGCAACTGATAAGTCAAAAATACACTGAAGCGCCAAAGAAAATCGTATAGGCATGCGAATTCAAATTCAGATATGTGTAAACAGACAATATAACCCTGTGGTTAGAAACGTCTATATAAGACAACAAATGTCTGGTGCAGTTTTTAGATTGGTTACTGCTGCTACAGTTGCAGGTTATCAAGATTTAAATGAGTTTGAACGTGGTGTTACAGTCGGCGCAAGAGCGATGGGACACAGCATCTCCAAGGTACAGATGAAGTGGGGCTTTTCCCATACGACCATTTCACGAGTGTACTGTGAATATCAGGAATCTGCTAAAAAATCTAATCTCCGACATCGCTGCGGCCAGAAAAAGATCCTGTGTGAACTGGACCAATGACGACTGACGAGACTCATTCAATGTGACAGAAGTGAAATCCTTCTGTAAATTGTTGCAGATTTCAATGGTGAGCCATCAATAAATGTCAGCATGCAAACCATTCAACGAAACATCGTCGATATGGGTTTTCGAGCCGAAGACCCACACATGTACCCTTGATGACTGCATGACACAAAGCTTTATGCCTTGGCTGGGCCCATCGATGCCGACATTGGACTGTTGATGACTGGAAACATGTTGCCTGGTCGCATGAGTCTCATTTTAAATTATATCAAACAGATGGATGTGTATAGGTATGGAGACAACCTCATGAATCCATGGACTCTGCATGTCAGCAGGGGACTGTTCAAGATGGTGGAGGCTCTGTAATGGTGTGGGGCGTGTGCAGTTGGAGTAGTGATATGGGACCCCTGATACGTCTAGACACGACTCTGACAGGTGACACGTACGTAAGCAACCTGTCTGGTCACCTGTATCCATTCATGTCCATTGTGCATTCCAACGGACTTGGACAATTCCAGCAGGACAACGTGACACCCGACATGTCCAGAATTGGTACAGAGTGGTTCCAGGAACACTCTTCTGAGTTTAAACAATTCCGTTTGCCACCAAACTCCCCAGACACGAACATTATTGAGCACATCCTGGATGCCTTGCAACATGCTGTTCAGAAGATATCTCCACCCTATCGACTCCTATGGATTTACGGACTGCTGTGCAGGATTCCTGGTGTTAATTCGCTCCAGAACAGCCTCAGACATTAGTCGAGTCCCTGATATGTTGTAAAGTGGCACTTTTGCATGCTCGCAGGGCCTTCCATGATATTAGTCAGGTGTACCAGTTTCTTTGGCTCTTCAGTGTATTTTCAGTATTTAACAATCAGTTTCTGGGCATTGCTGGTGAATTTAATAAAACTTATGGTTTCTACTGGGAACCATATAACTCTATCGGAAAATGGCGTTCCAAGACTGATATCTGAAATACTCCTCAGTGTACTGACAAGAGGGAGATGGAGTCAATAATTAATTCATTGAAGACTAAGGACTCTCATGGTATGATGGAGTGCCTATCAGAATATTAAAGTACGGTGCTGCACATGATAGCCCTGTACTTAGCCATATTTGTAATTTTTCCTATAAGAATGGTCAGTTTCCTGAATGATTAAAGTACACAGTAGTACAGCCGCTTTATAACAAGGGAGAAAGGGATAATGTAGACAATTTTAGACCTATTTCTATGCCAGCAGTGTTTGCTAAAGTTATTGGAAAGGCTCTGTATGTAAGGATAATTGATCATTTTGTATCACATAATTTGCTATCATACAGTTCGGCTTTGGAAGTGGTTTAACAATTGAAAATGCTATGATCTCTTGTCTCTATGAGGTGCTGGATGGATTAAACAAAAGGTTTCAAACGCTAGGCGTCTTCTTTGATTTAACTAAGGCATTTTATCATGTTGATCACAAAATATTGCTCCAAAAGTTGGACCATTGTGAAACACGGGGAGTAGCTCACAATTGGTTCACCTCTTACTTTAACAACAGAGAGAAAAATGTCATTATTCACAGTGTTGAGAACGGGTGTGATGTGGGGTCTGAGGGCGCACAGTCAAATGTAGGGTGCCCCAGGGATCAGTGTTGGCCCACTCCTGTTCCTTATTTAAATAAATGATATATCTTCTGGTATTACAGTGGTTCTAAAATATTGCTGTTTTGCTGATGACATTAGCTTGGTAGTAAGTTATTGGAAAGGCTCTATATGTAAGGATAATTGATCATTTTGTATCACATAATTTGCTATCAAATGTATAGTTCGGCTTTGGAAGTGGTTTTACAATTGAAAATGCTGTGTGCAACACTGGCAAATAGAATAGTTCAAAATATAAGTTCAAGGCCTGTAGAAAATAAACTACTGTTAAAGCACAGTAACACTCAGTTTTTACAGTTTCTAACACACAATTCAACAAAACCTGACATTTTAATTAGACAGCATGATTAGTGAGACTGAATAGTTTAGATTTCTAGGTGTTCAGATAGATGCTTGTAGCAAACTGTTGTAGAAACCCCATGTTCTGGATCTTGTTCAAAGACCTAATGCTGCCATTTTTACTATTAGAACAGTTTTTGAAGTGCATGATAGTCTGACACGAAAAATAGTCTCATTTGCTTATTTTCTTTCACTTATGACATATGGTATTATATTTTGGAGTAACTCTTCCCATTCTCGAAGGATCTTTTTGGCTGCTCATCAGCCTGGATATTCTGACATTGTTTCTTGTTAATAATGTCAGCTTATTTCCAAGAATTAGCAGCTATCACTCAGTTAATACTAGGCCAAAGTCCAATCTGCAATTGGATCACATCTCCTTGACTCTTGTGCAGAAAGGCATGCAGTATTCTGCTGCATCCGATTCCAGTAAGCTACCACAAGAATTCAAAAATCTTAGCAATAAACCACTCGCTTCCAAATCCAAACAGAAAAGTTTCCTCATGGGTCACTTCTTGTATGCTGTTGAATTTCTAGAAAAATTAAGCTAACTCTTTGCATTTGTATAAACTTATAGCTTTTCTTCTTTTTAGGGCTCATAAACATTTTATTTCATCTGTTACTACTTTCCTGTTGTAATTTCATGTTCTGACACATTCCATGACAATGGAGATCTGCTCCTCAATTAGATCCAGTCTTGTCAAACTTTTCAGGCTAGTATGCCATGGACTGGGTTGCAGGAAGGCCTAATGCAACAGGTAAATTCATTGAGTATTAATGTTCTGACACTGGTGAAAGAATATTACAAACAATAGACTAAGGGCACTAGAGCAGCATCTTCAGTGCATGATACCAGGCCAGCCCTGTATGTTGCTATGTGGAGTCTAGCTAAGCAAACTGAAAAACAGACCTTAGAAATCTGAATACTTTTACCACTTCTTGTTTGGAGATACAAAATTGCAAACTTGAGTTTCCAAATGTACACTGACAGAGTTAGAAGTGTTACACAAAATCAAACAGTGTTATCAATAGTATACCAAACAAAACTAAGACCAAACTTAACTAAAATCAGTGATATGAAATGAGAGCAAGTATGGCCTTAAATTCTACAATTAAAAAACAAATGTTATTGTGATTGCTATTAACTAAATTTCAAGATTTTACCAGTTTATAAAATGGTGAGTCTTTGTTTGGCTTGCTACAAGAGACATCAAATCAACATGTGGAGTTCATGTTATTCCATTTAAAGTTCAACAATGAGCAAGGTAAGCATCTTCCCAGTGGCAAGACATAAGTGCATGTTCAGAAGGCTGTATATATCTAATGAATGATACAAGAACATCCCTCAAAATTTTCTGAATATGATAATTGTTAGGCCTGAGCGATATTTATATTAATAGGAATACTGGGATGGGTACCTACTCACCACATAGAGGTGATGAACAGCAGCCAGGTACATCTAAAAGTAAGTATCAGGAAAAGTTCTTCACTCTCCCCCCCCCTCCACACACACACACACACACACACACACACACACAAACACACACACACACACACACACACACACACACACACACACACACACACACACACACACACACATGCCTACAACATAGCCACAGTGTTCTCTTGGTGCTGTGGACCACTGTGGCAAGTAGCGATTTCAGCTGCCATGTGTAATGTTAGATCTACTTATTGTTTACTTTAAGTGGTGTTAATTCGAGCCCCCACCAATAATGTAGGTTCCAGAATGTACAACTCCCTAGGATATATGTTCCTTGTAAGTCATGAAGTCATGTGTTGCCCAAGGTTGCACATCCATAGCTTTATATGTATGTTTGAGGCTGTGGCTGGCTTGTTTGCTTTTTATATATAAGCGCAGGCAATTTACAAATGCTTTGCCTCTGAGCTAGGAAGTGGTTATTAAATGAAGGGTATGTACTTTAGTTTCAGTAGAATCACAACAAAGAGACAACAAATGAAATTCTAGAATAATACTGGATCTACTGCCCTAACTGTAACTTCCTCCAGCTGTCTCCAGATAAATCGTAACTTACTTGAAAAATCTTTCTGTATCCTTGACCATGGCGCCTTGACAGCATGGAAAAGTGAAGCCTATAGCAGATGTTTCAGATTGAACGTGTTCCTAAATTGGAGAGAGGGGAAGGCCACAAACAGGTAACAGAGAGGCAGGAAGTCAATTTTGTATACACTGAACCATAAACACAAATGAATTCCAAGGCAACCTTTACAAAGTGGAACATCAGCAATCCACAATACCAGATTTTCTATAGTAATTGCTTGTGCTCCACTGGAGTATGCATATGTAAAAGAAGACTACAAAAGAAGAATAGTAAGGTCACTAACTCCTAGGCAGTTCCAATTAGTAAAAAAACGGGATCTGAACAACGCTGTTACCACAATCCATTAAGTATGATGATAATTAAATGAGCACAAAACTATTTTTTTGACATTTCTGTTGGAAATAACGGACATAGAAAGGTTGATATTATAATTTGGGAACCAGTGTTGTAGATAGGTAGTGGCTACACTGTTGGTTCTAACAAACAGAAGTAAAAAATTATTCTCACCTTGAATTCTCGTTGCTGTTGATGATGGCTTGGTTTGTATTTCCGTAAAACATTTGGGCTGCGTCCTCCACACAGGCCTGGGCCTTAGAGTGGTTTGTCAAAATACATTCGTAAAATCAACTCTGTCAATAACGAGACTTAGTTTAGTTGCATACCAGTGTGACTTGATAAACGTGTAGGCTCTTAGTAAACCATTGTTGCAGATCCACTTTTCATGTATTTCACCATGAAAACATTCAAAAAGATTCTTAAGTATTAACTTTTTTAGACATTCTTGAAGTACATTTTACATAGTTACAATGGAGACAAGTCCTTGACTTTGCTCCACACATTCTATTTCCTCCATCACTTCACACAGACTTTTTAAGAACTAACCCCAAAAATTATAAGATAAACAAAGCTGTTACATGTTCAGAGTGAAAGAGTCCACGAGATGACATCCTCCTTTATATCGAAAATATTATTCAGAATACAAACATATTTTGTAAAGAATGAATGAATAGATGTTCTTAAATGTAATTTCTGTAACAGATTTTTAATAATTTGTGTATTGTCATAATTAAGTTTGTTTGCTGATAACTGGAAAAGGAAACAAAACTGATTCTGTTGGACAGTTAACATTTTTAAAGACAAAGTGAAAATGTTAAGAACTAGCTTTTCCATAAATAATGATAAAAATATAGTATGATACATGTAATTTTAAATAATAATCACCAAACATCATAACAGTCCCAAAAACTCCCATAATGAAAATAAGTTTTGTGATTATAAACAAACAGCGTTAGAACATGTAGTTGTTGATGTCGGTCTTGTAACCAGTTTTATGAACGGGTGGATCAGATTGCGTTTCCAGTCTTCTGGTATTTCCTCAGTCTCCCATATGCCTGAGATTAGGTGATGAAGTTAATGTGTCAGTGTAGGACCATTCAGTTTCCAGAGTTCTGTGATAATCCCATCTTCTCGTGGTGCTTTGTTGTTCTTGAGGTGCTTGATTATCACTGTGATTTCTGTGAGATCTGGGGCTTTTGAGTGCGGGTGCGTGAATACCAAGGGTGTGAAGCCAGGATTTTCCTGTGGTGGTTCACAGTTAAGAAGGGAGCAGAAATACTGCCCTAATATTTTGCAGTTGTTTTTTTGTGTTGGTTTCCAACGAGCTGTCGCGTCTTTTGATGCACAGACTGGGTGCTTGGTATCACTGTAGGTTTTCTCTAAATGTCTCATAGAAATTTCTTGTATTATTTTGTTGAGTCTGTTGTTGTCATGTCCCCATTTTTCTTTTCAAATCACCTTTGCATTCTGTTTTCGAGTTCTAAGAAAGTTATCCCGGTTTTCCTCGGTTTTTGAATATTTTCCAGGCTGTTATTCGGTTGTCTATTGTCTGACCGCAGACTGTGTTCCACCAGCGGTATTTCCTAATGTGAGTGGATTATCCTAGTTTCATAGCTTCCTGAATTTTCATTGTTATTTTCTACCAGTCTGTCAATTTTTCCTGTTCAATTTGTTTGATGATTTGTGCTTTGTTGAGTTTCAGGTATTCCGGATCTGGCGTCACGTTTTTGGGTGGATATTTTTTCCTTCCACTGGGTTGAAAATTTGCCTTTATTTGTAGGAGATGATGGTCTGATTCAAAAGCACCTTATCAAGGTCTGAAGTATAGAATTTATTTAGTATTTTCCTTGGATATCCAATATGATTAATTTGGTACTCGCCCTACCTCAGATTGGGTGATATCCATGTGGTGAGCTTGTGTGTAGGTTTTTGAAATTGGGTGGTCATACCTTTAATCCAAAGTCGCTGCAGAAGTTAATTAGTTCCTCGCTGTTCTTGCTGGTAGGTAGGTGTTTGATATAAAAACCTGTTATATCTCTGAATCTCCTCTCTTTTCCTAGTTGTGCGTTAAAATCATCCAATAGAATTTTCACATGGTGCCTTGGTATTTTCTCAGTTTCTCCTTCCAGAGTTTCCCAGAAATCATTCATGGCTTCAGGATAGGCTTTGTTATGTTGATTTGTAAGGGCGCGTACATCGATTAGTGTGTAAGCTTTATTAGCTGATTTTACAGACAGTAATGAGGTTCTTTCATTGGGAGAGGTGAAGTCGATCACTGAGTCGAGAGCAGAGTTGTGTTTGGCGAATCCGGTTCCCAGGAGTGGTAGTTTGTCTCTAACTTTTATGGCAGGTTTGGTCCTTTGTCAGTAAATCTGATCTCTTGGAATTCGGTGATTTTTATATCAAATTTTTCCAGGTTATTGATAAGATCTTTTAATTTCGCTATTTTGGTAAGAGTGTTCACTTTAATCGTGCCAATAAAAGTCGAATGTTTGTCTTGAGGATGTAAAGAGTTCGTGAGGAGCTTCTATTCTTTCCCACATGGTGTCCCTGATCCCCCAGACCCCAATAGTCAGATGAGTCCAGTCTGTCAACTGGTGCCTGGTGCCAATGATCATGCTTTCAAGTTGAATTTCATTTTTTGTGGGGATCTCGACTGAGATATCATTTGTACAACTCGATTTTTCAGTTCGAGAAGACTTTAATGCTGTGGCCTCAGCTTGAGGTTGACGCTGACCAGTGGCCATCGGATCCCAAACAGATGGCAGTGGGTTTGTGATGTTTGTTAGTTTTTGGTCTGCCCTGGATATTTCATTTCCCCAATACCACCTATATCTAGGAGGCTTTCTCCTATCTGCCACCAGGGGAGGTGCCCCAAATGGGGGTACTAAAAACCCTACATGGGCTGGAGCATTGTTATTATTATTATAAAATATGACTCAGAACCACGGGCTGCACGCATACTTGAATCAGGCTGCATGTGCATGAGGGCTATGGGCCACTGCTGTAGAGGCATACTGCTGTACTGTGGTGCAGGTATTGCACTGTCTATCAGAACTGCGAACATGTACCCAAAAACAAACAAAAATACTAATTATATACTATATATATACTATATATATATATATGTGTGTGTGTGTGTGTGTGTGTGTGGTTAACCTACAAACGGCTTCTACAAAAATTTTGCATTGCACCGCTACTGAATGGCGGTCATTTTTATTTGTAAGTGGAGGAAGGTTTTACAATTTGGAGACATTGGCGTTAATTTGAATGCCTCTGCACTAGATTAATTTACAACATTGCAGTTGACATGACTGTTTTTAGAAAAGTTTCCTCTGCCCAAAATACCCTAAATTCAAACATTTCCAGGCGAAATGACCTCTTAAGTTTGGTTTTGAAAGTTTAGAAAATACACTATTTAGACCCAAAAAATGACAACCAAATGATCTATCAGTGTATTTTTTCTCTAGTTATATATAAACTACTAGCCTTATATAGAGCAACAGTGCTAACAAAAAGTTTCCTTAATTATTTATAATTTTTTTTGTAGAGTTTGGGTCTAGTATCTCTGGTGGAACTGAATATAAAAGTTTTATTTTTTCACGTTTTGTACACCTATGTGACAGCAAAGTACTGTAAAAATTTCATCATTGGAATTTAACTGTGAACAAAGATATGAATTTTTGAAAACGAGGAAATAATTCGCATTACACTACAACTGATCTTATGGCTAATGCCTATTTCATGTGTGATATTGGCTAAATGTAATGAGTTGTTATATAAGTTAAGGTACTGAATTATATGCAAAACTCGGAAAATTACTGAACTAAACATTTATGTTATCCTATAAAATTTAAAATAAATATTTTCAATTAACATACTTTCGAGATATGGTGCTTCCTAATTCTAGTAGTGGTTTAAGAACACTTATTTTTTCAGGCACCTTTACTGATGTAGAATAAGGTCTCCCAGTTGCTGTGAAGCACTGAAAGCGTCTTTAATACGTTCCTCATTTGTGTCCAAACTTTGCCACTACTAGATTTCTTCAATGATGTTCTTGGGTCAGCAGGGTGGTAAAAATACACAAAAACATCATTGTTTTCCAAACTTATTCTTCAGTCTGTGCAAGCCACCATTGTCCATCATACGCCACTATGTTATTCAATGTTTCAATTTTTATGACTCCCATTGTATAAAGATGACGTAGTAAAACGTTGAAACTGGTTGCCAAATAAAATAAGGTTGAAAATTGAGGGCTGGAAGGTATTTAATTTGACATTATCAAACAGCCGAGTCCCGCAACCATTTCTAAAAAGATGGACATACAGAGAAAGGAAACATGCGTTTCGTATGAAAAACTAGTGACTGCACTTAGCAACACTTACATACCACGAATTCAAATATGCGGACATGTATAAAGAGAGTTCGTATTCTGAACTTCAAACGAGCTCGCAGCGTCCAGGTCACACAATGAAGAGATGTACGTAAATCGACGACAGCAGCAATTCTGTGTTCGATAGCTCAAATTGTCTCGCGTGAGACTTGGATCACAGATGTGGGAAATATAAGGGGCGATCAAAAAATTTCCGTTCGAAGGTCAGAAGCGGTACGCCAACAGGGCAGAATCGCAGTGAGCACAGAGGCGATCACCTCACCGGCGCCTCAGGCTGAAGACGCCCATTTGGCAAAACATCGTACCCGGTTTGGTGAAGAAGTCCGTACTTGATTGCTGCACATCTTCGTCCGAAAGGAATCGGCGACCCTTCGTGGCCTCTTTTTAGGGTCCGAAGGCGTGACATCGAATGGGGAGGGGTCAGGCCTATTGGGCGGATGCTCGAGCGTCTTCCCTTTGTGTTGTCGTAACTTCTATGTTACGCCGTTTGCGATGTCGGGACGCGCGTTAGCATGAAGTAGCAGCACCTGATTTCTACAACGGAGGTTTACGACAGATATCTTTCACCATACACATTCTTCATTATCCGATGGATGCCTGCTAGCATTTGTCCTTCGGCAGACAAGAAAAGAATAACAGTGCGGTGGCTCTGTTTGGACGCATTCGGTACGAACGACGCCATAGCTCACGTTTACGCATTTACCGTACGCACGTTTGAACAGCATGAATGGTTCACTAATGCCTTGCCTACATGTCGGTGCTTATACATCCGCAACGAAGGGGCGCTGCGTTGCATATACGCTGCAGCAACGCCCTCAAACGGTAAAATTTTGTTCATACTACGAACATAACTTCACGGAAAGTATAAACCTTTTTTAATTTGTTTACCGGCCTCGTAGTCTCCGCGCGTTCATTGCAAAATACAATGCAACGAAAACCTTCCGTATTGCGTCACAAGTAAATAAGCATAAGCTTCCGAATTGTCAGTAAATGACCTATGTTTTCTTTACCACATAATAACTGTAAAGTTAAGGGGCGGGGAAAGGAAAGCAAAACAAAACAAGAAGAGCTTTTACTTGGTCACAGTGAGGACAAAAATTTTGTAACTTATTCATTCACAACACACCACATTTACAAAAGGCGTTCGAAATTTGCAACGTTTGGTTAAATGCAACTACTGCATCGCTCAGTCATTCGTTCACGCACGCGCTCAGAAATACGCTCCGTATTTTTAATGTGACGTCACATGTTCAACATTTGTCATCCACTTTTGGAGTATTTCCTTGCCCCATGTGTCTTGTATTAAATTATTTGTCTAGCGTAATCTACGTCACTACTGGGTTTCTTAAACGTTAATAAGAATCATCGTAAGGAAGTTGTAACTGCAACCGTCATTAGTATTCTTTCAGTTATTGTGTTTAGCAAATCGTATCTTCTTTGGTACTGTTGTAATACTGCTTGCAGCAGAATCTGGGACGTCTGACACGGATACGCTTAGGAGCGGTAGCAGTTTAGCCACGCAATTGATCAAGACACCGAATTACGAAGAACGTGCAGATGACTTTATAAACTTTAGGGTCATGTTATTGTACAAGAAAGAACGCCAATGAACGGTAGGTAAGTGGTAAAAGAAACCCCGCAAACAAGGTGCCTGAATTGTGGTTGGCGAAGCGTCTTACTTTGTCCGTCCATTGAAAGCCATGCGTCGTGTGCTACCGCCTGCCAGAAGGATGAGCCTACCCGCAACACCGCAGCGTGAGGAGGTTTGCCTGCATGTAACGGCGCACTACTTTCACTGCGGGACCTGTTGGGGTAAGGCCAACTTATGAGGGTACAGTGTCCTCAAATGGAAATGTTCTTGCCGTATGCTATATACCGTTCTCGATGAAGTTCTCTATTGACCGTGTTATAGCCGTGGCCAGCCATACAAGTTATCCTCTGCTTGTTGACAATACTCTGGGGACCAGTTATTATTGTGGTGCGATTTAGTGGCAGTTGGGCCTCGGCAATGACGGAGTGGTCCGAGCCAGGATAGGATAGTGGATTGGTAGGCACAGCTCGGTAGGCGTGCTAATGCTTTTATACCGTGTCCATGCCGCGATAGGTCGTTGCCTAAGTTTCAGTGTGGAAGCGTTCGGTAGCGAATTGTGGCATGCGGAATGAGATGCTGAATATTATCAAAAGTGTTTAAGTTTACCGAGTGTTCGAATAAATTACAATTTGTGACCCCTTAACAGTCGATGTTCTTAACTGAAACAGTCATCATAGTACATAGGTTGACTCCTACATAGAAGATGACAGCAAACAGCCACTTTTTACAATGCTACTTGGCTAAAATGGCTCTGAGCACTATGGGACTTAACATCTGAGGTCATCAGTCCCCTAGAACTTAGAACTACTTAAACCTGACTAACCTAAGGACATCACGCACATCCATGCCCGAGACAGGATTCGAACCTGCGACCGTAGCGGTCGCGCGTTTCCAGACTGAAGCGCCTAGAACCGCTCGGCCACAGCGGCCGGCACAATGCTATTTATTTATTTAAATTGCGCCATTACCGGTTTCAAACCGACAGGTTCACCTTCAGACAGCTAGTTCACGTTAAGATACATTTTACATTAGCTTTCGCATTTTGTCTTCCCAACTGATGAAATTTCCTTTGGGTGAGTTTTTTACACAGACACGGGCTCCGAACGTCAGTTCTCGACAAAATAGCATCATGGTATCCATGGAGGATTTGTTTAATGAGATTAGCTGTACAGAAACTTCGTTGGAAAAGTAAGGAGAGACTGCGATCTAATATATCGGGCCTGGAGGAGTACTAACAGGGTCCTCTAGAGCTCTTACAAATGCTGCTGAAGAAATGTCCGAATGGCATCCGGCTGAAATGATAACACCGTCCTCTGTACAAAAACACAGTATACTTTCGGCTCCCTTCCTGCAATTCCAGTTGCCCATAGCAACATGTCATGTAAAGGCTACTGAAGTATCAAGTACCAGGTAACTTCTGCAAAATCTCCTCTGTGTTTTCGATCTGATCCTTTGGGGTAAAATAATGCGATTAATAACTCGAGCGTCCAGCACAAGACTGACCGTTCTGTCTTTCTTAACGACTGGCTGTATCGGAGTGCAGCACTCACTATCTGAACTCTTAGTTATATCATTGTTCACCATGTGCTGTATCTCCTCTCCTACGGCCCTCTTCTCGCTAGTGGTATAGAATATGACATTTACATCCCTTCGTAAGTCCTTGTTTACTTTAAAATACTTTGACATGTTACTTAAGTAATTTATTTTCTCATGAATTTTTGATGTAATATGTCGAACTTCTTCTTCCTTTTGTCTGGACACATTGTCTATACATATACTGGCGCTTCAGTTTGGTCATCTCCTTTCTTCTGAATCACACTAATTCCAAATCCTGCAGACACTTTTCTCCTTCTCTTCTACTAAACCCAAGAAATTAACCTCCAATTCACCATACCCATTACAACATCCTTTCCCGTAATCAATCTTACATCCTCTTTCTGTCAACCAATCGTTGCCAAAAATCCAATCTACAATCGAAGAAATGTTGAAATGGCTGTCTAACATCTTGTACCTAATGAGTGCCTGTCCAGTAACAGAACGACGCCCGTGCACCGTTTAGAGAACCGGCATCTGAAGCTGACTGCCGAACGATTCTACTGCAGCCAACATACAGTGCGCGTAAGGGCCACGAAGATACAATACGAGAAATCAGGGCTCATACGGAGGCACGTAGACGGTCTATTGCGGATGTATCTATAAAGATGTAGTTGCTGCAACGATATGCACACTATTGACGGGGAAAGCAGGTATCTCTTCCATGTCATGAAGCTGTTCATACGAACCATTAGAGATCGCTGTAGTAGCACTACCAGAATCTAAAATTGCTGTAACTTTCCGACCACTTAAACTAATTTCAATCACTGAATCAACCCATCATCTACATCGTGTGTATCTTCTCTCAATTATTCAGCTCTAATATCTTCAGTTTTACATTTAATCATTTGTATTCTCCTATTTGGCCCATTAGACTGTTCGGACGTTCCGGAGAGGGTGTCATCCGAAATTGCTTCTAGTTTACCGGAGATCGCACATGTTATCGATGTCTGTCATCCGCATCTCAGAGAGGCGAACGATCCCGAACTATTCCATCATCTACTGTCTGCTGATTACGCCGTCTATCTCACCAAGTACAAATTTTAGCTAAGTCATCTTGTATCGTCCTACAGTCACTCAACTTCAACACCGTGCTCATGAAAACCACACGTTGCATGTTGTACCATCATACAGCGAGATCTTCAGAAGTGGTGGTCCAGATTGCTGTACACATCGGTTCCTCTAATACACAGTTGCGCGTCCTCTTGGATTGATGCGTGCCTGTATTCGTCGTGGCATACTATCCACAAGTTCACCAAGGCACTGTTGGTCCAGATTGTCCCATTCCTCAACGGTAATTCGGCGTAGATCACTCAGAGTGGTTGGTAGGTCGCTTCGTCCATAAACAGCCCTTTTCAATCTATCCCAGGCATGCGCGATAGGGTACATGTCTGAAGGAAATGCTGGCCACTCTAGTCGAGCGATGTCGTTATTCTGAAGGAAGTCATTCACTAGATGTGCATGATAGGGGGCACGAATTGTCGCCCATGAAGACGAATGCATCGCAAATATGCTGCTGATGTGGTTGCACTATCGGTTGGAGGATGGCACTCAAGTATCGTACAGCCGTTACGGCGCCTTCCATGACCACCAGCGGCGTACGTCAGCCCCACATAATGCCACCCCAAAACTGCAGGGAACCTCCACCTTACTGCACTCGGTGGACAATGTGTCTAAGGCGTTCAGCATGACCGGGTTGCCTCCGAACACGTCTCCGACGATTGTCTGGTTGAAAACACATGCGACACTCATCGGTGAAGAGAACTTGATGCCAATCCTGAGCGGTCCATTCGGCATGTTGCTGTGCCCATCTGTACCTCGCTGCACGGTGTCGTGATTGCAAAGATGGACCTCGCCATGGACATCGGGACTGAAGTTGCGCATCATGCAGCCTATTGCGCACAGTTTAAGTCGTAACACGACGCTCTGTGACTGCACGAAATGCATTATTCAACGTGGTAGCGCTGTCAGTGTTACTTCGAGCCATAATCCTTAGGTAGTGGTCATCCACTGCATTAGTAGCCCTTGGGCCGCCTGAGCAAGTCATATCATCGACAGTTCCTGTCTCTATTTCCTCCGTGTCCGAACAACATCGCTTTGGTTCACTCCGAGATGCCTGGACACTTCCCTTGTTGAGAGCCCCTCCTGGCACAAAGGAACAATGCTGACACGATGGAACCGCGGTACTGACCGTCTAGGCATGGCTGAACTACAGACAACACAAGCCGCGTACCTTCTTCCTGGTGGAATGACTGGAACTAATCGGCTGTCGGAGCCCCCTCTGTCTAATAGATGATGCTCATGCATGGTTGTTTAAATTTTTGGGCGGGAAAGCGTTTCTGAAGAAGAGAAATTTGTTAACATCGAGTATAGATTTAAGTCAGGAAGTCGTTTCTGAAAGTATTTGTATGGAGTGTAGCCATGTATGGAAGTGAAACATGGACGATAAATAGTTTGGATAAGAAGAGAATAGAAGCTTTCGAAATGTGGTGCTACAAAAGAATGCTGAAGATTAGATGGGTAGATCACATAACTAATGAGGATGTGTTGAATAGAATTGGGGAGAAGAGGAGCTTGTGGGACAACTTGACTAGAAGAAGGGATCGGTTAGTAGGGGATATTCTGAGGCATCAAGAGATCACCAATTTAGTATTGGAGGGCAACGTGGAGGGTAAAAATCGTAGAGGGAGACCAAGAGATGAATACACTAAACAGATACAGAAGGATGTAGGTTGGAGTAGGTACTGTGAGATGAAGATGCTTGCACAGTATAGAGTAGCATGGTGAGCTGCATCAAACCAGTCTCAGGACTGAATAACACATTAACAACATAGTGACATCTCTAAACATTCAAAGGGGCTGTCTCTGTGATGCAATACCTATCCACAGTCAACGCCTATCTTCAGGAGTGAACTGGGGTGATGCAAAAATTTTTTGATGTGTGTATATAGAGGAGAACAGCGGTCCTACCACACTTCCCTGGAGCACTCCTCACAATACCCTTGTCCCTGATGAACAATCGTCGTCGATGACAATATAGTATGTTCTATTACTCATGTAATCTTCGAGCCACTCATATGTCTTGGAAGCTATTCCACATACCCGTATCTTCATTAACAGGCTATGGTGGGGCACCGCATCAAATGCTTTTTGGAAATCTAGAAGCATGGGATCTGCCTGTTGTCCTGGACAAGCTGAGTTTTGCTCGAGCGACGATTTCTAAAAAAGTGGTTCCAATGACTCTAAGCACTATGGGACTTTAAATCTGAGGTCATCAGTCCCCTACACTCAGAACTACTTAAACCTAACTAACCTAAGGACATCACACACATCCATGCCTGAGGCATGGTACCACTCCAAACGCAGCCGTTTGTGTTGTGGTTGTAACAGCGACCTACGGATGGGAAGGTAATCACCTAGTCCGTTGCTGCTAGCCTCTGACAGATGGTGTGGGATCGTACATAACGTTGCTGGGAGACCATTATTTGTTCACCCATGGCAGGCTCAAATGTGGAGGCTCACGATACGGTGATCACCCATTTTGGTGGTCAGACGTGATGGACCGGAAACTTGACAATGTTTATCCCTGGCTCCAAGCTCGCCCGGAAGTCCAACATCAGACCACTGTCACACCCGAAAGAGTCACAAGTCTGGATATTGCACGATTCGACCAACTGGCCACATGCAAACCCATAAAGTCCCTTTCAGATTACACAGAGGGATAGCGATATGCACATGTACAGATTCCGGTAGTATCGCGTACACAAGGTACAAAAGGGCAGTCCGTTGGCGGAGCTGTCGTTTGAACTCAGGATGTGAAAAGATTTTCGACGTGATTATAGCCGAATGACGAGAATTAACAGACTTGGAGCTAGACGCTTGGGACATTCGATTTCGGAAATCCTTAGGGAGTTCAGTATTCCGTGATCCACAGTGTTAAGAGCGTGCCGAGAGTACCAAATTTTGTGCATTACCTCTCACCAGGGACAACGCAGTGACTGAAGGCCTCCACTTAACGACCGAGACCAGCAATGTTTGCGTGCAGTTATCAGTGATAACAGACAAGCAACACTGCGTGAAGTAATCGCAAAAATCAATGTGGGATGTATGGTGAACATGTCCGTTAGGACAGTGCGACGAAATGTTTCGCTAATGGGCTTTGGCAGCAGACGATCGACGCGAGTGGATTCGCTAACAGCACGACTTCGGCTGCCGCGCTTCTGCTGGGCTCGTGACCATATCGAAAAACCGTGGCCTGGTCAGATGGCTTCCGATTTCCGTTGCTAAGAGCTGATGGTAGGGTTCGAGGCTGGAGCAGAGCGCACGAAACACTGGATCCAAGTTGGCACTATGGAAACTGCTGGTGGCTCCAGACCAATGTGAGATGTGTTTATATGGTGTGGAGTTGGTCCTCTGGTCCAACTGAACCGACCATTGACTGGAAATGGTTATGTTCGGTCACCTGGAGACCATTTGAAACCACTCATGGACGTCATGTTCCCAAAATACAATGGAATTTTTATGGATGACAAAATGCCATGTTACCGGGCTACAATTGTTCGCGACTGGTTTGAAGAACATTCTGAAGAGTGTAATAAAAAAGAAAAGGAATATATTAATAAATATATATTACTAAATTGACTATGCGTATGAACATACGTTTTTGAAGGATATAATATGATTGCGTTATTAAAAAATGTTCTCTGCTTATTTGTATCTTTTGGCCATCGGACTTTGTTTACATTTTAATTGTAGCTGCAGGCGATGGACTCCAGGAACACTGGCGCTTGTCGTAATCAAGAAAATCTTCCTTACACGTTTCTTAACTTACTTCAATAAATTAAAAAACTTGATACTGTTGATAAATATAATATTATTCACGCACACATCGAGCTCTCAGCACTTCATATCTAAAATCGCACATCTTCATCGTCCTTCCACATACGAGGGAGTGTATCAGTAAAAACAAAAAAACTGTACAAAAATAGAATTTTTTTCCTTTCACTTGTAAGCGCCTTACCAGTCATTCATAATTAATGGGTTTGTCAACTCTCTTGTCACTTGGTGTTTCATTTATGTTTGTTTTTGTTTTTTAATAAATCTTAATTTCACAGCATACTGGGGTCCTTTCATCATGTAACTACACAAGTGCCCCCATACTGTACGTTGACATGGTATGGAGATGTATAATGTTTTATGTTGTTTTTTTTGTATGCATTTACATTTGCCAATAGATGTCGATGCCCTTTATTGTCAGCTTCCTTTTTTGTTTAATGGGATGGACATGTCAGATTATCGTATGTATGTTAGAATTCTACAAGAAATTAAAAGATCATTTACATAATTATGACAGTGCATTTCACATTTGAATTTAGCGCGCTAACAATAATATTCAGTTTGCTTCATTCTCGCTGCCGGGTTTCGCGCTGGCGCACTAGTCTATTTGGCGGCTAAGAGCTAGACGCTAACGGTCAACATCCTAGCAGCTACCGTCGCACGTGCTTGCACTCGCTTTCTTAGTATTGATTTCACACTGAGTGTCACACTTTCACCTGAATGTCACATATCGAAGAAGTGCTGTGGCGTTTCTCTTCATTCTGGGTGAAGTGGCTGTGTGCTTATTGTTCAAAATCCGACGCTGTGGCAGAAGGTCTCCATTTTTACGGCCCGGGCGTCATTATTACCCGTCGTACTCGCATTTTCAGTGGAGAGGACCCTGGCCAACAGCATCCGTCGATGAGGTGAGAACCGCCTCGAACAACTGTAGTTCACGTGTCAATGTGTCAAGCGTTGTGAGCCACGATTCTCAGAAGTTATTTCGTTGAACACGCATGTTCGTGTCACAACACTTGACTTTCCACTTGTTGAAAGACACATATAAACATTGTATAAATTGCTTTTTTTTAAGTTCAATTCTTCATACAGAGTATGGTTTCCAATGAAAATTCATACAAGTATTGAGTTACAACAATAAACATAACTTCATAACTTATACCTACGGCTGACATTCCATTTATCGCTTATACAACGTACATAAATTTCTTAAGTTTTAAAAGGTCATTAAATTTTCATTAACTGGGTTCTGTAATCACACCAATCTTTAAACATGGAAACGGAAAAGATTGTAACAACTACAGAGGTATCTCTTTAATCGGCGGTGTGGGTAAAATTTTCTCAGGTATTGATGAAAGGAAAGTGCGAGTATTAGTGGAGGACAAATTGGATGAAAATCAGTGAGGGTTTAGGCCTCTTAGAGGTTGTCAGGACCAGATCTTTAGCTTACGGCAAATAATGGAGTAGTGTTACGAGTGGAACAGGGAATTGTATCTATGCTTTATAGATGTAGAAAAGGCATATGACCGGGTTCGTAGGAGGAAGTTATTGTCTGTTCTACGAGATTATGGAATAGGACGCAAACTTTTGCAAGCAATCAAAGATCTTTACATAGATAGTTAGGCAGCAGTTACAATTGACGGTAAATTGAGTTCATGGTTCAGAGTAGTTTCAGGGGTAAGACAAGGCTGCAACCTGTCTCCACTGTAGTTCATATTATTTATGGATAGTATGCTAAAAACAATGGACAGGCTGGGTGAGATTAAGATATGTGACTATGGTATGAACATTAGCACCTCCAAAACGAAAGTAATGTCAGTGGGAAAGAGATATAAAGTACTTAGGATGCATATTCTCACAGGATGGAAACATAGTGAAAGAACTGGAAGCGAGGTGTAGCAAAGCTAATGCAGTGAGCGCTCAGCTAGGATCTACTCTCTTCTGCAAGAAGGAAGTCAGTACCAAGACTAAGTTATCTGAGCACCGTTCAATCTTTCGACCAACTCTGTTGTGTGGGAGCGAAAGCTGGGTGGATTCAGGTTACCTTATCAACAAGGTTGAGGTTACGGATATGAAAGTAGCTAGGATGATTGCAGGTACTAGTGGATGGGAACAATGGCAGGAGGGTGTCCACAATGAGGAAATCAAAGAAAAACTGGGAATGAACTCTATAGATTTAGCAGTCAGGATGAACAGGCTTAGATGGTGGGGTCATGTTACACGCATGGGAGAAGCAAGGTTACCCAAGAGACTCATGGGTTCAGTCGTAGAGGGTAGGAGGAGTCGGGGCAGACCAAGGAGAAGGTACCTGGATTCGGTTAAGAATGATTTTGAAGTAATAGGTTTAACATCAGAAGAGGCACCAATGTTAGCACTGAATGGGGGATCATGGACGAATTTTATAAGGGGGACTATGCTCCAGACTGAACGCTGAAAGGCATAATCAGTATTAAATGATGATGATGATGGGTTCTGTTACTACAGTTTGTTTGTTAGTTTCAACTTCTCTTCGTTCACATCACATGCACAAATTAATTACATATCATGTTATTATGGCACCATACAAGCAAGCATATGACACACTTATGTTTCGTTTTATAGAAAGTCTTTTATCACTTATGGGAGCTCATTTCTTCCTTAGATAGAAGAGGGAAAAAAGATTGGAAATAGGACTTAAACACTGCGCATTGCTGGCCTAACTACGCGTGGCGCCGCGCCTCCTTTGTTTGGGAGGAAAGAAAGGAAATGCTCATCTACTGGTTCAGGGATTTATGAGGAAATGTTACTCGTACAATGATGGACTAGTTGCCAAGGAACTTTTGCTTCATTCAAATAATGTGTACCGACTAATCATCCAGGTAGTATCACGTTGTTTCTTAATGTGTTAGTGCTTAGTATGAAACATGACGTTTTAACCATCATAGACTTATCTTTCTCAAATACCTGGAAATGTCATTATTCAAGCTTTCATGTGACATGATAAAAATTAACTGTTTTTTGTTAAAAAAAAATGTGCTGTTAATTGTCACGGAGACACACTGCGACGATCCATATTTCGTTTTTCGTTTGCTTTATGACGTTTGTATAAATATCCTTATAACTAGTTAACTCGATGTGCAGCCCGTTTCCTCATGTGGTACCTGCTACTCTCGACGTAATTCTTTTCTTCTCGCCGTGACGATGCACTGGTCGCTGAAAGAAAAAACTTAAAACTAACATAAAACTAATTGCATTTCCTAGCTCGGTGGCCACTGATACATTTGGTTATTGTATACGTCCTCAAATATTTTCATACTTTGTGTAAATTCATAGACATTCGTTTATTCTGTTACCCATTATGATCATTTACTCTGCAAAGAAAATTATTTGACATATCTCACGGTATTTTGTCGTTAGTCCTTAGCTTACACGTCTCGTATGGTTTTTCATAGTGCTTCCTTTTGGTTGTAAATATGTTGTATATAGCTTAGCATTTAATTAAATCTCTTTGTACATGTATCAATAGGTTCCCTTGTTCTTAGACAGTAGATGTATTTGCGTAGTATTTCCGTTTACTTTGTACTGCATTCCTATTTTGGTTGCGCCTTCTGCCAGTCTGTCGCGCATGCGCACAGGTCAAAGTCTCCTCCCCAGCTACTGACGTCAGCAAACTTTACGAAAAAACGAAACTAGTCCTAAAAACGCCTTCACTTCTTTTTTATTCCTTGGCACTGGACCATTGCGTATGGCATCAAGTTTTTTCGGATCAGGTAATATACCTTGTTCTGACACAACATGTCCTAACAATTTGACTTGACAGTGTGCCATGTTACCGGGCTACAGTAGCTCTCGATTGGTTCGAAAAACATTCTGGATAGTGCAATAAAAGAGAAAAGGAATAAATTAATAAATATATATTATTAAATATTATTGCCTATGAGTATGAAGACACATTTTTGTAGGATATAATACGACTGCGTTATAAAAAAATGTTCTCTGCTTAATTGTGTCCTTTGGCCATCGGACTTCGCTTACATTTTGATTGTAGTAGCAGGCGGTGGACTCCGGGAACACCAACGCCTGTAGCAATCAAGAAAATGGTCTTTATATGTTTCTTCACTTACTTCAATAAATAAACAATACTTTATACAGTTGTTCAATATAATATTATTCACGCACACATATGACACATAGAGCTCTCAATAGTTCACATCTAAAATCGTACGTCTTCATCGTCCTTCCATACACGAGAGAGTGTATCAGTAAAAACAAAAAAAGAAACTGCACAAAAATTGAATTTTCTTTTTCTTTCATTTGTCTGCACCTTGCCGCGCATTCATAACTAACGTCTTCGTTAACTCTCTGGTCACCCGATGTTTCATTTTTTTGTTTTTTAATAAATTTTAATTTTACGGCATCCTTGGGGCCTTTCGTAATGTACATACACAACAGTCGAGCGAGTGATTTGGTCACTCAGATCGCCCGACATCGAACATTAATAGGGCATAATCGAGATGTCAGTTCGTGCACAAAATCTGGCAGCAGCAACTCTCTCGCAATTATGGGCAACTATAGAGGCAGTATGGGCCGGCCGGAGTGGCCGTGCGGTTCTAGGCGTTACAGTCCGGAACCGCGCGACCGCAACGGTCGAAGTTTCGAATCCTGCCTCGGGCATGGATGTGTGTGATGTCCTCAGATTAGTTAGGTTTACGTAGATCTAAGTTCTAGGGGACTGATGACCACAGCAGTTAAGTCCCTTAGTGCTCACAGCCATTTGAACCAGAGGCAGTATGGCTCAGTATTTCTGCAGGGGACTTGGAACGGCTTGTTGAGTCCATGCCATGTTGAGTTGCTGCACCATGCAGGGCAAAAGGAAGTAAACGACGATATTACGAGGTACCCCATGATTTGTCTTCACCTCTGTGTATGTCAGGTGCTGATAACGCTGTCTCACACGTGTACACGGCACCTCCGTGTACTTCATAGTAATCACTCAACATCTGACGCTGTTCGCGCTGCTTGTATACCTTACCAATATTGGTAACGACTCTACACACGAACAACAACTGAAATCGGCTGATTGGTATTCCTTCTTATGGGAACTATAGGGTGTCCAGAAAAGGACTCCCTGATTTCAAAATTAAATATCTCGAAAACAAAGATCTATAGAGGAATGCAGTAAACGGTATGTTTATTGCGAAAGCTGTAAGAAGTTTATACAGCAGTTTGAAATAATAGTTACAAAAGCTGCTAACAGATGGCGCTGTAATCGCCATAAGTAATGCCTAGTATAAATAGTGATCCGAAGCCCAGAGCGATCAGTTCCACTATTGAAACTTGAAAGGAGGTTAGCGTACCGAAGGAAGAGATTAAAACCTTGTACTCCATAGAACAACGCGTTTTTCTGGTGCTAAAGTACCACAGGTTAGAAGAGAGTCCTACGTCAACAAGGCGAAGTTTTCAAGCACGATATAATGTTCCAAAAGGACCCGATGCGAAAACCATTCGTATGCCCTTCGCAAAATTTCAACGAACAGGCAGCGTAACTGATGATCTAGTGGGGCACGTTGGCCGCAAGCAAACCGCAGTTACGCCTGAAAATATCGCCACAGTTTCTGGAATTATTCAGCGAAATTCAATGTCATCTGTCCGTAGAATTGCATCTGAGATTGTTTTGAAGCGTTCCAGCACGCAGAAAATACTGAGAAAGAGCCTACACATCTTTCCATTCAAAATTCAAACGCACCAGGCCATACCCGTACGAACTGTACAACAAAGGGTTGCCTTTGCTAATCAGATGCTCACAATGATTGATAGTGAAGGATTTGATGTTGGCTGCATCTGGTTTGTAGACGAAGCACACTTCCACCTGAATGGCTACGTGAATAAGCAGAACTGGCGATTTTGGGGTTCCGAAAAGCCACATTGGTTTGAAGCGAAACCCCTGTATTCTCCTAATTGATGCACTTTACGTTGCAATTTTGGAACAATTTGTCGCCACACAGCAAGCGTTAGAGGATCGACCAGGTACTGAATGTTTTATGCAAGATGGAGCCCGACCACACCGGACCGAACAAGTGTTTCGCTTTCTTGAGGAATACTTCGGGAATCGAGTCATTGCTTTGGAATATCCCAAATTTACTGGTGCAGGCATGGATTGGCCTCCATATTCGCCGGATTTGACTCCCTGTGACTTTTTTTTGTGGGGCTCAGTGAAAGACATGGTCTACCCGAAGCATCCCACCACGCTGGACGAGCTTGAATCGGCGATCTCTGTGGCATGTGAATCCATTCTGGTCGAGACACTACGAAATGTGATGGCTAATTTCATTCTTCGCTTGCGCCACCTCTGTAATGCCAATGGTGAACATTTTGAAAACATTGTGATGTGATTGTTTGCAAAGATTGTTTTCATGCGACTATTTCACTTATGTTTGCTGATATAAGCTGTACAGCGTACAGCGCCATCTGTTAGCAGCTTTTGTAACTATTATTTCAAACTGCTGTATAAACTTCTTACAGCTTTCACAATAAGCATACCGTTTACTGCATTCCTCTATCGATCTTTGTTTTCGAGATATTTAATTTTGTAATCAGGGAGCCCTTTTCTGGACAACCTGTATCTCTAGCAAAAGTGCCACCTTCAAAAAAAGTTCAGTGTCCAAGTAGTTAAGAAATTAGCACATTGCGTCAAAATATAAGACATATTAGAGATAAAGTTATGGAGCTGCTGGTAGATCAGAACACCACTGAAAGAAAGTGTCAATTCGGAGGCTTCCTATACTGGGATACACATTAGTTGGCTATTTTTCAAGGAACTCTATGCGCAGTGAGGGAGTGAGCATGTACGAGAAAACCGGAAGTTCATTTGAATCTATTGGAGTATGAAAGCACTGCACTAGGTCATTCAATGCTGTGCAGGAGCAGTTGAATTTAGTGAAACTAAACATTTAATGGTAGTTGTCTATAGGCCCCTTAACTCTGATTTCAGAACATTTCTGTTCAATCTAAAAAGAGTCCTTGGTCCACTTTATGGAAAGTATCAAAAAATTTTTGTATTTGGTGATTTTAATATAAATTTCATAAGTGACTGTGCAACCAAAAGAATGTTAGAAGCAGCTGGTGAAAAAAGTGACTTTCGGGGCACCAACATCAGAAAGTGCCTACTTCAGAGATTATAAATGAAACAACAGCATTGTGCTTCTTGCAGTTGTTGACACAAGCCCTTTCCTTTGCTGCCTTAAAGTATCTGAGCCAACAGTAAGGGTGGCTGAGGTCAGAACACTTGCACGGAGCCTGGGGCTCTTCTCGGTCTAACCGGTTTCTGGCTCGCACTCACGCCACAGCAGTGAGCAATCATGTATAGCTTCAGGGTGGCTCATCAACGCTTTTCGTGGCAAATTTATTTTTAAGATTGTTGCGTTAATGATAACTGACAATGAAATTCGAAACAATGAGAACTGACAATGAAATTCAACAATAATTTTGATGATGCAAAGGACAGTTGGGGGGCAGGTAAGTAAGAAACATGTTACTACTTACGACTGCTGCAGCCTTATGGTGACTCCCGTTTTAGGACGAAATTTAAACTGACAAATTTATATTTGGTTAACATTTTATTTAAACAATTAACTTATGGTTCAAAAATGGCTCTGGGCACTATGGGACTTAAAATCTTAGGTCATCAGTCCCCTAGAACTTAGAACTACTTAAACCTAACTAACCTAAGGACATCACACACATCCATGCTCGAGGCAGGATTCGAACCTGCGACCGTAGCAGGCCCGCGGTTCCGGACTGCAGCGCCTAGAACCGCACTGCCACAGCGGCCGGCAAACTATTAACATAAAAACATGTAATGTTGATGAATATTACTTATTTCACTTTTCAACAAAGGACCAGTACCTCGCATCACTTTTCGAGTAATGGTAATTCGAAGACAAGCTCTTAAGTTGAAGTCTGCCAGTGAGCTTCTGTGGGTGAATTTCGTTCCTTCATTGCACCACGTACACGTAAATGTAAACATCGGTATAATCATGGCTGCAGACTTGTAAAATAGCGAATAATTGCTTTGAGGAAACGGAAGTTTACAAGATTAATGTTGCTATAAAACTAATCACGCAAACGTCACACAGTTCGGATATAAGTTCTAACTGAAGCCGAGTCTGTACACTGTCAACATGACCCGAAAATCAATGAAACTGTGCAACCCACTGCTAGCTGAAAGGCGGTATGGTAACAGGATCTAACAGCAGATTCATTCGATGACTGTTGCTCCTGAAAATAAAAATGTATTTTCATGACGAAAATGGTGGGAAAATTATTGAGTCGTTTATTTCCCTGCTCCCATTTGACGAACACTTTTTCCAGTCATATTGCTTAGAAGCGATTTTTTTTTTTCCGCATCGGCTTAATCGGTTTCATCGGCTTCTCTCTGTTCACCTTCCAATGTCCATAATTTTTCGCATAGAATCTATTGTAAAGTTGTTATAAATAGAATTTTTTCGTAGTGTTCAACGTTTTCAAGCACATTAATAGAACACTAAGCATATGTAGACAGTGGCCGAGCGGTTCTAGGTGCTACAGTCTGGAGCCGCGCGACCGCCACGGTAGCAGGTTTGCATGGCGAGATACCTGTTTTTGAATAAGTAAACATAATGGCAGAGGAAAGTAAGAATTTAAATGTCTGAATTTGTATGTTAAGCATGAAATGCTTGGAAGTTGGGCATTTAGCAAGGTGTGTAGTAGGACCGTTGCTATTCACAGTATACATAAATGACCTTGTGGATAATATCAGAACTTCACTGAGGCTTTTTGCGGATGATGCTGTAGTATATAGAGGGGTTGTAACAATGGAAAATTGTACTGAAATGCACGAGGATCTGCAACGAATTGACGCACGGAGCAAGGAATGGCAATTGACTCTCAATGTAGACAAATTTAATGTGCTGCGAATACATAGAAAGATAGATCCCTTATCATTTAGCTACAAAATAGCTGGTCAGCAACTGGAAGCAGTTAATTCCATAAATTATCTGGGAGTAGGCATTAGGAGTGATTTAAAATGGAATGACCACATAAAATTAACTGTAGGTAAAGCAGGTGCCAGATTCATTGGGAGAATCCTAAGGAAATGCAGTCCGAAAACAAAGGAACTAGGTTACAGTATACTTGTTCGCCCACTGCTTGAATACTGCTCACCAGTGTGGGATCCGTACCAGATAGGGTTGATAGAAGAAACAGAGAAGATTCAACGGAGAACAGCGCGCTTCGTTACAGGATCATTTAGTAATTGCGAAAGCGTTACGGAGATGATAGTTAAATTCCAGTGGAAGACTCTGCAAGAGAGACACTCACTAGCTCTGTAAGGGCTTTTGTTGAACTTTCGAGAACATACCTTCACCGAGGAGTCAAGCGGTATGTTGCCCTCTCCTACGTATATCTCGCGAAGAGAGCATGAGGATAAAATCAGAGAGATTAGAGACCACACAGAGATATACTACCGACAATCTTTCTTTCCACGAGCAATACGAGACTGGAATAGAATGGAGAACCGATAGAGGTACTCAAAGTACCCTCCGCCACCCACTGTCAGGTGACTTGCGGAGTATGAATGTAGATGCAGATGTCGTTTCATGGTTTTCGCTGGCTTCTCGTTAAAGTCGAGGACGAAATTGAATGTCAAACACTCACTACCGACGGTTACCATAACCTGAAGAAAAGTTAACATTTACACTTGCAACTTGTAACGAAACCAAGCAGTGGCATATTTTCGTTATGTTTTCTACTTGACAGTACACACAAACACTCAGAGTACTCGTACCAGATCACTCGACATACAGATACTTTTCCGAGATCATAAAAATATTTGCCTCTTATCTTTGAGTAAATAAATAGTATTTACAATTTGTTGTTACCTCCTATGGGAACAAACTGCTGAGGTCATCGGTCCTTAGGCCTGCACACTACTTAATCTAACTTACGCTAAGGACACCAAACACACCCATGCCCCAAAGGAGGACTCGAACCTCCGACGGGGGCAGCGAACCGTGGCAAGGCACCTGAGACGGCGCGGCAAAATAAATAATAAAATATTATTTTATTTATTTTTAATCATGAAAATGTAGAGACATAAAACACCACAAACTTATGGTAACCTCATTTTTCTAAATTTTGGAAAGACGTTTAAAATTAGTATTGGTTGGTTGGTTAATTTGGGGAAGGGGACTAACTCCGAGGTCTTCGGTCCCATCGGGTCAGGGAAGGATGGGGAAGGAAATCGGTCGCGCCCTTTCAAAGGAACCGTCCCAGCATTTGCCTGAAGCAATCTGGGAAAATCACGGAAGACGTAAATCAGAATGGCCGGACGCTCGTTTGAACCGTCGTCCTCCCGAATGCGAGTCCAGTGTGCTAACCACTGCGCCACCTCGCTCGGTAAAATTTGTATTATTACTGACATTATTATGTATGTAATTTTTTTTGAAGATAACTTGTTAAACATTTGTAACATCAACAATCAGTCACTTACAAAACTTGAAAAACTTTGACAGTAATTACCTTTGTCGTACTAGATTTCCATCGTTGGTGACTTTTCATTTTTTGTACTTTTTGACATCTAAGATGCGCAAAGCTACACACGTTGGTTGATTTTGTTTCATGCACTTCTCCAGTTGTCATTAAAATGTTAGATTAAAAGAAAGTGGAATATATATGTGCAAAACAGCTGCAATTTTTATTACGCATATTACGATCAAGCGCCTGAATTGAATATATATATGCTAGTGCAACCAACAGCAATGAGTAATAACAACGCCTACATTATGAAGAAACTGCAACGGACTTCGACAAGAAAGCTAAGTCAAACTAACAACGTTATCATCCTGTTCATTTACATCTACATCTACATCCATTCTCCACTAGCCGCCTGATGAGTGTGGCGGAGGGTACTTTGAGTACCTCTATCGGTTCTCCCTTCTATTCCCGTCTCGTATTGTTCGTGGAAAGAAGGATTGTCGGTATGCCTCTGTGTGGGCTCTGATCTCTCTGATTTTATCCTCATGGTCTCTTCGCGAGACATGCGTAGGAGGGAGCAATATACTGCTTGACTCCTCGGTGAAGGTATGTTCTCGAAACTTTAACAAAAGCCCGTACCGAGCTACTGAGCGTCTCTCCTGCAGAATCTCCCACGGGAGTTCATCTATCATATCCGTAACGCTTCCTAACTGCTACTATTAGTAAATGTTCCTGTAACGAAGCGCGCTGCTCCCCCTTGGATCATCCTTATCTCTTCTATAAACCCTATCTGGTACGGATCCCACACTGGTGAGCAATTTTCAAACAGTGGACGAACAAGTGTACTCTAACCTACTTCCTTTATTTTACGGATTGCAGTTCCTTAGGATTCGTTCAATCTGGCATCTGCTTTACCGACGATCGACTTCATATAATCATTCCATTTTAAATCGCTCCTAATGCCTACTCCCAGATAATTTATGGAATTAACTGCTTCCAGTTGCTGACCTGCTATATTGTAGCTAAATGATAAGGGATCTACCTTTCTATGTATTCGCAGCACATTACACTTGTCTACAATGAGATTCAATTCCCATTCCCTGCACCATGCGTCAATTCGCTGCAGATCCTCCTGCATTTCAGTACAATTTTCTATTGTTACAACCTCTCGATATACTGCAGCATCATCCGCAAAAAGCCTCAGTGAACTTCCGATGTCATCCACCAGGTCATTTATGTATATTGTGAATAGCAACGTTCCTATGACACTCCCCTGCGGCACACCTGAAATCACTCTTACTTGGGAAGACTTCTCTCCATTGAGAATTACATGCTGCGTTCTGTTATCTAGGAACTCCTCAATCCAATCACACAATTGGTCTGATAGTCCACATGCTCTTACTTTGTTCATTAAACGACTGTGGGGAACTGTATCGAACACCTTGCGGAAGTCAAGAAACACGGCATCTACACTCCTGGAAATGGAAAAAAGAACACATTGACACCGGTGTGTCAGACCCACCATACTTGCTCCGGACACTGCGAGAGGGCTGTACAAGCAATGATCACACGCACGGCACAGCGGACACACCAGGAACCGCGCTGTTGGCCGTCGAATGGCGCTAGCTGCGCAGCATTTGTGCACCGCCGCCGTCAGTGTCAGCCAGTTTGCCGTGGCATACGGAGCTCCATCGCAGTCTTTAACACTGGTAGCATGCCGCGACAGCATGGCCGTGAACCGTATGTGCAGTTGACGGACTTTGAGCGAGGGCGTATAGTGGGCATGCGGGAGGCCGGGTGGACGTACCGCCAAATTGCTCAACACGTGGGGCGTGAGGTCTCCACAGTACATCGATGTTGTCGCCAGTGGTCGGCGGAAGGTGCACGTGCCCGTCGACCTGGGACCGGACCGCAGCGACGCACGGATGCACGCCAAGACCGTAGGATCCTACGCAGTGCCGTAGGGGACCGCACCGCCACTTCCCAGCAAATTAGGGACACTGTTGCTTCTGGGGTATCGGCGAGGACCATTCGCAACCGTCTCCATGAAGCTGGGCTACGGTCCCGCACACCGTTAGGCCGTCTTCCGCTCACACCCCAACATCGTGCAGCCCGCCTCCAGTGGTGTCGCGACAGGCGTGAATGGAGGGACGAATGGAGACGTGTCGTCTTCAGTGATGAGAGTCGCTTCTGCCTTGGTGCCAATGATGGTCGTATGCGTGTTTGGCGCCGTGTAGGTGAGCGCCACAATCAGGACTGCATACGACCGAGGCACACATGGCCAACACCCGGCATCATGGTGTGGGGAGCGATCTCCTACACTGGCCGTACACCTCTGGTGATCGTCGAGGGGACACTGAATAGTGCACGGTACATCCAAACCGTCATCGAACCCATCGTTCTACCATTCCTAGACCGGCAAGGGAACTTGCTATTCCAACAGGACAATGCAAGTCCGCATGTATCCCGTGCCACCCAACGTGCTCTAGAAGGTGTAAGTCAACTACCCTGGCCAGCAAGATCTCCGGATCTGTCCCCCTTTGAGCATGTTTGCGACTGGATGAAGCGTCGTCTCACGCGGTCTGCACGTCCAGCACGAACGCTGATCCAGGTGGAAATGGCATGGCAAGCCGTTCCACAGGACTACATCCAGCATCTCTACGATAGTCTCCATGGGAGAACAGCAGCCTGCATTGCTGCGAAAGGTGGATATACACTGTACTAGTGCCGACATTGTGCATGCTCTGTTGCCTGTGTCTATGTGCCTGTGGTTCTGTCAGTGTGATCATTTGATGTATCTGACACCTGGAATGTGTCAATAAAGTTTCCCCTTCCTGGGACAATGAATTCACGGTGTTCTTATTTCAATTTCCAGGAGTGTACCTGTGAACCCGTGTCTATGGCCCTCTGAGTCTCGTGGACGAGTGGCGCGAGCTGGGTTTCACACGATCGTCTTTTTCGAAACCCAAGCTGATTCCTACAGAGTAGATCTCTAGTTTCCAGAAAAGTCATTATACTAGAACGTAATATGTGTTCCAAAATTCTACAACTGATCGACGTTAGAGATATAGGTCTATAGTTCTGCACATCTGTTCGACGTCCCTTCTTGAAAACGGGGATGACCTGTGCCCTTTTGCAATCCGTTGGAACGCTACGCTCTTGTAGAGACCTACGGTACACAGCTGTAAGAAGGGGGGCAAGTTCCTTCGCGTACTCCGTGTAAAATCGAACTGGTATCCCATCAGGTCCAGCGACCTTTCCTCTTTTGAACGATTTTAATTGTTTCTCTATCCCTCTGTCGTCTATTTCGATATTTACCATTTTGTCATCTGTGCGACAATCTAGAGAAGAAACTACAGTGCAGTCTTCCTCTGTAAAACAGCTTTGGAAAAAGACATTTAATATTTCGGCCTTTAGTCTGTCATCCTCTGTTTCAGTACCATTTTGGTCACAGAGTGTCTGGACATTTTGTTTTGATCCACCTACTGCTTTGACATAAGACCAAAATTTCTTAGGATTTTCGGCCAAGTCAGTACATAGAACTGCTGTATTCGCTTTATGATCGCTGATTCCCTGTTCTGCGTTGACTGTTTCAAATAGTTCATGTCTGTTTTCATTAGAAGGTCTAATATGTTATTGCCATGAGTCGGTGCTCTATTTAACTGCTCAAGGTAGTTTTCACATAGTACACTTCAAAAAATTTCACAGGAATCTTTGTCCCTGCCACCCTTTTTATCGCTATAAACACGCCCTCCCCCCTTCGCTGTCCAGCCTGTCTCTGCGGTATACACTCCAATCTGAGTTTAGAATTTCATGACTGTTTGCATTTGGTTTCAGCCAACTTTCCGTCCCTAGTACTATGTGGGCATTGTGACCGTTTATTAATGAGAGCAGTTCTGGGATCTTCCTGTAGACGCATTTTACTATTACCACATTAATATTGTCATTTCCTGTTGCGTTTTGCCTAGTGCTACCTTGACGTGTCTCAGGTGGCGCCTTGTCGGGCCTAGGGAGGGAATTCTCTAACCTAAAAAACCCGCATGTGCACTCCACACGTTCTCCGCTACCCCTGTAGCCGCTTCCTGCGTGTACTGCACGCCTGACCTATTCAGGAGGACCCTACATTTCTCCACCCGATAGCGGAGGTCGAGAAATTTGCACCCCAGGTCTCCGCAGAATCATCTGAGCCTCTGGTTTAAGCCTTCCACTCGGCTCCAAACCAGAAGACCGCGATCGGTTCTGGGAACGACACTACAAATAGTTAGCTCTGATTCCACCCCGCGAGCGAGTCTTTCTCGCCTTCACCAATTGCGCCACCCGCCTGTACGAACTCAGGATGACCTCTGAACCCAGACGGCAGGAGTCATTGGTGCCGACATGAGCAACAGTTTGCAGTCGGGTGCACCCAGTGCTCTCTATCGCCGCCGGTAGGGCCTCCTCCACATCTCGGATGAGACCCCCCGGCAAGCAGACAGAGTGAACACTGGCCTTCTTCCCCGACCTTTCCGCTATTAGCCCAAGGGGTTCCATCACCCGCCCAACATTGGAGCTCCCAATCACTAATAAACCCCTCCCCCCGTGTGCCTGCTCGGACCTTGCTGAAGGAGCAGCCACATGTCCACTCACAGGCAGAGCGGGCGATGCCACACGGCCAGCCTCTACATCTTCCCTTCGCCTCGTGCGACGCGAACGCCCTTGAACCCGCCACTCTCCTTGGGAAGAGGGTGGCTTAACCGTGCCCGGTACCCGCGAAGATGTCTCGACAGCAGGGACCGTGGGTGAAGCATGTAACACCAGACTCCCGCTACACTCCGAGGGAGCAGCCTGAAGACGGCTGACCGCGGCCATCAGCACGTTCAGCTGTTCGCGAACAGTGGCCAGCTCCGCCTGCGTCCGTACACAGCAGTCACACATCCTACCCATCCTAGGAAATCAACAATTTACTATAGACAGTTAAGCAATCAACTTTTAACTAGACTGCTAATTCACTAAAGGCAGCTGGTAGCTGACTAAACTGTGGTTACTAGACACTTCTTATTGGAAACTATGAAAATAGGCAATAACTGTCTCTGGACTGTATTCGAAACAAACACGAAATCTACGGAACATTATTACTAGTGCTGGAAAATTAAAGCTTCCTAAAAGCACACAGAAAAAGAAGTGACAAATAAGAAAAACACAGTTAACACTTAAATTTACGCAACTTGCTACACAGAAAATGTGAAGCAGACGGAAATTATGACTCAAATGTTTCCTCGTTATTTTTCAGTAGTTTGAAACATTGGAGAAACTCAACCCAAACAACACGGTTATACGAGGTGTGATTTAAAAGTTTTAAGAATGGGCTTGTAATTGTACAATGATGGTACTTACATGCTATTGTGATGCATCTCGCTCAAAATAGTCCCCTTCTGACTGAACACACCTACTCCAATGGTGTTTCCACTTTTGAAAACATTCCTGGAAATTTTTTTCTGAAGTGTGTTAAGGACGCTCTCCGTATTTGCCTGCATGTCTTCGATCGAGTCATGCCGCTTCCCTTTCAGAGAACATTTCAGTTTAGGAAATAGTTAGAATCCATAGGGACCAAATCAGGGGAGTTCGACGGTTGTGGAAGGACAGGAATTTTGAATTTGGTCAAAAATTCAACCATGGAGAAGGCTCGATGAGTCGGAGCGTTGTCGTGGTGTAGCACCCAACTCCTGTCTTTCCACAATGCAGGCCTTTTCTTCCGCACCTTTTCACGTAAACGCTCAAGGACACATTTGTGGTATTCCTGGTTAATTGTCTGTCCTCCATGGGTAAATTCATGATGTACAACACCGGTAGAATCGAAAAAACCCACCAAAATTGTCTTCACTTTCGACCGACTTTGCCATGCTTTTTTCGTCTTCCACTGCGAAGACTGCACTTTGGTTTCAGGATCATATCCATATACCCACGATGGGTCATTTTTAGTCCGATTAATCAGTTGTTGGCATACTTCAAGTCGGTTTTCTCTCTGGCCATTTGACAACACTCTTGGAATGAATTTTGCGGACACTCGCCGCATGTTCAGATCTTAAATTAAGTTCATCAGCCAGCTCCCTAATTGTAAGCGAACTTTCACAACATTTTCATTCGTTTCCGAGGTGGAAGGATGGCCGTAGCGTGGTTCATCTTCAAATGATTCGTGGTCATTTTTAAATCTGTTGAACCAGAGAAAAACATTTGACTGGCTGATGCAATTATCTCCAAATGCTGTTTTCAATAGTTCGTAAGTCTCTGAAGCTGATTTCCCAGTTTTAAAACAAAATTTAACACAAACTCGTAGCTCCGTTTCTACGTCCATTTTCAAGCAGACAGAATCTGGCAACAAACCCTAACAGACCCGCACTGAACCAGCTGCCACAATGAAGTGAATAAAGGGAACGCAGTTTCCTGTCAGAGGATGTTCAAAGACAAGGCAATGATTCCACCCTCCGTGTACCTGTCTGCCAAACCAATAAGCAGTAGTGGATCCATTTTTAAAACTTTCCAATCACACCTCGTATAAAGTCGTTCTCTTTCAAGGTGAAAAGCATTAGAAAGTGGAAGCAGTCACGCTAATTATTGTTTCACATTCTAGTAGATGCTACATCTCAAACATTTTCTGATATCTGCAGTGACATACGTGAAAAACATATAAGGAAGACATCAATAAAATTCGATTAATGAAATGTAAAATATTTATATTACGACCTCACATACGCTGCTTGATAAAATATGCTACATAGCTTTTTAGAGGGCAGATAGCGTTAACCCAGGTAAACCATTTGCATTTCTTATCATGATCTCTAACATAATACTAACATGAAATTACAGCTACTATGAATGTAATCAGCGAGAACGATCAGGTCTTTCGTATAATAATTTTAATGAGCGTAAGGGATAGAAGAGAAATTTGTTAACATCGAGTATTGATTTAAGTGTTAGGAAGTCGTTTCTGAAATTATTTGTATGGAGTGTAGCCATGTGTGGAAGTGAAACGTGAACGATAAATAGTTTAGACAAGAATAGAATAGAAGCTTTCGAAATGTGGTGCTATAGAAGAATGCTGAAGATTAGATGGGTAGATCACATAATTAATGAGGAGGTATTGAATTGAATTGGGGAGGAGTTTGTGGCACAACTTTACTAGAAGAAGGGATCGGCTGGTAGGACATGTTCTGAGGCATCAAGGGATCACCAATTTAGTACTGGAGGGCTGCATGGAGGGTAAAAATCGTAGAGGGAGACCAAGAAATGAGTACACTAAGCAGAAGGATGTAGGCTGCAGTAGGTACTGGGAGATGAAGAAGCTTGCACAGGATAGAGTAGCATGGAGAGCTGCATCAAACCAGTCTCAGGACTGAAGACCACAACAACAACAGGGAATACATACTCACATTTTTTACTTTGAGAGAAATTTATTGTGCTTTTCCTTTTTAGGAAAATGAAATCTAAAGCTTTTGCTTATTCACGCCGTTCCCACATGAATTTATAGTCTTTCTCACTGCCCCGATTGTAAGTTTGAGTGCCTCGGCAATTTTCTACCAGTCATATTTCTTTTCCTTTGTCATGTGCACTGTGGATCTCTTGGATGCCAGAAGCACTTACGATATCTATAGTCGTCTATAAAAGACCGATATGCAGCGGAACGAGAGTGAACACTAGGGAATGCGAACCGAACGCGACAAAATACAGTTCACTCACGCTTGCCTACCGCCTAGACCGGAGAGAATTCTTATATAATTGTGTTTTCTCCGATGTGAACCAGGCTTAAACGCAGTACTCGGCTACTATCTCAGCTGTCATTCTTTTTACAATTCTAAAAGAATGATAATGTCGTACATTAGTATCGACAGCTAGTGCCGTTTATAAGAACTTAGGAAGCGACGTGGGTACACTCGCCAACAGCGCCAAGGTGAATACTACGATATTACCCGTGGTGTAAGGAACGAGTGACGGGAAAGAAACGTTAAGCCTGTTCGTCAACTGAGGCAACGCAACTTTTTGCTGCAGTTCGATGTGAGTCTCGTTGCTCGTTCTTCGTCCACTGATGTAACTGTTTTGCAACTGGCTACCTACTTAAACGTGCTGGTCTTTGTCAGTTTGCTAAACAGTGGCAAGCCATGCAGTTCGTAATGTTCTTGTTCCATATCGGTACTTGAGGAAGCTCCAAAGCAAGCGGAAATTCTAGATTCATCGTTTTAGTCGTGATGATCCGACACGGCCAGCTATCGTACTAGCACTAGGAGTTGGCTGAGAATGTTCATCCAGTCGTCAAAGGGAGTACACAAACCGCAGGAAAAGTTTCTCAGTTCCAGAAAGACTACTGCTTATTTCGAGGTGAGATGCCCTTTGTTAATCAATGTGGAGCAGACATCATGAAACAAATCCATATACTCGTGAATTTAGACCCGTTACGTCCAATACAATTACATTGTATTCGAACAAGTTTTTTAGCATAAATAAATGAAAAATAACAACGTGACTTCTCAACACTAAACCTTTGGGCTGCCAGCATCGCACTGCCACAGTTAACTGAAGTGATCTGTCAGCATGTTGGTAGTGACTGTGATGAGCTTGGGTCTGGAATACCGTCAGTGAGTTGTAGCACTTCGCTTCTGAACCGACGAAACTTTTTATCAGTCATGCTTTCCACATCTAGAACTATAGTTAGTAAAACCGGTTTTCTCGATGATTAATTTTCAGTGAATGGTGTTGATAATCTCAAACAATAATTTTTTACTGTGTCGAGCAGTATTTTATTTTTGTGGACATTTCAAGTTAGGAAATGCACTTCATGTTACGCAACTTTCATAATGTATTTCAGTACTGAGTTTCAGTTAAATAGTTTTCACTGAAAAGACAAGTAGTTACTTTGGCACTTAGAGCCAACCAATAACCAGTATTGTTCAACAATTGAATACGATATCACAAACACACTTTAGACGAATGTTTACTATTTTCGTTTATAGATAAAATTATACGAAGTGGTACAAAAAAAAAAAACAGAAAAACAAAAAACCGGAATAACAATACCGTGAGCGGAGTTTGTGTAGTACTGGTACATCTACATCTACATGAATACTCTGCAAATCTCATTTAAGTGCCTGGGAGAGGGTTCATCGAACCATCTTCAGAATTCTCTTTTATTCCAATCTCGTATAGCGCGCGGAAAGAATGAACACCTATATCTTTCCGTACGAGCTCTGATTTACGTTATTTTACCGTGGTGATCGTTCCGCCCTATGTAGGTTTGTCTCAACAAAATATTATCGCGTTCGGAGGAGAAAGTTGGTGATTGGAATTTCGTGAGAAGATTCCGTCGCAACCAAAAATGCCTTTCTTTTAATGGTTTCCAGCCCAAATCCTGTATCATTTCTGTGACACTCTCTCCCATATTTCGCGATAATACAAAACGCACTGCCTTTCTTTGAACTTTTTCGATGTATTCCGTCAGTCCTATCTGGTAAGGATCCCACACCGCGCTGGAGTATTCTGCTGACTAATGAGTCATGGTGTTTTGGTTGCGACCCAGAATCAAAGGATCAGTCAAGCCAATGGGAGACGTCATTGTCACCCCGTCCAAAAAAATGTCGTCAAGTCAAATCAAACACCAAAACAATGCTGATTCAGAGTTCATTCAGAGTTTGTTACCTCAGGTCAGACCGTCAGTCAAATCATTAATCGGGAAGTTTTAAGAAGATTTCGCAAGAGTGTTTGTCAAAAAAAGACCCGGTTTGTGGCACACAGAAGACTGGTTTTTCCACTACATCAACTCATCCGCACAGCCATCAAAATTGTTCAAATGTTTCTGAGCACTATGGGACTTAACATTTACGGTCATCAGTCCCCTAGAACTGAGAACTACTGAAACCTAACTAACCTAAGGACATCACACAACACCCAGCCATCACGAGACAGAGAAAATCCCTGGCCCCGCCGGGAATCGAACCCGGGCGTCGGAAGGGAGAACGCTACCGCACGACCACGAGATGCGGGCTCGCACAGCCATCCCTGTTAGACAGTTTTTGACTGTAAATGGCATGTTTACTCTGCCCCATGCACCTTACTCGTCTGACCCAGCCAGGTGCGACTTTTTCATATTTCCACGCGCGGAAATAGGCGTGAAAAGAGACCTATTTTAAAGGATTGAAGAAGTCAGGAAAAAGCGAGGGAGGAACTCCAGAACGACGTTTTCACTGTGCAGCAGAGTGTGCGCTGATATGAAACTTTCTGGTAGATTAAAACTGTGTCGCGAGCCGATACTCGAACTCTGGTCCTTTGCCTTTCGTAGGCAAGTGCTATACCAACTGAGCTACCCAAGCACGACTCACGCCCCGTCCTCACAGCTTTACTTCTGCCAGTACCTCGTCTCCTACCTTCCAAACTTTGCAGCTCTCCTGCAAAACTTGCAGAACCAGCACTCCCGAAAGAAAGGATATTGCGGAGACATGGCTTAGCCACAGCCTGGGGGATGTTTCCAGAATGACGTTTTCACTCTGCAGCGGAGTGTGCGCTGACATGAAAGTTCCTGGCAGATTAAAGCTGTGTGCCGGACTGAGACTCGAACTCGGGACCTTTGCCTTATGCGGGCAAGTGCTCCAACAACTGAGCTACCCAAGCATGACTCACTCCCCGTCCTCACAGCTTTACTTCTGCCAGTACCTCGTCTCCTACCCTCCAAACTTTGCAGAAGCCAGGAAAGCGCACACTCCGCTCCAGAGCGAAAACGTCATTCTGGAAACATCCCTCAGGCTGTGGCTAAGCCAGGCCTCAGCAAAATCCTTTCTTTCAGGAGTGCTAGTTGTGCAAGTTTTGCAGGTGAGCTGCAAAGTTTGGAAGGTAGGAGACGAGGTACTGGCAGAACTAATGGCTGATCCCGGCAGAGGTTCGGGTCCTCCCTCCGGCATGGGTGTGTGTGTTTGCCTTTAGGATAATTTACGTTAAATTAAACTGATAGCCTTAGCAATTAAGTCCCATACGATTTCACACACATTTGAACATGGTAGAAGTAAAGCTGTGAGGACGGGGTGTGAGTCGTGAGAGGGAGGAACTGTCTGCCACCATTTCTAAAGATGACAATAGAAAATGCTTTGAACAGAGGGAGCACCTGTGGGACAAAAGTATTAGTTGTAATGGAGAGTATTTTGAAGAGGATAAGGTTGTTTTGTGATCAGTTTGAGATTACGTTTATAGCTTTTTAAAAAATAATTCCGGTTTTTGTGTGTGTGTGTGTGTGGGGGGGGGGGGGGGGGGGGGGGTTAGCTGCACGTATAGGAAGCTTACATAGGGAGTGACGCTTATGCTACACTGCGTCGCAGTTGCGTTGCGCCAGTGGACGAACATCCTCAACTCAGCACGCGTTGAACACACAGGACTATTCTGTGCGTGCTCTACATCTACATCTGCATTTATACTCCGCAAGCGACCCAACGGTGTGTGGCGGAGGGCACTTTACGTGCCACTGTCATTACCTCCCTTTCCTGTTCCAGTCGCATATGGTTCGCGGGAAGAACGACTGCCGGAAAGCCTCCGTGCGCGCTCGAATCTCTCTAATTTTACATTCGTGATCTCCTCGGGAGGTATAAGTAGGGGAAGGAATATATTCAATACCTCATCCAGAAACGCACCCTCTCGAAACCTGGACAGCAAGCTACACCGCGATGCAAAGCGCCTCTCTTGCAAAGTCTGCCACTTGAGTTTGCTAAACATCTATGTAACGCTATCACGCTTACCAAATAACCCTGTGACGAAACGCTGCGCTCTTCCTTGGATCTTCTCTATCTCCTCTGTCAACCCGACCTGGTACGGATCCCACACTGACGAGCAATATTCAAGTATAGGTCAAACGAGTGTTTTGTAAGCTACCTCCTTTGTTGATGGACTACATTTTCTAAGGACTCTCCCAATGAATCTCAACCTGGCACCCGCCTTACCAATAATTAATTTTATATTATCATTCCACTTCATATCGTTCCGCATGCATACTCCGAGATATTTTACAGAAGCAACTGCTACCAGTGTTTATTCCGCTATCATATAATCATGCAACAAAGGATCCTTCTTTCAATGTATTCGCAATACATTACATTTGTCCCTGTTAAGGGTCAGTTGCCACTCCCTGTGCCAAGTGCCTATCCGCTGCAGATCTTCCTGCATTTCGCTGGAAGTTTCTAATGTTGCAACTTCTCTGTATACTACAGCATCATCCGCGAAAAGCCGCATGTAACTTTTGACGCTGTCTACTAGGTCATTCATATATATTGTGAAAAGCAATGGTCCCATAACACTCTCCTGTGGCGCGCCAGAGTTTAGTTTAACGTCTGTAGACGTCTCTCCATTGAGAACAACATGCTGTGTTCTGTTTGCTAAAAACTCTTCAATCCAGCCACACAGCTGGTCTGATATTCCGTAGGCTCTTACTTTGTTTATCAGGCGACTGTGCGGAAATGTATCGAAGGCCTTCCGGAAGTCAAGGAAAATGGTATCTACCTGGCAGCCCGTATTTAATATTTTCTGGGTCTCATGAACAACTAAAGCGAGTTGGGTCTCACACGATCGCTGTTTCCGGAATCCATGTTGATTCCTACAGGATCCTCGGGATCAGAACCGACAAAGAATGCCGACCACTCCGTAATGAGCTGTCTGCAGATAAGGAGTTGAACCGCAAGGAAGAGAAGGACGGCGACAGGTCGGTCCCGAGCTAGCGGTCGAACACCTGTGCGGAGAGGCGGACTACCTGCTGTAGCTTGCAGGTGCCTGCAGGCGGAAGCAGGGCTCAGTCGTCGCAACAAAACACCGACAGGAGAAAGGGGGAGAGCGAGGGCTACCTGCGGGCAGACAGAGGGACGCCCAGCGGAGGCCGTGGCTTTGAAGTCAAGTCTGCTGACGGCGATGGGGGGGGGGGGGGGGGGCGCAGGTATAGGGAGGAGGCGCGACCAGCCGTGTGCAGGTAGAGCCAGCCCCAGGGGGCGGCTTGTCTGCCCAGGGCAGATCTAAACTAGACGATCACTTCGATTTCCTCCACTAGAAATGGTACGTGAAAGCTTGCTACTGCGAAAAATAATTGGGGTTTGTTTATAAATAACTTTTTGCTGCCAGTCACCAGTTTTAGCTTCAATTTATTTTTAGTTGAATATCTATCATTATAAACTGACGGAAAAAATCGCAACACCAAAAAATAATTAACCACAGTTGTCTAGGTAACATACACTACTGGCCATTAAACACCATGAAGATGAGGTGCTACAGACGCGAAATTTAACCGACAGGAAGAAGATGCTGTGATATGCGAATGAATAACTTCTCAGAGCATTCACACAAGGTTGGCGCCGGTGGCGACATCTACAACGTGCTGACATGAGGAATGTTTCCAACCGATTTCTCATACACAGACAGCAGTTGACCAGCGCTGCCTGGTTCAACGTTGTTGTGATGCCTCGTGTAAGGAGGAGGAATGCGTACCAACACGTTTCCGATTTTGATAAAGTTGGGATTGTAGCCTATCGCGATTGCGGTTTATCGTCTACCCGACGGGAGGCCCTAGTCACACGACATTATTATTTATCATTCCAGAAACGTGCCCGTAAATGAAGTACTAAAGCACTTCATTCGGTTTGCATCAATTCAAGTGCTGCCATACCAAGCACAGACGGAACACAAACAGTAACACGATTTATTACACACAGCGATTTTGCTATGAAGGTCGTGTCTACACAGACAGGTCGGTGCAAATATCTGAACCTGTAAAGGGCACTTCCACAATCAATTCCCAACAAGTTTCAACTATAGTGTTTGCTATAAATCGTGGCGGTGATATTCTTGACCTGCATGTCGGACAGTGATCTCATTCCCATCCATAGATGGTAAAAAAAAAAAAAAAAAAAAAAAAAAATACGTGTAGCTAGGGCCACCTTCGGGTAGACCGAAGGCTGGGTGCAAGTCTTTCGATCTGACGCCAGTTCGATGGGGATGAAATGATGATGATTAGGACAACACAGGGATAATGCAGGAGTAGGTTTAATAATGAATAGGAAAATAGGAATGCGGGTAAGCTACTACAAACAGCATAGTGAACGCGCTATTGTGGCCAAGATAGATACGAAGCCCACACCTACGACAGTAGTACAAGTTTATATGCCAACTAGCTCTGCAGATGACGAAGAAATTGAAGAAATGTATGATGAAATAAAATAAATTATTCAGATAGTGAAGGATGACGAAAATTTAATAGTCATGGGTGACTGGAATTCGGGTGTAGGAAAAGGGAGAGAAGGAAACATAGTAGGTGAATATGGATTGGGGCTAAGAAATGAAAGAGGAAGCCGCCTGGTAGAATTTTGCACGGAGCACAACTTAATCATAGCTAACACTTGGTTTAAGAATCATGAAAGAAGGTTCTATACATGGAAGAACCCAGGAGATACTAAAAGGTATCAGATAGATTATATAATGGTAAGACACAGATATAGGAACCAGGTTTTAAATTGTAAGACATTTCCAGGGGCAGATGTGGACTCTGACCACAATCTATTGGTTATGATCTGTAGATTAAAACTGAAGAAACTGCAAAAAGGTGGGAATTTAAGGAGATGGGACCTGGATAAACTGAAAGAACCAGAGGTTGTACAGAGTTTCAGGGAGAGCATAAGGGAACAATTGACAGGAATGGGGAAAAGAAATACAGTAGAAGAAGAATGGGTAGATTTGAGGGATGAAGTAGTGAAGGCAGCAGAGGATCAAGTAGGTAAAAAGACGAGGGCTAGTAGAAATCCTTGGGTAACAGAAGAAATATTGAATTTAATTGATGAAAGGAGAAAATATAAAAATGCAGTAAATGAAGCAGGCAGAAAGTGATACAAACGTCTCAAAAATGAGATCAACAGGAAGTGCAAAATGGCTAAGGAGGGATGGCTAGAGGACAAATGTAAGGATGTAGAGGCTTATCTCCTAGGGGTAAGATAGATACTGCCTACAGGAAAATTAAAGAGACCTTTGGAGATTAGAGAACCACTTGTATGAACATCAAGAGCTCAGATGGAAACCCAGTTCTAACCAAAGAAGGGAAAGCAGAAAGGTAGAAGGAGTATACAGAGGGTCTATACAAGGGCGTTGTACTTTAGGACAATATTATGGAAATGGAAGAGGATGTAGATGAAGATGAAATGGGAGATACAATACTGCGTGAAGAGTTTGACAGAGCACTGAAGGACCTAAGTCGAAACAAGGCCCCAGGGGTAGACAGCATTCCATCGGAACTACGGACGGCCTTGGTAGAGCCAGTCCTGACAAAACTCTACCATATGGTGAGCAAGATGTATGAAACAGGCGAAATTCCCTCAGACTTCAAGAAGAATATATTAATTCCAATCCCAAAGAAAGCAGGTGTTTACAGATGTGAAAATTACCGAACAATCAGTTTAATGAGCCACAGCTACAAAATACTAACGCGACTTCTTTACAGACATATGAAAAAACTAGTAGAAGCCGACCTCGGGGAAGATCAGTTTGGATTCCGTAGAAACACTGGAACACGTGAGGCAATACTGACCTTACGACTTATCTTAGAAGAAAGATTAAGGAAAGGCAAACCTACATTTCTAGCATTTGTAGACTTAGAGAAAGCTTTTGAAAATGTTGACTGGAATACTCTCTTTCAAATTCTCAAAGTGGGAGGGGTAAAATACAGGGAGCGAAAGGCTATTACAATTTGTACAGAAACCAGATTGCAGTTATAAGAGTCGAGGGACATGAAAGGGAAGCAGTGGTTGTGGAAGGGAGTAAGACAGGGTTTAGCCTCTCCCCGATGTCATTCAATCTGTGTATTGAGCAAGCAGTGAAGGAAACAAAAGAAAACTTCGCAGTAGGTATTAAAATCCATGGAGAAGAAATAAAAACTTTGAGGTTCGCCAATGACATTGTAATTCTGTCAGAGACAGCAAAGGACTTGGAAGAGCAGTTGAATGGAATGGACAGTGTCTTGCAAGGAGGTTATGAGATGAACATAAACAAAAGCAAAACGAGGATAATGGAATGTAGTCGAATTAAGTCGGGTGATGCTGACGGAATTAGATTAGGAAATGAGACACTTAAAGTAGTAAAACAGTTTTGATATTTGGGGAGTAAAATAACTGATGATGGTCGAAGTAGAGAGGATATAAAATGTAGACTGGCAATGGCAAGGAAAGAGTTTCTGAAGAAGAGAAATTTGTTAACATCGAGTATAGATTTAAGTGTCAGGAAGTCATTTCTGAAAGTATTTGTATGGAGTGTAGCCATGTATGGAAGTGAAACATGGACGATAAATAGTTTGAACAAGAAGAGAATAGAAGCTTTCGAAATGTGGTCCTACAGAAGAATGCTAAAGATTAGATGGGTAGATCGCATAACTAATGAGGAAGTATTGAATAGGATTGGGGAGAAGAGAAGTTTGTGCCACAAATTGACAAGAAGAAGGGATCGGTTGGTAGGACATGTTCTGAGGCATCAAGGGATCACAAATTTAGCATTGGAGGGCAGCGCGGAGGGTAAAAATCGTAGACGGAGACCAAGAGATGAATACACTAAGCAGATTCAGAAGAATGAAGGTTGCAGTAGGTACTGGGAGATGAAGAAGCAGCTTGCACAGGATAGAGGTGCATGGAGAGCTGCATGAAACCAGTCTCAGGACTGAAGACCACAACAACAACAACAACAACACCCAGTCCTTGAGCGGAGAAAATCTCCGACCCAGCTAGGAATCGAACCCGGGCTGTTAGGATTGACATTCTGTCGCGCTGACCTTTTTTTTCATTTTGTTCGTTGTTGATCGTTGTGTTTTGTCGTTGCGGACGTCACATGACATCCGTTCAAGTTCGTTTGTTGATCCACTCAGTTTTTTATTACAGAGGACAACCTGCTCTCTGACCGAATATGCTGAGCTGCCGTGCCGGATACCACTCAGCTACCGGGGACGGACACCCATAGTTGGTAATTAAGTACGATAAACCCTCGGACCCAAACAACAACTAGCGCTCGCTTACAGCTGCTACGTCCGACCAGCCTCATTCCTCCCGAAACCAGGCAGGTTGGCAGGTAACAGGAGCCACGCCTCCCGAACTAGCCTAATGGCCCCGAGACCTCACAGCGGTTTGCGGGCGCATGTCTCAGGTTACGGCATATCATTTTATAGTGAACATGTCCTCCGAACGCGCTTGCAGTTTCAGTAAGCAGAATGGCAGGGAAAATGTTTCTTCAGAAAGGTAACACATTCGGGTTTCAGAAACTGTTGAAAAATGATGTAGCGAAATGGACGAGCAACGTTAAGGGTTGCAGAAGCCTTATTAAAACTGTTCCCATCGAGGAGCTGTACGTTGTGGACATTCAAGAAGACCACAATCACCCAGAAACATCTTGTGACAAAATTCGGGGGCAAAAAAATAACTTGTAATCTGAAGAAAAAAGCAACAGATGATATTTGTGACAGACCATCAAAGCAATTTACGGTCCGTTGCAAGGAGACCATACGTAAGAAATAACAATCAGAGATGTCAACAAATTTCGTAAATCTATTTCCAAAGGTAGGCGGAAAATTCTGTCGAAATTACCGATGAGTGTCGAAGAGATTCATGATGTTATCAACGCACTAAATGTGGAAACTACAGATGTGACATATTTCTTACTAGAAAATAAATGCTGAGAAAGAAGCTGTAATATTTTGTGATCCAAAACCTTAAAAAATTTACTTACTGTGACACAATACACACTCCTGGAAATTGAAATAAGAACACCGTGAATTCATTGTCCCAGGAAGCGGAAACTTTATTGACACATTCCTGGGGTCAGATACATCACATGATCACACTGACAGAAGCACAGGCACATAGACACAGGCAACAGAGCATGCACAATGTCGGCATTAGTACAGTGTATATTCACCTTTCGCAGCAATGGAGGCTGCTATTCTCCCATGGAGACGATCGTAGAGATGCTGGATGTAATCATGTGGAACTGCTTGCCATGCCATTTCCACCTGGCGCCTCAGTTCGACCAGAGTTCGTGCTGGACGTGCAGACCGCGTGAGACGACGCTTCATCCAGTTCCAAACATGCTCAATGGAGGACAGATCCGGAGATCTTGCTGGCCAGGGTAGTTGACTTACACCTTCTAGAGCACGTTGGGTGGCACGGGATACATACGGACGTGCATTGTCCTGTTGGAACAGCAAGTTCCTTTGCCCGTCTAGGAATGGTAGAACGATGGGTTCGACGACGGTTTGGATGTACCGTGCACTATTCAGTGTCCCCTCGACGATCACCAGAGGTGAACGGCCAGTGTAGGAGATCGCTCCCCACACCATGATGCCGGGTGTTGGCCCTGTGTGCCTCGGTCGTATGCAGTCCTGATTGTGGCGCTCACCTGCACGGCGCCAAACACGCATACGACCATCATTGGCACCAAGGCAGAAGCGACTCTCATCGCTGAAGACGACACGTCTCCATTCGTCCCTCCATTCACGCCTGTCGGGACACCACTGGAGGCGGGCTAACGGTGTGCGGGACCGTAGCCCAGCTTCATGGAGACGGTTGCGAATGGTCCTCGCGGATACCCCAGGAGCAACAGTGTCCCTAATTTGCTGGGAAGTGGCGGTGCGGTCCCCTACGGCACTGTGTAGGATCCTACGGTCTTGGCGTGCATCCGTGCGTCGCTGCGGTCCAGTATCAGGTCGACGGGCACGTGCACCTTCCGCCGACCACTGGCGACAACATCGATGTACTGTGGAGACCTCACGCCCCACGTGTTGAGCAATTCGGCGGTACGTCCACCCGGCCTCCCGCATGCCCACTATACGCCCTCGCTCAAAGTCCGTCAACTGCACACACGGTTCACGTCCACGCTGTCGCGGCATGCTACCAGTGTTAAAGACTGCGATGGAGCTCCGTATGCCACGGCAAACTGGCTGACACTGACGGCGGCGGTGCACAAATGCTGCGCAGCTAGCGCCATTCGACGGCCAACACCGCGGTTCCTGGTGTGTCCACTGTGCCGTGCGTGTGATCATTGCTTGTACAGCCCTCTCGCAGTGTCCGGAGCAAGTATGGTGGGTCTGACACACCGGTGTCAATGTGTTCTTTTTTCCTTTTCCAGGAGTGTATATGGTGTTTCCATAAGCGCGTGCAAAAATTTAACAGCACATAGAGACTGCTCCACTGAACAGTATGATGTAGGGAACCTTTGGTCAGAGAAGCCAGCTTCAGGAGATGTGGAAGTAAACTTGTCTGCCGCTTTGTCTAGCATTACAGTTTTCCAGTTTATTTAGAACTAACATGTGTACACGTTTACACATACTGTGCTGTTTATTTACATGTATATCCTTTATTTCCTCTAAGGAAACAAAGATGACAGCCTGATTACTAGGTTTTGTTTACTGTACTTGTCCATAAGGTGGCTCTGTCCTACCTGAGTGGTTGGAGAACGTACCCTTGACCGTTCGTGAGGCGATGTGGATACAATATGACGGTGCACCGCCTCACTTCAGTGTGGATATCCGCAACCATTTCAATGCTGTATTTCCTGATAGCTGAATTGGAAGGGGAGGTCCTATTCCACGGCCTGCGAGGTCACCTGACATGAATCCCATTGATTATTTTCTGTGGGGATATCTGTGCTAGCGTAAGGTGGCGCCAGTACACCAGGCGGCAAAGAGGTTTCGAGAAGATCGATAGAAGTCAAAGAGAGAATTGCAGGAAACGCGCCGCCAACGCCGTTTTGGCATCCAGTATTTAGATCGTCACCGCGGATCGGAGAGCAAGTCTGTCGCACCGAGCAAGTTCCAGTCTGTCTTCCACGAGTCACAAAGTTGGAGTCGCAGTCACAGCGTCATAGCGAACAGAATAGTGTACTGTATATAGCGGACTTGTACTTCACCAGCAGTGAGGCTGCAAGGTCGCTATAATTTCTCACCTTAGAAGCACTCATACACATACACTACTGGCCATTAAAATTGCTACACCACGAAGTTGTGCTACAGACGCGAAATTTAACCGACAGGAAGAAGATGCTGTGATATGCAAATGATTAGCTTTTCAGAGCATTCACACAAGGTTGGCGCCGGTGGAGACACCTACAACGTGCTGACTTGAGGAAAGTTTCCAACCGATTTCTCATACACAAACAGCAGTTGACCGGCGTTTCCTGGTGAAACGTTGTTGTGATGCCTCGTGTAAGGAGGAGAAATGCGTACCATCACGTTTCCGACTTTGATAAAGAGGTCGGATTGTAGCCTGTCACTATTGCGGTTTATCGTATCGCGACATTGCTGCTCGCGTTGGAATCGGTGGGTTCAGAAGGGTAATATGGAACGCCGTGCTGGATCCCAACCGCCTCGTATCACTAGACTAGATGACAGGCATCTTATCCGCATGGCTGTAACATATCGTGCAGCCACGTCTCGATCCCTGAGTCAACAGATAGGTACGTTTGCAAGACAACAACCATCTACACGAACAGTTCGACGACGTTCGGAGCAGCACGGACTATCACCTCGGAGACCATGGCTGCGGTTACCCTTTATGTTGCTTCACAGACAGGAGCGCCTGCGATGGTGTACTCAACGACGAACCTGGAAGCACGAATGGCAAAACGTTATTTTTCACATGAATCCAGGTTCTGTTTACATCATGATGATGGTCGCATCCGTGTTTGGCGACACTGCAGTGCACGCACATTGGAAGCGTATATTCGTCATCGCCATACTGGCGTATCACCCGGCGTGATGGTATAGGGTGCCATTTGTTACGCGTCTCGGTCACCTCTTGTTCGCACTGACGGCATTTTGAACGGTGGACGTTACATTTCAGATGTGTTACGTCCCGTGGCTCTACCCTTCATTCGATCCCCGTGAAACCCTACATTTCAGCAGGATAATGCATGACAGCATGTTGCAGGTCCTGTGCGGGCCTCTCTTGATACAGAAAATGTTCGACTGCTGCCCTGGCCAGCACATTCTCCAGATCTCTCACCAACTGAAAACGTCTGGTCAATGGTGACCGAGCAATTGGCTCGTCACAATACGCCAGTCACTACTCTTGATGAAGTGTGGTATCGTGTTGAAGCTGCATGGGCAGCTGTACCAGTACACGCCATCCAAACTCTGTTTGACTCAATGCCCAGGCGCATCAAGGCCGCTATTACAGCCAGAGGTGGTTGTTCTGGGTACTGATTTCGCAGGATCTCTGAACCCAAATTGCGTGGAAATGTAATCAAATGTCGGTTCTAGTATAATATATTTGTCCAATGAATACCCGTTTATTATCTGCATTTCTCCGTGGTGCAGCAATTGTAATGGCCAATAGTGTACTTTGCCGTGGACTTCAACCACAATTAGACATAATTTGATAGGTTGTACATCGTATATATGAATATTTAAAGGAGACTGACATTGTCACGTACGGCTTGTAAATAATTTTTAACGCTTGTTGCATGGAAGGTGACGGATTGTCTTTATTATGATTGCCTACACTAGTAGAGGTTGGAACGCCAGTGGAGATGAAACGGCAGGCAGAACTCGTTCTGGGTGGAAGGCCCACATAGGTGTTGGTCATGTTTTAACACAGGAAGTAGCTAGACAGACGACGTGGCACCTGTTCTCTGGAGCACAGTAGGGTGACGGCCAGCCGCTATTGGAGTAGGGCCGGAAGGATAACCGGATAATACTTCCTAACTTTGCAAATGTTGGACCCATGTGAGGGGCACGAAGAAGTGGCACCTCAGAAACCACGAAGGCTGGGTTATTTCCAAGGATTTTTACTCAGAAGCGTGCCATTGTATGTATATAGGTATTTCCTCGCAAGTTTTCCGTTGAACACATTCAATTTACTCTCGACTGGAGTAGCATCTTGGAGGGCTAACGTGGACTATTACAGGCAGTTTGTATCACAACGACTGTCTTGAGTTAAGTAATTTTCTATTCTTACGAATAGAATAAAGGAAAAAAATGTTCAAATGTGTGTGAAATCTTATGGGACTTAACTGCCAAGGTCACCAGTCCCTAATCTTACACACTACTTAACCTAAATTATCCTAAGGACAAACCCATGCCGGAGGGAGAACTCGCACCTCCGCCGGGACGAGCCGCACAGTCCATGACTGCAGCGCCCCAGACCGCTCTGCTCGAATAAAGAACCCAGACAATATATACAAGCAGTTTGTGTTACAGAAAGAGGATATCGGCCACCAATCAACATCCTCTCCTTGCTCCCATGGTACAGCTCTACAGAGGCAATGAGACATAAAAATATCTAAAGTCAATTGTGTAGAGACCCCAGTGGATACGGAGATGGAATTAGTTGCCAGAATTGTAGCCGCCTGCAATGTCATTCGAAACAAACCAGGGATATTTGTCATGGTGCAGCAGAATCTTGTTCGCCGATGTCATGCTTGATGGCCGTCAGTTTCAGCACAGTATAAATGGTACGCTCATTGTGTCAGAGATGGTAATCGCGATTAACTGCAACTAACGTAAATAAAAAAGTACACAGTAATGTGATTTAATCCCTACTATCTCCTTAAGCTGGCTTCTCCAACCCAAGGCCCCCTAGCTCAAATTGTTCAGTGGAACATCTTTTATTTCCTGTTAAATGTTTGCACAAATGTTTTACCAAGTTTTTTTGTCAGTTGTTTACAATACTTGAACTTGTTGATGGACATTATATTCGAATATTTTTTTTTAACTGAACGACAAAACTTCGTCGTATCAGTATGAGTTTCAAACAGTTGTCCATAAATGTAATGATCTAGGTCTGAAAGTTTCACCATCAACGATGTTTTCAGACTACGAAGACAGTATAATGAAAGCCAAAAATGAAGTCTAGACTGATGTAAGAATCCAAGGATGCAAATTTCATTTAACCCAGAGCGGGTCGGGAAAAATACAAACATTGGGACTTGCAAATGATTATAACGCAAGAAGTGAAACTGGATGGTTTTTGCCTTATATACACTCCTGGAAATTGAAATAAGAACACCGTGAATTCATTGTCCCAGGAAGGGGAAACTTTATTGACACATTCCTGGGGTCAGATACATCACATGATCACACTGACAGAACCACAGGCACATAGACACAGGCAACAGAGCATGCACAATGTCGGCACTAGTACAGTGTATATCCACCGTTCGCAGCAATGCAGGCTGCTATTCTCCCATGGAGACGATCGTAGAGATGCTGGATGTAGTCCTGTGGAACGGCTTGCCATGCCATTTCCACCTGGAGCCTCAGTTGGACCAGCGTTCGTGCTGGACGTGCAGACCGCGTGAGACGACGCTTCATCCAGTCCCAAACATGCTCAATGCGGGACAGATCCGGAGATCTTGCTGGCCAGGGTAGTTGACTTACACCTTCTAGAGCACGTTGGGTGGCACGGGATACATGCGGACGTGCATTGTCCTGTTGGAACAGCAAGTTCCCTTGCCGGTCTAGGAATGGTAGAACGATGGGTTCGATGACGGTTTGGATGTACCGCGCACTATTCAGTGTCCCCTCGACGATCACCAGAGGTGAACGGCCAGTGTAGGAGATCGCTCCCCACACCATGATGCCGGGTGTTGGCCCTGTGTGCCTCAGTCGTATGCAGTCCTGATTGTGGCACTCACCTGCACGGCGCCAAACACGCATACGACCATCATTGGCACCAAGGCAGAAGCGACTCTCATCGCTGAAGACGACACGTCTCCATTCGTCCCTCCATTCACGCCTGTCGCGACACCACTGGAGGCGGGCTGCACGATGTTGGGGCGTGAGCGGAAGACGGCCTAACGGTGTGCGGGACCGTAGCCCAGCTTCATGGAGACGGTTGCGAATGGTCCTCGCCGATACCCCAGGAGCAACAGTGTCCCTAATTTGCTGGGAAGTGGCGGTGCAGTCCCCTACGGCACTGCGTAGGATCCTACGGTCTTGGCGTGCATCCGTGCGTCGCTGCGGTCCGGTCCCAGGTCGACGGGCACGTGCACCTTCCGCCGACCACTGGCGACAACATCGATGTACTGTGGAGACCTCACGCCCCACGTGTTGAGCAATTCGGCGGTATGTCCACCCGGCCTCCCGCATGCCCACTATACGCCCTCGCTCAAAGTCCGTCAACTGCACATACGGTTCACGTCCACGCTGTCGCGGCATGCTACCAGTGTTAAAGACTGCGATGGAGCTCCGTATGCCACGGCAAACTGGCTGACACTGACGGCGGCGGTGCACAAATACTGTGCAGCTAGCGCCATTCGACGGCCAACACCGCGGTTCCTGGTGTGTCCGCTGTGCCATGCGTGTGATCATTGCTTGTACAGCCCTCTCGCAGTGTCCGGAGCTAGTATGATTGGTCTGACACACCGGTGTCAATGTGTTCTTTTTTCCATTTCCAGGAGTGTATTTAGTTTTGCAGATGCTGGATCCTGATAAGGTAGCTGGTTGTTTTGTTGAGATTTTCATGTCTACATCTACATGTGCACCTACATGATTACTCTGCAATTCACACTTGAGTGCCTGGCAGAGGGTTTATCGAACCATTTTCATACTGCTTCTCTACTATTCCACTCTCGAATGGAGCGTGGGAAAAAAGAACAACTAAATCTTTCCTTTCGAGCTCTGATTTCTCTTATTTTATTATGATTATCATTTCTCCGTACGTAGGTGGATGTCAACAAAATATTTTCGCATTCGGAACAGAAAGTGGGTGATTGAAATTTCGTAAATAGATCTCGCCGTAGAGAAAACCACCTTTTTTCCAGTGACTGCCACCCCAACTCGCGTATCATTGACTCACCCCTATTGCGCGATAACACGAAACGGGCTGCCCTTCTTTGCCCTTTTACGATGTCCTCCGTCAATCCTACCTGGTGAGGATCCCACACCGCGCAGCAACATTCCAGCAGAGGACGGACAAGTGTAGTGTAGGCTGTCTCTTTAGTGGGTTTGTCGCTTCTTCTAAGTACTCTGCCAACAAAGCGCAGTCTTTGTTTCGCCTTCCCCACAATATTATCTATGGGGGCTTTCCAATTTAAGTTGCTCGTAATTGTAATTCCTAGGTATTTAGTCGAATTGACAGCCCTTAGATTTGTGCGATTTATCGTATACCTAAAATTTATCGGATTTCTTTTAGTACCGATGTGGATGACCTCGCACTTTTCTTTGTTTATGCCAATTACCACTTTTCGCACCATACAGAAATTCTCTCTAGATCATTTTGTAATTGGAACTGATCGTCTGATGATTTTGCTAGACGGTAAATTACAGCATCATCTGCAAACACTCTAAGGGGGCTGCTCACATTAGCCGGCCGGAGTGGCCATGCGGTTCTAGGCGCTACAGTCTGGAGCCGAGCGTTCGCTACGGTTGCAGGTTCGAATCCTGCCTCGGGCATGGATGTGTGTTATGTCCTTAGGTTAGTTAGGTTTAATTAGTTCTAAGTTCTAGGCGATTGATGACCTCAGAAGTTAAGTCGCATAGTGCTCAGAGCCATCTGCTCACATTATTACCTAGATCATTTATGTAAATCAGGAACAGCAGAGGGCCTGCGGAACGCCAGATATCACTTCTGTTCTACTCGATGATTTACCGCCTATCACTACGAACTGTGACCTCTCTGAGAGGAAATCACGAATCTAGTCATCGGATAAATTGCAAGCATTTTGAGACTATGTAGTGGCAACTTATATAGAAGAAAATGCACTCTTTCCTCCAACTATATGGGCAGAACTAAGGTGTAATAGATAGCGAACCACCAAAGTTTGAGAAGGATTCCACAGCAAATATAACTACTCCTGCAGTCCCGACATTTACCGATCTGTTGAGGTGTGAAGCAAATTCTTCTCGACTCTAAAATCACTATAAATATGTCAAAAACCAAGATAAAGGAAAGGAATTGTTCAAATTCGACATTCATGGTACAGCAAGCGGCAAATTTGAAAGCTGAAAAAATTTCCAGATTTCAATATGTGAAATCGGTTTCCTACAAAATCAAACAACGAATTCCACAGTACAAAATTTAAATGTTCCTATACCTATAAGGATATAACTGAAGCAATTTTGTAGATATATTTAAAAGCACAAAAAACGTTATTAAATGTATAAACTTTTTGGGTTTTAAAAGAGTTCGCCTCCTAATGGTGCACCATGGGTAATGCTAAACGAACTGGTGTTCTCGACATGTGATGTCTTTAACGATGTTTGTTTTTAAATACATGCACTTATTCCCAAAATTAGAAACTTTCTTTCAATTAATACCAGATAGAAATTCAATCTGCATTTGGATCACACATTCCTCACTCTTGCGCAGAAAGCTATATACTATTCTCCTACATCCCTTTTCAGTAAGCTACCAAGAGATGTCAAAGATTGTAAGTGGGCTGCTTCTGTGTTGGCAGCGCTATGTAGCGCTTTGCATTGGATCTCTGACTGCGCTTTCTTTGTAAGAGACTCTGTGGCCGGTTGGACTCGTTGTTGGAAGTTAATCGTCAGTAGCGTTGGTCAGTTGGAAGTTAGTCGCCAGCAGAGATGTAAGCATTGTTGGGCAGTTGGAACTGAACAGCGAGCAGTGATGGATGTTAAATGTGAGAAGTTAGCATTGATGGAGGGTAGAGGTTTGAAGTGTTCGCGTAGGCTAACGATCTGTACATGTTACACTTGGAGACTGAATATTATTCATGATTACATACCTTTGTACTAGATGTCAATGACGATTCATATTCGTGTCCGAACTGGATGTCACATTAGCAAGGTAAAAAAAAATACATTATTTGGTTTGCAACAAAATCTTTCTTTTGCTAACCACATGCCTATTAGTAGTTAGTGGCTTTAGTTGTTAGAATCTTTTATTTAGCTGGCAGTACTAACATGCTCGCTGTATTGCGGTAGTTTGCGTAATGAAGATTTTTGTAAGTTGTTAATGAAATGTATAGGTTATTGTTAGGATTTCTATTTAGTCAGGGCCATTCTTTTGAATTGATTTGAAGTCAGTTGATCTTTTTTTATTTATTTTTAAATTTTTTTTAGAGCAGTCAGATTGCGTTGCGATAGGATATTGTGGGTCTCAGTCATTCACCAATTTAAGTACAGCCACACACATTTAAATAAAGTTTCAAGGTCTAAGGGGTACTCCTCGGACTTTCCAATCTAAAGTGAAGAATATCCTCATGGCATACTCTGTTTTTATGTCTTGTATTTGGTAGGATAAAATTCAGCCAATTTCTGTATTTCAACTTCTATTGTGCTACTTTATATACAGTTGTTTTACGGGCTTTTTACGGTCTAATGGAACTTGACGAGTAAAAACGGGAATTACGTCATATTTAACCATATTCATGACAAAGGCGGTAAAGTTCTACATCTTGATGGGCCATCACCAGCTGCGATAGATACGCCCACCTGCTTTAAACGGGAGAAACGGGTCTCATCGTTTCCAGAACGTTGAAGGCTGGGGAGGAACAGGTCCTATTTTCCTGATCGCGGAAGGAACGAATCGGGGGCCTTTGACGTTACATGTCATGGGATTAGTTGGCCGTGTGCGGCCGTCCAACTAGTCGAACGAATACGATTCTATACTCTGCTCATGATGAGAATAAACGCGATGTAAACATTACGCCATGTATTCTTCCGCGTTTGCTGAATATCACTGGATTTCATTTCACAAGGCGCGGAAGCCAAGCTACGTCCAGTAGAGTCAAATACGGTTATAATGACACGTTTTATGCTGTGTTACACGCACACAAACTGAGCGAGAATGCGGGACAACAGCTTTATGGGCGCATTTAGCTTGCACTGCACTGGCCAACCAGCTGGTCCAATTGACCTGCAATGATGTGGGAAGCTGCAGTTCAGACGTAAAAAGAGACGAGCGGAGAAACAATATAGGTTCGAATGACATTTAATTTGTAAAGATAATGAAACAAGTTCGGCAAAACTCCAGCACAACCGCACGCTTCTTAGGTGACCAAACAGGAAGCATAAAATGTCTCATTTTCACCTAAAATAGTATTCTAATTACAAACAAGAGTGATGAAAATCCTAACTTAAACACAGGGTAATTTTTATGAGGGAGCTATGTGTGATGCAAAAGAATACTGCAAGGATATCACCGTATCTTTGAATACTGAAGCCACTGAAAGTATTAATTATAGTCTGTCGTCTGATAATAATCTCTTAGCTCCTCCCTTATCCGGATCCGAGATATTCATTTCAGTGCTGTAACCGTCATCTGCCAAGTTGATAACGAGTCAATCAACAAAACAATCCACGAAGCCACTCAGGCGCCCCATTTTCTCCTCTTCTTTTATGATGTGCCCTTCTATATCCCGCAAGTGTTCGGCAGTGACATGCGTTCGTTAGTTCTATTACGTCTGGCAGCTTAACAGTCTTCTTATTTATCCGGCCAAATCCCGTAACTTGACTCCAGATCAGTTCTGTTGGTATTGCCATTGTAATGGCACAGCGGCAAAGGTAAAAACGCAGCACTTGCATGCTGTGCTCCTTGCTGTGAAAATGATAGTTTTTCATGTTTTTATAGCACTTATCACTCTGGTTCGCGTGAGACTACATCTGTGGTATAAAACAAAAGAGTATTTGGTCTTTCATTTTCGCCCTGAAATTTTAATAGTTGTGTTCTCTTAATTTAACGAACCTTTATTAATGATCTTTAATAAAATAGCGTTAATTTATATTTGAAAGGAAAAAAACGGATTTCGTGTGCAATATTCATAAAAAATGATGATGAATTTCATAATTACGAGATGTAGGTATTTGAGATTGTTCCACTTGTATCTGTGTAGTCACCAGCAAATAATTTTTTGTATTTATACAGTCATCTCCACCAGTAGAAACATGTACATGAATGTATAAACACCTGAGGATGGGCGCAAGACCGAAACCGGTCGTGTGACAAATAAATAAAGTTTTATTGTGACTGGTAGCGGATATTTTTCTACACCCTATAAAGGAACAGTCACGGAGCTAGACAGCATTCACTACGGATAAAATTCATACACACTTATGTGTTGAAACTCTTCCGCTGGACGCTAAGCTCTGCCGACATGAACATTATTGAGCGTATCAGGGCTGCCTTGCCATGTGCTGTTCAAAAAGATCTCCACCCCGTCGTACTCTTACGGATTTATGAACAGTCCCGTAGGATTCAAGGTGTCAATTCCCTCGAGCACTACATCAGACATCAGTCGAGTTCATGTCACGTCGTGTTGCGGCACGTCTGCGTGCTCGGCGGGGACCCTACACAATATTAGGCTGGTGTACCACCTTCTTCGCCTCTTCAGTGTATATCTAATACATAAGTAAGACCTAGCTCGAAGAGGGTAACAAGACCAGTGTATGTGTGCTACGGCCTCTGACCAAGCATCGCGCTTGTCTTCGTTTACATCACGGTTATTCTTGCTACGGACAGAGTTGGGTAGACACTGAGCAGCAACCCTCGCGGACAGGTCAGCGCTCGCCATTCCGGCAAGCGCAGTCCCGTCCGGAAGGCGCTCTGGCCGAGCTGAGCTGAGGTGAGATGAGCTGCGAGATACGGACAGCCGCGGTCGCGTGGCCACGTCCTGAGCCAGGCTGTGCCTGCCGCGGCGGATGCAATTACTGTCTCTGCTGGAGGGGCGCCGCAGGTGTTTGCGTCGCCGGCGGCGGACCGTGTCTCCGGGCGCGCGCCTCTTCCCACGGCCCGGGTTCAAGGCCACGGCCGGCCAGGCGGCCTCCTCTCTGCCACTCCGCTGCTCCTTTGTCCCGCAAACACACTGCTGGCTGCTGCTGGACGCGCCGTGTCTGGTTACCGCTTCGTCCCGCGCCGAGCCGCGCATATAAAACGGAGGGGGGACCGCTAGCGGGCCGGCAACGGAGGGGGACAGCCAGGGGAAAGGGGAAGCCCCATTGTGTGCGCGGCAGGTGCGTTGCTGCCGCGCGGACCTGCTGTCACCGGGGCTCCAGACGAATCTGCCCGCCAAAAGCACTCTCTCCAGCGAAGTGCACTCACTCGTGCTCCTCATCAGCTCACGCCATCTTCAATAACCTTGAAAATACACTGACAGAAAAAAAAAATCGCAACATGAAAAAATCATTATACAGAGTACTGAAATTTCGGGAATACATTTCTCTGTGCAACATACTTATGTGATTAAATTTCAGGATCAATGGTTAATGTTAGGGCGAGGTAAGCCATTCCAATTGCTGGTGAACGCATCGTGTTATACAGGTGCCTGAAGTCAGTTTGTTGGATAGAGTTCAATGCCTGTTGCGCTTCGACGGTCAGTATAGGGTCAGTTAATACACTACCGGCCATTAAAATTGCTACAGCACGAAGAAGACGTGCTACAGACGCGAAATTTAAGCGACACCAAGAAGATGCTGTGATATGCAAATGATTAGCTTTTCAGAGCATTTGTAAGTAGGATGTTTAGGTTATTTTATTGGTAACGCCAACGCCACCTAGCGCTCTGTAAGAAAATCACTGGCTGTGCTGTGTGCAGTCTGTGGCTGGTTTGCATTGTTGTCTGCCATTGTAGTGTTGGGCAGCGGCAGCTGGATACTAACAGCGCGTAGCGTTGCGCAGTTGGAGGTGAGCCGCCAGCAATGGTGACGTAGGGAGAGAGATGGAGGAGTTTTGAAATTTGTCAGACTGGATGTCATGAACTGCTACATATATTTTGACTATTAAGGTAAATACATTGTTTGTTCTGTATTAAAATCTTTCATTTGCTAACTATGCCTTTCAGTAGTTAGCGCTTTCAGTAGTTTGAATCTTTTATTTAGCTGGCAGTAGTGGCGCTCGCTGTATTGCAGTAGCTTGAGTAACGAAGATTTTTGTTAGGTAAGTGATTTGTGAAACGTATAGGTTAATGTTAGTCAGGGCCATTCTTTCGTAGGGATTTTTGAAAGTCAGATTCCGTTGCGCTAAAAATATTGTGTCAGTTTAAGCACAGTCTTGTATAAATTTTTCTAAGGGGACGTTTCACATTCACACAATGTTGGCGCCGCTGGCGACACCTACAACGTGCTGACATGAAAGTTTCCAACCGATTTCTCATACACAAACAGCAGTTGACCGGCGTTGCTTGGTGAAACGTTGTTGTGATGACTCGTCTAAGGAGGAGAAATGCTTACCATCATGTTTCCGATTTTGATAAAGGTCGGATTGTAGCCTATCGCGATTGCGATTTATCGTATCGCGACATTGTTGCTTCCTATCAACCATAGCGCCATATGGTTTCCCCCTTCAATCTAGACAAGTTTCGTTCTTTGTAGTTTTTTCGTTTGACGCTTATTTCATGGGATATTTGGCCCGGTCATTGTGATTGTGATTGTGATCAATGGATACATGTACGTCAGACCTACCAATTTCCATCGCATTCGGGTATATCCATTGTGGTGTATCTACAGTGTGTACAAGGATGGTCAGGCCTGATACTGGATTTTGTGACTTCAAAAAAAAAAAAAGAAAAAAAACCAAGCTTGTAATTAGAAACTCTCACACCACAGAAACCATACTCGTATTCCAGGCACTTTCCACCACCATTCTTACAGATCAGTGGACTGTATCAGCAAGTTAAGTAACAAGAAACGGTTTCCAAAATCTGAAGTTGCACAAAATTTATCTTGTGGAGGAACCAAAACGGGACTAATTATAAATAACATCGTTCTACCTCATTGTATATATGGAATTGTTAAAATTTTGAGTGATGAACTTCCAATTTTGGATTGGGCCCAAGCCAGAGTAATCACGGTTCAAAAAAAAAAAAAAAAGTTCCCAACTGTTGATCAATATTTTTATTACGAAGGCAGACGTATCCGAACAAGGGTCTGTAACTTAAAAGTTGTCGAAAGGAAACGTCAGAAAACACTGCCAACTATTAGAGGTGGCAGAAAATATGGAATGATCAAAAACACAGCACGTTGCAGGTACTACGTCTAATACGGTCTAGGAAACACGTTGGCTTTCAGAACAGCTTCCAGGGATGGATAAATACAGGTCCTGTATGGGTTTCAAGGGGTTTCTTATACCATATACCAGGGAATCTTATACCATTTCGCTCGACGAAAGATCCGTACCCAAAGACTGGGAAGTTGCACAGGTCACACCAATATTCAAGAAAGGTAGTATGAGTAATCCATTAAATTTCAGGCCCATATCGTTAACGTCGATATGCAGCACGATTTTGGAATATATATTGTTTTCGAACATTATGAATTACCTCGAAGAAAACTGTCTATTTACTCACAGTCAACATGGGTTTAGAAAACATCGTTGCTGTGAAACACAACTAGCTCTTTATTCATATGAAGTGTTGAGTGCTATTGACAAGGGATTTTAGATCGATTCCGTATTTCTGGATTTCCGGAAGGCTTTTGACACTGTACCACACAAGCGGCTCGTATTGAAATTGCGTGCTTATGGGAATATCGTCTCAGTTATGTGACTGGATTTGTGATTTCCTGTCAGAGATGTCACAGTTCGTAGTAACTGACGGAAAGTCATCGAGTAAAACAGAAGTGATTTCTGGCGTTCCCCAAGATACTGTTATGGCTCCTTTGCTCTTCCTTATCTATATAAACGATTTGGGAGACAATCTGAGTAGCCGTCTTCGGTTGTTTGCAGATGACGCTGTCGTTCATCGACTAATAAAGTCATCAGAAGGTCAAAACAAACTGGAAAACGATTTAGAAAAAATATCTGAATAGCGCGAAAACTGGCAGTAGACCCTAAAAAACGAAAAGTATGAGGTTATTCACACGAGTACAAAAAGGAACTCGTTAATCTTCGGTTACACGATAAATCAGTCTAATCTAAAAGCCGTAAATTCAACTAAATACCTAGGTATTACAATAACGAACAACTTAAATTGGAAGGAACACATAGAAAATGCTGTGGGGAAGGTTAACCAAAGACTGCGTTTTATTGGCAGGACACTTACAAAATGTAACAGACCTACTAAGGAGACTGCCTACACTACGCTTGTCCGTCCTCTTTTAGAATACTGCTGCGCGGTGTGGGATCCTTAATGGATAGGATTGACGGAGTACATCGAAAAAGTTCAAAGAAAGGCAGCAAGTTACGTATTATCGCGAAATATGGGAGAGAGTGTCACAGAAATGATACAGGATTTGGGCTGGAAATCGTTAAAATAAAGGCGTTTTTCGTTGCCACGGAATCTTCTCAGGTAATTCCAATCACCAACTTTCTCCTCCGAATGCGAAAATATTTTGTTGACATCGACCTACATAGGGAGGAACGATCATCACGATAAAAGAAGGGAAATCAGAGCTCGTACAGAAAGATATAGGTGTTCATTTTTTCCGCGCCCTATACGAGGTAGGAACATTAGAGAATTGTGAAGGTGGTTCGATGAACCCTCTGCCAGGCACTTAAAGGTGATTTGCAGAGTATCCATGTAGATGTAGACGTAGATTCTTTCTACAAAATATCGGCAGACTCTGGAAACGATGATGGAGATGGATAACGGTCATGCAAACGTCTCTCCCAAGTAGACCACAAATGCTGAATAATATTGCGATTTGATGGTTGTGGTGGAGGGGTAGATGCGACAGTTCATCCACGTACCCCACAAAACCAGACCCGGACGATGCAGCAGCACAGCATCACCACTGAGGAACAGACACTGTACTATGGAGTGGACCTAATCAGTGAAAATGGTCACGTAAACCTTGGTGGTGACGTAACCTTGCAGAGAAGCCATGGAATCCATGGAATACCACGACGTGACTGCCTCAATCCTCACCGAACGCCCGCCATCTTTTACTCTGGGGACGCAAACTCGGCCGAAGTGCGAAACAATGTGAAACAAGTCTCATGCGACAAAATGGAACGCGAAAAATCCCTAATAAACAGTACAATGACACGTAGCCTGTGTCATGCACACCAGTCTTTGCAGGTTATTTCTTCCATAGCCCCATAGACCAGCGTTTACGGCTTCGGTACCTCGTTTTCCTGTTAAAGGCATTTGCATCAGCTCGCCCTGCAATTCTCTACTTATAGAACGCCCTTCGTGTTGCTTTAGTGCTGATAGGGTTCGCGAGTGCGACATTCAGTTCTGGTGTGACTTTTGCAGCTGTTTCCCTCTTATTTTTCGTCACAATCCTTTTTAATGACTGGCTGTTACAATCATTCAATACACACTTTCGTCTGCGTTGTGACTTAGTGGATGATGTTTTTCCTCTTTCCCTGTACGTGGTATTGAGAGTTGGCAACATTCTCTTAGGATGTAAAGGTTGGCTACAGCGCGCATACACAAGCTCTGGAATCTAAGATATTGCCTCGCAGCGCACGGATTAACTTGTGGCAGTTTGGAAGCCAGTGTAGGAGCCCGCCTGCTCTGGTGCGCACGTGTGTTGGGCGAGGGGTCGTCGCCGAGCTGCCGTACTGCCGCGTCAGCCAGCAGCGACACAGGAGTTGGTATTGAGTTGATATTTTTTATAATTTGCAGCGCGCTTATTAATTTAAAGAAAAGGGTTTGTGTATGTGCGTAGCAGCAGCCGGTAATTTTGATAATGATGGGAGTTGAATTCTTAAGGGGAAACCATTGTTAGATTAAGTATTGATTTTTGTCATTGATTTCTTTTGTAAATGTCAGGGAATTGTTTCACTATGTATTTAATTGAGAAGTATTTCAGTCTGTCTCTAGAGTTTGATTAATTTGCAATATTGCTTTAGTGCCACTGGAGGCAGATTTACATACGAAGTAATTGTTCAAAGAGCTTCTAGCGTTTTGTTAATTGAATGAGAATGAATCGCTTTCAGAATATGGTTTTGAAAAAAAAGGAATTACGTGTTTGGGTTATCATTTATCGAGTTTAGATTTGACCAAACCCTTTCTCTTGAATTATATGTAGTTGTAGTAAGCAGCAGCAGCCGCAGCAACAACAGGAGCCGCCATGCAGAACATGCATTGCACTCATCATGAGTAATACGTTTTTTTATGTTTTTGTTAAATAATGGAATGCAGCAGATCAAGCAGTGACAGCAGAAAGACCAAGTAAGTTACTTGTTGCGTACAGGACCAATAAAAAAATGAAGTTTAGGCGATCTCTGTAATAGTAAAGTTAACAAGTGTACAAGCACGAGATTTTCACTAGAAAACACGAGATAAGAAGATAGAGCTCTCGACTTTCAGTATAAATTCTCGCTACGGTGCCTCTTAAAACACCGAACACTTCAGCCGCCTTGGTTGTGGAAGCAGTCCCCATACGAACACCAACAGTTTTCCCACGTTCGAATTCATTTAGCTGTGATACAATGCACTCACAACTAACAGAACACTGTTCAGATCACGACTGATATTGCGGACATTGCACAGCTGCCGTTCGTGGTTACATACAACAGCCTGCAGGTTTTGCAGGCTTGGCTAACACCTGCGCTTGTGTTGAAGCATTCGTATCTCGCCGCGCTTCCAAACTATTTATTACTCAACCTCTGTATGTTACAGATACTCTGAGAAACCATAAACTTACGATTTCTAAATGCATTGCTTTGCTTTTTCTGGTTACAACGCAAATGTTAATTTCGGTGGTCTAGCCCACAGGCTATTTACAATTTGTACAGAAACCAGATGGCAGTTATTAAAGTCGAGGGGCATGAAAGGGAAGCAGTGGTTGGGAAAGGAGTGAGACAGGGTTGTAGCCTCTCCCCGATGTTATTCAATCTGTATATTGAGCAAGCAGTAAAGGAAACAAAAGAAAAATTTGGAGGAGGTATTAAAATTCATGGAGAAGAAGTAAAAACTTTGAGGTTCGCCGATGACATTGTAATTCTGTCAGAGACGGCAAAGGATTTGGAAGAGCAGTTGAACGGAATGGACAGTGTCTTGAAAAGAGGATATAAGATGAACATCAACAAAAGCAAAACTAGGATAATGGAATGTAGTCAAATTAAATCGGGTGATGCTGAGGGAATTAGATTAGGAAATGAGACACTTAAAGTAGTGAAGGAGTTTTGCTATTTAGGAAGTAAAATAACTGATGATGGTCGAAGTAGGGAGGATATAAAATGTAGACTGGCAATGGCAAGGAAAGCGTTTCTGAAGAAGAGAAATTTGTTAACATCGAATATAGATTTATGTATCAGGAAGTCGTTTCTGAAAGTATTTGTTTGGAGTGTAGCCATGTATGGAAGTGAAACATGGACGATAACTAGTTTGGACAAGAAGAGAATAGAAGCTTTTGAAATGTGGTGCTACAGAAGAATGCTGAAGATTAAATGGGTAGATCACATAACTAATGAGGAGGTATTGAATAGGATTGGAGAGAAGAGAAGTTTGTGGCACAACTTGACTAGAAGAAGGGATCGGTTGGTAGGACATGTTTTGAGGCATCAAGGGATCACAAATTTAGCATTGGAGGGCAGCGTGGAGGGTAAAAATCGTAGAGGGAGACCGAGAGATGAGTACACTAAGCAGATTCAGAAGGATGTGGGTTGCAGTAGGTACTGGGAGATGAAGCAGCTTGCACAGGATAGAGTAGCATGGAGAGCTGCATCAAACCAGTCTCAGGACTGAAGACAACAACAACAACAACAACAGCCCACAGGAAAGAAAAATGTGTATTTTGCTCTCAAAGGACAGCTGAACGAAGGCTAACAGAAGTTTAGTATGCACGGAGCATGTATTATACAATCAATACCTTGCAACAAGAATGAGCTGAAAATAAATAAATCGCCAGGTCCTGATGGAATTCCAATTCGGTTTTACAGAGACTACTCTACTGCATTGTCTCCCTACTTAGCTTGCATTTACCGCGAATCTCTTGCCCAACGTAAAGTCCCGAGCGACTGGAAAAAAGCGCAGGTGACGCCAGTATATAAGAAGGGTAGAAGGACGGATCCTCAAAATACTGACCAATATTCTTCGGTTTGTTGCAGGATTCTCGAACGTATTCTTAGTTCGAATATAATGAATTTCCTTGAGACAGAGAAGTTGCTGTACATGCATCAAAACGGCTTTAGAAAGCATCGCTCCTGCGAAACGCTACTCGCCCTTTTTTCACTTGATATTTTACGAACTCTGGATGAAGGGTATCATATTCCTTGACTTCCGGAAAGCGTTTGACTCGGTGCCCCACTGCAGACCTAAGGTACGAGCATATGGGTGAGATTGGTTCCCAAGTATGTGAGTGGCTCGAAGACTTCTTAAGTAATAGAACCCAGTACGTTGTCATCGATGGTGAGTGTTCATCGGAGGTGAGGGTATCATCTGGAGTGCCCCAGGGAAGTGTGGTAGGTCCGCTGTTGTTTTCTATCTACATAAATGATCTTTTGGATAGCGTCGATGGCAATGTGCGGCTGTTTGATGATGATGCTGTGGCGTACGGGAAGTTGTCGTCGTTGAGTGACTGTAGGAGGATACAAGATGACTTGGACAGAATTTGTGACTGGTGTAAAGAATGCCAGCTAACTCTAAATATAGATTAATGTAAATTAATGCAAATGAATAGGAAAAAGAATCCCGTAATGTTTGAATACTCCATTAGTAGTGTAGCGCTTGACACAGTCACGTCGATTAAATATTTGGGCGTAACATTGCAGAGCGATATGATGTGGGACAAGCATGTAATGGCAGTTGTGGGGAAGGCGGATAATCGTCTTCGCTTCATTGGTAGAATTTTGGGAAGATGTGTCATCTGCAAAGGAGACCGCTTATGAAACACTAATACGACCTATTCTTGAGTACTGCTCGAGCGTTTGGGATCCCTATCAGGTCGGATAGAGGGAGGACATATAAGCAATTCAGAGGCGGGATGCTAGATTTGTTACTGGTAAGTTTGATCATCACGCGAGTGTTAGGGAAATGCTTCAGGAACTCGGGTTGGAGTCTCTAGAGGAAAGCAGGCGCTCTTTTCGTGAAACTCCACTGAGGAAATTTAGAAAACCGGCATTTGAGGCTGACTGCAGTGCAGTTTTACTGCCGCCAACTTACATTTCGCGGAAAGACCACAAAGATAAAAAAGATTAGGGCTGGTACAGAGCCATATAGGCAGTCATTTTTCCCTCGTTCTGTTTGGGAGTGGAACAGGGAGAGAAGATGCTAGTTGGGGTACGAGGTATCCTCCACCAGGCACCGTATGGTGGATTGCGGAGTATGTATGTAGATGTAGATGTAGAATGACTCTCTCAATTTGAATATGTAATCTTTTGTCACGAAAGCGTTCGACTTTTATCGCGTGCACCCACAAATGAAGCACAAGATTTCTGTGAATCTGTGGACGTAAATTGCCAACAGCTACTAAACAATTCCAGGATCAGATGGCTATCAATATATTAGCCAGTAGAAATAATTCTGCACTCGTACTCAGCATTCAAGTCTCATTTCCTGTCTCAGGATAGGAAATCTGTGCCCACACAACGAGAAATTACCAAACGGTTTCATGTTCAAAACACAGAAATTCTATGTTCCAGCTACTGTAATTACTCCGACACTATCGATCTCATTTTGAAGATTGAAACGCCGTTGAATCTGACACTTTTGGAAGTTCTGTACTAGCAGCAGAAACCTCTGTAATTAATATACACTCCTGGAAATGGAAAAAGAACACATTGACACCGGTGTGTCAGACCCACCATACTTGCTCCGGACACTGCGAGAGGGCTGTACAAGCAATGATCACACGCACGGCACAGCGGACACACCAGGAACCGCGTTGTTGGCCGTCGAATGGCGCTAGCTGCGCAACATTTGTGCACCGCCGCCGTCAGTGTCAGCCAGTTTGCCGTGGCATACGGAGCTCCATCGAAGTCTTTAACACTGGTAGCATGCCGCGACAGCGTGAACGTGAACCGTATGTGCAGTTGACGGACTTTGAGCGAGGGCGTATAGTGGGCATGCGGGAGGCCGGGTGGACGTACCGCCCAATTGCTCAACACGTGGGGCGTGAGGTCTCCACAGTACATCGATGTTGTCGCCAGTGGTCGGCGGAAGGTGCATGTGCCCGTCGACCTGGGACCGGACCGCAGCGACGCACGGATGCACGCCAAGACCGTAGGATCCTACGCAGTGCCGTAGGGGACTGCACCGCCACTTCCCAGCAAATTAGGGACACTGTTGCTCCGGGGGTATCGGCGAGGACCATTCGCAACCGTCTCCATGAAGCTGGGCTACGGTCCCGCACACCGTTAGGCCGTCTTCCGCTCACGCCCCAACATCGTGCAGCCCGCCTCCAGTGGTGTCGCGACAGGCGTGAATGGAGGGACGAATGGAGACGTGTCGTCTTCAGCGATGAGAGTCGCTTCTGCCTTGGTGCCAATGATGGTCGTATGCGTTCCAACAGGACAATGCACGTCCGCATGTATCCCGTGCCACCCAACGTGCTCTAGAAGGTGTAAGTCAACTACCCTGGCCAGCAAGATCTCCGGATCTGTCCCCCATTGAGCATGTTTGGGAGTGGATGAAGCGTCGTCTCACGCGGTCTGCACGTCCAGCACGAGCGCTGGTCCAACTGAGGCGCCAGGTGGAAATGGCATGGCAAGCCGTTCCACAGGACTACATCCAGCATCTCTACGATAGTCTCCATGAGAGAATAGCAGCCTGCATTGCTGCGAAAGGTGGATATACACTGTACTAGTGCCGACATTGTGCATGCTCTGTTGCCTGTGTCTATGTGCCTGTGGTTCTGTCAGTGTGATCATGTGATGTATCTGACCCCAGGAATGTGTCAATAAAGTTTCCCCTTCCTGGGACAATGAATTCACGGTGTTCTTATTTCAATTTCCAGGAGTGTGGCTACGAAGAGAGGCTGTACGTCGTGGATTGAGCAATTTCTCACAGTCCATTTGGATGAAAACAGAATTGCGATATGTTAGTCGGTTCCGGAAATATTTGAGGTTAACAGCTTGGCTGAACTATGCCCTCTAGTTAAAAACAAACTTTTCGTTTCCAGCTACCAGTTCCTTGTGTCAGAGGTCAGGCTCTGTCATGCGTGTAACTTTGACCGTACAGATTTGGGAAACGCTGGACAAACTTTGATTTATAGTTCCTAAATTTCCTTTCATATGTCGTGTCTGTGTGTGTTAATATCCGTGCTGCTGTTTATCGATACTTGTTGTGTGCCGTGTACATTCGTTCTTTGTACCTGAATGATACAAGCTTAACGAGCAATTTCCTTAGTGAAATAGCACTACGCGAATTAGATGATTACAGCCTCGTATCGCTGAGTATCTCGGAAGGAATCGGCGGCCACGCGAAAAGACGTCATTTCGTCGGCAAACGAGAGCACGGGTTGTAGTACATTGTAGATGATCGCCACCAGCAAACGAATTGACACTCGGGCTGAGGCACCAGACTGGCAATCGGGAGAGAAGGAGTTAAGACCTGCTTCATGCAGGCACTGAGGTTTCCGTGATTTCCATACATTGCTTAAAGCGGATGCTGAAATGGTTATTTCGAATAGGACACGGCTGACTGTCTTGTCCATCCTTGTCCTACATCTCATGCAAAGTACAATTTATTATTGATTTAGTGTATAAGTTAGTAGTATTTATCCGTAAGTTTAATACACACAACAGAAACTTTAGTCATCAATAACATATTCACCTTCACTATTTACAATGGTCTGCCAACGTTGGGGTACCTTTTCGATTCCGCGACTGCAGAAATCTCGTGATTTTGAGCCGAATAACTCATCGAGCTTTGTTCTGAGCGCTTTTTCATTCCTTGAAGATTGTTCTAAAGAGAGCGGAAAAGGTGAAAACCTAGCGGCGCAAAATCAGGTCAATAAGGTGGATGCGGAATTACTTCTCAACACAACTTCGTATAATATTTTTTAGTCAGTGCGCGGGCATTATCGTGGAGTAGCATACCTTCAAGCAGTCTTCCGGATTTTTGATCTTGGATTCCGTCTGCAAGACCTCTCAGTTGTTGACCTTGAATGTCGGCAGAGATGGTTACACCTCGGCGAAGCAATTCGTAGTACGCCACGCCGTCACCCTTCCTGCAGATGCATAACATTATCTTTGTGGAGGCGCGCAAGTCTTCGTACGGGGAGTTGCTGCTTTTGTTCAGATTCAACAATACCTTTCTTCTCATTATGTTAGCATAAAGACGCTACTTCTCCTCACCAGTAACGATACGGTACAGAAATGGTCAGTGTTTTTATTCACGCGCCGGTTGAGCAGCAGGGATGCTTATATGGCCACCCGCAGATTTTTGTGGTTTTGACTGAGAGCCTGCGGTATCCAAACACCCGATTTTTTTTAATCTTCCCCATTGCACGAAAATGGCGCGCGATGCTGGAAATGGTCACAGTTATCACATTTATCCACTTGGCACTCAATTTTCTATCGTGCACAGCTGCACTCACTATCACCAATGACGATATGACAATATGTAAACTCAAATAGCAACAGTGAGCTACGGCTAAAAAGATGACAGTCGATAAATCGTAGCCGGAATACCAACATGCAAAACAAAAACGCTACGAACGCTTTCACCAACCTAATATTAGCCTCGCAAAACGCAATATAACTTCCTGCCAACCCGAATTCCGTTACCAGGGCTTTCAACCGCGAGCAGTTACGTAACAATGCTCCTCCAATAGAGGATGAAGGTCAGCAGTCGGACAATGAACTCGAAAAAAGCTGGTGCTTCTGTAACCTCCCTCCCGCAGTCAATATTAATATACAGCCATCGCAGTATCCAACGGGGCCGCGCAAGTATCTGGACTGAATCGCCCAGTGTTCCATAACCAGAGCATTTAGCGACTTCCAACAAACTTTACACACAATTTCAAACCTTGCCTAAACTTTTTCTCGCTTACATGCTTAAAGACAAATGTTTAACGCATTAACTCATCTGTAAACTCAGGCGACTGAAGTTAGATTCTTTAAAGAATCAGGTGTTTACTGGTATTTTACTGATCCTCAGCTGAAACAGTTTTCTTTACGGCGTTCGGACATAGGTAAACGGTGATTAATACAGCGAACACCCTTCATACAGACCCTGTTACCTAAAACAAAAACTTGTCTCTTTTCTTTACGAATATTAAAGCCAGCAGTAAGTCACCAGTTCTTCAATGTAAGCAAAAAATTAACTGAAACGATAACTATTCGTACCATATACCTCGTTTATTGACTTCGTAACACACTTTCTAAGGATGGCTAGAACCTAACATGCTCATACCAGTAATTAAATTCAGTTCCACTTTCATACTGAAATTTGGATTTGCTTATTGCTTTTCCAAATAAAATTATCACGTTGTAAAAGTTCATGGCAATCTTAATAATTGTTTAGGTATAGCCCGCCAAAGAATGCTACTGCCTCATAATGAGGATATTGATTTGTCCAAGTGGACTCTCCATGAGTAAACCGAATGAACACTTCTAGTTGCCCTAACACTCCACGGAAAACTTCCAAGCTATGTACAAGATGTCTGAAAAGGTACTAAGATAGCCCCACCAAGTTTAGTTTATGTGACTGATGTCTGAAAAGGTACGCTAGAAATTCAGTGTATTATAACACCAAAACCAATTAAGATAGCCCCACCAAGTTTGGTTTATGTGACAAACTCATGAAGTTTTATATTTTTTAACTAAAATTCAGTCTTCATCAGAACACTTATGTCTTAATAACATAGGTGACCGGTTTCGGTTATATTTATATAACCATCTTCAGATCTGTGAATTAAATTTAGAAAATACTAGAGACCAATCTTAAAATAAAATGAAAAGTATCTAATGACGACAAAATTTTAACAAGATAAAATAAAACTTATTATACCTGTGGCTTCCTTGGAGGATGGTAGGCGGAGGTCTCCTCAACTGCTACGATGTCAACTAATGGTTATAAGTGCTGCGCATGAGCTTAAATATGCAGAGGCTTTGCCTACTTCCTTTCACACTACTTCAAAACTGCCAATCAGTGTTCATAATATGAGCTATCGTCAAAGTATAAAAGTACAAAATACACTAATAACATAAAATTGATTCATTTAAAATGTCTGATTAACAGATAGTATATGGAAAACTTATTTATATTTTAGATAAAAATGGTAAACTACGATGTGTAGTAATAGCTTTGTCCTCTATGGGCAATCTTAATACTATTACAGTGTCAGTTAAATCAAAGATGTAAAAGTCCTTGGAGTTGTTGTATATATCGATTTTACCGAGTCGCCTACATCACAATTGCATCTTTGATGGATGTTGCAAAATCGTCTTACTTTAACTGTAGTTTTCATGGTGACATTCTTTATAACAGTATGGTAGCAGCCAAGGGTACCTTCCGCATTATGTATGTCTGAATAACTGATGAGATCGCTGATTAAATATTTAGAACTCATCGATCTAATAGTTTTTATAATAATCAATATAAATTTAATAAAAAAATTATAGGTTGTATAGCATATTTTTCATACATAGCTTTTGCCATGGGTATAACTCATACATAGCTTTTGCCATGGGTTTAACTAATCTTATATTTTAAAACAAAAGATTAGGTGCACCTTCATTATAAAAGATCGTAAAAACATTTTTCGCGAAAATCTAATTGTTCATTGTTTACAAAAATTGTTCATGAAGTTTTGTCTCTGTGTGTTCCAGTTTGCCATGAGTGAAGCATAATAACAGCGGCTCAAGAAAAGGCTGTGTGTGGAATGGTTAATTCAAACCAAATCGGACAGGCAACTTCAAACGAATTTCCAAAAACGTTATAGGAAGAGGACTTCGATACGCCGATGGCACAGATATTTTGTGCAGACAGGAAGCGTTGATGTGAAGCATCATACTGAACTACGTGGAACAAATGCCCAAAAAGGACGGATGCGGCTGGGTTTTCATAGTTCACCGCAGATGTCTGTTCGGAATTCGGAGGGCGTTGCAGGACCTAGATCCGATCGCGCATCGGGTGCTCTGGAAACGTTTACAGATGTACCCATACCGACTGCAACTGGTGCACGCATTCAAACCAAACTACAAGTTATAACGTACGAAATTCGCTGCGAACGTTCTTCACCGTTTAGAGAAGAATGGAAAGTTTCTAAAAAATCTAGCATTTTTGACGAAGCAACATTCCCCGTGTGCGGCAAGGTAAGGAAACACAATCGTCGTATCTGGGTCACAACCAATCAGCATATTATGACGGAAGAGATACGTGAAAGCTCAAAAGTGAATTATCGCTATTGTTTGATGATGATCTCATTAAGGGGCCATTCTTTTTGGTCAGACAAAAGAATTAATTCTAACACTTACCTTCATGTGCTGCAGGAGTTTGCGTTACCACAACTGGTTGACCACTAAGACATAGTTCTTCTCCAACAAGACGATGCACCATCACAATGGGCTCAGACTATGCGAGATGTTCTGTATTCTGCTCATCATAAGTATAAACGTCAACGCAAACACGATGACAGGACAGAAGCCGTATCACAATTACACTGGTGTTGTTACGGTCTTGGAAGTATGTCCTACTTATGTATTAGCTATCTTATTACTAAGTTACGTTACATGTAACTTTAAAGTATTCTAATGTATTAACAGCCATCAACGATTTCCTTAATCACGTTTTAACTTTGTAGTTTTTGTTTCAAAAAATGGTTCAAATTGCTCTAAGCACTATGGGACTTAACATCTGAGGTCATCAGTCCCCTACTCTTAAGCCCGGTCCACACGCAACGATCTGTCTGCGCAGACATCGGCGCAGATGTCTGTACATGCAAAAGATCGCTGCAAATGTGGTGTGTTCACACGACACAAACCCCAATCTACTACTCGCCCGCCATCTGTCGGTGTAAAAAAGAAAGATCAGTGGCAAGCGACTACGCTCCCCGTAAACGTAAAAAATTTAATTCAGTTATTTTGAAATATAGAAATTGAGGAAGTTCTGTTGTGGCCTGAGATCGCAACTTGCGTTGCAAAAAACATTCAGACCAACTGCAGGAATGGAGAAAGCGGTCAAAATGGTGTAGACAGAGGCTGCTAAAGCGAAAGCAGTTTTCTCACGTAAATTTAATGCGAGAGTTGCAGGGCGAACCTAACGACTGTCGAAATTATTTGCGGATGGATGTCGAAACTTATTATATCTCTTAAGGCTTGTAACCCCTCATATTATGAGAAAAAATACTTGTATGAGAAGGGCAATTTCTCCTCATGAACGGCTGGCGGTAACATTAAGATTCCTAGCAACAGGAAGGAGCTACAAGGATTTGGAATTTTCAATTGCAATATCGAAACAAGTGTTGAGTGAAATAATACCAAAACATGTGAAGCTATTTACGCTGTCCTGAAGGCTGAGTTCATGAAGGCAAGTCAAGTAAATTAAGTCTGTCAAGCTATAGATAACATTTTTGGTGTTGTAGACGTGTTTGAAACACAGTAGACCTATATTATTAGCGATTATATACCTACATGGCCAATGAGCTATCGTTTACTTTGTTTCTGAGTAGGCATTTTCAGTTCGCTACTGTGTAGAAGCAACCTGTTACAAACTTTTGTTCCAGGATACAAAACTCCTACACCAGATCTTCTAGATTTCTGAACTTTGGATAACTCTTTTCGGTAAACAGTTCGCAACGAAATTTTTTTTATTAGTATTTTTCTGTTTGCCGAGGCATAAACCGCCCGCAATTTTTCAATTAGAGCATTGTATGCTGCTATCTTTTTGTCTCGGTCATTATATTCTTTACTCTTAATCTTCCACAAACATTGGTGGTTTCTATATATTTCAATGAATTCACTTACAAACTCTCGAGAACACTGAGGAGTATCAACTATTTCAATGCCCTCTGCGCACAAATACAAACACTAGACTGAGCAAACAGCTGTTTCGCGCCAAATTTGCGGCGATCTCCTGTCCACACGCTCCAACTTGTCTGCGCAGATGTGGTTTGAACCCACAGATTTGAGAGGTTTCGCTCAAACCTCCAACTCCAACTTCCAGGTTGGCACACACCTCAGGTTGGTGCAAATCTGCTGTCCACACGCAACGATCTGTCTGCGCAGATGTGATGTGCGCAGACATTTGCGCAGACAGATCGTTGCGTGTGGACGGGCCTTTAGAACTACTTAAAAACATCACACACATCCATGCCCGGGGCAGGATTCGAACGTGCGACAATAGCAGCAGCGCGGTTCCGGACTAAAGCGCTTAGAACCGCTCGGTCACAGCGGCCGGCTTTGTTTCAAAATTCGAGTACAGTCACGGTCTTTTTTTATTGTTGTGCTCTAACTGTCGCGCTGTTAATACGCAGCTTGTAAATGGCTAAGGCTGCATCGTGCTCCGTAATGAAACAGGCGTGTGGAACACGGTAAGAAGTGCCGATACGTAGGTTCTTCCTAATTTTTCCAAAAATTTACAAGAAAAATTGCCTTTGAAGTTTTCCAGGGTGCTGTGTTTGATACAGTTGCAATATAAAGTTACACTGCGTATAGCGGAGTACGTACCGTAGTAGACGGCTAATCTGGTACAGTTCATGGATTGCTGGATACAATCTCGCGTTGCAGATTCTTTTTTCTTTCGTTCAGTTTGAAGTAACTCTCTCGAAATTGTAAAGTTAAACATCATTTTTAATGAATAACGTACGTCTTCTTGTTTCTAAATTCATATTGCACGCGAAATTCGTGTTTTCATTTCAAATATAAATTCTTGATTATCGATATTTTATGAAAGTTTGTTAATAATGGTTGCTTAAATTAAGAAAACATAACAATTTAATTTTTAGGGCAAAAATGAAGAACCAGACACTCTATATTTGGGTTATGTCCATTGTTTTAAACTACACAACGCAGAGTGGTAAGTGTCGTAGAACCACGAAAACAATTACTTTCACAGCATCGAGCACACCAAACAAATGGTACGTTTTTACATTTTCCACTGTACCACTACAAAATTAACCCAAAAGAACTGAGCTGAAGCACAGTTAACGGATTTGTCACGAGAAATAACAAGACTGTTAAGCTTCCAGACGTACTGGAACTAACGCACGCAGCTTCTCACAGGTCACTGCAGAACGCTGGCGGGATACACAACAGCATGTCGTAAAAGAAGAGGAATAGAACGGCACGTCATAAAAGGAGAAAATGCAGCGCCTGAGTGGCTTCGTGGATTCCGTTGTTGAGGGTTGGGTTGGGTTGATTTGGTGGAAGAGACAAAGCAGCGAGATCATCGGTCTCATCAGATTAGGGAAGCATGGGGTAGGAAGTCGGCCGGGTCCTTTCAAGGGAACCGTCCCGGCATTTGCCTGAAGCGATTTAGGGAAATCACGGAAAATCTAAGTCAGGATGGCTGGACGCGGGATTGAACCGTCCTCCTCCCGAATGCGAGTCCAGTGTGCCAACCACTGCGCCATTCCGTTGTTGATCGACTCGTTCTTTACGTAGCAGATTACAGTTCGAGAACTGAAATGTATTTCTCGGATTCGGACAATGAAGGAGTTAAGAGCTCACCAGACGACCGTAATTTATACGTTCAGTATTCAACAGTACGGTGAAATCACTGCAGTATGCTCTTGCATCCCACATTCGTAGCTCGCTCAGAAAAAAAAGTAATTTATGTTAGGTGAGAACGAGTGCATTTTATGCTGTCTGTCTGGTCACCTAAGTAGAGTGCTGTTGTGCTGGAGTTTCGCCAGTATTATTTCATTCTCTTCAGAGAGTAAATGACATTCGAAGCTATCTCTTCTTACGTCTGAGGTGCAACGTCTCACATCATTGCAGGTTAGTTGGACCAATTAGTCGGCCAGTGCTGTCCTCGTCAAATGCTCCGGGGAAGCTGTTGTCCCGCATTATCGCTCAGTCTATGTGCAAGTGACACAGCGTAAAACGTATCCATCCTTATGATCGTACTTGACTGTACTGGGCACAACTTGGCTTCCGCGCCACGTGAAACGATATCCAGTGAGATTCGAGCGAACGTGGAAGAATACATGGTGTAATGTTTACATCAGGTTTATTCTTATGATGATCGCAGTATAGATGTGGTGTTTCCATACCGCTGGATTAGCAAGGGTGGTCCAGTTCCAGGGTCTGCCATGTCGCCTGAGGTTACACCAAAGGACTTCTTTCTAAAGAGGGGGGGGGGGTTATGTCAACAACAGATTTTACTAAACAGCAGTCAACCACATCGACGATTTAAATAACCGAATCGCTGCTGCTTTTGGCACAGTTGATGGGGCTATATTGCGCTGTATGGATAGAACTTGAAAATGGACTGGATGTCGTGTGTGCCATCAAAGGCGCACAAGTTGAAAATGATTGAATGGCATAAAAGTTTGGTGGGAGACTGTTACATAAGCAAAACATGGTTGAGTATATTAATTAGTTTGGATGCTAAAACAGATTCAAGTAGTACCGCATCTTTGGAGATGCCCTGTATTTTGTCAAGATCGGCAAACTCTCTACTTTTCTTTAAGTGCGACTGTACAGCCTGCGAGCATTTCACGGGAAACCTGGCCAACTCCCCTGGACTCACATGGCGCGTAAGCAGTGGCGTTCGGGCATTGTTGAACGAAACAGTGACAATGCCTCGTATGGAAAAGGGCGCGCTCAGCACCAAGAGTTCTAGAGAACTAGTGATGCGTATGGCGTACGTCTGTATACTACAGTCGATACTACAGTACTCCTAACGGTGGACTCTCATACTTTTGCGTTAAGAGGATATAACATTCATTAGTAAGCATAAAATAGAAATATGAACGCATCTCTGAAGTGTAATCCTTCGTTATTACGGGACACACATAACAAACATGCTCCTACACAGTAATGGCAGCTACAGAAGCTATGAAATCTTTGAAGATGATGGGTTTTTCAATCTGTCTTAGCTTTTCGACCTGACGATAGACAAAGCTTTGAAACGTTTCGCAAAGAAAGCAATCTGTGCTATCGTTCGATAAACATTTGGCCACTGGCAAGGGCTTTCTACCTCTAATTCTGCTCAGTCGAGTCATTTTTTCCTGAGTTCGTAATGTGAACGGAGAGAAATGCAAGCTAGCACGCGTAAACAAACAGTAATAATGACGAATGTTCCGTACGTGTAGCAAGATGGTTTTTCACCCAACAGATGCGGCTCGATATTGTATTGTCGAGGTTGTCAGGTGTCTGCCTGGTGAGGTGGTTTATCAGCCGCCTTGCCCCCCTGGCACGTTATCGCAGGGTTCACTGCGCCGGACATGTGGGCCAATGTCTAAAGATAGCAGCAGCGTCAAGCGGGGCAGGTAAGTCCCCGCCGGCTGGCCTTGACACGGATGAGTGTACGCCCCGCGGAAACCAAACAAAACACGGCGGCAGCACCTCCAGCAGGTAGCAGGTAGGGCGCACAGTGTGTTCCGACGAGCGGGTGCCGGGATGCTGCGAGGTGCATCGACGCGCGCAGCACAGGCTGTCCCGAGAGTAAAGTGGCCTGTTCAATAAAAGAGCCAGGCCTCCCTAGTTCTGAGTCGTTAAAATTCGGCCCACTTCGGTTCAATCGTGTTTAGCGTCCGGCCGCTGCCAACCTCAGTGATGTAATACTGAACTGTGCGTAGCCATTGTAAAGTGACTGGTGAGCTTCGCTACGTTCCTTAGTGAAGTTTTACACTGTATTATGAGTGACGAAGAGGTTCCTGGTCCATCGCGGGCAACGCCAAATACTCCATCCACTCCTCAGAGAAGAGCAAAGGGTAGCACACTATGGAGTCGAGAAAGAAAAATAATTATTAATGTCGCTAAATACTGCGAAGAAGGGAGCAAAAATAAAAAATTGCTCCACCCTCTTTCACAGCCAATAACACGAACAGTTACTTATACAGGGGTGAGCGTCAGTTCCGTGAAAAGAATACGTAGATTTTCCAAAGACAACCCTGGAAAATCACCAGAATCTCCCGGCAAAAAAAGGTAATTTTCAGTTCAACTTTTTCAGTTCGACGCTGCTTTGAATCTGCCTTACCGTTTGTCTGAATTACTGTAGTCGTTTTGTTTGCATGGTGTGAAAGAATTTCTTGTCCTCCAATAGGCATATAAAATTGAATCTAAAGCTGTAAATTTGTCATATCAATGCAATTCGCGGTGTAGCATAGCGGTTATGGTGTTTGATTGCTGTACCGAAGGTGACGAGCACGAATCCTGCTACACAGCATTGTTTAAAAAAATATTGATGGCAAGGACTGTTATAATTATTTTCACTCAATTCAGTTAAATCTGACTGCATAGTACGACACCAGGGACCATACCTTACTACACTAACTATTAGTACTCTATAAATGTGTAAAAAAAGTAGATTCTTCACCTTGAAACGTCTCCTTGTTACTTCTAACTACACATTCTTCCAGTCTGACTCTCTAACCCTTTTTTAATTTTCTTTTATTTAGGCCAAGATCTACTGGAAAAATCCAGTTGGGTAATTTCGACAGGACTGTCGTAAAACAAACAATCGAAGATTTTTACATGGTACAGAAGATTGCTCCCAGTCTGGGAAACTTCGTCCTGTACAATAGACGATATCATTATTAGCACTGCCGAAACAGACAGTATCGAGGAACATGAAGCACACACAGAAGAGGAGTACAATGAAAGTGATTTTGAGTGACGTATTTGAGGGTACAATACAGCGTAACAATTGTGAATAAATTTTCCAAATTTATTCCTTCTCTGTAATTTTTTTTCTACTAGTTCTGTATAATTCCAAATTGTCCAAGAGAATTGTTACGAAATTAGTAGCAATAGGCAGTATCATTCAATATGAAACTTTCGATTTCACTTCATAACGGCCTGCCGTCGAAATTGCAAAATTGGGTTTTACACATGAATAATTTCACGTATCCTGCAATCTTTTATTATGCCGCTGCCCGCTTTTGCGCTAGTATATGCGCAACATTAACAGTTGCTGTTGTGGCTAATAGATGGCATTGTTTATATCGCTTGGAGCACGACTTTTATGTGGACGCCAGAGTGTTGCCAGCACTGCGTAACGTTAACGCGACTTAATTACCCCGCGAATATGCTGTGTGCCGGTGGGCGGAGCTTACCTCCTCTATACCCTGCCTTTGTGAACAAGCAGTACGTGGCCTGTTCAAAAAATTCCGCTACATTTGTAATTTCTGGTCGTTGGTGTGCTGGAGCGAAAAGCGGTTGGCATCCCTGAACACACCTGTGTTTAATTTGTAACTGCCGGGAGTTTCATTTTTGTATGTCAGTTTATTATTGTTCAGTGCTGTAGTGAGTAGAACGTTGTGTCCCACAGTTTGCGAATTTCTAGAGGGCAGAGTTAGAGAAGCAACGCGCCTGCATAAGATTTTGCATGAAACTCAAGACAACCTTTAAGATGTACACCAAACGATGTAGGAAGGCTACGGTGATGAGTGCTTAAGCCGAACTCGGTGTTACGAATGGTTCACGAGATTTAAAAATGGCCGGACGGAAGTTAAAGATGACCCTCGTCCAGGACGCCCTTCGACGTCTACCGACGACGCTCATGTCAGGAACATCAACGAAATTGTGCGTACCAATCGAAGACTGACCTGTCCGAGAGATTGCAGAGGAATGTAACATTTCAGTAGGATCGTGTTATGAAATCCTGACACAGCATCTTCGAATAGATCGTGTTGCCGCAAAGTTCGTCCCACGACTCACGAGTCAATAACAGAAAGAGCTTCGCCTCACAACTTATGAAGAATTTTGTATCGCGCAAATGAGAACGAGATGTTCTTTAAGAGAATCATAACTGGTGATGAGACGTGGGTCTACACTTACGATGTTGACATCAAGGTTCAGTCTTCACGATGGGTCGGAAAAGGTTTTCCAAGACCAATGAAAACTGGCCAGTTCAGGTCAAATGTCAAAGCGATGCTCACAGTTTTATTTGACTTTGAAGCATTAGTTCATCATGAATTCCTGCCACAAGTACAAACTGTTAATCGATGGTACTATCAGGACGTGTTGCGGCGCCTGCGGGAAAATGTGAGAGCAAAAAGGTCTGAAATGTGGCGACACAATTTATGGCTCTTGGATCACGATAACGCATCCGCACATTCATCCCTGTTGGTGCGTGAATATTGCACAAAAATAAGAAATCACTGTGCTGCCTCTTCCTCCGTACTCTCCAGACCTGGCCCCTGCGAACTTTTTTTTTATTTACAAAGTTGAAAACCCTGTTGAAAGGACGAAGATTTGCAACGACAGGCGAGAAAAATGAAAATTCGCAGACGGCGCTTCGCCAGATCCAGCGAGAGGCGTACCACGGTGGGAGCGGTGTATCAATTGTGAGAAATCTGTCTCTTTCTCCCTCAGCCACTACTACAGCAATTAGTTGTGTGCTACTGCGGTTATGTTATTTTGAGGGTAAATTACAATATTTTTCATCTTTTACTTTTGAGAAACCTGTGTCTTTCTGCCTTAGCCAGTACTTCAGAGTTAGAGACTATGCACAATAAGTAAAAGGTAAGAACTCCGTCGTCAGGACACGAGTGGCCTACCGGGACCATCCGACCGCCGCGTCACCCTCGGAGGAGAATGCGGATAGGAGGGGCGAGGGGTCAGCACATCGCTCTCCCGGTCGTAAGATGGTATTCTTTGTCTGAAGCCGCTACCATTCGGTCGAGTAGCTCCTCAATTGGCATCACGAGGCTTAGTGCACCCCGAAAAATGGCAAAAGCGCATGGCGGCCTGGATGGTCACCCATCCAAGTGTCGACCACGATAACGTTTCAGAATTTTCTGAACAGACCACGTACGAGCTGCCACAGGCTAGTACCCTTCCCCACTCTTCTCCAAGAAAGACAATTGACTCTCGACGGTTTCCAAACTCGTAAGAAGTTAAAGAAGGAGACCGACCCACGACTCGCTCGTCCCACCGAATATTTTGGGCTTACGGATCTCCCATAACTGTGATTCTTTATACTCTGAACTACTTCCTCGAGTCTTCCCCCTCACTTCTGGCGGCAACTTGTCTTTGTATATCATTACTTGACTTCTGTTCTTTTATATTTCTGTAACTTTTAGTCTTCTGTCGCTTGTGTTTGTAGTTGTGCTCTTCAATCCGAAGACTGGTTTGATGCAGCTCTCCTTGCCAATCTCTCCTGTGAAAGCCTCTTTATCTCCGAATAACTACTGCAACCACGTCTTTCTAAATCTGCTTACTGTATTCGACTCTTAATCTACTTTTAAGATTTGTATTCCCCACAATTCCCTCCAGTACTAAATTGGATCCCACCTTTAGTCACGTTGTGTCATGAAGTGCTTGTCTCCCCAATTCTCTTCGGTTCCTCCTCATTAGTTACATGATCTACTTGTCTAATCTTCAGCATTCTTCTATAATACCACATTTCAAAAACTACTATTCTCTTTTTGTCTAGACTGTTGATCAACCAAGTTTCACTTCCATACGTGCCTACACTCCAGATACGTTTAGAAATCTACACTGAAGAGCGAAAGAAACTGGTACATCTGCCTAACATCGTGTAGAGCCGCCGCGAGCACGCAGAAATGCCGCAAAACGACGTGGCATAGACTCCATTAATGTCTGAAGTAGTGCTGCAGGGAACTGACACCATGAATCCTGCAGGGCTGTCCACAAATCCGTAAGAGTACGAGAAGGTGGAGATCTCTTCTGAACAGCACGTTGCAAGGAATCCCAGATATGCTGAATAATGGTAATGTCTGGGGAGTGTGCTGTCCAGCGGAAGTGTTTAAAGTCAGAACAGTTTTCCTGGAGCCACTCAGTAGCATTTCTGGACGTATGGGTTGTCGCTTTGTCCTGCTGGATTTGCCCAAGTCCGTCGGAATGCCCAACGGACATGAACAGATGCAGGTGATCAGATAGGATGCTTATGTACGTGTCACCTGGCAGAGTCGTATGTAGACGTACCAGGGATCCCATATCAATCCAACTGCACATGCCCCACACCATTACCGAGCCTCCACCAGCTTGAACAGTCCCCTGCTCGCATGTAGGGTCCATGGATTCATGAGGTTGCCTCTATATCCGTACACCTCCATCCGCTCGATACAATTTGAAACGAGACTCGACCAGGCAACATTTTTTCCGCTCATCAACAGATCAATGTCGGTGTTGACTGGCCCAGGTGAGGCGTAAAGCTTAGTGTCATGCAGTCATCGAGGGTACACGAGTGGGCCTTTAGCTTTTCGATGACGTTTCGTTGAATGATTTGTACGCTGACATTTGTTAATGGCCCAGCACTGAAATCTGGAGCAATTTGCGGAAGGGTTGCACTTTCATGTTGCTCTTCTATCGCGTTGAACGATTCTCTTCAGCCGTCTTTGTACCCGTTCTTGCAGGATCTTTTTTCGGCCGAAGTGATGTCGGAGATTTCATGTTTTACCGGATTTCTAATGTTCACGGTACACTCATGAAATGGTCGTACAGGAAAATCCCCACTTCATCGCTACCTCGGAGACGCTGTGTCCTATCGCTCGTGTGCCACGTTCAGACTCACTTAAATCTTGATAACCTGCCGTTGTAGCAGCAGTAAGCGATCTAACCACTGCTCCAGACAGTATATATATTATTAACACTCGCCAAATATAAATTATCAACATTCGGCCAATACACTGCCATTTAGAGGACACTGTACCCTCACAAACTGTATAGACGCATAAAGCGTGACGTTAGAAGTCTTCAGTAATTCCATAGTTTAGATGCAGCAGGAACATTATAACATCAACAATGAGGATGCGATTCGATCATTGGCGGAGCTACACTATTCACATAAAATTGGAAAACCCACTATATCTGGGGTAATCAGTCAAGAATGCAAAGTTACCTGGATGAAATTAAGAATCATTGTGAAGCTAATACGAGATGAAGAAAAATGGATCAAAATATCTCAGGCATTTGAATAGTACGCAATGTTTCCTTATTGCATCGGAACTCCCGATGATGAACGTGTTAGGGTACAAACCTATAACATTAAAGTTCCTTATACATCATTTATAAACATTTTTTCCTCTGGCACATTCGGCGCTATTTGACTCTGGCTATCGCTTTATCTACCTATACATTTGTGTTTATGGAAAAAAGACAGTGACGCAAGAATTTTCAGATACTCCGTTCTAAAAAAAAATCACTGGAAAATCTGTGGACGTATCGAAACAAAGACCTTTAGCAGAAAACCGCGAGAAGCGCTTCCTTACGTTAGTGTATGTGATGAAACATTTGGACTGGTGAAAAGCTTGATGAGGCCCAAGACGGAATGTAGTTGACGTATGAAAAAAATTATACTTCCCTGAAGGCTAACTTTAGTACGCAAGAAAGTTCAGAACAACTTCTGGTATAGCGTGTGGTAAGTGGGCAATACTACATTGCCCATTAAAAGCGATTACAGTACTCGCAACTATGTTCGAATGAGAGATGTGTTAGAACACGAAAACATCTCATAAGTATAAATGGACCATCTACTTCAACAGCGAATAACGTTCTGCTTGAAGTTAACAACTATTTTGCTTACGTAGATAGACCTGAAAATGCAGATCGTATGACATGAAGGAAAGTGTGCTTCTTAACAGCAAAAAGCTTTTCTTATCCGTATTTTTCCGTTTTTCTTAGTCATTTCCCTCACAGAAAATAAAAACCAATTCTTCCCAGGCTCACCGTCTCAAAATATTGTTTTTCACTTTGTCAATTAGTAGTTGTCAGTATTCTCGCATTCAGTTCCACTCATTTTTCGCGACGTCCAATAAAGAAAAATAACATAAATACATAGAAAATTCGTCCTGTCATCACGGAAACACGCTATCAATTGAACAGCCGACGGGCGCCACCTATCTTTCTAATTGCGCGTCAGTAAGCGTGAAGAAACAAATAGGTACATGAAGATACCTTTTACACAGTTATGATTAAATTACTTTTGACTAAAACTTGGCCACTTCCAGTGCATTTTCTGTTGCTTGTTGAAGATCATCTTCTGTTCAGGAGACTGGGCACAATCGAAACCAAAGCATGTGTCAGACTGTCTGTTCCTTTCCACAGTCACACCGAACATCATTTGGATCAGTGTATCCCCATCTTGCCAAGTTACCGTTTGATCTTCCAACTCCGGATCTCAGTCTGTTCAGGGACTTCCAAGTTGTCCGTTCCCCGTCGTGGCCTGGAGGTAAGTCTTAAACAATCCTTTTCCAACCAGGGCGAAGGTAGGTCGTAGCCCTCCATAGTTGCAACCTAGCTTTTTCACCAGTGGTTCTAAGTTCCTTTGATGTTCTTCCTTGACTACAGTTGTTGCGGATGCCCATACAGAGGATATGTAATTTCCTATTCCACTGCCTTTCTTTCCTTGTTCCCAACTATCTCTCTTCCAGCAGGTGGTGGTCCTATTCCCGCGAGGTGGTAAAGCCATTCGAGTGGCGTAAATTTCAAGCCTATCATAATTCTGCAGGTTTCGTTGAGAGCTACATCCACTTGTTTGGCACGAGTTGGATTACACCAAAGACGACAGGCATACTCTGCCGCAGAATAGCATAGTGCCATTGCAGATGTTCAGATTGTTTCATGTTGACTACCACACTGTGATGCGGCCAATTTCCGTAGGATATTGTTCCTAATGGAAACTTTAGACTTGCATTCCATGCAGTACTTTTTGAAAGTGAGAGATCTATCGAGACTCCCGACCATATCATTTTCAACTTGTGAGTGGCTTCCTTGTTTCTCAAATTAAAAGCTCACACTTGGGCCTTTGAAGGATTGGGTTTAAGCTGGTTTGTGTTGTAGTATCTGAATAGATCTTCAAGGGCATTTGTGAGGTTGTTGTCCACTGATTCAAAATTTGTGCTCTGGGTGGCTAGAGCGAGGTCGTCAGCATATAAGAAGCCCATGGTGTTTGGGGCTAAGGGTTGGTCGTTCGTATACATATTAAACGGAATTGGAGCCTAAACGCTTCCTTGCGGGAGGCCATTCTTCTGTAGTCTCCACCGACTACGTTGTCCTTGAAAGTCGACGAAGAACCTGTGACTCTGCAGAAGGGAGGCGACGAGTCTGGTTTGACCTAAATCTTTGGTCAGACTCTAGACCCTGACTAGTAGCAGCTGGTGATTGACCGTATCATACTCCGCTGATAAGTCGACAAATGCCACCCCTGTCACTTTCCGGGCTTCAAAGCCATCTTCTATAAACGATGTGCTGCGTTAACGTGCGCTCATATGATCACTTGTAAGTAGCACGTTATATTTGTCAACGTTCAATTCCAAAACGCGCGTCAGATTTCCGTCATCTTATACAAGCCTAAGACGCCCATTACATTGCGTAACTCTGCTGAGACTCATTCTTAGCTTGCTGGAGCGCGAATGTAGGGCTCATTTGATCTCTCTCTGTCTCTCTCTCTCTCTCTCTCTCTCTCTCTCTCTCTCTCTCTCTCTCTCTCCTCAAAATCGATGATGCGAGTCCACAGCCACCCGGGGACAAATAGTTAGGAGCGGTCTTTGGTGCTTCAGTCACCTGAGTATAAGATCGGCGCGTAACCACATGGCTTGCAATACATAAGCTGCAATGTGTTTTCGGGATGTGGAATAGTACTCCCGAAGTTTTCGTGCCAAAACCAGTCGCTATTCCTTTAATGCAGTACTGGTCATTAAAACAAAATGAAGGTGGCCTGCATCAAACGTCAAACTGGCATGAAATGAACTTTATGCCTGGATGTGCAAAATATTATGATATCAGCGCAACAGCACAAAGCAGGTAAGAGTGACGTCATATACATTCTGTATATAAGGAAAGATTGCGCAGGTTTCTTTTCCAGAAATCACGTTTTGTGAGGTTTTGTGCTCTGATGATTTTTACTGTTTATTTTTGAACTTAAAGGATTTCTTGCCAGTTGTTTTCTGGTCTGTGAGAGTTCCTTGGTACCCATATTTTCTGTCATTATCACAGGTATCACTCCATCATCTATTTTTGTTTTTCTTGGTGGTGTGACAACGTTTTAGTTTGCTCGATATATTTCGTGTTAAAGTAATTCCATTCATATTATATGTGTGAAGATAAATTTGCAAGGAAATTATCTGAGTTTAGGAGAAGTTTTTGGTGTTGAGGTTGTTTTCAGTTTGGGTTTTTGGACACACATATTTTTACTAGAAAGAGGTGACGATCCGAGTCTATAATTTCTTTTTTGGACTTTAACATTTACGATTTTTCTTTGGTTCTGCCTGGTGGTCGCCACAGAATCAGTCTGAAATTCTCCTTGGTGTTGGTTTGGAGATACCCACGTTCTTTTCTTGTCAGAGAGCGCCGGTGAGTGGGTTGACATTACTTTTGGATGAAATGTTGGCAACAGTCAGTTAATCTTTCTCCATTTCTGTTTGTCTTATATGTGCTGGATATATTCTGCTATTCTCCCCAATTCGTTATTTTTACTAATTTGTGCACTGAGGTCACCCAGCAATATTTTGACGATATTTATTTTCGCTCGTCATTTAAAAAGGCAAATCTGATATAATGTTTTACCTTTTTCTTAAAATTTTGTACATGGCTGGAGCAGCAACCGTAGGATAAAATGTTCTTGTAGAAAAGGTAAAACCGCCAGTCAGTTGCAAAATGGAAGGTTTATTGAAACCTCTTCACCATGGTTTCAACTTAGATAAAAACGGCTTCTTCAGAAGGAAATATTGACAACCAAACCTACAATGATATCTCGTTACGAATACAAAAAATTATTCGTACTTACTGGACTATACATTGAAGCGGAGGTACTTTAAAATATAGCCTAAAGCCGTCAGTGAAATATAAAATTTCACCTCCATAATAATTAAAACATGGATAACATGGTTGTTTTCATTTAGTTTTTTCACTCTCTTGCCAGAAGCTTTCCTTAGCCCAAGCGTTGTGTACGTGACGCTTCAGTTGGGCGTGTGCACTTCTCATCTATACTGGCGAACAATATTCAGCCACGCTGTAGACATGGGCTACTGTTCGTCTCCTAAAGTGCCCACTTAGCTGGTGTGGGAATACCAAATGAAAACAATTATGCTGTGCATGTTTTATTATTGAGGTGAAATTTTATATTTGACGCTTTTCGGCTATTCGGCTGCATTTTAACGTTCCCCTGTCACGACTTGCAATCTGGTAAGCCACAATAATTTTTTGTATTCGTAACGAACACTGTTAGCTTGTTTAGGTTGACAATATTTTCTTATGAACAAGACGTTTTTATAAACGTCGAAAGCATGGTAAAGGGGTTTTAAAAAAATCTTCCATTTTTCAACGGACTGGCTGTTAACTATTTCTACAAGAAGAATTACAATATTCTGAATGTGCTGAATAACTATATTCTTCTCATATATTCTTATAAATCTATACAATATTAGAAAAATTCTAGAACCACTCTATGGCTGAGTCTGAGAGTCTACGTCCTTCAGTTCACTCTCATAGCCATGCTCTTGAAACACAAGTAAACGGTCCAGTGATTGGATTCTACCGTACCCACATTTAGGGCTGTGTGATAGGCCTCGTCTGTCTATCTGTTGCTTACTTTTACTAACAATCTGACTGACACGGTTCAAGACTGTCCACAATTTTCTGGGGAGGTTGAACATAACGATGTTCTTGCAGACGTCGTTCACCAAATTGCGGTACTTATGTCCACCTATAGCCCATACTTCCTTGCAAACTGTTTTAGAGTCCAAGCCTTGCCGCTCTTCGCGGATTTTCCACAAAGGTGACCTAGATTTAAGTCTGTTTGTAGGTACTAGGTCTTGGCGTGTAGAGAGTTCTAGATAGTTCAGCATTTTTCTGTGTGTTCTTGTGGCTAACTGTGGTCGCTTAATTTCAGGGGGCTCTATGTTCCCTAGGAGGGAGAGCCAAGCACATGGAGTAGCGCAGAGTCTTCCGGAGACCATCCGCAGTGTCTTCTTCAGTTGGACGTCTGCACTTCTCATCTAGACTGGCGAACAATATTCAGCCACGCTATAGACAAGAGCTACTGTTCGTGTCCTCAAAGTGCCCACTTAGTTCCATCGTTTTCGACAAGATAGCATCACTGGATTTTGGTTTCTGTTTTGTATCTTGTAGATGTCAGTTATACGTTAAAGTGCGATCTAATTTGATTCCCATGTATTTGGGCTTATTGTCATGTCTGTTGCGTTAGCAATTCATAGAGAGTTATAGTTTACCATGATGCTCTGGAGTTGTATTTCTTACTGCTTCGAGAGGTTATCTACTTTTTGTCGCGGAAATTGTGCTGTGAGATCATGTGCATTGATTAATGTACATACTTTGTTTGATCGAAATGAGTGAATTTCATTCATAGGGAGATGTCAAATTTAGCACTGAAATTATTCTTGATCACAGATACTGTATCTCACTGGAGTTGGATGTCACTGGCACACCTTTATCCATCCAGTAATTTCCTAATTTAAAATAGTTCGTGTTTGTAACTGAAGACTTCGGACCGTACATCTGTTTATTTGACTCTGAATATGGCCCCTATGTGAGGGATGTTGTAACTCCCCTCCTCCAACCCCTTCCGTACTTTCTAATAGTATTATATAGTAGAGGGTCCAGTCACATTAATGTGAACACCGCTGTAAGACGTCGTGGTCTTCTGACCTTCACTGCTTACATATTGCGCCCTCACAGTCATATTCCGCACATCAAGACGCTTCATTCGAACCAAAACTCGATAAGATAAAGTCAATGTTGTATGAATTCATGTAAACGATATGCAAATAACAAATAAGCGCACCGTGGTTGAAATACTTGAGGCTGCCGTACACACACACATTCAAGACACGACGATTGCAGGGGCTTGCTTTTAGTTCGGGAAATGCAAACGACACGCCAGAGGGCCGGTGCCTTCAGAGGACGACTCAGCCTATCTATGTCTACATCTACATCCATACTCCGCAAGCCACCTGACGGTGTGTGGCGGAGGGTACCCTGAGTACCTCTATCGGTTCTCCCTTCTATTCCAGTCTCGTATGGTTCGTCGAAAGAAGGATTGTCGGTACGATTCTGTGTGGGCTCTAATCTCTCTGATTTTATCCTCATGGTCTCTTCGCGAGATATACGTAGGAGGGAGCAATATACTGCTTGACTCTTCGGTGAAGGTATGTTCTCGAAACTTTAATAAAAGCCCGTACCGAGCTACTGAGCGTCTCTCCTGCAGAGTCTTCCACTGCAGTTTATCTATATCTCCGTAACGCTTTCGCGATTACTAAATGATCCTGTAACGAAGCGCGCTGCTCTCCGTTGGATCTTCTCTATCTCTTCTATCAACCCTATCTGGTGCGGATCCCACACTGCTGAGCAGTATTCAAGCAGTCGGCGAACAAGCATACTGTAACCTACTTCCTTTGTCGTCGGATTGCATTTCCTTAGGATTATTCCAATGAATCTCAGTCTGGCATCTGCTTTACCGACGATCAACTTTATATGATCATTCCATTTTAAATCACCTAATGCCTACTCCCAGATAATTTATGGAATTAACTGTTTCCAGTTGCTGATCAGCTATTTTGTAGCTAAATGATAAGGGATCTACCTTTCTATGTATTCGCAGCACATTACACTTGTCTACAATGAGATTCAATTCCCATTCCCTGCACCATGCGTCAATTCGCTGCAGATCCTCCTGCATTTCAGTACAATTTTCTATTGTTACAACCTCTCGATACACTACAGCATCATCCGCAAAAAGCCTCAGTGAACTTCCGATGTCATCCACCAGGTCATTTATGTATATTGTGAATAGCAACGGTCCTATGACACTCCCCTGCGGCACACCTGAAATCACTCTTACTTGGGAAGACTTCTCTCCATTGAGAATGACATGCTGCGTTCTGTTATCTAGGAACTCCTCAATCCAATCACACAGTTGGTCTGATAGTCCATATGCTCTTACTTTGTTCATTAAACGACTGTGGGGAACTGTATCGAACGCCTTGTGGAAGTCGAGAAACACGGCATCTACCTGTGAACCCGTGTCTATGGCCCTCTGAGTCTCGTGGACGAATAGCGCGAGCTGGGTTTCACACGACCGTCTTTTTCGAAACCCATGCTGATTCCTTCAGACTAGATTTCTAGTCTCCAGAAAAGTCATTATGCTCGAACATAATACGTCTTCCAAAATTCTACAACTGATCGACGTTAGAGATATAGGTCTATAGTTCTGCACATCTGTTCGACATCCCTTCTTGAAAACGGGGATGACCTGTGCCCTTTTCCAATCCTTTGGAACGCTACGCTCTTCTAGAGACCTACGGTACACCGCTGCAAGAAGGGGGGCAAGTTTTTCGCGTACTCTGTGTAAAATCGAACTGGTATCCCATGAGGTCCAGCGGCCTTTCCTCTTTTGAGCGATTTTAATTGTTTCTCTATCCCTCTGTCGTCTATGTCGGCCGGTGACCGCCCGTAGAGCAGACAGTGTTGGGCCGAGTGAAAAGGGGGAATGACGCCGTGTTCGTCTTAGAAGCAAAATCCGCTACATTGTGTGGGAGCGGCCAGCCTACGCATTCTTTACACATAGCACGCAGTTTCAGAGATTTTCACAGGGAGACAGCAAACGCAAAACGCCGATACTACAGGTTTCCGGATTGGTCGCCTTAAACGAAACGTCATTCTCCCATTTTAGAAGAGCAATGCTGATTGGCGAACGATAGTTCTGACGCCTTAAGCTGAAGGAGTAATGGAAGAGACCGAAAGATATACCCCTTCACGCCTGGCGTGGAGAGGCGCCGTTCCGTTGTCGCTCTTGGAGCGAGAATACGTAACGAGAGCGTTCGCGCTCGTACGTGTACTCAAAGAGCGAGGAACAAGTCTCTCCTCAATACTTCACTGGGAGAACACCTCTGTTGAGAGTGAATCGAAGTGCGACTCTATATTGAGTCCTTGCGATTACGCGTTGTTCACTGTGTTGGCCAACACACTTATTGTGCAGTGTGAACGGACAGAGTTATAGTTAAACGCCTGCGAGCGAATTTTTGAGTGGCATCGTGGTGGACTGGTTATGTGACCGGTGTACCACGCCAATAGTTAGACTAGGGGCGAATAGGAGTCCTTGACTCCATCAAGGCGTAGGGAGAGTTTGATTGGCGAAGGTCAATCCAGATACAACGAGAGTTACCTTCTTTGTCAGCAGCGAGCGGCGCAGACAGCAGTCTTCGCAGCTTATGGTATTATGCGCTACAGCTACTGCGAGCCCCATATTTTCTCCACAACAGAACCCTTGACTGCACTTCACACGCGACAGCCTCGACTATACGTAGCAACATTCTAACGGATAATTATTCAAGTTGAGTAGGTACGGCTCTCAGTCATTCTGCCAAGTCAATAACAATCTTAAAATTTGTATAGAAATTTCATTAGCGAATCCTATCCTTAAGCGGTAACTTCACATTCCGAAAAGAACACGGAAATAACGTGTTTAGTTCATAATTAAAAGTGCCATTGTGATTTCTCAGTATTTTTGCAAAATAAATAATAATTTTCGTTAGTTTCGTGTTTTTCTTACACTAACTAGTGCTACTCCAGTACCGAAGTATCCCACTAGTTACGTATGAAATTTTGTGAATTATTGTGTCATTTCCTTACAGCGGACGACTCCAGAAGATATTTATTGGTGAAAGTTTTTCAGGCATTTCTCTTTAGAACGTGAGGAGCGTCTGTCTGACTTCTATAGTAGTGTGGGGGCGGAAATTGCACCTTGCAGGAGCCACAGGCTAAAGGGTACATCTCAGATTAATCCGTTGCACTGAACGACATCTCAGATCAATCGCACGCTCACACCGCCTATATTCGACGTCAACGTGGAATAACTACTCACAGACGGCAGGTGGCAACACTGACTGTAGAGGGGGTATGAAACGTGCTCGAAGTAAACAGAACACAGAGCATTTGTCGTCATAACGCGGAAACAGAGCCATTTATCTGACGTCCGAAGGGGCACGATGATTGGCTGCCGGGCTAAGGGTGGAAGCGTTTTCGAAACGGCTAGGTTTGCAAACTGTCCACGTGCCGCCGTCATTAAAAGTACACGGAGTGTGGTAAAATGGCGTTATCGAAAGCCGGCACCGACGGAACTGTGGTCCAGCCCAGGCCACGGATGACAGGGGTGAACGACGGCTGTGGAGAAGCGTACGGGCGAATAGATGTGCGTCTGTTGAGCGAGTGACCGCCCCGATGAACCAGCGGTGTCCTCAATGACGGTTCAACGCACTTGGCCGCGTATGGGCCTCTGCAGCAGGTGCCCGGTCCAGGCGCCCACGCTGACTGCTGTTAACAGCGACGAAGGTTGGATTTTTTCCGCCAGTACCACAGCTCGACGTCCACTGAGCGGTGACAGGCGTCCTTCTCTGATGAACCACGTTGTATGCTCCATCGGATAGATGGCCGTTGGATCGTCATAAGGGTCCTGGCGGGAGGATGGAGCGTTATGATTTGGGGGATGTTTCCGTGGAATTCCCAGCGTGATTTCATGATCCCGGCGCAATGGATCAACGCTGGTATGCATCTGTACTTGGGCACCATGCCCATTTCTACACTCATGATCATAACTTAAGGATAATGCTGATACATGGTGAAACAACGCTCTGGTGGGCGGTTTGCGGGTTTAAATCACCTCGGGGTATGACCGTGCTGTCCATTTGACCTGCGGTCGTTGCACGGTGGCGCTGGCAGCAGTCCACATACGCAGAAGTGTGTTGGTGCATGTCAGAGTACGGTGCAGCGAGTAAGTGTGCAGACGTTTTCAGACGTGCTAATGGTGACTGTGTGTTGAAAATGGTTCAAAGAACACATATTGATGACGTTATGAGGGGTAGAATACTACGGCGAGTGGAGGCTGGTCAAACACAGCAGGTCGTAGCACGGGCCTTCCGTGTGCCACAGAGTGTAATCTCAAGATTGTGGCAACGATTCCAGCAGACAGGAAACGTGTCCAGGCGCTACAGTACGGAACGTCCACAGTATACAACACCACAAGAAGACCGATATCTCACTATCAATGCCCGCAGACGGCCACGGTGTACTGCAGGTAGCCTTGCTCGCGACTTTACCGCAGCCACTGGAACAGTTGTCTCCAGGCAAACAGTCCACAGATGACTGAACAGACATGGTTTTTCACTGACCCCTGGTCACAGGAGAGCCCTAAAGCCTGGTATCAAGAACACAGTACAGGGTCATTGGAACAGTGTTCCCAAGTTATGTTCACAGACGAGTCCAGGTACAGTCTGAACAGTGATTGTCGCCGGGTTTTCATCTGGCGTGAACCAGGAACCAGATACCAACCCCTTAATGTCCTTGAAAGTGATCTGTATGGCGGTCTTGGTTTGATGGTGTGGGGTTGGATTATGATTGGTGCACGTACACCCCTGCATGTCTTTGATAGAGGAACTATAACAGGTCAGGTGTATCGGGACGTCATTTTGCTCCAGTATGCCCGCCTTTTCAGGGGTGCAGTGGGCCCCACCTTCCTCCTGACGGATGATAACTCACGGTCCCCGCCGAGCTTCTATCGTGGTGGAGTACCTTGAAACACAAGATATCAGGCGAATGAAGCGGCCTGCCTGTTCTCCAGACCTAAACCTCATCGACCACGTCTGGGATATTCTCGGTCGACATATCGCTGCACGTCTTCAAACCCCTAGGACACTTCAGGAGCTCCGACAGGCACTGGTGCAAGAGTGGGCGGCTGTACCCCAGCAGCTGCTCGACCACCTGATCCAGAGTTGTGCGGCCTGTGTACGTGTGCATGGTGATCATACCCCATATGAATGTCGGGGTACATGCGCAGGAAACAGTGGCGTCTTGTAGCACATGTGTTTCGGGACGGCTTTCTAAACTTATCACTAACACCGTGGACTTACAGATCTGTGTCGTGTGTGTTCCCTATGTGCCTATGCTATTAGCAGCCAGTTTTGAGTAGGGCCACGTTGTGTGGCACCACATTCTGCAATTATCCTTAGTTTATGATCATGAGTGGACATACAGTTTCTTTTTCCTCACTGCAATGGCAACCACTAGCAGGACAATGCAACGTGTCACACAGCTCGCAGCGTGTAGGTCGAAGAGCAACAGTAAGAGTTTACTGTACTCCCTGGACACCAAACTCTCTGGGCTTAAATCCAATCTAGTGTCTGTGACACCGCCTCTATCGGGCTGTTCGCGCCTTGGATCCTCAGCCGAGAAACCTAGCTTACCTGGCCACGGCACTGGATTCTCTGCGTGGTTCCACATCCCTGTTGGTACATCCTACAACTTCACTGACTTTCTTCCTGAACCTCCCGCAGCAAAAGGTGCTTATTTACGATTTTGACGGTGGTGGCATTAACGTGACTGGCCAGTGTAATAGCCTTAATCATGTTAATTGTGATGAAGCAAGAGTTTGGTGTTAACTGCGCTGCCCAGTGGGAAATGCGAGCTGATACCTAGCTCACGGCCGGGACAAGAAAGCTGCTGTCCGGTTGGTAATTTAGCGGGACATGGCGAGACAGGGGAGCCGAGAGAGCACTGGCGCTTAGCGGCAGTTACGGCATCCGTTACTGACACGCTGGTAGGTGTGACTATTGTTGAATCACTAGTTTAATAAATCATGACTGTGAAACAGTAACACTTAAATAGTAAAACACTGCACCAGTTACGTATTTACACATGCTTACGATTGCGCGTTTCGAGATTTACATAAGTATTATATGTGATGTTTGTGTCGAAGGAAATGAAAGGGAAGCGGAAAAACACTCATGCAGACATCACACGTAATACTCACGTACATATTTGCACTCGACAATGATAATAAATTCTCGAAACACGTTGTGCCAAGCACGAAAAAATACGAAACTGATGCAGTGTTTCATTATTTAAAATATCAGAAAACCTGTTGCCTGTGTTGGCTGGAAAACACTGTTTGCAATTTTGAAGTTATCAGAAGTAAAACATGGGGAGCGAAAGTTTGTGTACAGCTACTACAGAAACCACAAAGAAGAATTATGCGTTGAGACTTCAGAAAGTGAGCTGCAGATGTAAGAAGTGAGGAATATTAGCGATTAACGTCCGTCGTGTTACACAAGTCGTCCTACGCTGAGATCACTGCGCAACAGTAGTAGCGCATTCCCTGAAGAGGGCAAGTGTTCCGGATTTCCTGCACATACAGTTCTGCCGTAGAGAGTGTAGAAGTTCCAATGCATCGTGTGCGACTCAAATGATGCTGCGGCTGGAAAAATGCACCAAAGTCGAAATTCGCTTGACAGTACACGAGACTCGTGGGCAAAACGTCTAAACCGCACACAGGTTTATCGCTAAATTCTATCGGTACGTAGACCAATCGCAATGTCGCACCCAGCTGTAGTGAAACGGTGAGCAATCCAACCAATGCCGCACGTACGTGGTTGGTGGTAATCCACCAACATTACCCAGACCTTGCACCATGTGATTTCCATTTTCTTAGAGAAGTATCCCGCTTATTTTTTAGAGACTTATATATAATGACCGACAATACTTGCTCGTCGTCTTAGAAGAACAGGGACTCGACCCAGAAACTCTACACCAAAAGTACAATTCGTGGGTGAAATCTCTGATCCCTTCATGATCAAGACTGGAGTGCGCCAAGGCGACGGATTATCCCCGCTAATATTCAGGGTAGTCCTGGACAAAGTAATGAGGGAATGGGAAAAAGAACTGAAAACTCAAAGCTACTGGAAACCAACACATTAAACATAACAAAATTAGACACAAAATACGGCAAAATAAACAGAGTTGCACACTTCAAGTATCTAGGTGAAGTCCTTAAACATACTGAAAGAGAAAATATCTCACAGAAGACTCGACTACAAAAAATGAAGAGAGCGTTCGGCAAGACACAGCAAGTATGTAATAAAAAATGCATGTCCATTCACACAAAAGTGAGACACTACAACACAATCAAGCCTGAAATACTGAAAGAGAAAATATCGCACAGAAGACTCGACTACAAAAAATGAAGAGAGCGTTCGGAAAGACACAGCAAGTATGTAATAAAAAATGCATGTCCATTCACACAAAAGTGAGACACTACAACACAATCAAGCCTGAAATACTGAAAGAGAAAATATCGCACAGAAGACTCGACTACAAAAAATGAAGAGAGCGTTCGGCAAGGCACAGCAAGTATGTAATAAAAAATGCATGTCCATTCACACAAAAGGCAGACACTACAACACAATCAAGCCTGAAATACTGTATGCAAGTGAGACGCTAACACTCCATATGAAAAATGACATGGAAAGCATACCGAAGGAAGAAAGGAAAATCGTGAGGAAAATATTGGGCCCAAAGCTGGCAGAAGAGGGATACAGATTACACTCTAGGAACACTACAGAGAAGACGTCAAACATAGCAGCAGACGTCAGAAAAATAAGGTTGAAGTTCTGTGGTTACATCATCACCAAGAGAATTCTGCTTTGTGTACAGCTATCAACGTCAAATCAATAATACTATGGATCGCAAGTCAAACTGGACCTAGAAGTAGCAAAAAATCGATCCAATAGAAATCTAAGACAGAAATGTATACGGGGACAGGATACACAAGTGGAATGTGAGGTCAGAGAATGAAGTCCGAAAGAAACCAGAGACAAAGTGGACTGAAGATAGAAAGAGACTCCATGGAGAAAAAAATGAGAGAATCGTGGAAGATCAGAAAGAACGTTCAAATGAGACAGAATGCTTTGCGTGATCCTACAGGGTCTCGATGCAGATAATATACGTGTATATAGAACCAACCCATTGCACAACGCCCACCCAGGGGGTAAAATAGGATCTAGCTTACCATTAACTACTCTGTCATACGCTGAGGACCAGATAATTCTACAGGAAACAGAAAATAACTTACAGATTGACCCAAAACGCAATATATTACAACAACTAAATCTGAAAATACAGCAAAGAGAATGGCTTTCAAAGGAACAAATCCAAACAGATCGAAAATAATAAATGAGAAAATTTTAGAGCAGATATTACACTTCAGTTATCTGGGATGTCATATTAGTTTTAACTACGACAACGACGCTGAGAAGGAGGTTAATAAGTATTAACAGTTGGTAGAGATTTGGGAAGAAAAATAAGAAAAGGACCACAAATGAAATGCTATAAAGTTATGGGTGCACCTACTTTTGTATATGGTTCCCAATCATGGACAACAATAAAAAAAAAAGTCACGGATGCAACTAGCAGAGATGAAGTTCATGAGGTATGTTAGAAGCTATAATAAAATGGATAAAATAAGGAATGGAACAATAAGATCAGATTTAAATATCTTTTCTATTAATGACAAGATAGAAGACAACAGAATGAAACGGAAGGATCATGTAGACAGAACGACGGAAAACAGACTGCTAAAAAGGTAAAGAATTATCGGCCTACTTGGAATAGAGGAGGATGACCTCGTAAGAGATGGATGGATCGATGGATGACAGATCTAATGATGATGATTGAGGTGAAAGAACACCTGGGAGAGGGCACGGGGGGAGATACTTTCCAACGATGAGGACGTTCGCCCCTGGTGCTTGAATGAATCCGTGACCAAGGAGCGGATTTCTGTCGTCGACGAACGGAGCGATTGGCAGAACGCTCCAGTCGTTGCTCACAGAGACTCGCTGACTGTTGCAAAATAGTGCTGTATATTTGTATTACTTTCATGTGTAGCGCAGCATTCAATAAAGGTCACTGGGCCTGCCGTAATGGTGTGTAACTGACTTCATGAAGTCCCCTCGTAAGAATCTAGCGGAATTAAAGGAAAACTGTAATTCAAAACAGAAAGAGACCAGGTTGCAGCTTACCGCTGGTGCAAAGGCATTGGCTTGAAAATGGAACTGTAAAATATTGTTTATGGAAAGCATCACATTAACGACGTCAAGCCTATTAAGAGGAAATAATTTGGTCAGCAAGACGAAAAGAATGAAAATCGTCAGTTGTAGCAACGAGTGTTTCGATGCTGGGAAAAGCAACTGTTTAGTGACGTCAGCAGCCCGGAGCCCTGCTGACGCTTACGCTGATGCTAGCCGGGCGTTTTTTTAACGCAGCTTTTATGCGATAAATAACGCAAGAAATATGAACCCAGTGTTGTGTATGACGCAGCTACACGGCAGGGAAATTAACGCACACTGTCGAAGGACAGCCACATTCTCAAGGTCGTACCGCAGACGGGTGTACCCGGACCCATTTTCTTGCGTCAGAAGTATCAAGTGGTGGCGGCTACACATGCGTTAAGTAAGGCCTATTTCACATTATACGGCTTTGATCGTGCGGCAGAAAACCGTACGAGTTTTAGCCGTGACTGAGTGGCTTTCACATTGCACGGTTTTTTGACCAATTGTAGATATCTATTGAATTTGTTCAATGTGCGTGTGAGGATGAACCGTAAAAGAATTTTTGCTATGCGGTTTCTTCATCGTCGTTGTCGAGAAAGATTTAAACAACGCCTTTTGTGGGTGGACCCTATTAACCAGAGAAGAGAGGAAGTAGGTTTATTTTATACACACTTCGAAGATTATAGGAACGACGGAAGCAAATCTTTAACTATTTCCAAATGTCTATTATCTTCCAGAATGAGATTTTCACTCTGCAGCGGAGTGTGCGCTGATATGAAACTTCCTGGCAGATTAAAACTGTGTGCCCGACCGAGACTCGAACTCGCGACCTTTGCCTTTCGCGGGCAAGTGCTCTGCCAACTGGTAGCTCAGTTGGTAGAGCACTTGCCCGCGAAAGGCAAAGGTCCCGAGTTCAGGTCTCGGTCAGGCACACAGTTTTAATCTGCCAGGAAGTTTCATTGTCTATTATCTTCTTTGCCCATTTACATAGAGAACTTATGGATGTGTTACAACGACTTAACTTCTGAGGTCATCAGTCCCCTAGAACTTACAAGTACTTAAACGTAACTAACCTAAGGACGTCACACACATCCATCAGCAGTTGAATCTAAAGATTTTGTAACAGGACTGTCTGCATTGTCACTTTGTGGCTTTAGGCTCTGTGCGGAAAGATGGTAGAACTGCGTTAGGCCTTCATGACTGCTAGTGGAAGGCGAGGGGTGTAGTGACGGCACTTTATTTCTTTGTTGCTAAGAACTGAGATCTTGAGAAGCTCGTAATTGTTGAGTCGGAAAAAAGTTGTGTTCGATTTAGCTGGAGGAGGATGAACTAGAAACGCATGGTACGTGGACATGGAAGCTGCATTTTCGCTAGGTGAATAAGAATAAACATGAAACTGATTATAATAGGGCCTGGGTGTGTGTGACGGGTAAATGAAGGAGGCTGAACTGTTAATATATTTTTTCTTTCGTATATATTTTCTGTAACTTTGAGAACTCGAATCTGAAACAACAGATAATCCTTTTCATCACATTTTTCCAGATGAGGATTGAGACTAAGTAAAAATGACATTTTGCTGCATCGTTTGTCTTCTTCTAGAGCTCTTAATATTTTCATTTCGATTTCATCAGGTTTTCTTTGTTTTGTGTTCGTATGACGGTCGCTTTTGGATGTAAGCTGTCTGGCTGATGTATCAAATGGCTCAGAAACATTCTCAATATTTTCAGCGCAGACCTGCCGTCCAGTTTGGCAGCGTGTTCCGATTGAAAACTGCGCACAAAAGCAAAACTGTAACAAAAAATTTCCTCTGTAAACTAAACGTAACAGGTTTCTTTTTCCTTTCCGTTCAATGTCGACAGTTAAAAAAGATTCCGGCAGCGTTTTATTTAGGACTGTGGAGAATATGAGCAGGACATCCAACTCCTTCTACACGTTTTTAATTATTTAATTTGGTGAAACGCATTCCGATGGCCGCGTCGTTGAAGGCCTCCGAAGTTGGTACTGATATTGTCTCCACAAAAAAGCGATTAATTTGCAGTTGTCTTAAAATGTCTAGACAAACCTTTGCCGTTGTCTCTGATGTTTCGTTGGTCATCGAATCAAACTTTAACAACTGCTGTTACATTCCGTTAATTTCACTGAAGTATTGAAGAACTAAAGAAACATATTTTCAGCCTTGTCGTTCGATGCGTTTTTTATGCTGTTAAGACACAATAATTTTTGAGAATATTTTTAACAGTCGCTGTAGTTTTTCTCGTTCTGTAGACTCCTTTGCGGATACAGCATCCATTGTGGCATTCAGTTCCACAGTACAGTCAAGACAACTGAAAGATTAATGCTGCTTGACAACTTTGTAAGCTGCTGTTAGTTCTGCAGCAGCAACGAGCAATTCTTCGTGGGTACCTTCTTCAATCATAAATGCAGAAATAGGCTTTGATGTCGGTGCTACCGCGAATCTATTTGTATGATTCTCCATACAAATGTGTTGCCTCATATCTGCCTTACCTCCGTGAGTTGCTGACATGAAACAGCTACAAATCTCATACAACGCTTCCTGATCCGTACATCCTTCCTTGACTGAAGGCCACCCTTTTGTGTAATCACTCGAAAAGTCACAATTTCTCTTTCCATCCTCATGCATTTTCGTAAGCTGTGATAAGAAGAGTTAATTAGACAGCAAACAGTCGACAATAATACTTAGAAATCGAAGTAGCCGTCACTATACACTTCACGCCCTATATACGCGCTGTAAATACTTCAAACATTACTTACTTGCACTCGTTGTTTACAAAGAATCGTCTTATCAGATCGCTATTCAAATGGGAACTTCATGATTCTTCCGCGTGGCACTGTAGAAATAGTTCCAGTCCCGTACTACTGCAGAAGTTTGGAATTTCTCGAATGGTCGCGCCAGATCAAGAAGGTACCTACATCGTCAATGTACGACACGCAACATGCAACGCTATCTGTGAGACGACCTCGTCACCATAAACTTGTTGACATGAATAAAGTTGAGGCTGCATTTACATGTTGCGCTATCAGATGGCGTTACTACTGTACTTGAGCAAAAGTAGTGAGTCTATTTTGCAAACTCGGGACAAAATTGGGCTTTGTCGGGACGTCGTTACAAAAACATCCGTACCAGTGATGGTCCCGATGCATCGGGTTGCATGGCGACCCTAAAAAAATACATCGTGTAGCAGTCGTGTTCCCAAACCTGCGTCTTTTACTGCATAAAACGTCGCGTTGCTTAACGCACGGTAATGCCAGGTGTTTGCGGCAAGTAAACTTTGCATTGATTTCTGTAAAATTATTGCGTTAAAAAACATCCGTGAAACCTTAGCCTTCGTCGGCAGACGAGACGAGGCGAGTAACGTTGACGTGCACGCAGAAGGGATATCCCACGTCACAAGTCACAGCAGTCCCGACGAATTGTACGAAACGGCTGACGTGATTCAGCGCTCTCTAGCGGCCGTTGTCGGCTTTGTTTGGTCTGCAAATCACACAGTTTGTTCACAAAAATGGACGCGCATAGAATTCCTGCGTTAGCTCTAGCAAAATGAACATTTCCTTTCGTAACCATAAGCTAGTCACATTCTTCTGTCAGTGGTATACGAGGGTCACTCCAAAAGAAATGCACACTATTTTTGTAAAAATACAGTTTTCATCCTGCATGTGTGAAAGTTTTCCAGTGTGTAGATACATCCTTCCCGCTTGTTTTCAAACTTCGTTCGACCTGTTCCCGTGACTGGCGCCGTCACAGCATGTCTTCAAGATGGCTGCTACACTTGACGTTCGTCGGAAGCAACGTGCTGTCATAGAATTCCTGTGCTGTGAAAATGAGACAGTGGGAGACATCGACAAGAGGTTGAAAAAGGTGTATGGAGATGCTGCTGTCGATCGCAGTACAGTTAGTCAAAAAAAAAAAAAAAAAAAGGTTCAAATGACTCTGAGCACTATGGGACTCAACTGCGGTGGTCATTAGTCCCCTAGAACTTAGAACTACTTAAACCTAAGGACATCACACACATTTATGCCTGAGGCAGGATTCGAACCTGCGACCGTAGCAGTCGCACGGTTCCGGACTGCGCGCCTAGAACCGCGAGACCACTGCGGCCGGCTTACAGTTAGTCGGTGGGCAAGCAGGTTACGAGATGAAAGCAGGCACGGCCTTATTGAGGATTGTCCTTGCAGCAGCAGGCCTCGTACTGCACACACTCCATACAATGTGCAGAGAGTTAACCAATTGGTGACTGCTGACAGACGCATCACAGTGAACGAATTGTCACGCTACGTTGGGATAGGGGAAGGAAGTGTCTGCAGAATACTGAAAGTGTTGGCGTTAAAAAAGTTTTGTGCCAGCTGGGGTCACAGGATGTTGTCAGTGGCATACAAAGAAACAAGAAGAACGGTATGCAGTGAACTCCAGCATTTTTCACCGGACGAAGAGGCAATTAATGGAGTGTCATCATACAAATTCACCCAAGGAAAAAAATTCCAAAACCACACCTTCTTCTGGAAAATTTATGGCTACAATTTTTTTGATTCGGAAGGACTGTTGCTTGTGAACATCATGCCAAGTGGAACCACCATAAATTCTGATGTATATGTGACGACAATGAAGAAACTTCAAGCTCGACTGAGTCGTGTTCCAACACATCGGCGAAAGCAGGATGTTTTGCTGTTGCACGACAATGCACGGCCACATGTCAGTCAAAAAACCACAGAAGCGGTCACAAAACTGGGATGGACAACACTGAAACACCCGCCTTACAGTCCTGACCTGGCTCCATGTGACTATCATCTCTTTGGGAAACTAAAAGACTCTCTTCGTGGTACAAGGTATGAAGATGATGACTCCCTTGTGCAGGCTGCCAAACAGTTGCTCCAACAGGTTGGTCCAGAATTTTACCGTTCGGGTATACAGGCGCTGGTTCCAAGATGGCGTAAGGCAGTTGAGAGAGATGCAAATTATGTGGAGAAATGAAAATATTGTTCCTAAAGGATTTATCTACATACTGTAAAACTTTCAAACATGTAGGATAAAAGATGGATTTAAAAAATAGTGTGCATTTCTTTTAGAGTGACCCTCGTAAAGAAAAAACACAGAGCATTTTGAAAAAAAAAGAAAATGTTTTTATTAGTTCATTTGCGGCGCGTTTCGCCCTATTTGAAGGCATCTTCAGACAATCTAACTCTGGGTAAATAGACATCTCATGAAATGAAGAGTCAAACGTATAAAATTACACCCAGGCATTTATAATGCTAAAATACGAACAATGCCGACTGTCACAGTTTGTACCTAGTTACTGCCTGTCTGTACATTAATATCTGTGAACGTATAATCAGACAAAAATGAACGGTACGTGTCCACCTAGGAAAGACGTCAGCTTATAGAAGTTCACCAAATCAAACAAGCAGAAAGTGCAGTTATATTTCCATAACATCGAATGTTACAGAAATTATTTGTATTAATTTCATACGAAACTGCGAATGTAGGAGGGGGGGGGGGGGGGAGGGGGTTACTCGCATCCGATCTGTTGTCGGTCCCATAGCGCGGTGTCTCAAAAAACTACGCTCCGCTGAAGTTCAGCTTCTATCGTCCTCGTTTAGTCACGGAAATGCTAATCACATTTAATTAGATAATAAATCCTTACAAGAACGACAGGTTGCCGTTGATCTTAAACGAACCGTTGCCTTAAAACAGTTTACTCTCATTACACCAGTCGTCTTATAACAACAAATCGTACCAGTAACGATTCGTTCTCGAGACATTCAACGCTCTGGTGCTTAGAAACAGCATATATTCATTGCGTGTAAGGTATAATATAAAATCCGTCGATACGTACTTCAGCTGAACACTACAAGCACGGTATGCCGTCTTGCTTTCCGCCTGTGACGTAAGGAACATTCTTGTTTGCTATTGGTTCTACTTTACGTGGCACGTTGCCAAAATTATGTGAATGCGTGGTCTCTGTGCTTTCGGATATGTACAGAGGAAGAGACACCAAACATTCATGCAGTGGGATTGGCCTAGCTGGGCAATGAATCCACCGTGTTCAGTGCGAATGCAGAAATACGTCCGATCTCCTGCGGGAATCTCAGGGAGCGAATATGGAGTGTAATGGTCAGCGACTGCGAATAGGTGGCGCTAGATGGGGGTGTAGGTTAGAGAGCCTATATAGGGAGAGAGTGGCCGATCGGCCCGTGGCCGCCATGTTTTTACCAGATTGCGCGCCCTACGTACAATTAGGTAGCGACGCAAGCAGAAAGCTAGCCACTTCTCGAGTAAAATAAGGCATGTGTTTGACGTATGAGACCAAAGCAGATCTTCCAGCTTAATACTCGGTGCATGATTAAAACAAATGTCATTCGTCTATGTTTATATAGGCCTCATAAATATGTAAGCAAATGGAAGTATCGTGAAGGAGTGTGTATGTCTGCCGAATTTCAAAAAGCTGTATTGTATGATGCTATAAAACATTGACAACTAATTAATGAGAAAAAGAAGTTTCATTTAATGTATCTCAGAGTACATGATGCTCAGAGTACATGATGCTATTTCAAATTTTTCCGTGCGGGTATTTATCGCTGAAACTGGTAAACTCTTGTCTCTTTCCGTCCCCACATAATGCATTTTAAGTGTGTGTCTATCTTATAACATTTTCTTACGCTAGCAAAACATGTCGTTCTGTACACACTTTTAGGAACTCTATACCACAGAAAATCGGAAAAATATCAACACGTAGGTACTCTACTGAAACAACAGAAAGTAATTCGAAGTAGGTAACTGAGTATCCACACGATAATTGTAATTTATAGGAATGTAAGGAGCCAGGACTACAGAGACAAGTGCGAGAAGTCAGTCGGAAGTACGTATAGAAAGAAATTGATAGTTCGATGCACAAAGAAACCAAATGAGCTCTCTAACAGTTTCTTCATTTCTTCGGAAAATGAGCGTCATATAACCATGTTCACTTCGGTTCTTGCACCATCAGCGGAGGAACCAGGCATTCCTTTTGACTGTCCTTGGTGACTTTGTAATTCATATTATCAGTGACGCTCAGTAAATCACTTGAAATAAAAATTTTGCCTCTAAAACTACTGTGAAGTTCTAAAAGTATCGTCATAGATCCGATCAACAGAGTGACTGTAAGGTAATTTGCGTAAATAGAACCGACAGAGAACATGCAAATTCCTTCAATATTACCGTATTAACAATCTGTACATAATTGTGCAATGGAATTGGCGTTCGAAGCGTTGAAGAGAACAAATGGTACAGAATCACACACAGTACTCATTTATACTCGTATCAAGTCGGCGTCAGTTTGGTAAAAACATAGCGTCCTCGGCCAATCAGCGACGCTATAACTATTGGCCACTCTCCCCCTCTATGCAGGCTCTCTAGTTTGGGTAAGCCGTGAGGCTTGCCGAGATAGTGTCGATGGCGCAGTGGTTAACTGTGCCTGCCTAATAAGCAGGAAGTCCCGGGATCGAATCCCAGTCCGGCATACATTTTTACTCGCCGCCGCTGATTCCGCGTAATGTTCCGGTGCAGCTGAGAGCAGTGTTTCCCTTACTTGTTCCCCTGTCCACCTTCCATTTACATATAATGTTGCCGAAATATTGCAGAACTTCTTTTGCTTTGCACGTGTTGAAATGACTTCTCAGCGAGAAACAGCAGGGAGTGACGTCACAAAACTCGTGGAGCGCCACGTCGTCTCTTGTGCCGACAGCTTTAGAACGTGGAGCCTGCAGATGTAAACAGACTAGGGCGTATGGCGAGGCGAGACGCTTTGGTGGCCAGTGGCCACAATGTGTGCGCGGACCCAGCTGGAGAGCGCAGCCGCGGTCAAGGGCAGCAAGCATCGATGGGTCTGGGTGGGGGAGGGGAGGGGTCAGTTAGCGGCACCAGCACGGCACAAAGGCGCCCCACCTGGCTGGCTGGCTCGCTGGCTGGCCACTGTTCCCGCACCCTACATTGCCGCAGTGGCCGCGTTGCCACACCGCGATCTGAGGCTTCCGACTCCCATTCATCACCGCCAATGCACGACCGCGGGGTCCGAGATTACTGTTACACCGTGTACTAATCCGCTTTGGCTGGGATGTCGTTGCATTTCGTTTCACGTGAAGTATTTAACATCCACGAGATAAATTTTAGCTACAGTGCGACTAGAGGAAATTATGGAAATTATGCCTCTAACAGTTATAAACATTACCTACGCGACATATAGAAAAACAGTGAAATAAAACAAAACGATGAAAATAGAATAATCAATAATGAGAGCGACGGGTGATGTGTACACACCTCAGAGCCAATATAAGTTAAATTAAATAAATTAAATAACTATCAAACCCACCTTCATTAACAGTATTTCACCATCATATCCGTTATAAACAAAAATCTATTGCTGCACCTTGACTTGAAATATTTTATAATTATAAATCTTGAAAATTATAACTCTAAAAAGATTCTCTGATAACAGAGATATACAATCAAATAAATTAAGTAGAGTAAATCGTGTATTATCAATCACGAGGTAGGTTCCTCTGAATGGAATGTGATACCGCCAAATTCTTTGGGTTTAAAGACCTTAACTAATAGTACCCTGGAAAATATAATTAACATTTAAAATATAGGGTATCTAATCCTAGTTTATTATTTAAATTTCACAGATACATAAAAAGAGCTACAAATAAATTTTAACATTTCACCTTACAAATTTATATTTTAACCCTAATAATACAAATAACTGTTTTAACCAATAATATTCACTTGTATCAATCGTATAACCACAGCTGCTGGCACGAATTATGCCGATACTAAATCATTTGCTAAATCCAAAATCACTCGATAATTAAATCAAATTACTGCAAAAAGAACATTTAGTTTAACAAAACTTACATATAATACAAAAGAAAAACTGAATAAACAAGCGAGAATAAAACTTTTAAGAATAAAAAATAACGAATTTGAAAATTTATAAAATTAAGAAAAAATAAAAGATTGAAATATTTAAAGAAAAAAAAGAAAAAATCACAAACACTAACAAAAAAAAAGAAACATGCTCCCATATGACCACAACAACTTCTCTATTGTATATAAATAAAGATTAATATGGAACATGTATACTGATAAATGTATTACATTCTTTCTTATTTAATCTTTCTTTACACTAGTAATAAAGAAAGATTAAATAATGTAATAAATACATTTTATACAATTATATAAATTAATATATGTTATTAATATAAAATATAGGTTATATTAAGTTAAGTTAAATATCTAACAGTTAAATACTCTAATTATAGATAATGTTATAATTATATTATTATAATAATAATATAATAATATAATAATATAATATTTATTAATTTTATTTATTATACCCAATTATAATAATAATTAATACTAATTTACATATTAATATAATATAATAACCTATTATTATTATAATATAATAACCTATTTTAAGCTAAAAACATAAGTAGCTATGATCCTCAGTAAATAAATGTATTAAAATAATCAATAATAATAAAATAAATTTATAGGTATTTAAATTTAATTAAATGTAATATATTAATATAAATTATATATATATCTGTGTATATATATATATATATATATATATATATATAACAAATCGAGATAAATTGATTCGGAATAAACAAAATAATACATAACCAAATTTCAAAGAAAATAAAGTAAATAAAAATTACCTTCATTAAAAGTTACATAAGATAGAATTAAACTACCACCTTTAGTATCAAAAACTAATGTGCATCATACACCTTAATGTGGAAAGGTAAGCTATACAAGCTAATGGGTTCATACCCCATTTATAGAGGTATCAATACTCTCCTGTTTAATGACCAACAACGCTACAAATCTTCTCTTCCTATCAACATTAATGATAGGAACAATCCTGTCCATTTCATCAAATTCCTGTTTTGGAGTTTGAATAGGACTTGAGATCAACTTACTTTCATTTATTCTGCTCATAAAAAGAAATAAAAATATAATAATAAAGGAGTCATCAATTAAATATTTTATTATCGAAGCAATAGCAATGACAATAATATTATTTTCAATTTTGTTGATTCAAATAAAGTATCCAATAGGATGAGAAACAGAATTTATTCCATCAATAATAATCAGATCTACATTATTATTAAAGATTGGGGCTGCACCTTTTCATTTCTGATTTCCAGAAGTAATAGGAGCTTCAAGATGAAATAATTGTCTAACATTAATAATATGACCAAAAATTGCCCCAATAATGGTATTATCCTATTGTATTCAACTAAGAACTTTCATTTGAACGATTATAATTTTAAGAATCATTATTGGAGCAATAGGAGGTTTAAATCAAACATCCTTACGCCAACTTCTATATATTCTTCAATTAGACATTTAGGGTGAATAATTAGATCCCTGACAGTCACAGAAAACATCTGAGAACTATATTTTATTATTTACTCACTACTAAGATTAATCATGGTTTAATTATTTAAGAGAATAAACCTATTTTTCATAAACCAAATTTATTCAGCCAGAAATATAAAAACTGAAATTAAATTCGTAATATTCCTATCTCTCTTATCTCTAGGTGGTTTACCGCCATTTCTTGGATTCATACCAAAATGAATTGTAATACAATCATTAATAGGAAACAACATAACTATTATAACCATTATAGTTGTATTAACTACTATTACACTTTATTATTACATACATATTAGATTCTCAGCCCTAATTATATCATACACAGAAAATTCATGATCTATAAAGATAAAGACTAAAAAATCAAGAATTATTCTTCCTGTAACAGTAATAATTTCAACAATAGGATTTATTTCAAATCAACCTTAATTTCATTATACTAAGGACTTATGTTAATTAAACTAATAACCTTTAAAGTTATAATCAAAAGAATAATCTTTTAGGCCTTAGTAAAACTTTACACCTTTAGAATTGCAGTCTAGAATCATAATTGAATATAAGACCTAAATATGGTAAGAGAGAAAACATCTTATAAGTAGATTTACAGTCTACCCCCTAAAATTCAGCCATGTTACCGCAAAAATGATTATTCTCAACAAACCATAAGGACATTGGTACTTTATACTTCCTATTTGGAGCATGAGCAGGATTAGTAGGAACATCAATAGGAATACTTATCCGTGCTAAACTTGGTCAACCAGGATCTCTAATTGGAGATGACCAGATTTATATTGTTATTATTACAGCCCACGCATTTGTAATAATTTTCTTTATAATAATACCTATTATAATTGGTGGATTTGGTAATTGACTTGTACCATTAATAATTGGTGCACCAGATATAGCATTCCCACAAATAAATAATATAAGCTTTTGATTACTACCACCTTCATTAACCCTTCTTCTTACATGTTTTATAGTAGATAACGGTGCTAGTACAGTATGAACAGTTCACCCTCCTCTAGCAGGAGCTATCACACATGGGGGTCCATCTGTAGATCTATCTATTTTCTCACTCCACTTATCAAGTGTATCATCTATTCTTGGTGCTGTAAACTTCATTACAACAGCAATTAATATACGATCAGAAAGTATAACTTTAGTTCAGACACCTTTATTTGTTTGATCTGTAGCTATTACATCACTTCTACTCCTTCTTTCACTTCCAGTTTTAGCAGGAGCTATTACTATACTATTAACAGATCGAAATTTAAATAAATCATTGTTTGACCCTGTGGGAATGGGGTGACCCAATTCTATATCAACACCTATTTTGATTCTTTGGACACCCAGAAGTTTACATTTTAATTCTACCTGGATTTGGGATTATTTCACACATTGTATGTCAAGAAAGAGGAAAAATTGAATCATTTGGTACATTAAGTATAATTTATGCTATGTTATCAATTGGATTAATAGGATTTATTGTATGAGCACATCATATATTTACAGTAGGAATGGATGTTGCCACACGAGCATACTTTACATCAGCAACAATAATTATTGCCATACCTGCAGGAATTAAGGTATTCAGATGATTAGCTACACTATATGGAACTAAATTCAAGTTCAATCCACCATTATTATGAACTCTAGGATTTATTTTCCTATTTACAATTGGTGGATGAACAGGATTAGTATTAGCAAATTCATCACTTGATATTGTATTGCATGATACATATTATGTAGTAGCCCATTTCCATGATCTATTATCTACAGGAGCAGTATTTGCAATTATAGGAGGTGTTATTCAATGATACCCACTATTCACAGGATTAACTATAAACAATACATGATTAAAAATCCAATTTAAGTTCATATTCATTGGAGGAAACTTAACATTCTTCCCTCAACACTTCTTAGGATTAGCAGGAATACCACGACGATATTCAGACTACCCAGACGCATATACATCATGAAATGTAATATTAAGAATTGGATCTACAATTTCTATTGTAGGAATTATCCTGTTCATTGTAATTATATGAGAAAGAATGGTTACAAACCAAGCAATTATATATAGAGCTAATATGGCAGACTAGTGCAGTAGATTTAAGCTCTACATATAAAGGTTTGACCTTTTATTAGAAAATACTCAAATGGCAGCATGATCAAATTTATCCCTTCAAGATGGAGCTTCACCATTAATGGAGCATCTATCATTCTTTCATGATCATACTATGGTCATATTATTATTAATTACAGTAATTGTACGTTGAGCCCTAAGTTATATATTATTTATTGCCTATACAAACCGAAACATACTTCATGGACACTTACTTGAAACAATCTGAACGCCATTACCAGCAATTACCCTAATTTTATTGCCCTTCCATCATTACGACTATTATATTTACTTGATGATTCAGTAGATGCAATAATCACAATTAAAACCATTGGACGACAATGATACTGAAGATATGAATATTCAGACTTTATAGACGTAGAACTTGACACTTATATGACACCAGAACAAGACCTAGAAAATGATAGATTACGACTTCTAGATGTAGATAACTGAACAATTCTCCCAATAAATGCAGAAGTACGAGTATTAACAAGAGCATCAGATGTTCTACACTCATGAGGAGTTCCTGCATTAGGAGTTAAAATTGATGCAACACCAGGTCGACTAAATCAAGGAACATTTACAATAAACCGACCTGGATTATTCTTTGAACAATGCTCAAATCTGTGGAGCAAACCACAGATTTATACTAATTGTAATTGAAAGAACTTCAGTAAACTTATTTATCAAGTGATTATCTAAGATAACCTAAGGAGTTAGTTAAAATACGTAACATTAGAGTGTCAATCTAAAATAACTAGACAGTACACCTTGAAATTCATCAGATGACTGAAAGTAAGTAATGGTGTCTTAAACCAAACAATAGTAAATTACTGACTACTTCTGATGGGGAAATTAAATCCAAATCCCTCAAATATCCGCTCTCATATGATTCTCCCTATTCATTATATTTTCAGCTACCTTAATCCTGTTCTATCAAATAAACTTTTTCTCATTTAAGTCTAATCTTATTAAAAGAGCAGAAAAAAGAACAATTGAGATAAAAAACGTAAATTGAAAATGATAGCAAACTTATTGTCAACATTTGACACATCAACTAACATCTTCAATTTATCATTAAATTGAACTAGAACATTTTTAGGACTACTATTAATCCCATCAATGGCTGACTTACACCATCACGAATGAGTATTATCTGAAATAAACTAAACCTAACCTTACACAATGAATTTAAAACACTACTAGGACCAAAATCATTTAATGTAACAACATTCATCTTTATCTCAATTTTTATTATAATACTATTTAATAATTTTATAGGATTATTCCCTTACATCTTTACTAGAACAAGGCATTTAGCATTAACATTTGCAATCACACTACCTATATGATTAAGATTCATGTTATAGAATGAATTAATCATACTAATCACATATTTACACACCTTGTTCCTCAAGGAACACCACCTGCATTTATATCATTTATAGTATTAATTGAAACAATTAGAAACATCATTCGACCAGATACACTAGCAGTACGACTAGCAGCAAATATAATTGCAGGACATTTACTATTAACCTTACTAGGAAATACGGGACCATCTATAGCAATAAACCTAAGTTCACTACTTATTTACGGGAAAATCAGGATTAGCAAAATGATTTCACCTATTTAACATTAACTTATTTATAATTGGATTCGGAATTACCCTACTAACTATAATCCAATGATGACGAGATGTAGTACAAGAAGGGACATATCAAGGGCTACATACAGGATTTGTATCAATTGGATTACAATGAGGAATAATTTTATTTGTTGCATCAGAAGTATTATTCTTCATTTCATTTTTCTGAGCATTCTTTAGAAGAAGACTAGCACCAACAATTGAACTAGGAATACTATGACCTCCAATAGGTATTCAGCCTTTTAATCCTATACAAATTCCATTACTTAATACAGCTATTCTTTTAGTCTCAGGAGCATTACAAGGATTATTCTTCATAGTATTATTAGGACTATATTTCACAATACTTCAAGCATACAAATATTGAGAAGCACCTTTTACTATTGCAGACGCAGTTTATGGATCAACATTCTTTGTTGTAACTGGATTCCATGGTCAACACGTAATTATTGGAACACTCTTCTTATCAACATGTCTACTTCAACTACTAGTGTAAATAGTACATTTGACTTCCAATCAGAAAGCTTGATATAAACCAAGAAAAACAATGCTAATTCTATCTACAAGAGTTTTCACTAGATTTATTATTCCAATAATTGTTATAATCCTTGCAATAACATTATCAAAGAAATTAATCAATGATTGAGAAAAAAGATCCCCATTTCAATGTGGGTTTGATCCAAAAAGATCAGCACGAATACCATTCTCCTTACGATTCTTCTTATTCGCAGTAAAAATTGCACTATTTCTTCCAATTGTAATTATTTTCAAAACCTCAGACATTATAATCTGAACAGTATCAACAATATTTTTATTCTAGTGCTATTAGGTGGACTATACCTTGAATGAAATCAAGAAGCCTTACAATGAGCAGAATAAAGGGTTGTAGATACCTATAACATTTGGGTTGTATTAAAAAAGTATTGATGTAATCAATCAATCTTAAATAGAATAAGAAGCGAAATACTGCAATCAGTTTCGACCTGGAGAATTGGTAAATAAAATACCCTTATTCTTATTAATTGAAGCCAAAAAGAAGCGTATTACTGTTAATAATATAATTGAACTATAAAGTTCCATTTAAGGAAATGTAAAGCCAATATGAAAGCTGCTAACTTTTTATATTAGCGGTTAAACTCCATTAACATTTCTAAAATTTATATAGTTTAAATAAAACATTACATTTTCACTGTGAAATAATATATCTAAAAATACTTCCTTAACATCTTTAGTGTCATGCTCTAATTATAAGCTATTTAAGTAAACTAAAAAATATATCACTAAAATAAATATTCAAAAAATAAAAGTTAAAAGATAAATCTTGAAATTAGAATCATATCAACACTGAATATAACCAATTAAATAAATAAATAGTCTATATAAACCTTGACCACCAAATAACTCACCCCAACCATAATCAAATGATTTAGATGAATAATACCCTAGTTTTAAAGGAATATATCTAACAAACTTAGTTGAAAGAAAAGGTATAAACCATATAGAACCAGCAAATCTAACAAAAGAAAGTATACTTAAAGAAAATAAATTATGAGAAAAATCAATCTTAGAAATAAGATAACCTAAATAAGCACCTCAAACAGCTACTGTAATAGTTAAAAACTTTAAATAATAAGGTAAAGCAATCACATGAGGAATAGGAAAAATTAACCAAGACAAAAGACTACCACCAAAAACAGCAACAAACAATAAACCAGTTATACCAAACAAAATATATTAACCCTTATCATCAAAAGAAAATCTAGAATAAACATTATCATCACAAGATATTGAAGAATAAAACAAACGAAAAGAATAAGAAGCAGTTAAACCAGTAGAAAAAAATAAAGAAAAAATTAAACAATTAATTCATTTTAAATAAACCGTTTCAAGAATCAAGTCCTTTGAATAAAACCCTGCTAAAAAGGTATACCACACAAAGACAAATAAGAAACATTACAACAAACTGAAGTGAAAGGTATAAAATTAACAATTGAGCCCATAAAACGAATATCCTGAGAATCCTTTAAATTATGAATTATTGAACCTTCATACATAAATAATAATGCCTTAAATAAAGCATGAGCTAATAAATGAAAAAAATGCAAGTTTTGGATAACCTATAGCCAAAATTCTTATTATTAAACCACATTGTCTTAATGTAGAAAGAGAAATAATCTTCTTCAAGTCAAGTTCAAAATTAGCCCCCAATCCAGCCATAAATATAGTTATACAACCAATTAAAAGTAAAAATCAACCTCAATTATAAGTATCTAATATTGGTCTGAAACGAATTAATAAATAAACACCAGCAGTAAGAAGAGTAGAAGAATGAACTAAAGCAGAAACAGGAGTATGAGCAGCGATAGCAGCAGGAAGTCAAGAAGAAAAGGGAATTTGAGCTATTTTAGTTATAGCTGCTTTATTTCAAAAGAATTAGAAATAAAATCATAATAATAAATATAATTTCAACCACCAAAATTTAATATTCAAGCAATAGAAATTAAAATAGCAACATCACAAATACGATTAGAAAGTGCAGTTAATGGACCACCACTATAAGGTTTTACATTTTGTAAGTAAGTAACTAAACAATAAGAAACTAAACTCAAACCATCTCATCCTAACAAAATTCTAATCAAATTAGGACTAATAATTAAAAACCCTATAGAAATAATAAATATTAAAACAATAATAATAAAACGATTTATATTCTTTTCGCCCAATATATAATTCTCTCTATATTGAATAACCAAAGAAGAAATAAAGTCATAACAACAATATAACAATTTAAATTAAAAAGCTCTCACTCAACAAAAATTCTATAATCAATTATTAAATAATAAATACCTAAAATAAAATTGTATTTCTAGAAAAGAATAAGGAAAAAAACTCAAAGAACAAATAGAAAATAAATTCATGGTCTAAGATGAAAAAGTCCATATCATTGATTGCACAAAACAATATTTTAAATTAAAACAGTTAAGCAACCTAAATAAAGAAATATTCACCCTTTAAACCAAGAATATTTAAAGGCAATCAATGTTAAAGTAAAAGATGATATTCACAAAAATAACCAAGAGAACAAATATAAACACCAGAATAATAATTATCGTGCTGAGAATAAGAATACATATATAAAGTATAAACAGCTCTAAAAAAAAGACAAAAAATTAAAGCAAAAGGTATATAAGAAGATCAAGACATAATTCTATTTAATAATCTAATTTCACCTACCAAATTTAATGAGGGAGGAGTAGCTATATTTGATGATCTTAAAAGAAATCACCATAAAACCATTCTTGGTATTAAGTTAATTATACCATTGTTAATAAATAATCTTCATCTACCTAAACGTTCATGAATAATATTAGATGAACAAAATAATCCAGAAGAACATAAACCATGACCAACCATTAAAGAAAGAGAACCCATACAACGTCACCAATTTATAATTACCAATCCACCAATAACCATTCTTATAGGAGCAACAGAAGAATATGCAATTAAAGACTTTAAATCAACCTGAAAAAAAAACAAATAAATCTAACAATAACCCCACCAGATATACCTAAAGACAATCAAAAATAATTAAACTTTAAACCCAAATAAGAAATAACCTTTATAACACGAAAAATACCATAACCACCTATCTTCAATAAAACACTATCGAAAATCATTCTACCTGAAATAGGGGCCTCTACATGAGCCTTAGGAAGCCACAAATGAACTACAAATATTGACATATTAACTAAAAACAACCAAAATTATATATACATAAAACATAAAATAATAAGAACCAAAATCAACCAATAAAGGGAAATATAAAGTATTAGAAAAATCATAAACCTTTAATAAAACCAATAATAAAGGTAATCTAGCAACCAAAGTATAAAAAATTAAATAAACACCAGCCTGTCGACGTTCAGGTTGATAACCTCAAACCAAAATCAAAAGTAAAGTAGGAACTAATATAGCCTTCAAAATATAAAAAGAAAGAAGACTTAATCCAGCAAATGAACAATAAAGCATAATTCTTAAAATTAAAACCATAAAGACAAAAAATTAGAATGATAAGAACTTAAATAAACTGAACCTCTAGCAGTAATTATTAAAGAACAAATTCAAAAACTAAGCAAAATCAAACTAAAAGAAAAATTATCAATACCAAAATAATATCTAATTATATTCAAATCTGCATATGAATAAACACAAATTATAAAAACAAAATTCGACAGAAACATTAAAGAATGAACCAACCATTAACAATTATTCAGCAAACAAAGAGGGATCAAAAAATAGTTATAAATAAATACTTTAATATAAAGATAAACCAAAAGAATTAAAAAATCATTACCATGAGAACGAATTATTGAAACTAAAATCGAAAGACCTAAAGCACCCTCAAAAGAAGAAAAAACTAAAAAATAACAGGAAAGGAATAATCATAATCAAACTCAATAAGAAAATCAATAATTAATATAAATAAAGAAAGAACAATATATTCTAATCTCAGAAGAACCATTAAGAAATTGTTACGTTTAGAAGAAAAAACATAAACACCAGCAAAATAAACCAACAAAGAAGTAACGACAGAGAATATAAACATTAGTTTTCAAGAAAACGCCAGTCTTGTAAACCGGAAATAAGTCTAGCCCCCAATTTTAATACTTCAGAGGTGGAATAGCTTCCATCACCAGTCCCCAAAACCGATATTTTAAATAAACTAACCCCTGAAATGATTAAACTAATAATTATATCACTATCAAACGCAATGAATATTAATTTTATTAAATTAAGACACCCAATATCAATAATGCTTTTTATTATCCTTCAAACTTTTTAGTTGGATTAATAATAGGAACAATAATGGAAAGACATTGGTTATCATATATTTTATTTTTAACGTTTCTTGGTGGTATATTAGTTGTATTTATTTATATTACAAGAATTGCATCAAAATAAATATTCCAATCTAAATCAATTACCTTAATTATTACCTTAACAATATGAGTATATATTATATCGATATAAATTATTCTAGATATAACAATATTTATAGACTTTTTCAAAAATACTGAAACTATAAATATTGATAATTCAATCAATTACCAAGAAATAACAATATCTTTAGATAAGTTATATAACAGACCAACATTCATTATTACAATAAAATTAATAATAATAATTTATTTATTTTTAGTACTGTTAGCAGTGTTAAAATCACTAATATTAACCAGGGGCCTATTCGTAAAATAAGATAATTCACTAATGAATAATCCCTTATGATTAAGACATGCTTTAATTAAAATTATTAATAACTCTTTAGCTGATTTACCTGCACCAACAAATATTTCATTTTGATGATATTTTGGGTCCCTGCTTGGGTTGTGTTTGGTAATTCAAATCGTATCCAAACTATTTTTAGCTATACATTATACATCAAATATTGACATAGCATTTAGTAGTGTAGTACATATCTGCCGCGACGTAAATAATGGTTGAATTATTCGAACTTTACATGCAAATGGAGCATCTATATTTTTTATTTGTATTTATTTGCATGTAGGATGAGGAATTTACTATGGATGTTATATATACATGCACACCTGAATAATTGGTACAGTAATTCTATAATAAGCATTATCTGTGTTAATTATTTCTTTCTGCTGCAAAGAGCGCAGCCATTGATCTGTATCGCATTTTAATCTGTATCAAAGGTTTGCTTGATGAAAATTAGTCTAAATAGTGCCAAATATGAAAGTAAATTTTAATCGGCATTTATTCAAGTACTTATCCTGTTAAAAGAAAATTTGCTCTACCACTAGAAAGTCTGTCAATTGTCTGCCGCCATCTTAACAATTATCTCAGCGACAAATTCAAATTACGCTATGCAACTCCACAGACATAAATGCCGAAGGTTATAAAAATGTGTAAAAATAAATGTCACCGGTGGTCCCGAACCCATTTTAATGGAAATAATTCGAATCAGTTCGTTCTTTAAAAACAGTGCTCATTGCACGACACATATAACAAACTTTTTCTTGCTAATGTATGGAGCCGAAATTAGTTACCCACGAGTTGCGAAGAATACTGTTTCAGGTAACATACGTCAGTGTTGTGTGCGGGTGATATTCGGTTATTTTAATGATCATTTTGCTGAAGATAACTGTTTCCATAATAATCAATAGTTGTATGTTGTATAATCTGTGATTTAGCGACACACAACTTACAGAGAACACTTTAACACAACGTTAACTTGGATTTCTTTTGCAACTTGACCAAATCTTTAGCTGGGACAAAAAATAATTTTGTAATTACTATAATGAAATAACATAATAATTTTCATTTACAAATTAGTTAAATACCAAACCACTGAATAACACAGGGCACGCCAAACTACATTCAAGTAGTATGATAATGATACATTGTTAAGGCACATCGACTGACTTGATAACTACTTTACTGGCGCATTTAACTTGGACACTATTGTTTAGCCACATGGTCCAACTAACCAGCAGTGATCTGAGCAGCTGCAGTTATGATGTAACAAGAAATGAGCAGAGAAACAATGTAGCTTAGAACGTAATTTAAAATTTTAAAAATAGTGAAATAATGTTCGGGAAATGACCAACAACACAGCACGCTTCTTAGAGGACCAGACGGAAGGCGTAACTTGCTCTCGTTCTGGACTATCATAGTACTGTAATTAGAAACAATAGTGATGGAAAATCTTAACTTACTACAGTGTAGTATTTCTGCGCGAGATGTGTGCGACACTGGCCGAGCGGTTCTAGGCACTTCCGTCCGGAACCGCACGACTGTTACGGTCGAAGGTTCGAATCCTGCCTCGGGTATGGATGTGTGTGATGTCCTTAGGTTAGTTAGGTTTAAGTAGTTCTAAGTTATATGGGACTGATTACTTCAGATGTGAAGACCCACAGCGCTCTGAGCCATTTTGAACCATTTTTTTGAGCCATGTGTGCCATTCAAGATACTAACTTATAGTCAGTCGTCTGGTAATCTCTCAGTTCCTTCCATACTCGAATCGGAGGAAAGCATTTCGGTACTGAAACTGTCATCTGCTAAACTGATAACTGATCAAACAACAATAAAATCCCCAAATCCAACGAAACACGACATTTCCTCCTCTTATGAAGTGCCTTTATGTATCCTGCCAAAGTTCGACAATGATGTGAGCCAAAGCTTTGTGCATCAGCTCCAGACCGTCTGGCAGCTTAAATGTCTTGTTACTTCTCGCTACAAATCCCTTAACTTAGCTTCAGATCAACACCATTGGGTTCATGTTGCAGTGGCATGGTGGCAACCACACAAATGTACCCTTTTTTTAATCGTGTGATCAATGCTGTCAAAATGAATGTTCTCCATGTTTCCAGCACACTCATCAGTCTGGCTCATGTGAGACGACTTCTGTGCTATGAAACTGTGACGTCTCCTGGCAAGACATTTCAAAATCATTAGAATATATAAAAAAATAATAAAAATAAACATTTATCTGCATTATTATTATTTCATTACTGCATGAATCGTCGTAGATTATGCATAAAAGGAAAAAAAATATTTTTATATTTGTGCAATATTCATGTATTTATATTTCACAAATAACGTCAATGGTCTGCGAATGAACGTATTAAAGCAGACAATGATAATTCATAGAGAACGAAGAAGCATATTAAATTGGAGGTTAAAACATTACTCTCTCTGTCTTCTTGCAGCCATTAAAGTTGTAAGAGCCTGTGACGCTCGCTTGAATGCTTAGGTAGCCTTCGTTTGTCCTTTGTTCAAGAAAAACGCCATTGGACGCTAATATTTGTAAAAGGTGTGTATGTTCAATTTATATTGATTTTTTTGAATATAGAAATTGTTAAAATTATTACCATTACCTGGAATAATTTATTGCTAGCTTTCCCAAGATTTCGTTCCACATTCTTAGCAGTTTTCAGCATACCAGGAATTTTTCATGATGCAGAGCCGTGCATCGATCGCAGGAGCCGCTACCATGGCAAATTTAAATTAAATTGAAAGAAAGCAGTTTTCCCGCAGTATAGCTTGCTGGTAACGATAAATTAAAATTATCTCTCTCGGCTTCCTGGTGATTTCAGAGGGAAATTGTGGATTTTATTATGTCATTTTCAGGTGGACATGGGCAGCTGCTATTATGTTATCAGTTACATAAATAATTAGTGAGTGATAAAATTTTACTTTGTGATCAAAGTCTGCTGTGCAAAACCTGTTCTGGCTAATAACAATAATCAAATTTCATCTTTTTTTAGTTTCATGCTCTCATGTTAGTCGTGGCGGTTAATAGCGTTCATATATTTTTAAAAAATCCACTGCAGCTTTTATGTTTAGTGAATGTAACATACTGTAACTTTCGTACAGGTAATAAGAGTAATTTTCTGTGCATTCAAGAGATAAAAGTAGCGAAGGGCATTTTTTAAATTCCATAATTAGTTACTGTAATGACACCATGTTCCATATCTAACAAGCCAGATCAGTATTATACAAAAATAGTTTGCAAATTAAAGATCGTACGTCCACAGCAGGAAATTTTTCAGTGTTGTGCATATCACCCACATAATAGGTCAAAGTGCATAAAGTTGAAACTGCAGAAACTAATAGTGAGAATTGTATTTTATCTATCGTGCTTGCAACAATAAGCAATATAAAATTACAATTTTATGCCATATAAATTGCATATAAAATAAAAAGGGTGTGCGGTGTGGATTACGCAACACAATGCTGGACACAATCAAAATAAAGAGTATTCGGTTTTCATTTTTGTCCTAATATTTAATTTGTAATGTTTTCTTAATTTCAACTGTAGTAAATGCAGTTCCTCAGAAATGTTTAAAAGTGATTTTCTCTGAAAAGTGTGAAAAACACTAAGAACGACTTGTTTCTCGCCACTTTTTGACGGTCTTCCATACGCGTGTTTCACTACAGAACAGGAAGCAGCTCAGAAATTATGGCATTAACAATGCAACAATCAGACCACAACAGTATAGAGACTACGAGTGGACACGATTTTTGAAATAAAAACATTACTGAAATATGATGAGGAAAAGCGTGGATGGCTGTCTAACATTAGAATATCTTAAAGTTTCATTTACCTTAACAAAGTTAAAAAGATATTTGAAACATAAGCAGGAGCCACTTGCACGAGTTTATATGCGGTACGGCTTCTGACCAATCACCACAGTTGTGTTTGTTTTCATAATGTTTATTCTTATGGTGAACAGAGTATACAGAGCAAGTTCAGCGACAAGAAGCGATAGCACCAGGATACTTCATTTACACGGCGGGAGTTGCTGCCCAACTAAGGAGTTATACAACCGAATCACTGTTTACAGTCAAATGTTTTTCGGTTCCAGTATAAAATATACACTACTGTGTCAAAAGTGGACACTCGTAGGGTCGCCTGCAAGTTGCTCTGAAGAGTTGTGCACAAGTCACCCCCACCGTGCGCCGATTATGCCGTGTCAGTATTGGCAATGATTACAATAGCTTATAACATTCAAATGTCATGCATTTTGGGTATTGAGTAGCCTCCCCTCCTAAAATCTGACTTTCAGAATAAAAAATTATCCACAATGTGTTTCATTATTGATTTCTCGCAAGAAGGGACTGTTAAAAGTTTCCATTTCCTGGTGTTCGTGTTTCTTGGACTACACAACCTTATCAGTTCTAACGTGAATCTGCAAATTTTGGTCGCATCATTGCCAAACCATTAACTCAGATGCCTACTTTCGTCGCTTAAATTCTCTGCTGTCTGGTGTTCACATCTGTATGACATATTTCCTACTCTACAGCGTTTGTTGGTACACGTACGGGGAGAATGGTTTTCAAATTGATACATTATGCAATTTATTAACATTAATTTGAAATGAATGGCTCCTGATACACAGTCTAACATTGAAGGTTAAAGACTCGAAGTGCACTATGACTTTAAAGTAAATCAAACACTCACAAAAACTATATGGCTGTATAGTTCCAAGGGCACCTGTCAGTGTGAAAACAGTTGTACGCAATTAAATGAAAACTAATGCGCGACTCAGATGAAAATGCATCTAACGAACTGCAGTTGAATTCACGCCATTAGCAAATGAAAGTCTGAATCTGGGTTGTAAACTAGCATACGTGACGCTTATTGAGCGCTGCTCGTCCAGTAAAATTCCCCACGGCCTAATTGCTGCTGGTCCGATCTCACTGGCTTAGCTGTTGAGACACAGAAGCGTCAGATGTCTAAGTTGTGAAGTATTAGGCCGCCTGACGTGAGCGTACTGTATCTCGCAAGGGCTGCACAGGATCACGGTGGCAGACAGCTACGGCAGGCGTTGCGGAGCGGCGCCGAACTTCGATGCCGAGCGAAGTGGTTCGGCTGTAAGATTGTAACTTCATCGGCTGTCTGAGGTCAGACGTCTGCCGCGGTCGGCATTGTTTAATAACTTAATTAGTAATTTGGACATACAAGTGAGAACTTGTTTGATAGTAATTACGCAAGCCCGCAGTTCATTTTGTTGTTTACTCTCAATGTGTTAAGAATGAAAAGTATGTGTGATTCATGAAGGATTCGAACCTGCGACCGTAGCGGTCGCTCGGTTCCAGACTGTAGCGCCTAGAACCAATCGGCCACCATGGCCGGCTTTTTCGTGTTCTGCTAATAAATAGCAAATGGCATGTTTAAACAAAGCAATTCAATATTTAATTGTTTGTAGTGTAACAGTTTGTCGCTTACAGTTTATTACAGCCTCAAGGTAATACACGGCAAACGTGCTGTTTTTTCACTGGGCCGACAACTGTAGAAGAGAGCAAGTTTGTGAACATAACTCAGAACTTATGTATCCAACTCAGGACGGTGGAAACAAGAAGATACCTTGCGCGTAACTCAGAGTTAGTACAAGTGACATCACTGACACGTCCTCTGTGGTAACAATAGCTACTAAAGAAATTTTCGATGGAAGGGATTTGTCACATGTAATTTCGTTTCGCTATATTCCTCCATCATCATCATCGACTGATTATGCCTTTCAGCGTTCAGTCTGGAGCATAGTCCCCTTTATAAAATTCCTCCATGATCCCCTATTCTGTGCTAAAATTGGTGCCTCTTCTGATGTTAAGCCTATTACTTCAAAATCATTCTTAACCGAATTCAGATCTGGTCCTGACAACCTCTAAGAGGCCTAAACCCTCACCGATGTTCATCCAACTGGTCCTCAACCAATACTCGCGCTTTCCTTTCAACAATACCTGAGAAGATTTTACCCACAACGCTGATTAAAGAGATACCTCTGTAGTTACAATCTTTTCTGTTTCCATGTTTAAATATTGGTGTGATTACTGCTTTTGTCCAGTCTGATGGAACCTGTCCCGGCTCCCAGTCCATTTCAATTATCCTGTGTAACCATTTAAGACCTGACACTCAACTGTATTTGATGAGTTCCGACTTAATTTCATCCACATCAGCTGCTTTATTGCACTGCAATCTATTGACCATTTTCTCTACTTCCTCAAATGTGATCCTATTTCCATCATCATTCCTATCCCATTGTACATTGAAATCAAACATTACTTATCGTATTTTCACCTCCATTGAGCAACTCTTCAAAATATTCCCTCCATCTGACCAAGGCATCCACAGGATTCACAAGCAGTTTCCAGACCTGTCCAAAAAATTTGTCAGTTCCTTCTTACCTCCCTTTCGAAGACTGCTAATTACACTCCAGAATGGTTTTCCAGCAGCTTGACCCAAAGTCTCCAACTTGTTTCCAAAGTTTTCCCAAGATTTCTTCTTGGATGCTGCAATTATCTGTTTGGCTTTGTTTCTTTCTTCAACATAACTTCCTCTGTCTACCTGAGTTCTAGTATGTAGCCATTTTTGATACACCTTTTTCCTTTTACTGGCTGCCTTGACTGTGTCATTCCACCACGCTGTTTGCTTCTTCCTACCTTTACACACTACTGTTCCAAGACATTCTTTAGCGACTTCTAGTACTGTGTCCCTATACCTTGTCCATTCCTTTTCCAATGACTGTGACTACATTAAACTAACTGGTACCCTTCTGAGATCACTGTTATGTACTTGTGCCTGATTTCCTTACCCTGAAGTTTCTCCACTCTTATCCTCCTACATATGGACCTGGCCTCCTGCACTTTCGGCCTCACAATACCAATTTCGCTGCAGATTAAATAATGATCAGTGTCATCCAAGAATCCCCTGAACACACGTGTCCCCCTAACAGCCTTCCTGGATTCCTGATCTGTTATTATATAGTCAATGACAGATCTGGTTCCCCTGCCTTCCCAAGTATACCGGTGAATGTTGTTATTGTTAAAAAAGGAGTTTGTGATTACTAAGCCCATGCTGGCACAGAAATCCAAGAGTTGTTTCCCGTTCCTGTTGGCCTCCATATCCTCTCCAAATTTACCCATAACCTTTTCATACCCTTCTCTCCGATTTCCAATTCTCGCATTAAAATCACCCATGAGCAGAACACTGTCCTTGTCCTTTACTCTAACAACTACATCACTAAGTGCATCATAAAAACTATCCATCTTATCTTGATCCGGCCCTTCACAATGCGAATATACTGGCACAATCCTAATTTTCTTGTTAGACACTGTCAAATCTATCCACATCAGTCGTTCGTTTACATACCTTATTGCAACTACGCTGGGTTCCATTTCTTTCCTGATGTAAAGCCCTACACCCCATTGTGCTATTCCAGCTTTGACTCCTGGCTGGTAGACCTTGTATTCTCCCACTTCCTCTTCTTTCTCACCCCTTACCCGAATGTCACTAACAGCTAAAACGTCCAGCTCCATCTTACTTGCAGCCTCTGCAGCTGTACCTTCTTCCCAGAGTAACCCCCACTGATATTAATAGCTCCCCATCTCATTACCATTTGTTTGCCGAGTCGTATCTTAGGAGTCCCTGGTTTGTCAGAGGTTGGACTGTCACCTCCAAAGGTCAGAGTCATTTTGCTCTGATTGTTGCCAGCATCATCCCTCTTTCACTTGCCATAAATTCAGAGACTACTGCTAATTACAACTTCAAGTGTAATAAATGAATCTTAATACTGTATACTATAACAATTCCCGCCAAGCGATATTGCACGTCACTAGTTTCAATTTCGTTTAGCTTCCTAACATTGGGGCGAAATAATACTGACATATTCTGAGAGATTTATACATGGAGTTAATATTAGGAAAAATCTGAACTCCACAATATGCATTGCGAAATCTAAATTTGTGGTTTCTTTGTAATATTTCGGTCTAAATCTGTAGTTGCCATAATTATAAATGCAACGGAATGTGGTCCTCGTTTGCGCATAGTTTTGTTGCGTTCAGAGTACGAAGCTAATCCGGAAAATAAGGTTACAAGAATCTTTTGAAGTACAAAAAATGAATTGATTAAAGTTTATATCCATTGTAGTATACGTCTTGCATTATATTTCCACAAATTAGTATTTACCTCAATCCATTTTCTCATCCGTGGGACGAGTATTGAGTGCTGTGTCGCAGATCTCCCGCCGCATTTTTTCAGGCAGTTCTTCACTTCGATTTTCACGACGTCGTCGGGGAAGTGTTTTCTACGAAGGCGATCTTTCATTTTAGTGTCCAGACGATGGTCACTAGGTGTGAGATCGGGAATATCTGAGATCGTTTAAAACGTCCCAACCAAACGAAGTCGACTAGTCTCGGGTTGCTGACGCGTTTCGTCACGGACAACTCCCGTTATCATCCCGCGATGTCTGTTTTGCATAGCTCTTCATGGTCTCAATATTTTGCAGTATTTGTTTCACCTATTTTTAAAGACTACGAGCAGAACCCTTTTCTGTCCCAAAACACTGACACCAAGGTTTAAGTCGCTGTTTCCAAAGTTTTTAATTTTTTGGCTGGAGAATGATTAAGGCGCGACTGCATTGTTTTTAGTTTGCTCTGGAATATGGTGATAAGAGCAACATTCATCCTCTGCCACTATAGAGTTGAGAAAAGCCTTGCCTTCAGTCTCAAAACGGTCAAGAAATTCACGACGCATTCGGGAGGACAACAGTTCAAATCAGCATTCCGATTTAAATTTTCCATAATTTCCCAAAATAGGATCAGGCAAATTACGAAATTGTTCATTTGAAAGGGCACAGCCGACTTCCTTCCCCATCCTTCCCTAATCCGTTGATACCGAAGACCTCACTGTTTGGCAACCAACCAAATTCGCAAGCGGCACTGACTTCATTTTATGTGCTTCGGTAAGTATCTTGGCACCTATCGCGCACACAGTTTGCGATTATTTAGTCTATCAGTTACCATTTCATGAACAACAGTTCGTGAAATTTTTGGACGAACTGCATGCTGGTCGTCAATTGAACTGCGATCAGAAAGCAGATGTTCAATTTGTTTTTGCACTACATCAGTTACAAAAGACGGCCTTCCGCGTATGTCTTCATCGCAAATTTCTGTCCTTCCAGAATTTAAATTCCATACCCATTTTGTTCACATGCTCGACATTAAATCTTCTCTATAAAGAATTGTGTGATCGCGGTGGCATTCCGGCGCTTAGCATTTAGGTAGATAGTTACAGCGCACATTTCCCACTTGGCGGGAGCCGGAATGAGGACGCTCGTTTCTAACATTCACAACACTGATTTGATTGTTGGGAATGCTCGTCTCTCCCACTGGCTTCCCGCTGCACGGCAGTGGTACCAACTCCCCACCCATACATTACACGCTAAAGCTGCATGTCTTAACCCCAGTTTCCGGATAACCCTCTCAGTTCTTTCGAAAATGAGAGTAATGCATCCACGTGGCAAAGCCGAGTGAGCGGCAGTCTTTCACCGTAACTCGCCATCCATGTGAAGAGTCTGTCACGCGGACGAGCACAAGTGGGAGGCACCTATGCAGCTAAGGGGGCGGTTACGTCACAACAGCGAGTCAAAGGAACGTCTGCGCACAGTGCAACCGCGCCGTATGTGCCCGTCCGTGGGAATACCGTGCTGCTACGCAAGGCACGCAAGCGTCTGTGTCATTAAGCCTCTCACGAGACGTGTAAATCCACATGGAGGGTCTAAAGCTGGCCGGTGTGGCCGAGCGGTTCCAGGCGTTTCAGTTTGGAATCGCGAGACTACTACGGTCGCAGGTTCGAATCATGCCTTGGGCATGAATTGTGATGCTAAGTCCCGTAGTGCTGAGAGCCGTTTGAACCTTTTTTCCGAGGGGCTAGACGTTCTACTACACAGCGGAGCTTGGAAAGAAGAATGTGCTATGTCCGATTTGGAGAGGAACATGGCCAATGAGATGCGACATCGTTTTACTATTCGCGCAAACTACGTTGACAGTGCAGTACTTGATGGGGGCGACCGTAACTGGGAAATGCTTTTATTGTCGCTCCCATCAGCCACCGCGCCGAGCGTCAACTTAGTTTGCACGAATATATCACAAGCAGATAAGCCGCCATATTGTGTGGCGTTAAACATGGTAGCTGGTGGCTTTCCTATCGTAGAGTACGTGGTATGAATATAAGCCGTTACGAAGCATCAGCAAATTCGTCACTTTAAAACGCGTCGTTTTAGCTACGGCTTGCTGCGAAGTGTCAGGGAAAAACATATCGGTAGGTAAAGGCTTTCTGGAGTTGATGCTTTTTAGTGTTCTAATGTGTGTGCTGCGAAAGTACACCTTTTCAATGCTGCAGCACAATCTTTCTAAAGCGTGTCCTTTCAGTACAACTTACCAAATTAAATATCAAACAATGCCATTTGTAGATACTGTCTTTCAGATAGTATGTCATATCCGGAGACGCAGTTGCTGTGCCGAAGCTGTGGTGCAGAGAGATAGGTTCGTTTTCTGAAATATTCTGGATTATTCTTATTCGTGTAGTAGAATATTCTCATACACCGATGTTTACAATAAATGCATTTACTGCAATGTTTCCTGGAAAAGCCCATGGCTGGAATGTTTCCCCAGGAATCTGTAACGCGACTGCCAGTCAGTCTGAAGATAAACAGGTTACACACTGGAAGTGTTTTGCTATTATAAAACTTTCTCTAAAATAGATATACGTATCTATGTGGCCAGATAGAGAATGAGCAACCTGATAAGTACGGGGCCCCAATTGAGCGGTCAAGGAGGTAAGACTAAGTTCGAGGTTCTGCAGGATTTGTCAGGAGAATATACATCATGAATGCGTGCCGGTTTGATTTATAGCTGGTTTCTTGGAGCGTCCTGCGCAACCCTGGAAAGTAAAGTTTCGGTGCAGCAGTTTCAAGAGAGCGAGGAAAGTCGTCATTTTCGAGGTAGATGACTGCAGTATTTTGTGGGTACAATGTTGGTCTCTACAGCCTTGTGATGCCTGTCATCTGTCAATGATAATTCATGTTTCAGCTACTGTATGTTGGCACTAGTGACAGGACAGTGGAATTAGAAATTTAACTTTAAATTCGTTAACTTTTGCTGAATATATATTTAACCGTCCCCCCCCCCCATGAACCATGGACCTTGCCGTTGGTGGGGAGGCTTGCGTGCCTCAGCGATACAGATGGCCGTACCGTAGGTGCAACCACAACGGAGGGGTATCTGTTGAGAGGCCAGACAAACGTGTGGTTCCTGAAAAGGGGCAGCAGCCTTTTCAGTAGTTGCAGGGGCAACAGTCTGGATGATTGACTGATCTGGCCTTGCAACATTAACCAAAACGGCCTTGCTGTGCTGGTACTGCGAACGGCTGAAAGCAAGGGGAAACTACAGCCGTAATTTTTCCTGAGGACATGCAGCTTTACTGTATGATTAAATGATGATGGCATCCTCTTGGGTAAAATATTCCGGAGGTAAAATAGTCCCCCATTCGGATCTCCGGGCGGGGACTACTCAGGAGGATGTCGTTATCAGGAGAAAGAAAACTGGCGTTCTACGGGTCGGAGAGTGGAATGTCAGATCCCTTAATCAGGCAGGTAGGTTAGAAAATTTAAAAAGGGAAATGGATAGGTTAAAGTTAGATATAGTGGGAATTAGTGAAGTTCGGTGGCAGGAGGAACAAGACTTCTGGTCAGGTGACTACAGGGTTATAAACACACAATCAAATAGGGGTAATGCAGGAGTAGGTTTAATAATGAATAGGAAAATAGGAATGCGGGTAAGCTACTACGAACAGCATAGTGAACACATTATTGTGGCCAAGATAGATACGAAGCCCACACCTACTACAGTAGTACAAGTTTATATGCCAACTAGCTCTGCAGATGAAGAAATTGAAGAAATGTACGATGAAATAAAAGAAATTATTCAGATAGTGAAGGGAGACGAAAATTTAATAGTAATGGGTGACTGGAATTCGAGTGTAGGAAAAGGGAGAGAAGGAAACATAGTAGGTGAATATGGATTGGGGCTAAGAAATGAAAGAGGAAGCCGCCTAGTAGAATTTTGCACAGAGCACAACCTAATCATAGCTAACACTTGGTTTAAGAATCATGAAAGAAGGTTGTATACGTGGAAGAACCCTGGAGATACTAAAAGGTATCAGATAGATTATATAATGGTAAGACAGAGATTTAGGAACCAGGTTTTAAGTTGTAAGGCATTTCCAGGGGCAGATGTGGACTCTGACCACAATCTATTGGTTATGACCTGTAGATTAAAACTGAAGAAACTGCAAAAATGTGGGAAATTAAGGAGATGGGACCTGGATAAACTGAAAGAACCAGAGGTTGTACAGAGTTTCAGGGAGAGCATAAGGGAACAATTGACAGTAATAGGGGAAAGAAATACAGTAGAAGAAGAATGGGTAGCTCTGAGGGATGTAGTAGTGAAGGCAGCAGAGGATAAAGTAGGTACAAAGACGAGGGCTGCTAGAAATCCTTGGGTAACAGAAGAAATATTGAATTTAATTGATGAAAGGAGAAAATATAAAAATGCAGTAAATGAAGCAGGCAAAAAGGAATACAAACGTCTCAAAAATGAAATCGACAGGAAGTGCAAAATGGCTAAACAGGGATGGCTAGAGGACAAATGTAAGGATGTAGAAGCTTATCTCACAAGGGGTAAGATAGATACTGCCTACAGGAAAATTAAAGAGACCTTTGGAGAGAAGAGAACCAAGTATATGAATATCAAGAGCTCAGATGGCAGCCCAGTTCTAAGCAAAGAAGGGAAGGCAGAAAGGTGGAAGGAGTATATAGAAGGTTTATACAAGGGCGATGTACTTGAGGACAATATTATGGAAATGGAAGAGGATGTAGATGAAGACGAAATGGGAGATACGATACTGCGTGAAGAGAGTGACAGAGCACTGAAAGACCTGAGTCGAAACAAGGCCCCCGGAGTAGACAACATTCCATTAGAACTACTGACGGCCTTGGGACAACCAGTCCTGAGAAAACTCTACCAGCTGGTGAGCAAGATGTATGAGACAGGCGAAATACCCTCAGACTTCAAGAAGAATATAATAATTCCAATCCCAAAGAAAGCAGGTGCTGACAGATGTGAAAATTACCGAACTATCAGTTTAATAAGCCACGGCTGCAAAATACTAACACGAATTCTTTACAGTCGAATGGAAAAACTGGTAGATGCAGACCTCGGGGAGGATCAGTTTGGATTCCGTCGAAATGTTGGAACACGTGAGGCAATACTGACCTTACGACTTATCTTAGAAGAAAGATTAAGAAAAGGCAAACCTACGTTTCTAGCATTTGTAGACTTAGAGAAAGCTTTTGACAATGTTGACTGGAATACTCTTTTTCAAATTCTAAAGGGGGCAGGGGTAAAATACAGGGAGCGAAAGGCTATTTATAATTTGTACAGAAACCAGATGGCAGTCATAAGAGTCGAGGGGCATGAAAGGGAAGCAGTGGTTGGGAAAGGAGTGAGACAGGGTTGTAGCCTCTCCCCGATGTTATTCAATCTGTATATTGAGCAAGCAGGAAAGGAAACAAAAGAAAAATTCGGAGTAGGTATTAAAATTCATGGAGACGAAGTAAAAACTTTGAGGTTCGCCGATGACATTGTAATTCTGTCAGAGACGGCAAAGGACTTGGAAGAGCAGTTGAACGGAATGGACAGTGTCTTGAAAGGAGGATATAAGATGAACATTAACAAAAGCAAAACGAGGATAATGGAATGTAGTCAAATTAAATCGGGTGATGCTGAGGGAATTAGATTAGGAAATGAGACACTTAAAGTAGTAAAGGAGTTTTGCTATTTAGGAAGTAAAATAACTGATGATGGTCGAAGTAGAGAGGATATAAAATGTAGACTGGCAATGGCAAGGAAAGCGTTTCTGAAGAAGAGAAATTTGTTAACATCGAATATAGATTTATGTATCAGGAAGTCGTTTCTGAAAGTATTTGTTTGGAGTGTAGCCATGTATGGAAGTGAAACATGGACGATAACTAGTTTGGACAAGAAGAGAATAGAAGCTTTCGAAATGTGGTGCTACAGAAGAATACTGAAGATAAGGTGGATAGATCACGTAACTAATGAGGAGGTATTGAATAGGATTGGGGAGAAGAGAAGTTTGTGGCACAACTTGACTAGAAGAAGGGATCGGTTGGTAGGACATGTTTTGAGGCATCAAGGGATCACAAATTTAGCATTGGAGGGCAGCGTGGAGGGTAAAAATCGTAGGGGGAGACCGAGAGATGAGTACACTAAGCAGATTCAGAAGGATGTAGGTTGCAGTAGGTACTGGGAGATGAAGCAGCTTGCACAGGATAGAGTAGCATGGAGAGCTGCATCAAACCAGTCTCAGGACTGAAGACAACAACAACAACATATTTAACCGTCTTCAAAAGTAATGTCTTTTTGTCATTGAAGAAGTTATTTTTAAATAGTGTTACTTCCTTTGAGGAAGTTATGTGACTGATCAGGTCCAGAGGAACAGAGTGGTTGAGTTTCAGTGATCACTTAGCACGACAACGACTTTGTGTTGCTGTGTGTATCTGCCCTTACCTACGTTCTCATAAGCCACTAGCTGCAACAATTTAGTGCCAAGCTGTCGATGGCGTGCTTCATTTCCGTGTTACGATTTTAAGCTCATTGCAAAAATTTTTAGAACTACAAATTAAGAAATAATTTATTCTGCCAACTATAACCAAAAACACTGATTTAACAAGGAGTTTGACCAACGTTGAATGAAACTTCCTGGCAGGAGAGCTTCTGTAAAGTTTGGAAAGTAGGAGACGAGGTACTGGCAGAAGTAAAGCTGTGAGGACGGGGCGTGAGTCGTGCTTGGGTAGCTCAGTTGGTAGAGCACTTGCCTGCGAAAGGCAAAGGTCCCTAGTTCGAGTCTCGGTCCGGCACACAGTTTTAATCTGCCAGGAAGTTTCATATCAGCGCACACTCCGCTGCAGAGTGAAAATCTCATTCTAGCAACGTTGGATGTTTTCCAATGGTATAAATAATAAAGTCGAAATTTGTTATTTTATTACATCACTGCCTAAAACAAAATCTGTAGTACATAATATATTAGTGTAGTGCATAACAAGTTATTTTGTACTCCGGCAAATGCCATCGAATAAAGGTTGTTAAGATGTTCATATGTTAAAGGAATAAAATGTGTTATCCAAGAATGGCTGTTCATTAAGGCTCCATTCCCTTGTCCTGATCGCTCTTTCATTACATGTCTGAAGCTATAGCAGTAGAATCTGCCAGTGTCACACTGCTCAGGAAGAACGCTTTCAGCTGCTACAGCGTGTATCCTAGCGATTAAGTTGACTATTTCTGAAATGCGATAGAAGGCACTTTCAAAGAAGTGCTATTGACAATGTCTGCTGCAAAATAAGATCCGGGAGTAAAGTATTGGTGCAATACGTTAGATTACAAGAACACAGAAGCGATTTTTTATGCTTTTATTTGAACCGGATACATTCGCATGCAGGCTGGCAGTGATATCTGTGCGACTTGGGTGAATTCAGTCTGGAAGATTCACAGATACACAGTACATGTTTTTAGCAATAGAGAGAAAGAACGTTTTTGCGAATTCTTTGTTCCAGCAGAGTTCACCGATGAAACCGCGACTTCGTTATTATCTGGGTTAAAAATTCACCGTCATTCATTTTGAGCTACTCACAGAATTGCTAGGGATTATCAGTTTTCTTCCTCATAGAAGGATAAATGGTACATGTTGGGAGGATAGCTGATCACTTGCAGGTGGAGGGGACGCACTCCAGGAGGCACTTGTCCTTTCTGCTGTCGTACGAAGTTGACCTCCAAACTCTTTGTTCCCGGGCTTTTCGGACGTGCTGGCACCCACCACCTGCTCCAAGTGTGCCTCCCCTGGCAGTGCAGAGTGGCACAACGCAGCCAGCGGCTTCTACTCAGTGTCGCGGTCCTCCGCCGCCATCGCCGCTGCTGCTGCGTCGGCAGAGAAGCAGCGCACGACGTCGGCGACGGCGGCCGCGTTGTAGCGCAGCGCGCACGTCAGCGGCGTCAGGCCCTCGGCGTCCACGGCGTCCGCGCGGGCGCCGCGGCGCAGCAGCTGCAGCACGACGGGGGCGCCGGCGCGCGTCGCGGCCACGTGCGCCGCGGTGCGCCCGAAGTGGTCGGCGCGCTGGCGGAAGCCGGCGAGGCGCACCAGCGCCGCCGCCGTCGGCTCGTCGTCGGCCAGCAGCGCCCACGTGAGCGCGTCGCGGCCCGCGGCGTCGGGCGCCCACGCGGGGCAGCCCGCCCCCAGCAGCCGCGCCGCCGCCCCCGGCATGCCGGCGCGCGCCGCCCAGTGCAGCGCCGTCAGCCCCGCCGCGTCGGCGGCCGGCTCCAGGCAGCACGGCGCCTCCAGCAGCAGCGCCGCCGTGGACTCGTTGCGCGCCTCCAGCGCCCGCATCAGTGGCGTCATGCCTCTCTCGTCGCGGGGCCACCTGGGTGCAGACGCGGGCGATTAAGGGGCATTGTACGTGAAATTCGTCGAAACTTGACATTTTCTGCTTTCTACTCCATAATGTACTTTGGACCTTTCTGAACATTTTGGTTGTGAGTGTGTGGGTTTTATTTTTAGCAAGTTGCGCAATTGATTGTCCAACAAGTACCCTTTGGCTCCTGCAAGAAACAGTTTCCACCTCACACTACTACAGAAGTCAGACAGGCGCTCCTCATGTACCAACAAGAACTGCTTGTAAAACATTCAGCAACAAATATCTTCTGGAGTCATCCGGTGTAAGGAAAAACACACAAATATTTTATATATTCTTACGTGACTAGTGGGATACTTGGGTGCAAGAGTATTGCTAGTTAGTGCAAGAAAAATCATTGAACGATAAATATTTATTACAAATAATTGTAAGAAATCAAGTGAAACTTTTTCTTATAATAAATTTTCCGGATTCTTTTCGAACAGTAGATTGCCTCTTATGGATAGGAATGCTATTAATTTATAAGGTATGCAAAGATTCTCTTCTCCCTTTTGTTCAAGAATGTTATTTACTCTGCTGAATGGCTGAGAGCCCTGCGTACACAACTTTAATAACTTTTCTAGGTACAGTCAAGGCCGTCAAGTGAGAAATTTAGTGGAGTGTACTTTTAGGGAAGACAGATGGGGGCTCACGTACACTGTAGCGCACAATACCGTGAGCTGCGACAACTGCTGCCTGTGGCTGTCGTGTACGCCAGCCTCGACTTTTAGAACCTCACTGCGCACTTGCTATTTACTTATTAGATTTGCGTATCTCCTACATGGATTCAAACAAAATTGACTCCCTTATCGAGTTTGGGTTCGAATGAAGCAGACATGTTCAGAATACGATTGTGAGGACGGAATATGTAAGAAATGAAGGTCAGGAGACCACACCACCTTACATGGTATATAGTTCATTAAAACCAGACAATTGCGAGACTTTCAAATATTTTGAATGCTGATGTGTGACTGTCAAATTTCGCAGCTACACATATGCTGACACAGTTGAGCAGTCATCTTGGGAATAACAGTCTAGAAGGCTGTGAATTTCTTTGCTTTGATCTGTTTTGTGCCTATTGCTGCATCTCAGAAGCTGGTATTACGAACAAAACTGATGGCAAGCCGGTAACAAAACTGATGGCAAGCCGGTAACAAAACTGATGGCAAGCCGGTAACAAAACTGATGGCAAGCCGGTAACAAAACTGATGGCAAGCCGGTAACAAAACTGATGGCAAGCCGGTAACAAAACTGATGGCAAGCCGGTAACAAAACTGATGGCAAGCCGGTAACAAAACTGATGGCAAGCCGGTAACAAAACTGATGGCAAGCCGGTAACAAAACTGATGGCAAGCCGGTAACAAAACTGATGGCAAGCCGGTAACAAAACTGATGGCAAGCCGGTAACAAAACTGATGGCAAGCCGGTAACAAAACTGATGGCAAGCCGGTAACAAAACTGATGGCAAGCCGGTAACAAAACTGATGGCAAGCCGGTAACAAAACTGATGGCAAGCCGGTAACAAAACTGATGGCAAGCCGGTAACAAAACTGATGGCAAGCCGGTAACAAAACTGATGGCAAGCCGGTAACAAAACTGATGGCAAGCCGGTAACAAAACTGATGGCAAGCCGGTAACAAAACTGATGGCAAGCCGGTAACAAAACTGATGGCAAGCCGGTAACAAAACTGATGGCAAGCCGGTAACAAAACTGATGGCAAGCCGGTAACAAAACTGATGGCAAGCCGGTAACAAAACTGATGGCAAGCCGGTAACAAAACTGATGGCAAGCCGGTAACAAAACTGATGGCAAGCCGGTAACAAAACTGATGGCAAGCCGGTAACAAAACTGATGGCAAGCCGGTAACAAAACTGATGGCAAGCCGGTAACAAAACTGATGGCAAGCCGGTAACAAAACTGATGGCAAGCCGGTAACAAAACTGATGGCAAGCCGGTAACAAAACTGATGGCAAGCCGGTAACAAAACTGATGGCAAGCCGGTAACAAAACTGATGGCAAGCCGGTAACAAAACTGATGGCAAGCCGGTAACAAAACTGATGGCAAGCCGGTAACAAAACTGATGGCAAGCCGGTAACAAAACTGATGGCAAGCCGGTAACAAAACTGATGGCAAGCCGGTAACAAAACTGATGGCAAGCCGGTAACAAAACTGATGGCAAGCCAATAAAATGTCCTGGAAAACTTACAAAGTAATTGGTGAATAACAGGTATATGGGAAGGTCATTAGAAATAACTAGAGGAGATGAAAAGAGCTGTGTGGAGCACTTTCTTTAATCGAATATTAACTGGTGAACAGCCATGTCATACGTTGTGTTCACCTCCACCAAACACTTGGTGTAAATATAGGCAAGCTGAATTTTCTAGCACCCTGCATGAATTTACACAAACATTCTCTTACTTTCGCAGTAATGGAGGCAATCAAACCTATTTACAGAGATTTGGCAAATCCTGAGCTACGAAAGAAGTGTTTACATCGAAAGACCCAGAATGTGAACGAGTGCTTCAAGAATGTTGTGTGGTGCTCTGAAAATGTATTTGTCCTCCTTATGACTAGTTAGGCGTGTCTGATGCTGTAATAACTTTTAATCATGGGAACAGAGATTTAAGGTTCTGGAGAAGTTAAAGGTAACATCTGGACAGAACACAGCTGAAGGACTGCGGGAACAGGATGAGCTTCGTGTACTTGAAGGAGAGTTAGCTGCTCAGCTAATGACGAAAGAAGCAAGAAAGAAAAGGAGGAGGCAAGCACTGGGCTGTTCTGACACTGGTAGACAGACTATGGGCCAGGGCAATTCTAGTGCATAAAAGGCCCAGAAATGTAAGTCTGTATAAGAATTTGAAATAAATTTTTAAACCTCAATATCTCTGAACCACATGTTTTGCAATGAATGACATTTTCTAAAAAATTACTGATGGTTAGAGACATGAAATTTTTACACCATGCTAAGTGTGAGATCAACACATACGGAAATACAATAATTAAAATATCCTGAGTTTTGTTTTTATGTACATTTACAAAATTGTCAAAAATGGGGTGTTTGAAAAAGATAACATGTCCAGCAACACAATTTTAGTAATAATTCTAGTTCTGTGTATCTAGAAACATGCATTCAACAATTATGGACAATTTTAAGTTGGCGCCTTAAAATGTTTCCAAGATAATAGGTCACAAAATTCGATAATGTAACATTGGCGGCATGGGTCATTCAATGCCCCCTTAACTGCAGTTGGTAATAGTTGCTCTATCAAAATAGAGGGATTAGACAAAAATTTACACACCGCGAAAAACGCACGGTTGTATATGAACGCAGATGCTCGTGAAGACTGCTCGTTTCCTGTTACTTGACCACAAACAGCACCTGTGCTACGTCGTCAGTACATTGAAAGTGCCACTCAGGGTCGGAACAGCGTTCTGACTAGTTGTGGGTTGGTGCTTTATCGCGCAAAACTGCTAAGTTCAGTACTAAATGAAAACCTGAGACCAAAAGGCAAAAACCCAATCAAGCAGCTTTAGAAGAGGAGCATATAAGGACAAAGCATCCCTAGGAAAAATTGCCTAACACCATTGAGATGGCGGTGGTCAGCACGGGGAAGGTTGGGGGAGGGGGGGGGCTGGCGGAGAGGACATCAGATTTGATTCGCCATGACGCTGCAGCCAATAAAACTTAAGACGCCATCGACAGAACGGATGTCATCCGCTAAAACATTTGACAAAGGAGATTGAAAATATAGATGTAAACTCGAACAGTTAAAGAATGGGCACTTTGTCATAGTGGTCACCACCAAGGGCTGAGAGCAGTAGGCACGGAGTGGGTCAGCGTCGCCGCTTAACATATGGCAGTGACTATAACGACATTGTACTACACGCAGCTGGGCCGAGAGGACGTCAATCACACTACTGGGAGAGGTTTAATGTCCAGGAGTGTTTCCCTTGAGGTAACACCACTGTGCACTCCAAAGTGATACTACATGCTGACAGCGACACGAAGGTCATCCGAGGGAATAGAATGACTGGCAGGCTGAGGAAGGAGAGCTTCAGCCATTGTAGCAGCATAGTCCCCTAGCATGCTCATATGACTGAGACCGCATAGTACCATCACATTGAACTCTCAATGCCTGCAAAATATTGGCCAAAGGTATCTGATATATCAAGAAGGTCTACAATTCCATTCACTATGGTCAGACCAGGAATTGGGAATGAACCACAGTTCCTGAAATCAGACAGATTACCCGAAACGACAGAAGAGCAAAATTGTTAAAAGAGGCCTGAAAAGAAGACTTTGCTATCCCTGAAAACGCGGTGAGATTGCACATTCCATGGCAGTAGGGGTAACACTAAGGTATTCCACTTAACAGTGCAGCTGGAATAGTGTTCATCGATAGAGGACAGTGAGGAGTAGAACTGCCAGTCAGCTTTGGAATGCTGCCGGGTGGTTGGATGTACAGATGGGATAGGTGTTAGATACAGGGTAAATGGTCACTAGAATGTTGTTTTGGAGACTCTTGGAGACAACACGCCACTCTAGACAATGAGCAAGCTGATCAGAGCAGTTAGAAATGTCTAAGTGGGAAAAGGAATGGGTGGAATTGGAAATAAATGTGGGTGTATCCACGCTGAAACAGATTAGATTGAGCTGGTTGACATCTACTAGGAGAGAACCTCTCTACCAGGGGGAGGGGGATAAAGAGGCCCAAAGAAGATCGTAGGCATTGAAGTCTGAGACGCAAAAAGGGAGAATATTTAGCAATCAGCTGCAAAACGTCTGCCCTGATGATAGAAATTGCAAAGAGAATGTGAAACCACGAAGGTAAAGACAGCAACAACTTGAATCTGGGTGTGCAAGGAAATGGTGTGACTGTAGATGTGTAATGAGCAATGCGATTCCCCATAACCTGGGGACCCCACCCAGTAGAAGACACTGGATGGTACGATCACAAAAGGAGCTGTTACTCAACCCTATTGGATTTGACGCCACAAGTGTTCCATTGGAGAATAACAATATCCACTGATAGAGTTGTCAAATAAGGAGGCAGTCACTGCAGTGACTGCCAAGTGCCAGAATTCGAACGAACAAAACGACCAGTTTCAGAGGCTAGAAACAGAGGTTGGTCGGAATAGGGTATTGCGTGTTGACGTGACTGATGAATGCCGAGGAGAAGATCATTTGCCAGTGACTGCTTAGAGCCTTTGCGTTTGTCAGGTGCAGAACCAGGCATTGGCTGGTTACATGTGCACAGTAATCGTGGGATTTTGGATTTCTGTGCTTCAGTTTGCGAGCATACGATTCTGCTGGCGAAGGAGAAGTTTTGTTAATGCGGTGTGCTCTTGTTGCAGGTGAAGGTGTGACGTTTGAGCTGGACAATTTCAAAACTAGGGCACTAAATGTGAAAAGTATGTCCTTCATAGGTCGGGGTGTAATGAGGATTCCACTAATTGCTGGAGGTGGTGTAAAAGGCTTCCAGCTAGACAAACTATTCTGAGCAATGTGAGCAGGAAACGTTTCCTTCATGCAGATCTCCAACAGCTCTCTCACTGACGTAGATTGGACAATGACTGGAGGAAGCAGCGTAAAAGAGTAAATGGTGAAAGAATTATAATTGTGTTTGTGGCTAATTTTAGCCCCGAGGATTTAAGGTTAACTAAGGGGCTGTTGTTCACTTACATGGATATCCTAGAGGAGGACCAATTGGACACTCCCTAATGAGTGTACCTGCAGTAGGTTATGCTTTTGGCTGCATTTTCGATAGATTTACTACTGTGGTTGTAGCACTGACATTTATGGCAACACCTAGGATTTGGGATCTGTGTTCTGTAAGCAGTAACTTCGACCTGAGTCGAAACATGGCCCTGGGAGTAGACAGCATTCCATCAGAACTACTGATGGCCTTGGGAGAGCCAGTCCTGACAAAACTCTACATCTGGTGAGCAAGATGTATGAGACAGGCGATATACCCTCAGACTTTAAGAAGAATATAATAATTCCAATCCCAAAGAAAGCAGGTGTTGACAGATGTGAAAATTCCCTAACTACCAGTTTAATAAGTCACGGCTGCGAAATAGTAACGCGAATTCTTTACAGACGAATGGAAAGACTAGTAGAAGCCGACTTCGGGGAAGGTCAGTTTGAATTCTGTAGAAATATTGGAACACATGAGGCAATACTGACCTTACGACTTATCTTAGAAGAAAGATTAAGGAAAGGCAAACCTACGTTTCTAGCATTTGTAGACTTAGAGAACGCTTTTGACAATGTTGATTGGAATATTCTCTTTCAGATTCTGAAGGTGGCAGGAGTAAAATACAGAGAACGAAAGGCTATTTACAATTTGTACAGAAACCAAATGGCAGTTATAAGAGTCGAGGGACATGAAAGGGAAGCAGTGGTTGGGAAAGGAGTGAGACAGGGTTGTAGCCTCTCCCCGATGTTATTCAATCTGTATATTGAGCAAGCAGTGAAGGAAACAAAAGAAAAATTCGGAGTAGGTATTAAAATCCATGGAGAAGAAATAAAAACCTTGAGGTTTGCCGAGGACATTGTGATTCTCTCAGAGACAGCAAAGGACTTGAAAGAGCAGTTGAACGGTTGGACAGTGTCTTGAAAAGAGGATATAAGATGAACATCAACAAAAGCAAAACGAGGATTATGGAATGTAGTCAAATTAAATCGGGTGATGCTGAGGGAATTAGATTAGGAAATGAGACACAAAGTAGTAAAGGAGTTTTGCTATTTAGGGAGCAAAATAACTGATGATGGTCGAAGTAGAGAGGATATAAAATGTAGATTGGCAATGACAAGGAAAGCGTTTCTGAAGAAAAATTTGTTAACATCGAGTATAGATTTAAATGTCAGGAAGTCATTTCTGTAAGTGTTTGTATGGAGTGTAGCCATGTATGGAAGTGAAACATGAACGATAAATAGTTTGGACAAGAAGAGAATATAAGCTTTCGAAATGTGGTGCTACAGAAGAATGCTGAAGATTAGATGGGTAGATGACATAATTAATGAGGAAGTGTTGAATAGGATTGGGGAGAAGAGAAGTTTGTGGCACAACTTGACCAGAGGAAGGGATCGATTGGTAGGACATGTTCTGAGGCATCAAGGTATCACTAATTTAGCATTGGAGGACAGTGTGGAGGGTAAAAATCGTAGAGGGAGACCAAGAGATGGATACACCCAACAGATTCAGAAGGATGTAGGTTGCAGTAGGTACTGGGAGATTAAGAAGCTTGCACAGGATAGAGTAGCATGGAGAGCTGCATCAAACCCGTCTCAGGACTGAAGATCACAACAACAACTTCGTAGTCAGCCTTAATTTTTGGTAGAAGTACCTCGCAAATTCAAGAAATAGGTTGCAGGTTGACCCTAATTTTTATCAACCCTTTTCTCGAGACTGCAGTCCGTCACTCCCTGGTCAGTGAGATGGGCTGTTTTTTCAGCCTGTCTTTCCATCAAGCAGTCCTATGTATATGCCACTGTAGAAGGAATTTAGAGTTGTGTGCCTGTACTTTTACAAGATAGCTGTGGAGACTTCTTGTCTTAAACCAGCGACCTCTCATTCCGCAGCTGCTCACACTAACCACGGGACCACGGCGCTCATGAGCTCAGACTATCCTTGCTGTTGCCTATCTTGCGCATGAACTACTCATGTTTGTATATTGTTTATTTTTTCATAGTTCCATACAACTTCTTCCTGTTTTCTCGATACATCTTTGTTCAGTTTTTTAAGGCCTATCCACTGTGCCAACTTTTAACTAAATCTGAGGGGGGGGGGGGGGGTGCGATGGGGAGGTTCCCTTGTCAGTCACCTTTTACACATCAAACGTGTGGCTGGCCTTTAGGAACGCACAGGGAGGAAGAAGAAAGGAAAGAGAAACCTCAAACGCGAAAATGGAGTAAGTGTAAGAAAAGAATAGGGAAAGAAAGATGGGTGGACAGGACGGATCCACACAGTTTTACCAAGAACTGTTTCCCAAAGAAGTCATACAACTCAATCCCAAGGGATGGGAAAATAGGAGGAGGATAGACATGCAGCACGGAAAGGGAAGTAACGCTGCAAAATCTGGAGCCCATGGTAGCCAAGCATGTACTCACCGAAGAGTGGTGAGCCCCTGATGAGGAGGTGGGGGCGGGGGGAGGGGCGGAGGGCACGTTAGGGAGCTGCTTGGCGTACGATGTTAACAGATGATCAGTGTTTATGAGCTTTGAATCAGGTTGGGAAGCTGCAGAAAAAGCTTTGGAAGATGTAGGAATGAAAATAGAAACTGACTCCATGTGCCTAGGAGGATATGGGGAAGAAAGTATCGACTGATAGACAAAACTTTTATAGCTTTGACTACATTGGGTGAAGAGCGTCTAGTGACAGCAATTCGGTTTTGGAAATATTCCATGGAAGGTGACAGACATCACCAGTTTGTGTGTGTGTGTGTGTGTGTGTGTGTGTGTGTGTGTGTGTGTGTGTGTGTAATATAATTTAATGCATCATAGTGGCAGAGGAAGTAAAAACACAGTACAGGTGGGAACAACTGTTTGGTTTTTCAACTGATAACGAAATTTTCCCCCTACCCAAAAATTGTTTTACTCTGAACTCGACAGCGACGAGTCTTGCGTAGACTTCAGACTTTCGAAAATCTCTCTCCTCCATCCGAATTACTTTTGGAGGAACGGAGGTTTTTGGATTAGGGAGATGACAAAGGATAGGCAAGGATGTAATAATTGGCGTGCCCGAATTCTAACGGAAATTGCGCCCCACCACTCTGCAGATCCTGTTTTGGAATGGAGACATCCGCACGTTTGAAAATCTACCTAGTTTTTCCTCCCTCTTTGGATGCGAAAGTAACATCTGTGAAGGGGTGAGGATGGCAGACGAGGTGTGTAGATTCAAGTGAAGATTGAAAAATTTACGTCGTATGGGAAAGATTACAATTGATCACTTTCAAATTTAACGAGTTTTGCTTTCCCCACTCTTAAGGAGCGCAGAATAACCTGACTTGCGCAAGTGCACCGAGTATACAGCAACAACAGACTGCCGACAGGTGGCCAAGCCAGCCTACACTTGCTGAAGTGACGGCAGTGGGTGCTCGCGCCCCTTTACTAGTGGATGGAATTTTCCTTAGTTCTCCGGAAACTGGTATTTAGGTCTTGTTAGGTTGTGTTCTGTCTTTTCGTGTTTGCTCACTTGTCGTAAATATGATAGGCTTGGCGTTCTAAAAGGTTTTCAATGATGGTGGCTTCACCAAAAGCATCAGCATTATGCCTGTTCCCGACGGGCTGTATTCTTTGTTTGCTGTCACCAGTGCACCATTCTTGATGCCGCCATTTCCCCCCCCTCCTACATCTGTGTAACGACCTTGTCATTCCCTTGCCACATGAGAGTAATCCCACATGTTTGCACTGTTAATATACTAGAGGGACTACAACTTGCTGTTTAGCATTTCACTAGTCATTCAGTGTCCTTTATCTTTTCCTTAAGTTTTTCATAATTTGTCTACTAAACCATGTCTTATGAAATGCAAACCATTTTTGATGCTGAAGCAACCAGACATTGTCCTCCTAGCCACCTCCTGCCTCTGCATGCAAGACGTTTCTGTTGTTCAAGAATTTCATGATTACTACCTTGGCCACCATTGAATCACCCAGCCTAGCTTCTGAAGTGGGAGAGAAGGAAGCTGGGCTGGAGGTGCATACAGCAGTTAATATTCTATTTAGCCTATTCCTTAGGCAACTTTTAAATCCATTAGATGTTACATGTAAGTACTTCGAGTTTAGTTTCCTATTAGGACTAATGTTTAAGGAAGAACATTAGCCTTTCATGTAGAGTGCAGATAGGTTGGATGAACGAAGTTTTCGTTTGCTGTGTTATGTGGCAGGGAAATGAACATTAAAAGTCAAGGAACTGCGTGTACCAGCAGTGAGAAATGCAATGCTGTATGGTTCCAGGACAGGGGCACCAACTAAAGCACGTTGTAGGGCAATGGAAGTGGCTGAGGTCAGAATGCTAAGAATGCAACAGTTAAGAGAGAAAACTGCAACGATACAAACACGTCACAAAGACAGACCACATCTTCATTGGCAACAAAACGGTAGAAATGATAGTGGAAAGCAACTGACTGTGTGATAGACAAAAACAATGGACTTTACACGAGGGCTTGACGAGACTGGGAAGGAAGTGTGGCACTAAGTAAAATGAACACTGGGCGGGGTTGGTTGGTTGGTTTAAAAGAGGGAGGAAGGGACCAAACTGCGAGGCCATTGGTCCCTTTTACCGAAGGAAACAATGCCACAAGGGTGACACTAAGACAATGAGACAACACAAAACAGAATGAAAGGAAAAGCCACATCGACTGAAGGGCAACAAAAAAAATGGACAAAACAGGACAACAAAACCACAAAGAAGCAAGATGCAAGAAACAGGAGGTTCCAACAACAAAGCAGGTTACCATGGCTGGCTGACCATGAGGATAAAATGGAAAAACCAGCCACTCACCAACACATTAAAACTTCCACCCTGAAAGCACTAGGGTGGAGAACACCCAAGGACAAAGGACATGTGCTATAACTTGAGCAAATGATAAAACTTAACCTCACGAATGAAACGTAAAACTAAAGCTGCTGTTGAGACATCGTCACCTAACACTGAAGGTAATGTGTTGGGAAAGATAAAAGTCTGCCGCAGAGCAGCTGAAAGTGAGGAGCAGCCCAGCAAGAGATGGAGCTGCATCATCAATGAGCCACAACGAAAACAAGGTGGGTCCTAACGATGGAGGAGGTAACCATGCGTCAACCACGTATTGCCAATGCAGAGCCGACAATCACAGAGTCCTTGTGAGAGGCACGCGCGAAGGTCTTTTACACATTCATAGTTTCCTTAATGGAATGCAGTTTGTTGTGCATACTGAGGTTATGCCATTCTGTCTCCCAAAGCCACAAAACCTTGTGGCGTAATACTGAACGCAGGTCAGTTTCGGAGAAGCCAATCTCCATAAGCGGTTTCTGCGTAGCCTGTTTGGCCAGTCAGTAAGCAAGTTTGTTGCCTGGGATTCTGACGTGACCTGGGATTCAAACAAACGCTACTGAATGAGTGGACTGTTCCAGGGCGTAGATGGACTCCTGGATGGCCGTTACTAAAGGATGATGAGAGTAGCACTGGTCGATAGCTTGTAGGCTGCTCAAGGCGTCAGTACAAAAGAAAAATGATTGGCCTGGGCATGAGCATGTGCACTCAAAAACACAAGATACGGCCGCCAGCTCTGCAGTGAAAACACTGCAGCCATCTGGCAAGGAGTGCTGTTTTATGTCCTCCATGAACACAGGCAAAGCCAATGTGACCAACACCTATGGAGCCATGGTGTAAACCACTTCACGGTGCCAGTACATGTCGAGGATCGAGAGGAAGTGACAATGGTGAGCCACAGGCTTAACCGAGTCCTTAGGGCCATGTGAAAGGTCCAGGTGAAGCCACGGCCTAGGTGTACACCATGGAGGTGTTCGTGAATGAACCTCACATGTAGGTGGTAAATGCAAGTACTCCAGTTCTGAGATAAGGGGTCGCACACGCACTGCAATTTTAAGCTCTGACCTGGGCCACTGAGGAGACATGAATCCCTGTGGACAGGAAAAGGAAATGGTAATTCAGATGCGCAGGAGAACTACAGAAGTGTGAAACGCAAATGGAGAGCCATTGCACATGCTTAACCTGCAATGGTGGGACTCCGGATTGCACCAGGATGCTGGTCACCGGACTCTTCCTAAAAGCTTCTGACGCCAGGCGAACACTGAAGCGGTGCCTGGGACGAGTGTACGCATCGCTAAGGGTGGCGCTAAATCATTAGCCACACTCAGATAGTCAAGGTGGGATTGAACAGGGGGGCTCTGCAGAGCTGTAACAGCTTAGAGCTGTCTGCACCCCAGTTGGTGTTGCTCAGGCAGTGGAGTGCATTGAGGTGCTGCCAGCACTTCCACTTAAGCCTACGAAGGTCAGGAAGCCACGTCCATCTGGCGTCAAAAACCAGTCCTAAGAACCGATATGTCTCCTCTACATTGAATAGATCGTCATGAAGATAAAGTTCTGGAAGAATGGTATGACTTTGCAGCTGGAAACCGTGGGCTGGAGCCCATGACTGCGCCTTGTTGATGGCTTCCTGTAGGCGCCACTCAGACTGGTGGAGCAGTACGAAATGCAGAAGTTGTGTGCATACAGAGGTGAGATGGACGGCCCTACAACTGCTGCTAGACCATTTATGGCCACTAAAAATAGATGTACATTCAATACATAGCCCAGAGGGTCCCCAGTCTCCTGGATATGGGGCAAACTATGGGAGCCTATGATTTGGACACTTGGACACAAAGTACAAAGCAACAGGAAATTGTGGATAAAAATAAGAAGCGGGCCTCCTACTCGTGTAATGTGGCAAGGATATGTTGTTACAGGTCGTGTATAATCCTTTTTGTAAATAAAAAGAAGACTGCAACCAGTTGTTGGCATATGGAAAAGGCTGTTAGGATGGCAGACTGGAAACTAGATTATCAGTGGTAGAGCGACCCTGGTGGACGCCGCCCTGACATGGAGCCAGTAGGCCATGTGAAACCAGGATCAAACAACTGATGACACCATACATTCTAGAAGCTTACAAAGAACTTTGGTGAGGCCGATGGGCCGATAGCTATCCACATCAGGTGGGTTATTATTGGATTTAAGCACCAGAATGACGGTGCTTTCCCGTCATTGTGATGGCAAGATGCCATCGCACCAGGAGCTCTGTTTAGGGCAATGTGCAAGGGCGCTGAGGAGCTCCCACCCAGTAAACGGGGCATTATAGGGGTCACTGTGGCTTATAGCGAACGAGGACTTCCATGTGCCGTTTGAGGGTGGCAGCGCGGCCGGCAGCGTTTCCTGGAGGGCAATGCAGGCAACTTAACTGCTGTAGCTCAGTCAGGCGGTGGAAAAAGCCGCCCCAATTCCACTTGACATTGTGAGACTGGGAAGGCATGGAACAGTCAATGAGGCAGTTTACACCTCATGGCCCCTGACGTTTTGCGTGAGCAGTTTATATCCATTGTGTCTGAGTGTCTGGCGAGATCTAGGTCCTCATTGGACACTAGAATCTCCATCTTATCCCAGACACACTGCTACGAGTTAGTGGAGGAGCGGGGTAGGTGTAGTCTTCTGGTTCTGAGAGCTGACTGGAATTCGTGGAACTGATGTGGCTACAACAGTTCTTGTTGGCGTATGAGGTCATAGCCACAGGATGTAGGAGCTCACATAGTCTTACCCTCAGTGTAGGTCAGTCTGTTCAGGGTCTTGTATTGCAGGATTTTCCTCTTACTGTAAAATCCTGCAGTCTGCAAGCAAGGTGAATGATTGTCTCCGCAGTTGAAACAGATGGGAGGCGGGGGACTTGGCTTATTGGGATGTGATGGATGGCTACAAATTGGACATGTGGTGCTGGAAGTAGATTGGGAAAACATATGGCAGAACTTCCAACTCAAAGCACCGCATATGGCTTGACATCACAGCAGTCGACCATCACTGACCTTCTCAGGTAAGGCTAAGATAAAGGCAGCGGTGGCAACCTGAATATCCCTCGGACGATATGAACACCTCGCCACTCAAAATTGACTCCCAGCTCTTTGACTGCAAAAGAAGTTACCTGTCAGATACTACCCTGGATCATATTTAACCTCTTATGTGGCCTGATGGTAACAGGAAGATACCCAACTGGCTACAAGTGAGGTAAGTGACTGGGCAGAGGATGCTGTTTTATCGAGACTGATCAAGATCGAATTTTGGACGAGCCCTCCACCTCCCCAAATGTGTCCTAAATGCTCTACAAAGAACTGTGGCTTCATCAAAACAAAGGAGTCCCCATCAGTTCTCGTACATATGGGTGCCACCTGGCAGGATAGTCACTACTGGGAGTCCCAATGCTCCAGATGGATGGGCATCTACTCCTTGGCATACATGGGGGTATATGGCGCAGGCATCAGCAGAGTGATCCCTGTGTTGTCAGTAGGCTATAACCACTAGGGTCATGGCAGCCTCACATACAGACTGCACCACATATCCAGCATGGTAGTCAAAGAAGTCCATGGTCACCTGCGCAAAATAACACTGCATAGTGCATGTTTGAAAACACACCCAGGAAGGGGTCCTCGCCCAAGAGATAGAGAATGATTTTTTTTGTGGTTTTAGGGCACACAACTACAATGGTCATTAGCGCCCTAAATAAGTTAGGAATGCACCTCGAGGCACGAGGTTAAAACAGCAACTAAAAGGGACAACACTATAAATGACGTATTAACAGGCATAGGATTAAAAAACAGCATAATCAAAAGTCCTGAGACAGGTGTGTCAAGTTGATAAAACGAAGAACGCGAGCAGCAGCTCCTGGGTCATCCGCTAAAATGGCAGCCAGAGTACATGGCAGGCCAATATCAAGACACAGTGTAGTAAAATCCGGACAGGACATCAAAATGTGGCGGACCGTCAGCAATTGCCCACATGGACAGAACGGCGCCTGCGCAGCCGCCAGCAGATGGCGATGGCTGAACCGGCAGTGTCCAATTCGTAGCCGGGCCAAAACGACCTCCTCCCGCCGAGAAGGGCGTGAGGAGGACGTCCAGGCCGCGGGAAGAGGTTTCAAGGCCCAAAGCTTGTTGTCTGTAAGTGCAGCCCAATCGGCATGCCACAGCGATAAAATGTGCCGACCAATGACCCTGCTACAATCTGATGAAGGGACACAACAAGAAGCTGTCCGAGGCTGGAGAACCGCAGCCTTGGCCGCGGCACCTGCAGCTTCGTTCCCAGGGATACCGACATGGCCAGGAACCCACGTAAAGGTAACTGGAGACCCGTCGTCCACCAGCTGCTGAAGAGAGCGTTGGATCCGGTGAACGAAAGGGTCAACCGGATACGGATCGCTGAGGCTCTGGATGGCGCTCAGAGAATCGGAGCAGATGACATAAGCAGAATGTCGGTGACGGCAGATGTAAAGAACAGCCTGGTAGAGGGCAAAGAGCTCAGCTGTGAAGACCGACCAATGGCCGTGTAGCCGGTATTTGAAACTTTGTGCCCTGACAATAAAAGAACACCCAACCCCGCCATTGGTCTTAGAGCCATCTGTATAAATGTAGGTCATATTAATGAACTTCGAATGAAGTTCGACAAAACGGGAGTGGTATACCGAACTGGGGTAACCTCCTTTGGGAGCGAGCTGAGGTCAGGGTGAACGCGAACCTGAGCCTGGAACCAAGGTGGCGTGTGGCTCTCGCCCACTCTAAAGGTTGCAGGGAGTGAAAAATCAAGGTGTTGAAGGAGGCGACAAAAGCGAACTCCAGGGAGTAGTAGGGCAGAAACATACAACCTGTATTGACGGTAGAGAAAGTCGTCAAAAAAGGAACAATACGATGGGTGGTCGGGCATTGACAGTAGCCAACAGGCGTAACGACAAAGCAGTATATCGCGCCAGTAGGTGAGTGGCAATTCACCGGCTTCAGCATGAAGACTCGACGGTACTAGTATAAACCGCTCCGATCGCAAGATGTAAACCCCAATGTTGTATGGAGTCGAGGTGGCGTAAGATGGATGGCCGTGCAGAGGAATATACGAAGCTCCCATAATCCAGCTTGGATCGGACGATCGACCGATATAGGCGAAGTAGGACAGTTCGATCCGCTCCCCACGACGTACCACTGAGAACATGGAGGACATTTAGAGAACGGGTCCAACGGGCAGCCAAATATTACATGTGGAGACCAGCTAAGTTTCCTGTCAAATGTAAGACCTAAAAATTTTGTTGTCTCCACGAATGGGAGAGCAACGGGACCGAGTCATAAGGACAGTGGGAGAAACTCTTTGTAGCGCCAGAAGTTAATACAGACCATCTTTTCGGCAGAAAAACGGAAGCCATTGGCGACACTCCAGGAGTAAAGACAGTCAAGAGAACGCTGAAGAGAGCGCTCCAGGAAACATGTACGGTGCGCACTGCAATAGATGGTAAAATCGTCCACGAAAAGGGAGCCTGATACATCAGCTGGGAGGCAATCCATTATTGGATTGATCGCTATGGCGAAGAGAGCGACGCTGAAAACTGAGCCCTGTGGCATCCCATTCTCCTGGCGAAAGGTGTCTGACAGGACAGAAACCACATGTACCCTGAACTGTCGATCCATTAAAAAGGAACGAATAAAAAGAGGGAGGCGACCGCGAAGGCCCCATGTATGCATGGTGCAGAGAATGATCGCCCTCCAACAGGTATCTTAAGCCTTCTCCAAATCAAAGAACACAGCCGCGGTCGGGCGCTTCCGCAAGAAGTTATTCATAATGAAGGTCAACAAGGTAACCAGATGGTCAACAGCGGAGCGGCGCCTACGAAATCCACATTGTACATTGGTAAGTAGGCGTCGAGATTCGAGCAGCCAAACCAAACAAGAGTTAACCATTCGCTCCATCACCTTACAGGCACAGCTGGTAAACGAGATGGGTCGATAACTGGAAGGCTTGTGTTTCCCCGGCTTGGGAATCGGTACAACAATTGACTCGCGACAGCATGTGGGTCCATGTCCCTCAATCCAGATGAGATTATAAGTAAGAGGAAGGAAACCTTTACCTGCAGGAGAAAGGTTCTTCAGCATCTGAATATGAATAGAATCAGGCCCTGGAGCGAAGTACCGTGACCAGGCAAGTGCATTTTCAAGTTCCCGCATGGTGAATAGGGCATTGTAACTTTCACGATTCGAGGAGTGGAAGTTAGGTGACCGAGCCTCCTCTGCCTGTTTTCGGGGGAGGAAGGCAGGGGGGTAATGAGTGGAGCTCGAAATCTCTGCGAAAAAGCGGCCGAAGGCATTGGAGACATCCTCAGGGGCCACAAGGAGAGGGGGGTATGATGCAGGAGATGGATAACACACAGGAAGTGGTCGCTCGAATATGTATCAGAAAGTGCATACCAGCATGCGGAGCAGCAATTTCAAGTCCTCGCGGTTGGAGCGAAGGCTGCGAATATTCCAGTGAATAAGTGCCATCGTGAGAAGAAGATGCAAGAAGGGGTCATCTCATAGGCCGCTGACGGCCCGGCTTCGAGCGAGCACTACTGTCGCTAGCAATAGGCGGACAGTCATCGTCCATTTGTGTTATAGGTTCATCGGCCATCTTGTTAAGATGGCCGAGAGGGGGAGCTTCCTCCGCTGGTGAACGGCCAGATGTTTGGCTACCAGCAGTGCGGCCAGGCGAAACGGGTGACGGCCTGGGGCAGCAACCACTGGGTGGCGCAGGAGAAGAAATGCGCCTTGGAGGGGAAGGAGAACTGTGCTTCCTATGAGCCTTCTTGGAAGGTCGTTTTGTGGAAGTATTCGTCGATGGCTCAGAGTTCAAGGTACGTAGGAAGTCTGCACGAGACGGTTCCTTCTTGAAGGCCCGTGCATCTGACTCCTGGGTCTTCGTCCTGGCAGAAGCTGATAAAGGTGCTTGTGTCGGAGGGGCGACGGGAGGAAGGAGAGTCGTCGACAGGGCGATCTTAGCACTGGCCAAACGGACGACTGTAGTGCTGAAGGTCAGATCACATGTCTGCGTCGCCACCTCCCTGGTAGTCTGAGGAGAGGCGAGGACTGTACTGTATTTTCCCGCTGGGAGCAGCGTGGTCTTCCTACTAGCAAACAGCTTGCGAGCAGCCGAGGTGGACACTTTCTCTTTGACCCGAATTTCTTGGATACAGCATTCTTCCTTGTTGATGGGACAGTCATGGGAGGACGCTGCATGGTCACCGTGACAGTTCACACAACGAGGAGATGGAGGTGGACAGTCACCCTCATGGGCATCCCTGCCACAAGTGACATTTAGCCGCATTGGAACAAGACTGGCGAGTGTGATTAAAACGCTGACACTGGTAGCAGCGCGTAGGTGTCGGGACATAGCTGTGAACAGAAATAACCTCGTAGCCCGACGGCAGCTGAACACTATCAAAGATCAAGAAAAGTGTCCTGGTCGGTACAAGGTCATTGTTGACCTTTTTCATGACCCTATGGACAGCCGTCACGCCCTGTTCAGCGAGGAAAGACTGAATCTCGTCAGTCAATCCATCTAGTGATTTAGTATATACCACACCACGAGACAAATTCAAAGTGCGGTGAGCCTCCACCTGGAAAGGGAACGTGTAAAGGAGTGTGGCTCAACGCAGTTTTTGTGCCTGAAAGGCGCTCTCAGTGTCTAGTAACAAGGTACCATTACGCAACCTGGTACACGACTTGACCGATCCGGCTATGGCATCTACGCCCTTCTGGGTAACGAGAAGGTTGACAGAGGAAATATCCTTTCCGTCCTCAGATCGAGAAACTACAAGGAACGGTGGGGCAGGCGGTAGTACTTATGTCACTGGTGGCTGGTCAAGTTTCTGTTTGTGGGCAGAAGTCGAGAGAGAAGAGAAATCCATTGCGGAGGAATCCCCCACGATTGTCAGCGTCTCCCATGGCGCGCTCCGTCCTTGTGGGGACCCTCTCAGAGGACATTCCCGCCTTAAGTGATTGTTCACACCTCAGGTCACACCTTGCGAGAAACGGACGGAGGGACCAATTGGCATGGCCAGGAGGTGTCAGCTCAGGCAATCACTCCTCCCTGGGCCTGGCCTTTACCAGGGGGTACGTGCGTGCCTTACATGTCTACCCAAGGTGGGGAATTACGCGTTACCCCATCACCGGCTACGCGTGCGAACGCGTGGGTCGGCCTTCAGGCATGCACAGAGAGGAAGGAAGAAGAGGGAAAGAAAGGACAGACTGTCTCAAATGCTGAGACGGAGGCAAGGGAAAGGAGGCAAGGGAAAGGAGGCAAGGGAAAGGAGGCAAGGGAAAGGAGGCAAGGGAAAGGAGGCAAGGGAAAGGAGGCAAGGGAAAGGAGGCAAGGGAAAGGAGGCAAGGGAAAGGAGGCAAGGGAAAGGAGGCAAGGGAAAGGAGGCAAGGGAAAGGAGGCAAGGGAAAGGAGGCAAGGGAAAGGAGGCAAGGGAAAGGAGGCAAGGGAAAGGAGGCAAGGGAAAGGAGGCAAGGGAAAGGAGGCAAGGGAAAGGAGGCAAGGGAAAGGAGGCAAGGGAAAGGAGGCAAGGGAAAGGAGGCAAGGGAAAGGAGGCAAGGGAAAGGAGGCAAGGGAAAGGAGGCAAGGGAAAGGGTGAGTAAGACAGTGAGATGGAGAAGAACAAAGAAAGAAACCAGCCAAAGGAAGGAAAAAACCAGAAGTGAACAAACCAAAAAAACAAAAAAAAATATAGGTCGTGGAACCATCCATCTCCGGACGCAGGCGCTAACTACCCCATTGAGGGGGAGGGACTTTTTTGGTCGCCTCTTACGACAGGCAGGAAGACCTCGGGCCTATTCTAATACCAGGACCTCAGAGGGGGGGGGGGGGGGGTTGAATACTAGGCAAGAACATCAATCCCACACAACTGCAAAAGGAAGAATTAATGGACATAATTTTTTTGCGTTGATATCTACAGCTTTCCTGACCTTCTGGGCCTTAAATAAAAACATCCTTACTTAGGACAATCGTACTTTATTTTATAGAAAATAGAAATAATGCACGACTTAGAACATTAGAGAACTCAGATTGTTTTGTTTCACATTATGGCTACCATTAGATAAGAGGTCTTCTCGACGAAAAAAATTCGTCCTCAACTAGGAAATTTCCCAGATGATTTTGTACAGCATATTATGTAGTGATGACGAAAGATGAAAGATGCATAGTACTCTGCAGAATAATAATGCAGAAACTCTTCAGGCATGTACTAGTACTTCACAGAATATTACAGAACCTGAATTAAGTGCAGAAGAGTAAGAGGGAGATAATGAAATATTCAAACTCATCCCTTTGGATGTGTGCTAGTATTGTAGTTCACAGAATATGGACAGTCGTGCAGCTCACTTTCTTTTAAGTTATTATGGAAATAAAGTATGCAGTGTATTCAGAACACAGAAAGATGGAACAAAGATTGGTGTGGTGACACAGTTTTAGAAAATTATGATGAACAATTGGTTGAGGTACATAAAACTGAAATCGTGTGGTCTTTATGAAATAGATATAATGTCAAAGTATCGATACAGATTGTTTTATGCAATAGTGGAAACGATCATCCTGAATTTTATACTCAGACTTTGATCCTTTTTGGGACTTCCCAGTCTTTTGGACATTTACTTTCAAAGTTCTCAACTCTAAGGAGACAAAAGACAGGATTTTCGTTACTGAACTATGTACATTTCCAGAATAAAGGACCTGTCTAGCTACTAGCTAACTAACTTCGAGAGACAGATGTGAAATTCGCTTATCTACGAAGTTGGAGTCGAGACGTTAATGGAAGTGCAGAGAGTGAAATTTTTTTGCGTGTGAAATACATTTTTCTAAGTATCACCAGAAGCCAAAATCCGAGCTATTTGATTGTTTTGGAACATCACTCTGTTAATGTAATTCGCCTGTACAGTTCAGGATTTACAAGACCTCTGAATATTTTATGACTTGTAATGACTTTGTATCATTGTTTTGAATAAAATAATTACTAATTCGGTAGGAGTTCAACTGGTGGTGGTTGTCAGTCTGCAGAGTGGTTTGATACAGCTCATGCTACTCGACCCAAAGGACTACTTTCTACACTGGTCTGAATCTGCTCACTGTATTCGTCTCATGGTCTCTGTCTACTATTTTTACTTCCCATACTTCTGTCCAATAACACCAGATAAATGGGTGACACTTTGATGTCCCAGAGTGTCCTATCAACTGGTCTTTTCTTTGAGCCAAGTTGCATCATATTTCATTTCCCCCGTATTCTATTCAGTACCTCATTAGTTACACAACATACCCATCTACTCTTCGGCATTATTCTGCAGCACCACATTTCAAAAGAAATGAATGTAACTATCCTCTGTCTGGAGTGTGGGACTACAACTGGTCAATTTTTAACAATACAATACCAATCGCCAATATTTAAGTTATTTTTAGGCTACCAGTTTCTACAACACAATGTTATCTTCAGGCCTATACAATGGTTAGAACAGAGCAATAAGTACATATTAAAATACAGAGCATATTACCTAAAGGATGCAAATGTTAACATATTGATTTATATAATTAAAAGAACTGTCTTAAAATTACATGATAGAACATAATATGTATTAATAAATCATTCATGCATACTGTGATACCATCAGTAACTTAAGGAAGTATTCATAAAACAGAAGTGTCAAAGGAATGCAGCTATCAGTCCTGTATACCCATTGTAAATATATGTGGTTATACTCTACTTGTTGTTGTAAAAAAAGTAAAAGAACCGGGGAAAGTGACCGCTAATCATAGGTGAATTAGGTATCAGGATCATATCATTTTAAGTAAAGCAGGTACACTATAAGCAATGGTACTCTAATAGCTGTGGTCAGTGGTTGATAGACAATCTACAAGGAGGAACTAAAAGAACACTTGAGGATGATTAAAAATAAATATGAAAGTAAAAAATAAGTTAAAATGTGTCCACCCATGTAATAAGACCATGGATACCACACCGAAAAGTAGATATTGTGTATGTTAACCTTTTCAAAAAGCACACTTTTTCAACAATAACAAGGTTTTCATGTTTTTAATTGTAAGAACACTATTTCGAAGATGGGAAAGCAACATCGGTTACTCCTAACATACTTCTGCAGTAAATCTATGGAACGAAGACAACAGTAGTGTAGATAATGAAGTTGTGAAAATAAATATACTATTTGACTAAGTTACTACAGATTTTAAATATCGAATAGTGTTTAACCAAACCAGACGTTGACTGTTCCATTAGATTGTAGCGGAAATGCAAAAACCAGGATGTAAGAAGTACATAACATGAAATGTTAAATCAAATGAGAGTACACATTGGGTACAAAATTGGCATAGTGAAAGGATATACACACAATCTCAATATATCATTTCTTAATCATGTAATCACAGAAGAGCCATTGTTATAACCTTCATTGTATAGATCTGAAGATAACTATGTACCGTCTAAACTGGTAACCTAAAAATGAGAAGTAAATAATTGGCATTGTATTATTGGGCATTTCAAAATGCTTCTGTTTGAACTGTTTATGATCCATAGATGGTTACACTAGACAAATACCTTCAGAGAACACTGCCTAATTTTTCAGTCTGTATCTGATGTTAAATCCCAATCTATATTTTCTATCTTCTATGTTTGGCCTCAGTTTTCTGCACCAATAGCAAAACTATACTACTTTCAGCATCTCGTTGCCTAATCTACCGGTGGCTGTGGCCGAGCTGTTCTAAGCGCTTCAGTCCGGAACCGCACTGCCGCTACAGTCGCAGTTTCGAATCCCGCCTCGGTCATGGATGTGTGTGATGTCCTTAGGTTATTTAGGTTTAAGTAGTTCCAAGTCTAGGGGACTGACGACATCAGATTGTAAGTCCCATAGTGCTCAGAACAATTTGAAAGATTTTTTCCCAAATCCAATTTCCTGACTTACCTGATGTAATTGGACAACAATTATCCTTACTTTACTTTTGTTGATGTTAATTTTAAATCTTCCTCTCAAGCCACTATTCCATTCCGTTCAACTGCTCTTTTACGTCCTTTGATGACTGACAGAATTACGAAGTCATAAGCAAACCTCAGTTTTTATTCTTGCTCCTTGGACGAATTCCTACTTTCGTTTCCTTCACCGCTTGTTCAACTTGCAGACTGAATAATGTCAGGAATAGGCTACAACCCTGTCTCACCCCCTTAAACTGAACTCCAATTGTGTATTTTTACAATTACTGTAAATAAAGGGTTAAATAATGGAAGATGCCAAGTGCCCTCCGCCGGCTCCTACCTGGGCGGCCCGAGGCGCAGCAGGTGCTCCACGATGTCCGGCGCGCCGTTGGCGGCCGCCCAGTGCAGCTCCGTGCTGCCGGTGTCGTCGACGCGCGGCGTGTAGGCCGCCGCAGGCAGCAGCATCCGCGCCGCCTCCAGCCGCGACCGCCGCAGCGCGCAGTTGAGCGCCGTGCGGCCGAGGCCGTCCGCGGCCCCTGCCGCGGCGGCCGCCCCGTGCGCCGACAGCAGCAGCCCCAGCGCGCCGGTGGCGCCCGCGGCCGCCGCCACGTGCAGAGCCGTCTGCCCCGCCGCGTCGGTGGCCGCGGCGTCGGCGCCAGCGCCCAGCAGGGCGCCGCACTGCGCCGCGTCGTCCCACCTGGCCGCCTTCATCAGCGGCGTCTGGCCGTCCAGGTCGCGGCAGTCGACCTGAGCGCCTGCCTCCACCAGCAGCCGAGTCGCGGACAACTTGCGCGTCACCGCCGCGTAGTGCAGCGCTGTGAAGCCGTTCCTGTCCACTGCCTCGAGGTCCAGTCCCGTAGCACAGCGCCTGCCTAGGACTAGCAGGCTCCCGAGGATAGCCTCGTTGCCCACACCGACCGCCCAGTGCAGGGAGGTTTTGCCGCCAGCGCCGCAGTCGTTCGGGCCGTCCTCCGACTCTACGAACCGGCGAATCGTCTCGCGGTCGTCAACAGCCGCGGCAGCTATGAGCGGGGGTGCGTGCTGCGCCATTCCTGCCGGAACGGCCTCCATGAACGAGGCCATAGCCGCCTCCACTTTCCCCCCTGTGGCATCCAGAGCCCCGCAGTCCGAGGGAAATGGCAATGTCTCCTCGCATCCGAACATCATCGCCACAGTATGTCTGCTGCTGCTGTAACAGTGTGGTTGCACTTTAAATTTCATTTACTTCTCACTAGACCCATCATTTATAAAACTGATTTTTTTATTTGAGAAGCCAAAAACACTGAATATTCTCCAGGCTATACATGCTAAATCGTGCCAGTAGCTCCTTGACACCTGCAATTCTTCCAATTTCTGAATTTTTAAGAACTTTTACACAGCTTAGGCAACCATGGAATGGTTTGTTGGCTCAGGGTATAAAGGGACCAAACCACATAGTCATCACTCCCTTTCTCCTAACGCAACTAAGTTTCAAGGTACAAAAACACCAACACCATACTTAAAAAGAAAACCAGTTGAATGAACAAAAGAAACAGGAAAAACATACGTCACAAGGAAAAGTAGAAGAAAGTATTAAAACCATAGATCAGAAGGTCTGGGCCGGCTCATAACAATAATAAAAAGGGGATGAACCAGCCACTATGCAACACATTAAAATGTCCACCCGAACAAGACAATCTGTGATGACATGTAGGGAAAAGAAGACCACCAAAAAACATTTGCAAAGAAAGTGCGACAGTTATGTAAGGTGGCAATGGCCTTGCACCTTACACGAGTCCATTTAATGTGACGATATAGGTTTTCTTGGAGTAGTTGTTGTGGTTTTCAGTCCTGAGACTGGTTTGATGCAGCTCTCCATGTTACTCTATCCTGTGCAAGCTGCTGCATCTCCCAGTACCTACTGCAACCTACATGCTTCTGAATCTGCTTAGTGTATTCGTCTCTTTGTCTTCCTCTACGATTTTTACCCTCCACACTGCCCTCCAATGCTAAATTGGTGATCCCTTGATGTCTCAGAACACGTCCTACCAACCGATCCCTTCTTCTGGTGAAGTTGTGCCACAAACTTCTCTTCTCCCCAATCCTATTCAACACTTCCTCATTAGTTATGTGATCTAACCATTTAATCTTCAACATTCTTCTGTAGCACCACATTTCGAAAGCTTATATTCTCTTCTTGTCCAAACTATTTATTGTCCATACAAACACTTTCAGAAATGATTCCCTGACACTTAAATCTATACTCTGTATACAAATTTTTCTTCAGAAACGCTTTCCTTGTCATTGCCAATCTACATTTTATATCCTCTCTACTTTAACCATCATCAGTTATTTTGCTCCCCAAATAGCAAAACTCCTTTACTACTTTAAGTGTATCATTTCCTAATCTAATTCCCTGAGCATCACCCGACTTAATTCGACTACATTCCATTATCCTCGTTTTGCTTTTATTGTTCATCTTATATACTCCTTTTGAGACGCTATCCATTCCATTCAAGTGCTCTTCCAAGTCCTTTGCTGTCTCTGACAATTACAATGTCATCGGCGAACCTCAATGTTTTTATTTCTTCTCCATGGATTTTAATACCTACTCCGAATTTTTATTTTGTTTCCTTTACTGCTTGCTCAATATACAGATTGAATAACATTGGGGAGAAGCTACAACCCTGTCTTACTCCCTTCCCAACCACTGCTTCCCTTTCATGTCCTTCGACTCTTAACTACCACCTGGTTTCTGTACAAATTGCAAATAGCCTTTCGCTCCCTGTATTTTACCCCCGCCACCTTTAGAATTTGAAAGAGTATTCCAGTCAACATTTTCAAAAGCTTTCTCTAAGTCTACAAATGCTAGAAATGTAGGTTTGCCTTTCCTTAATCTTTCTTCTAAGATAAGTCGTAAGGTCAGTATTGCCTCACATGTTCCAGTTTCTACGGAATCCAAACTGATCTTCCCCGATGTCGGCTTCTACTAGTTTTTCCATTCGGCTGTAAATAATTTGTGTTAGTATTTTTGCAGCTGTGGCTTATTAAACTGATAGTTCGGTAATTTTCACATCTGTCAACACCTGCTTTCTTTTGGATTGGAATTATTATATTCTTCTTGAAGTGTCAGGGTATTTCGCCTGTCTCATACATCTTGCTCACCAGATGGTAGAGTTTTGTCAGGACTGGCTATCCCAAGGCCGTCAGTAGTTCCAATGGGATGTTGTCTACTCCGGGGTCCTTGTTTCGCTCACGTCTTTCAGTGCTCTGTCAAATTCTTCACGCAATATCATATCTCCCATTTCATTTTCATTCTCTTCCATTTCTATAGTATTGTCCTCAAGTACATCGCCCTTGTATAGACCCCCTATACATTCCTTCCACCTTTCTGCTTTCTCTTCTTTGCTTAGAACTGGGTTTCCATCTGAGCTCGTGATGTTCATACAAGTGGTTCCCTTTTCTCCAAAAAGGGTCTTCAATTTTCCTGTAGGCAGTGTATATCTTACCACTAGTGAGGTAAGCCTCTATATCCTTACATTTGTCCTCTAGCCATCCCTGCTTAGCCATTTTGCACTTCGTGTCGATCTCATTTTTGAGTCGTTTTATATTTTCTCCTTTCATCAATTAAATTCAATATTTCTTCTGTTACCCAAGGATTTCTACTAACCCTCGTCTTTTTACCTACTTGATCCTCTGCTGCCTTCACTACTTCATCCCTCATAGCTACCCTTTCTTCTTTTACTGTATTTCTTTCCCCCATTCCTGTCAACTGTTCCCTTATGCTCTCCCTGAAACTGTACAACCTCTGATTCTTTCAGTTTATCCAGGTCCTATCTCCTTAAATTCCCACCTTTTTGCAGTTTCTCCAGTTTTAATCTACAGCTCATAACCAATATATTGTGGTCAGAGTCCACATCTGCCCCTGGAAATGTCTAACAATTTAAAACCTGGTTCCTAAATCTCTGTCTGACCATTATATAATCTATCTGATACCTTTTAGTATCTCTAGGGTTCTTCCATGTATACAACCTTCTTTCATGATTCTTAAACCAAGTGTTAGCTATGATTAAATTGTGCTCTGTGCTAAATTTTACCAGGCAGCTTTCTCTTTCATTTCTTAGCCCCAATCCATATTCACGTACTATGTTTCATTCTCTCCCTTTTCCTACACTCTAATTCCAGTCACCCATGACTATTAAATTTTCGTCTCCCTTCACTATCTAAATAATTTTTATTTCATACATTTCTTCAATTTCTTCATCATCTGCAGAGCCAGTTGGCATATAAACTTGTACTACTGTAGTAGCTGTAGTAGGTGTGGGCTTCGTATCTATCTTGGCCACAATAATGCGTTTACTATGCTGTTTGTAGTAGCTTACCTGCATTCCTATTTTTCTATTCATTATTAAACCTACTCCTGCATTGCCCCTATTTGATTGTGTGTTTATAACCCTGTAGTCACCTGACCTGAAGTCTTGTTCCTCCTGCCACCGAACTCCACTAATTCCCACTGTACCTAACTTTAACCTGTCAATTTCCCTTCATTAAATTTTCTAACCTACCTGCCCAATTAAGGGATCTGACATTCCACGCTCCGATGCGTAGAACGCCAGTTTTCTTTCTCGTGATAACAGCATTCTCTTGAGTAGTCCCCACCCTGAGATCCGAATGGGGGACTATTTTACCTCCGGAATATTTACCCAAGAGGACGCCATCATTTAATCATACAGTAAAGCTGCATGCCCTCGGGAAAAATTATGGCCGTAGTTTCCCCTTGCTTTCAGCCATTCGTAGTGCCAGCACAGCAAGGCCGTTTTGGTTATTGCTACAAGGCCAGATCAGTCAATCATCCAGACTGTTGCCCTCTTTCAGGAACCACACGTTTGTCTGGCCTCTCAATAGATACCCCTCCATTGTGGTTGTACCTACGGTACAGCTATATATATCACTGAGGCACGCAAGCCTCCCCACCAACGGCCAGGTCCATGGTTCATGGGGGGGGGGGGGGGGGCGGTTGTTGGAGTAATACTCCAAATTACGGTGTAGGAATTTATGTGGAAACGCATCAGCATGCGAGAATTGCGCGATATTATAATTGTAAGATTTTATGGAAAGGCAGTACACGAAAGAGCTCGGCTACATCCCCATCTAGTCGCTGAAGGCCACAGCCTGACGGTATGAATGGTGAACTGGGGGATTTCTATAATCCGTTTAAAGAGGCCAGAGAGGCTACAGTGTCCGCCAACCTCTGGGGGAAGTGCTGCTGCAGGTGTTCGCGTGTCTACCAAAACAGAGCAGTGGAAAGCTGGATGGGCTTTCCTGTCCATGCTCTCGCCTATGTCCCATTAATTTTATGCCTTTGCGTAACTCAAGTGGGGCAGGCCAGGAGTTCCAAATAAACTTTCAATGCAAGAATCTGTTCACTATGATGGGGCATCTCGAGTGGTCTCTTGGGATAAAACTTCCAGTAAACGTGTTATTGCCCACAACTGTGGTTCTTCCCAGCCGACGAGGGGGGAGTTTGCTCGTGAAATTTTGTAGAAATAAAAGAATTGTGGAAAATAGTTCTATTCCCAGGCCGTACATTGGTCAGCACTGGCGAACTGGGTATTTTGAGAGCTTCTAGTGATGTGATTCGCTCGGTAAAAGTTGAGGTGAGAAAACAGAGGTGAAGAGCGATCTTGCTGGACTCTCGGTCGAGTTCTTCCATTCTGGGCTCTCATACTGAGAGAGGACGTTAGCCAAGTCGCCTCCCATCTTGGTCTTTCGTTCTGAACGGACGTTAGCCGCGGCAGCTCTTTGCTGCCGGTAAGATCATTGCAAATAGAGAAGTTTATGGACAGCAGTCTGCTGTCCAAGTAGTGTAGGAGTGTACTTTCTGAGACGCCACACGGAAACTGCATAACCGCGCTATCGCCGTCGGAGACTCCAAATTATGGAACAGTATGGAACATTATGATGGCATCGCTCACACTTCGGCCTCCGTTAGGAGTAACTTTAAATAGTTGGATCACTTGCAATTGCTGTTTCCACAGAGGTTTCACAGTACTTTGGGGTGTAGTGGTTCTTCGTATTTTACGTTTTGTGTCGAAGTCAGTCGGTCAGCCAAGTTATAAGAGATCGCGTTTTGGACTAATTTTAACACAGTTCACTGCCAATGTCAGTCAGGAGGATAATTTGTAAATTGTTCATTGTGTTTTATTCAGAATTGATCTGAAGGTTATAATAAAATTATTGTGACTCAGTAGAGCCTTTACTTTCAGTAGTTGAGCCTGAATTCACGCTTTTGGTGTGATTTATCGTCAACGCTACCACCGCAGATTAATTTGGGGTGACAGGGCCACATTTAAATCTAGTGTTGTCCATTTTTGCATATAGTTCCACTCCAATTTCTCTCTAAGTTGTTTGTCAGGGGAGAACATGGGCAAAAATTGGACTAGCAACAGGTGAGATGTTACAGTTAAAATGGAGGGAGGGTGGCAGCTTCAAAAAGAAGGCTAAATGACCACCCTTTGATGGTATTATAAAAACTCCTCACAAATAAAATGTAAAACTAAATCTGCTGTTGCGACATTGTCGCCCAACACCAAATGTAGGGTGCTGGGAAGGTTGAAAGTCTGCTGCTGAGTGGCGGAAAGTGGGCAGTCCGGCAAGATGTGGATGACAGTCATGTGAGCCACAGTGACACCGAGGGGGTCCTCGTAACAGAGGAGAAAGCGATGTCTTAGCCACATATGGCCAATGGGGAGCCAGCAGATAACTGATTCCCTGCAAGAGGCCTGCGTAGGTCTTCCACACATTTGTATACTCTTCAAGGGCATGCAGTATGTTGTGCGTACTGAGATTATGCCATTCCGTCTCCCAAAGCTCAAAAACATTACAACTATATAACGACTGCATGTCAGTTACAGCGATGCAAATCTCTAGAAGCTGTTTCCGTGTAGCCTGTCAGGCTGTTCGTTTCCTGGGATTCTGACATGGCCTGGGGTCCACACTAACACCGCAGAACGACTGGACCGTTCCAGGGCTTAGATTGGCTCCTGGATTGTCGCTACCAAAGGATGGCAGAGGTAGCACTGGTAGATAGCCTGTAGGCTGCTCAAAGAGTCACTGCAGAGAAGAAACGACTCATCAGGGCATGAGCGGATGTGCTCAGTAGCACACGATTTAGCAAACAGCTCTGCAGTGGAAACACTGCAGACATCTGTCAAGGAGTGCTGTTCAATACGTCCTCTATGAACATACACGAAGCCAAAGTGACCATCAGCAATTGAGCCGTCAGTGTTAACCACTTCACGATCCCAGTACATGCCAAGAATCGATTCATACGTGAATGGACCTTGAGTATAGGTGGTAAAGGCAAGGACTCCATTTCAGATGAGACCTGATGCAAACCGCTATCTGTAGACCTGAACTGTGCCTCCGATGCAGGAGATGAACTGCCATGGATAGGAAAAGGTGGTGGTATTTCGGATGCACAGGAGAACTACGAATGTGTACAGCGTAATTGGTGAGCAGCTGTGCACTCCTAACTTTCAATGGAGGGACTCCAGCTTCCACCTGGACACTGGTCTCTGGACTCGTCCTGAAAGCTCCTGTTGCCAATCTAACGCCACAGTTGTGCAATGGGTCGAGTAGCCGCGATACTGAGGGCGCCACCGAACCATAAACCAGACTCCCATAGTCAAGGGGGCATTGAACTAGGTTTCTGTAGAGCTCCAGCAGCGTAGAGCGATCTGCACCCCATTTGGTGTTGCTCAGGCATCGGAGGGCATTGAAGTGCTGCCAGCACTTCTGCTTCAGCTGCTGAAGATGAGGAAGCCACATTAATCAGACGTAGAAAACCAGTCCTAAGTATCGATATGATGAGCCTATGACTGCACAATGTGGATGGTGCCACTTGGCAACACTAGTACTGGAGGAGCAGTACAAAAGGCAGAAGTTGTATGTTTACAGAGAAGGTGAGACCGACAGCCTGATCGTGTTTTGTGCCACAGAAACAATCGTTCTAGTGACCTGCCCAAGTACCACAACGATGGTACTATGTGAGAGATTTAACAGTGACAGCAGAGGTGAAAGCTTTCCAGTCTGCCCTGTTTAAAGCCCATCTTGGTAGACGTCTGGGACAGTGGCGCTGGGGGAGTGACACAAAGATGGGAAAGTGATCACTATCCCAAGTCATCATGGGCTCTCCAGTGGACAGATGGGAGAAGTGCTTGGGCTGCAGAGGGATAAACCAATGGCCAATAAGTGTCATGAGCCACACGGAAGTGTGTGGGGGCTCTAGTATTTAAGAGGCAGAGGTAGAGTTGAGAGTTTCGACATCTTCCTCAGCCAGTAAGCACAGTGCCACCCCACAAAGGGTTATGGGCGTTAAGATCTGCCAAAAGTAGAAAAGGTTTAGGGAGTTGATCAGTGCAGCCAATGTGTTCAGGGGGAATGCACCATTTGGATGAAGATATACATTGCAGACAGTTATTTCCTGTGTCGTCCATATTCCGACAGCCACGGCTTCAGGAGTGGTTTGAAGGGGCACAGATTCACTGCATGCTGAGTCCAGGACAGAGAAACTCCACCTGACACTTAAGGTCGCTACAGGTCTTGTAATATCCCCTACAGTCATTAAGGGCAGGTGTCCACATTGCTGGGACCCAGGTTTCCTGCACAATGCAGGAAGCAGGTGTAAAACTTAACAGTTGCAGTAGTTCACCCAGGTGGTGGAAAAAACGCAGCAATTCCACCAGATGAAATTATCGTGAGGCTGGGAAGACAGGTAGTATGCAAGGAGGCACATTACACCTCAGGGTCACTGCTGCCACCGATTGAGTGGTTTTATCTATTCCTATTGTGGATGAGGCATCAGTGAGATCCAGGTCCTCAATGGACGTTATCTCAACCTCATTCACAGGTGCAGAATTGGCAGGGAGTGGTGGTATTGGGGCCATTAGAGGGTCCTTTTTCTTAGCTTGACCCCTCCCCTCTCTTTACAGTCTTACTGGGATGAATTCTCCCAAGTAGCTTCAGGTATGGAGAAAGACTTTGCCCAGCAGCTTTTGGCTTCTTTAGCTACTGGCGAGTATCTGCTATGGCATTAATGGAGACGTTGGAGTGTGTCCCAAATGACCCATTCTGCATGAGGAGCTGGAGGAGGCTGTTGCTTATCCGGCTGGGGGAGAGGGGGGCGCTTGCTTCCAAAGTAGGTGCTTTGGGAGGAACAGAAGTAGCTTTTCCCTCTAACACCAAACAGAAGACGTAATCTGGAGGCCCAAAGGACCCACTGTTCGTGGCATTGAGTTTGGTATGACTGGTACTTGTGATGGCGCACGTAATGTAGTTGCAGCTTATGTGTACATCAAGCTAACTGTGTGTAATTTACATTTAGCCTCTTGGTAAGTCAAATCGTCCAGGGTCTTATTCAAAGATTTTCCACTTTTTTTCGAATACTGTGAAGTCTGGCGAGCAGGGGGAGTGCTGCTGTCCGCACTTGATACAAGTGGGAGGAGGTTCACAGGGAGTATCTGTATGCAGTGGATGTCCACAGTTTCGACGTGTGGCGTTTGAAGTGCAGCAGGAAGAAATGTGCCAAACTTCCACACTTTAAGCACCGCATGGGGGATGGACGTATGGTTTGATGTCACAGTGGTAAACCATCACCTTGACCTTTTCAGGCAATGAATCACCCCCAAAGGCCAATCTTAAGGCACTGTTAGCAACCCTGTCGTCTTTGGGTTCCCTGTAAAAGTGCCAGATGAAATGAACACCCCACCATTCTAGTTTGGCGTGGAGCTCGTCGTCAGACCAAGAGGTGGTCATGATGGAAAATAATCCCTGGACCATGTTGAGACTTATGGGGAGTGACAGAGACAGGAATATCACCCAGCCAGTCACAAGAAAGTAAATCCTGGGATTGGGCTGTGGATGCTGTCTGAATCAAGACTGCACCGTTTCTCATCTTTGACAGCAATGTCACTTCTCCAATATTATCCTCAATATGTTCATAAACAAAATGGAGGCTTCATATATAGGAACGAGTCCTTGTCCATTCTGCTACAGACTAAATACAGAGGCGAATATGGCTCTTCTTTCTGTAGCCCTTCGTTCATCCCACTGTGTAGCGATGGAGGGAAACGATTTAGGGTCGTATCTGTCAGCATTGTAGTCCATCTTGCCCTTCTTAGAGACTGCTGGCACTGAACCGTCACCACTACATTGCAGGTCATCCACCAGATACCACCCACTCTGATCACTGATCAGGGGCTCTCCCCACAGGCACCACCCACCCACAGCAAAGGCCACCTGGCATAAGGGCTGTTGCCAGGAGTCCTGATGCCCCAGGAAGACAGGCATCTACTCCTTGGCATACATGGAGAGTTTACAGCTTGGGCAGCAGCAGTGTGATCCCTGCCTTGTGAGGGGGCTACCACCAAATAGGTACCTTACAGCCCCACCACAATGGGCTGGCTACTGTGTTGGAAATTGAGCTCAGAGAAATCAAGTACTGCCATGGGGGCGAAAGAGGACAGGGGACAAAGGTAGAATGTGACATACCTGGGAAGTGTCCTCGCCCAAATTATTGAATTGAAAAAGCTATGAAAAGAGGTTCAGGAGATCGAATATAAGGACACTATGGATAACTCATGAACCAAGTAAGGCGTCCTACCCCATAAGGTCCGTACTTCTGTAGAATTTGGGAAGGGCAAGTCAAACCATTAAATGGAACCTGAAATTATATGGTCAAAAAGTGAGGTACTCCTTTTAGTCGCCTCTTACGACAGGAAGCGAACCGTCGGGCATATTTTAACTTCCAGACCCGCAGGGAGATAGCAACCATAAAATGAAATCATCTTGTAGAAACAGTAAACAGCCAAACAGTTGTAAATTTGAATGATTATTAAACCCCTTTACTGTGGTTTCAACGTTTATAAATTCGTCTTCAGAGCAACATAAGACAACTGGATTACATGCTGTGGCGAAGGTACGTTTAAATATAGCCTAAAGTCTTCTGTCTAATACAAAATTTCTCCTCCAAAACGAAACGGGCACAGCATGGTGGTTGTAATATATTTCCTCACCAGTTGACGCCCTATGGGATAGTATATCACGATGCCATTAGACACCTTTATGATCGTTTGCATTGCTACCATTAGGGGTACACTGTACTGATGTGACAGTTCGGGTATTTGCCATGTGATTGACTTCGTCTCAGTTCGTTACAGACTCAATCACGTACTATCGATCACATTGCTTGCCAATAAAATGGCCTTGTTGTGGGTTTCACGTTTTTATTCTGACAATTAGCGTGTGTTCACAGGCTTCCACACAGAGGGAGGTCCCACCTGGAATCTGGGTACAATCTTTCTATTTTAAGTCTGCAACCTTTTGAGCCCATTGTCACTCAAAGCCATGAGAATAATGGGCATGAAGGATTTGTGTTGAGTGCTGATGAACGGAGTGTTACCATTATCAACACTAGAACACTGCAAGAAAATGAAATAACTATTTGCTGAACCTGTGTACCGCTGATGAACAGAATATCATAACTGAAAAACCACTGTGACTCCAGAATGGATAGCTTTATCACCAAGAATCTAAAGCCACGTACACCTGTTTCATCCAGAATGTATTGCCTACAGGAGATACATGAAGTGTGTCCATTGATACTGATATGAATTAATTCTTTAATTCACAGTGAAGTGGCAATAGGCATGGAACAGTAATCTACATATACAGTTGGAAACAGTATTGCGTAAAAAGGGTATTAAAGAGCAGTGCATTGCTGGAGCTGTCATTTGTACTCAGGTGATTTATGTGAAAAGTTTTCTGACTTGAGCTTGGCCGCACGATGGAAATTTACAGACTTTCAACACAGAACGGTAGTCTGACCTAGGCGTGGCAGATTCTGTTTCTGAAATCGTTAGGGAATTCAATATTCCGAGAGTCAGAGTGTGCCAACACCACCAGATTTTAGCCATTACATCTCCCCATAGACAATGCAGTGGCTGAAGTTGTCAATGGTAACAGACAAGCAGCACTGCGTGAGAATCGTAGAAATCAATGAGGGACGTGCGACGAACGTATTCATTGCGACAGTGCGTCGAAATTTGGCTTTACTGTGCTGTGGCAGCAGACGACTGACGTGCATGCCTCTGTTTTAGGGCGCAAAAGCAACTAAAGTCATATACACATTTCAGAACCTTAGAACAAGAAAAGTTAGAAACAACTACATGTCAATCCCAATCGACAGTAGAATACAGTTAAAAACAGGGACATGGAGGTCTATAAAATACGCCAGAAACTGAGGTCCTAGACTAAAGATAAATGTCCTTCACCGTATTGCCAAGAGGCATGAAAAGTGAAACGACGTAGACGTCCTGCGCGTCGTTCACTAAATCAGTTGATGACTCAGACGGCAATCATAACTTAAGAGGTTAACAAAGAGCATTCCGTCAGGAAATGGCGCACTGTCAAAGGTTCAATGCAATGAGCACAAAGTGGTGGGGGAGCACCACTGAACCATCGGCGATGGCTAAGAAGACAGTGCCCAATATGCAACCTAGGCCCTCATGGCAGGAGGGCCTGTAGGAGGTCGTTCAAGGTGCTGGGAGGGGCTTACCAACTCTCCCAGGAAGGGAGGGCCAGCAGTGATACCAAAGCGACAGCATCTCCTGACACTTGGCAACACATATTGTAAGAAGGAATGTAAGAACTAGTGTGCCGAGGTAAGAAGACTGCAGTCTTGGTAACAGTCAGCAGCCTTGATGACTGTCAGACCGTCACCAGGAACCTCCATAATTATCACATTGGCTCCAAGAGTGAGCAAGTGACAGCTTTCCCTGACCTGTTACATTAATGTTGGTTGGTTTAGAGGATGGGGGCAGGACGTGGAAGGGACCAAACTGTGACGTCATCACTCCCTTTTCCCCAGTAAAATAATTACACAAGAGATAGAAGAAAAAGGAGGCATAAAGTACAATAACAGGAGAAAGAAGAACCAGAAGTACGACAGGAGGACAAACAACACTGCTATGGACAAAACATGAAAAGGAAACCAAAGAAGCAAGAAACAAGTAGAAGGGGTGAAACCAAGAGGACAAATTATCATGGCTGGCCAGCCACAAGAATAAAAAGGAAAAGCCACCTACTCTGCAACACTATAAAACACCCACCCTGAAAGCATTAGAGTGGAGAACACAAAGGGACAAAAGACATGAGCAAAAACTTACATTGAATGAAAAACCCACTGTCACATATAAAACCTGAAACTTAACTAGACAATAAGGCGTTGTCATCTAAAATTAATTGCAGCAAGTGCAGTAACTTAGAGTGTTGCAAGGCAAAGACGACCAGCTCAACAAGATATGGGCCACTGACAGCTGGGCACCACACCGATACTGAGATGGGTTGTCATGGCGCAGGAGGTCCCTGCACGAGGCCTGAGTGCGTCTTCCAGACATTCGCAGTCTCCTTAATGGCATACAGTTTGTTGTGCATACTGCGGTTATGCTATTCCATCTACCAAAGCCACAAAACCCTGCAGCGTAGTACTGAACGCAGGTCAGGTCAGTTGCACAGAAGCCTATCTCTGCGTAGCGTGTTTGGCCAGCAAGTTCGTTTCCTGGGATTCAGACGTGACTTGGGGTCCACACAAACCACGAAGACTGAACTGTTCCATGGCAGAGATGGACTCCTGGATGGTCGCTACCAAAGGATGAAAAGGTTAGCACTGGTCGATAGCTTGTAGGCTGTTCAAGGAGTCAGTACACAGAAAAAACGACAGGTCATGAATGGATGTGCTCAAGAGCATGAGATATAGCCACCAGCTCTGCAGTCAAAACACTGCAGCAGTCAGGCAAGGAATGCTGTTTAATATGTCCTTGTTGGACGTACAGGAAGCCGACGTGAGCATCAGCCATCAAGCAGTTTGTGTAAACCACTTCATGGCCTGCGTACATGTCAAGAATCGAGAGGAAGTGTCAGCAGAGAGCCACAGGGTTAACTGAGTCCTTAGGGCCATATGATAGGGTCAGGGGAAGCTGCAGCCTAGGTGCATACCATGGAGGTATACGTGAATGGACCTCTAGTACAGATGGTAAATACAAGGACGCCAGTTCCGAAACAAGGGATCGGAAATGAACTGCAATTGGAAGCCCTGACCTGGGCCTCCAATGCTGGAGATGAACCGCTGTGGGTGGGAGAAGGAGACTGATTCGGATGTGCAGGAGACGTACATGTACAACATACCTAGTGAACAGTTGTGCATGCCTAACCTGCAATGGAGCGACTCCAGCCTCCACATGGACACTGGTCACCACGCTCGTCCTAAAAGCTGTCACTAGGCGAACGCCACAGTGGTCCACTGGGTCAAGTAAACGCAACGCTGAGAGCGTCGCCGAAACATAAACCAGACTTCATAGTCAAGGTGGGATTGAACAAGGGCTCTGTAGAGGTGCAGGAGCTTACAGCTATCTGCACCCCAGTTGGTGTTGCTCAGGCAGCAGAGGGCATTGAGGTGCTGCCAGCACTTCCACTTAAGCTGACGAAGATTAGAAAGCCAAGTTAATCGAGCATCGAAAATCAGTTCTAAGAATCGATGTATCTGTACTACAGTGAGTGGATCGTCATTAAGGTAAAGTTCTGGTTCTGGATGAACGATACGACGCCGACAGAAGTGCATAACACGACTTTGCTAACAAAAACTGGAAACAGTGGGCTAGAGCCCATGACTGCGCCTTGTGGATGGCTCCCTATAGGCGGCACTCAGCAACACCTACACTGGTGGAGCAGTACTTAATGCAGAAGTCATCCACAAACAGAAAAGGTGAGAGACTGCCCTACAGCTGCTGCTAGATTATTAATGACCACTGAAAGACACACAGCCCTGCGGTACTCCATTCTCCTGCATATGGGAGGGACTATGGGCGCCACAAACTTGGACACAAAGTATGGAGCGACAGTAAATCTTTGATAGAAATCGGGAGCAGGCCTTTGACACCCCACTTGCATAATGCGGCCAGGTAGTGTCATATGCTTTTCGTAAATAAAAAGACAGCAACCAGGTGAGCTGTGGTAAAAAAGCTGCTTTGAAGAGCGCGCCATAGCACGTAGTGTAAAGCAGTCGTCCTCCGTTTCTGGTGGTGGCGCCATTGTGGCAATTGCAGCTTTCGTGTTTCCATCTGGTGGAAAAGGGGGAAAAAAAGAAAGGTTACCTGTTCACGTGCTTTTAAGAGGTGCTATGAGCTCGCGAGTCTGTCAGTCTGGAGTAAGTCTCTTGTCCCCAGCTTGCTAGTATGTCTCTCGTCAGCATTTGTTAGGCAGTGTGTGTGTGTGTGTGTGTGTGTGTGTGTGTGTGTGTGTGGTGGAAAAGGGGGAAAAAAAGAAAGGTTACCTGTTCACGTGCTTTTAAGAGGTGCTATGAGCTCGCGAGTCTGTCAGTCTGGAGTAAGTCTCTTGTCCCCAGCTTGCTAGTATGTCTCTCGTCAGCATTTGTTAGGCAGTGTGTGTGTGTGTGTGTGTGTGTGTGTGTGTGTGTGTGTGTGTGTGTGTGTGTGTGTGTGTGTGTGGTGTTGGAGTGCTAGTATGTCTGCCATTAGGATCAACCTTTGAAAGTGGCAAAATTAGAGTCTTTCCACTCCGTCAGTAAGAACTCAGCGAGTGGTCATCCAGTCGGGGCTTAGTTCCTGCAACTGAGTCTGCGCGTTAGGCCACCAGTCTGCTCGAGTTTGCTCAGGCAATGGTCGTTGGATCGATCGGTCGGTTGGTTGGTCGCGCACTGAGAAGATGACTTGTCCGTCTTGAGCGTCGGCGCATGTGAGGTCGCCATGTGAGTCCAGTGAGCTGAGGCGTATAGCTAGGGGTAGTGACTTCGCAGTCGACACGAGAGCAACAGGAGTCAACCCACGACATCAGTCTGGCCGGTGCGAGCTGCGACGTCGTGACGCGGGAGATTGGCGCGCCTACCTGCATCCGTTGAAGTGGCTGGCAGCTGACGGTTGGGGAGAGCAATTTGGGGGTGCTGCACCAGGTCTCCTCGAGAAATCGCAGTTTATTAGAATTAAAGTGATTGGTGATAGCTTGTTTGATATACTGTTGTTAAATGCTACTTGTTTTCTTGGTGAGGTCACCAGGCGTTTTGCTTTGGGGTCTTCCCACCATTCTTTTCCGTTTGCCCACCCACAGGAAGGTGGTTGTTTATAAATTTGGTGGTCTGTTTTTCCCTTGTGGAGTAGGGGCAGGTTAGAGCAGCCTGCAGTTCGGGTGTTCGGTGATCTCCCTATCAATCTACTATACATTAGTAGCTGCTTCTGTCATGTTTGTCAGATTCTGTGTGTTAACGAATGTATTGCTTGGAGTGTAACAGCCTAATACCTGAAATATGTTTTGATCTTTGATATTATTGCCTATGATGTTGAGAGGCAGTATCTGTGTAGTGTAGATCGTCTTAACTATTGTTTGGACAACCTTGTAGAATTTTATATAAGATTGCATTTCGTGGGCTTTTATTTAAATGATAATTTTAGTATATAAAGTTGCCATCCTTTCACTGTAAGACTTTTCTTAGAAGTTAAAATCAAGTTGCACCTTCGGTGGTAAGGTTAATATTTTAAGTGTTAGTGTTTTGTACCATTTCCATCCCTCCTACAGGAGGGTGCATAGTTTGTGTGCTTGTGTAAATTGGCAAAACTCTCAGTTTAAAGTTATATTGTGTGTTGCAAATTTGCACCAGTGTAGTCTTTCAGAGGCTGTTGTGAGCGGTCGTAACTAAAGGGAGTGGCAAGGTTCTCTGCCCGAAAGTGCATCCAGTCAAAACCTGTTTCTTCTGCCTCTGAATAAATTGTAACTTTGGTATTTAGAGGTGCTTTCTGATTATAATTTTAAATGTTTCCTTTAAAAAATGCTTTTAGGCACTATTAAAGCGAAAGAAATTCCAATTTGTTAAAAGTAATTTGGTTATGATTTCATCAGTTACTCCCATGCAACTACTACCATGCTTACATAGTGTGATTAAATGTGTTGATGCACTTCATGAACCGCTAGTAAATAAAATAAATTCTTAAGAATATTCTTTGAAAATAAATCATGGGTCACCAAGTGTACCAGGTGTTGGCATCTGGAAAATGCTGTTCGGATGGGAGACTCTAGGGAAACTTGATTATCAGTGGTAGAGCGATCCTGGCTAAGGCCACTCTGACAGAGCCAGTAGGCCACATGATTCCAGAATCCAACCCAACTGCTGACACCATACATTCCAGCAGCTTACAAAGAACGTTGGCTGAAGGGCCAGTAGCTATCCATATCAAGCCGATTTTTACCAAGTTTCAGCACTGGAATGATGCTCTCCTGCCATTGCAATGGGAAGACGCCATCGCACCAGATCTTGTCAAAGATAACCAGGAGATGTCTGTTTAGTCAGATGAGATTTTTAATCGTCTGACTGGAAACAATCTGGTCCAGGAACTGTCGCAGCCATGGGAAATGACACTGAAGAGCTCCCACTCTGTAAATGGGGCGTTATAGGATTCAAAGTAGTGAACGAGACGACTTTTCTTTCAATCCGCCATTTGATAATGCTTAGTGGTAGTTCTCAGACGAAGAGGCTCGAGCATAATGCTCAGCGAAGTGCTCAGCAATCGCATTTGCGTCACTGATGTTAACGCCACGGACAACTGTTGGGGTCTGGGACCCAAAAGGACGTTTGAGCTTTGTCGAGACTTGGGAAGGTGACATATGGCATCCAATGGTCAGACTGTATCTCTACCAACACTCCTGCTTCCGTGTTTCGATGAGCTGGCCAACGCAGGCACAGAGCCATTTAAAGGCTATGAGGTACTCTAGGGAAGGGTGCGACGCCACTGTAGAGCTCGCTGATGCTCCGTAATTGCTAGTGACATCTGGCGACCATCAGGGGACTGTCTTTCACTGGGGGCACCCTAAAGAGCGAGGGATCGTGTTTTGTGCCACAGAAACGATTGTTTTAGTCAGCTGCTCAACCACCACATCGATGTTACTGTGGGAGGGAGATTCAGTGGTGACAAAGGTGAAGTTTCCCGTCCCTCCTTGTTTAAAGCCCATCTGGGCATTCGTCCTTGGGCCTGATGCCAGGGCAGTGACAGGAAGATGGGGAAGTGGTCACTACCACACATGTGCTCTCCAGTGGATAGATGGGAGGGGTCCTGGGGGGCAAATTGGTATATCAATGGCCAAATAGCTACCGTGATTCACAGTGAAATGTGTTAAGAGGCAGGGGTCGAACAGACAGTGAAGTTTCATCTCTGCTTCTGCCAGTAAGCATAGTGCCACCCCATAAGGCGTTATGGGCATTAAAATATCCCGAAAGTAGGAAAGGTTTAGGGAGTTGATCAATTGGAGTAGCTAATATATTGAATGGTACTGCACCATCTGGAGGAAGATATACATTGCAGACTTATTTCCTGTGTCGTCGTCATTGTGACAGCCACAGCTTCAAGAGGGGTTTGAAGGAGCACAGTTTCACTACAGAATGAGTTTAGGACATAAATGCAAACTACACCTGTCACTATTATAGTCGCTATAGTTTCTGTAGTGTTCCTTATAGCCATGGACGGCAGGGCTCCGCATTGCTGGGAACCAGGAATCCTGGAGGACAATGCAGAAGGCAGGAGTAAAGCTGAACAGTTGCAGTAGCTCAGTGGAATAAACCGCCACAATTCCCCTGAAGGATGATATCATGAGACTGGGAAGGCATGGAACATTCTATAAGGCAGTTAACGCCTCAGGGTCACCTGCTGCCACCAACGTTTTGCCTGAGCAATCTGCATCCCTTGTGTCCAAGGGTCCAGCTAGATCTAGGTATTCAGCAGATGTCAATCTCCACCTAATCCACAGACACAAAGCTTGTGGGTAGCGGTGGTGTGGTTACCACCACAATTCCCTTGAGACTTTGGATATCTCTCGCTGCTCCTTGGGTTTCCCTGACTGGAAGGATTTCACTGATTCAGTCTGCAGGACTGAGGATGAGCGTTAAGCCCTACAACTGGTTGTTTTTGGCTTCTTCAGCCACTGGAGGTGTCATCTTTTCCACTAGGAGAAACCTGGGAAGGGAGTGACCCAAGAGACCCTTCATAGCAAGAGGACTAAGAAGACTTGTGCATCTCCAGCTCAGAAGTGGGGACCGAAATCCCCAGTGGGGGGCAGGTTCTCTCACTGAGTAGGTGGTGCCAAGACGATGTCATATGTACAGGACATAGGCATCCAAATATCCTCTTAGCCTCAGTGTAGAGCAGCCAGTCCAAGGTCGTTTACTCCATGGTTTTCCTTTATGGAGAATCTTGTAGTCAGGCAAGCAAGGCGAATGGTACTGTCCACAGTTGACAGATGGGAGGCTGGGCATATGGAGTATTGGGATTTGATGGGCAGCCACAGTCTCGACATGTGACACTGGAAGTACAGCAGCAAGACATATGCCCAAACTTCCAGCATTTGAAGCACCACATAGAGGGATATAGGTCAATCACATTGGCCGGCCTCTGTGGTGGAGCTGTTCTAGGCGCTTCAGTTTGGAACTGCACTGCTGCTACAGTCGCAGGTTCTTGTTCTGCCTAAGGCATGGATGTGTGTGATGTCCTTAGATTAGTAAGATTTAAGTAGTTCTAGGTCTAGGGGACTGATAACCTCAGATGTTAAGTTCCATAGTGCTTAGAGCCATTTCAACCAGTTGGACTTCAGTGGTAAACCATCACCTTGACCTCAGGTTATGTATCACCCTTGAAGGCCAAGATAAAGGTACCGGTGGCAACCTGATCATCCTTCTGACCCCGGTGGACCAGCCGCACTAAATGGACATTTCGCCGCACTAAACTGGCGTGCAGCTAAATGTCTGACTCAAAAAGAAGGTTCCTGTCAAATATGATACCATGGTCCATATTTAAGTTCTTATAGGGCGTGATGGAAACAAACACCCCCAGCTTGTCACAGGAGAGTAGTGCCCGTGACTTTACAGGGGATGCTGTCTTTTTCAGGGCCGACTGTGACTGCATTTTTAACAAGCCCCCACCTCCTCAAACTTGTCCTCTAAATGCTCCACAAAAAACTTGTGTTTCATTGACAAGAAAGATTCTTCAACTCTCATACGAAGTACCAGGGTGAATAAGCTTTGCTGCAAGCCTGGGGTCCCTCCCATGGGGTGGACAGGTGGGGAGGATGGACGATTTGGGGGCTTAATTCTTAGCACTGAAGTTAGATCTTGACCACTTAGAGACTGCTGGTGTGACAACCAGTAAGATATGACGTACTGTGCTTCATGGAGTGTCAATCGCCCTGATGCCACCCACTCCATCCAAGAGCCTTCCCCAGAGACTCCACGCAGCTGCAGGAAAAGCCACCTGGCAGGATGGCCATTGCTGGGAGTCCTGATGCCCAGGGTAATGGGCATCTACTCATTGGCGTATGTGGGGAGTTAATGGCAGAGCGATCCCTGTGTTGTCATGGGGCTACAATCAACAGGGTACATGGCAGCCCCACAACAGAATGGCTACTGTGCTCGAAATCAGGTGCAAATGAACTAAGGCCATCATCGACAGTGCAGTAAGTGGTACTGCACTGAGGATGGAGGAAATGCACCAGGAGGGTGACCTCAGCAAACAGCTGGAGAATGAAGTGGAAATCCCCGTCGAACAAACGATGCGAGAGTTATCAGCACATGATGGGCATTATGCACCATGTAAGGCACCCTTCCACAATTTTCTCTCTCTTTGGAAAACTTCGATGTCAACCCTACAGGGGCCATCAGATAATGGCCCAAATGTGTGATTCCTTTTAGTTGCCTCTTACGACAGGCAGGAATAACTAGGGCCTATTCTAACCCCAGGACACCCCTAGGTGTGTGGGACAGGAGACAAATTAAGCTTCTGCATACATATAGTATTTAGGTGGCGATTGGGGGCAGCCCAGCAAACGGGATTGTGCTACAACAGTGAGGAGCTGATAGCCTGAAGTTCTGGATTGGGGTGTACTGTCAGCGAAACGTTGATTACAGGGCTCAACGTGGTGCGGGACGAAACAGAGGGGAGGGGGGGGGGGGGCGCATCTGTTCAACTTTGCGTCTGCCAGAGAAACAGAGGGGTAGGTAGAAGATGAGGGCAGAAAGTTTGTAGCAAGGTGTTCTACTAGGACCAGTGGATCAGTGCACAGAGCACTTTTGAGGCTTAGACACTTGGGAGTTGTCTGTTGCTGGCAGAGAGAAGGCTACAGAGTTCTGACCAAACCAGCGATGAAGAGGTATACGTTCCCAGGGAGGAAACAGTGCTCACAGCATTATTCTTTACTCCACTTAATAAACTAAGAAGCCTTAGCACACAGACACTTAAAAGTGAGGAGGTTGGTCTGTGAAGTGTGTCTAATAGCTGCAGCGTCCTTCTGTGGTCCTTGACAGTGTCTGCAACATCTTTGGTCCGCCACAGTACTGGCAAACGATGAGGGGGTATCTGTGGGTACAGGGACAACAGTGCCAGCAGAATGAAGAAGAGTACAGAGATGGCTTGCATGACTACTACAATGGAATTCGAGGTGTTAAAGTGGACAGCAGATATGTGTGAAGGCGAATTGGCCCTGCAGAATGCGCAACATGGGGGCCTGTCTGCCTGGCAGCAGCAGGGGAACGGTAGTGTCACTGGAACGTGGTCACTGTCACAAAGGTCATCATGAGATGACCAATGTAGGGAAGCTACAAGGGCAGGGGAGGATTCAGAGATCGATAGCAGGGAATATGCCATAAGTGGCACTGAAGTTGGTAGGGAACCATCATTTAGGAGACAAATCGAGGTCAGTGATAAGTTGGAGTCCACAAGGAGGAGAAATGTGGTGGGAGGTGCTGGATTAAGGTAGACAGTGCAACGTAAGTGGCTTACCAGGAGAGAGGTAGACATTGCTAATGGTGACTGCCAGAGTCCTTTGCACTAACCACTATCTCTTCCAAGGTGGTATGTAGGTGATCCAGTCACTAATGACATCAGAGCGAAACAAAGTGCAGACCCACCAGATGCTACCATGGAGCCAGCATGGTTCTGACAATGCCTGATAACCATGAAAAGCTGGAGAGTGGTTCTCAGAAATGCGTTTCTTGAACGAGAAAGAATGCAGAATAGGAGACAAGATGCATTTCTGGTAGGTGACTATAGTATCTGTTGCAAATCCACTGGTTGATCATGTGGCTTTAGTCCAAGGTAGACATGAAGCCAAGGAGGAGGTCAGTTCACTTTGTTAGAAGTTGTCACTGACAAGACTCAGGTTGAGAGGGGGGAAGTAGCACCTTTGGATTTATGTTTTTTTTCTTTCTGATGTGGAGAAGGGCAGGGCACAGGGAGAGTACAGGCTTCTGCAAGATTGGGAACCGAAAGAGCAGGCGACCTTTGGGCTTACAGATGGTGCACCTCATGGCCGAGTGGTGGTAACAGTCTTCTGGCCTGAGAGATGCAGGGGGAAAGAGGTCCTGAGAGGAAGCCCAATCCTTGGCAGATGCCAAAGAAGGGGGCACGTCTTCGGCTGGCGAGGGGGGAGAAGCTCTCTGACAGAAGGTTGTGGGAACTACAGGTGAGGGGGAGGGGAGAGTGGAATGGGGCTGCGTTAAAGACGAGGGATAATGATTCGTTTGTGGGGCACTCAACTCCATGGTGGTCAGCTCTTGTACAAAGCGCCAAGGACGAAGAGGCAAAAGTGAAGGTAGTGACACTGGTTGGCGTCTCATAGTCTTGGCGAACCTCAGCGTAAGACAAGCGATCCAGGGACTTATTCTTTTATCTTCTTTTGTCTCTTGTAAACTGGGCAATCCGCCGAGCGAGGGGAGTGGCGGTCAGCACAATTGACACACAGGCAGCGGAACGCAGGGGGCTTGTCTCATGGAGTGGGTAGCCTGTCACCACACAAAGTGTCCGCCATACACCTGGAAGACATGCCCAAAACACAAGCACCAAAAGCACCACAGAGGTGGAGGGATGTACAGCTTCACATTTGTAGCACATGACCTTCTCTGGGAGGGTATCCCCTCGAAAGCCAGAATGAAGACGCCATTATCGTTGCAGTTGTCTTTGTGACCTTAGTGCACATGTCGAACAAAATTAATGCCACACTGCTCCAGATTATTACGAAGTTCCTCATCAGTTTGTAGGATAAGGTCCCTATGAAAAATTACTCCCTGGACCATACTCAGATTGGTGAGGAGTGAGACACCAGGACATTGTCAGGACGATCACAGGCACCAAGAGCTGCAGATTGGGTTGCAGAAGCTGCTTTGATCAACAGGGAGCCCGACTGCATCTTGCTAACAGACTCCATCAAACTTTCCTCGATATTTGCCACGAAAAACAACTGCTTTGTGGCCGTGAATGTGTCCCCATATGTCCTAGTACAAACGAAGCAATGTGGAAAGTGTTTCAGCCCAAGACAGCGAGCCTAGCCCTCCTCCCATGGTGTAGCCATGGAAGGAAAGGTTGCTGGGTCATGCAAAGCACCATTCAAGGATCCTTCACCATTCAAAGAGAAGACCAGATTTTTGCAGCTTCATACGCTTCATGTGCCCAGAACCCACCCTGATACCACCCACTCCAACCAGGTGCTCTCCCCATGGGCGCCACCCAGCCACAGCAAGGGCCATCTGGCACTGCAGCCGTAGCCAGGAGTTCCGATGCTCCAAGAAGATGAGCAACGACTCCTTGGCATATGTGGGGAGGAAACAGCTCAGGTATCAATAGTGTTATCCTGTGTTTCAGGGGGTTCAGCCATATGGGAACACTACAGCCCCACCACACAGAGTGTCTACACGTGCTTGTGACCTAGCAGGGTGGAAGTGGGCTACAGTGGGGTAGGGAGAGGGGGAGGAAGGTGGAGAGGAAACCAACCATAGATGCTAGGGAGAGACCTTCCTCATACGACTGACACTAAAAAGAGGAAGTTTGAAGTGAAGGTCAGACCTCAAGTGGGTACCTAAACGCGAGAACAGCGAAAACAGGCAAAAGAAAACTGTAAGCACTACAGGAAACAAAGTGGATAGCCAGGTCGACATAAATCAGAACACCGACAGAGGGGAAGGGGGTGGCAATGGGGAAGGAAAGGGGATAGTGAGGGAGGGCAGGGTGAAGAAAATGCAGCCAGGGAATGAGCAATGGGCCGCAATGGCTCGGGGCCCTGTGTGCGTCATGCACGAAGTCACGAAAGAACCGTGACGTGAGCCCCCAGGGGGTGTCTAAGCGCAAACTCTTGAAACAGGGCATGAAGAGATTTAAATGTACCAGCTTCGAACGTGAACTTGGCCAAATATTTAACTCTGAATCGCAACAAAACAGTTTACGAGCGGGAAAGCGCGTTTCGACACCAGTCACTGCTCATGTCACGTTCGTCAGAAGTAAAGTCACAGAAAATTATAAACAAAATGCCGCGAATGCTTTTGAAATTTAGTCAAATCTTAATACTGGCGAAAGACATGTGAAAAAGGAAACAAGCTCATTCGCGACCTCAAATGTCACAATCTGACGAGTTGCAGAACGTTAACATAAATACTTCGAGTACGATATTTAGTACAGGTGTCAAACTTAAAATTCCCCTTTGTGTCTAGTTCAAGGACCAATGAAATCTTACTTTATTCTGATTGATCAGAGGAAATGGTGAACGCCACATCTCGTCCACCAAATACAACATTCAAACTCGTGAAATTACTTAGTAATATCACTGCACAGACGTATGCCGAAGCACAACCGCAAAAGACACCTTCATTAAGCGTAATGGAAAATGAATTAAAAAGTTAGCATACAGTAGTGAAAGGAAATAATATGGTTAATAATTTAATTTTGATTCTTCATTCGTTACTATAGAAATAATTTCTGAAAAAATTGATGAAGTTAATAAAATGACATTACATCGAAATTATTATACCTGCTTTGAGAGAACGTAAGAAGAGCTTCCTGTCGATGTGAAACTAAGTTGCTTATGCGTGTGTCACGGATGACGTCGGTAGGCGTCGGCAGCTACGTAGCTAAATTTAAACAGATCCATCAATGCTGCCGTTATATCCCCTGCCAGTGTGTTTAATCGATTTGGCGGGATAATGTACCTCCGTCAACTCTCGCTGGATACGGGCTGGTCGGAAGCAATTACTGTTGTGACTAAGTTCGTATACGAATAATGATATTTTTACCACAGTGAATAGATATTAACGCCAGATTCAAAGACAATGTGACCAAATATGTCAACTTGCGGATTATGAAATTCCACTTTTTGCTACACTTCTCATTCTCGAAATTACTGCGTACCGAATAATTTTCATTCATACCAGGTGATTAAAAAGTCAGTATAAATTTGAAAACTAAATAAATCGCGGGATAATGTAGATAGAGAGGTACAAATTGACACATATGCTTGGAATGACACTGGGTTTTATTAGAACCAAAAAAATATAAACGTTCAAAAATGTCCAACAGATGGAGCTTCATCTGATCAGAATAGCAATAATTAGCATAACAAAGTAAGGCAAAGCAAAGATGATCTTTACAGGCAATGCTCAATATATCCACAATCATTCCTCAACAATAGCTGTAGTCGGGGAATAATGTGAACAGCACTGTAAAACATGTCCGGAGTTATGGTGAGGCATTGGCGTCTGATATCGTTTTTCAGCATCTCTAGAGATGTCGATCACGATACACTTGCGACTTCAGGTAACCCTAAAGCCAATAACGGCACGGACTGAGGTCTGGGGACCTGGGAGACCAAGCATGACGAAAGTGGCGGCTGAGCACACGATCACCACCAAACGACGCGCAAGAGATCTTCACGCGTCTAGCAATACGGCTTTTTTTGTTCTAATAAAACTCCGTGTCATTCCAAGCATGTGTCGATTTTTTACCTCTATCTACATTATTCCATGGTTTATTAAATTTTCAAATTTATACAGACTTTTTCCATCGCCCAGTATAATAGAATCCTTTGTAGGTACTGTCTTAACGCGCTTTACCTGAGCTAGCTATCAAAGTCTTCGTTTTTACGACTCATGTCACAGTCTCCGCAGTTCATTTTACCTATTGCATTTCGTGAAGTTACTACAAATGTTTCCTTATTAAAAATATTGCATGTCCAAAAATCAAACAAGTTAATAAATATCTAATGGAAGTAATGGACAGTTATACTTTATACTACTAGTCCTCAACAAAGCACTTAAACTAGCAAAATTTGTGTTATGGTCTAAGTGCAGTCAACTCCGATGACAGGCGCCATTTGCTCTGAAGCGTGACTTTTGCAAATAGCTGCAACTTCGGTCGTTATTGGAATGGCCTCTTGACGGCGTTGAGTGACTCCTGATCATATTTTGTCCTTCACATTCCTTCCTGCCCGCAAAGGACTAGCAACGAATCACAGCGACTGATCGCAAGCAATACTGCTGTGAGCGGTCACTCTCGACTTTGGCACACAAGCCACTTGCAAACCAATTTTAACCTATATTGCAAACGCTACGTTGAGACATTCGATGGATAAAGTGTGTTTAGCTGCAGTGGAAGTTTGTGATTATCTCCAACAATAGCGGCGAAAAATAATTGAAAGACTGGTATTTTAATTTATTGAAATTCTTTTGAAACGCTTTCCTTGGGAACTGCTTGTTACTCTACAAACTATAAAACAGTTTTCACTCACGCCAAGTCTGTTGTGTACATCTTTTCAGTGTGTTAATACAATTCGTTTTTCGTTAATTAGTCCTCACTTCCTCCATTAGTCATATAGTTTAACTGCAAATATTCACACAATTGGTGCTGCGAACTGTGTGTATAGCAATGTTGTCAAATAGCAGCACTGCTGGTCACCGTAACTGGTAAAATGAGTAACGAAAATTTGTATTATATCAGTGACAAGGGGCTTTAAAGTAGCTGTACGCTAGATTTTTCCTGAAGATTTAAATTAAAATGGCCACTTAAAACTAAAATATGACATTCTATTTAGAAATTAAACGCCTTAATAACATGTTTCAGACGGAAAATGTTAAAATGTCTGAAATCTTATGGGACTTAACTGCTAAGGTCCTTAGTCCCTAAGAGCTTACACACTACTTAGCTTAATTATTCTAAGGAACACACACACACACACACACACACACACACATACACACACACACACACACACACACACACACACACACACACACACACACACACACACACACACACACACACACACACACACACACACACACATACACACACACACACACACATACACACACATACACACACATACACACACATACACACACATACACACACATACACACACATACACACACATACACACACATACACACACATACACACACATACACACACATACACACACATACACACACATACACACACATACACACACATACACACACATACACACACATACACACACATACACACACATACACACACATACACACACATACACACACATACACACACATACACACACATACACACACATACACACACATACACACACATACACACACATACACACACATACACACACATACACACACATACACACACATACACACACATACACACACATACACACACATACACACACATACACACACATACACACACATACACACACATACACACACATACACACACATACACACACATATACATACACATACACATATACATATACACATACACACACACTTTAACCTCCACTGGGACCAGCCGCATAGTCCCCGAGGTTCAGATGGAGCCCAGTGTATTGTGGCTGCTACTACAAACTTACCATGAGGTCTACAGCGTAAGTCTCAAAATGCTGATTACTGTGGAAACATACGATGTATTTTGTGAAACTAAACAAAACACGCATTGGTGCTTAGAAAAACTAAGATCAGCCAAGAAACCACACTCCTGTATATCACATGTGATTCGTCAAACTGCGGAACAATTCCAAGCGATCACCGATCTGTCCGATTTCCCATACGTATGCAACCTGCGGACGATCGCACGACCTGGTGACTAATCGCTGCAATCCGGCGCTTTTGTGTGGGGCCCTTAAAAGGTTGCATTAGTCTTGGCACGTTCTGTTCACCAATGATCAAAGGTGTGATTTTCCTGGCTGTGGCCGCCAGTCTTGTTTTGCTATAATCTCGCCTTGATGCAGCTTGATACACTTGAAGTAGCATATGGTACTAAAGTGTAGTGAGGTACAAGCGACAGGTGGTACTTTCTTCTGATTGGTCAGCACATTCTGTTGCTGGGAGCCAATGCGCCTAACTTAATTATTCATGCTTTTCATTGTATGTAAGCCAGTTTTTTGTATGACAATCTCATTGTTACCCTGTGAGTATTGATTTTGTTTATTAAATTTCACTAGTTTTGCGAAACTTAAGAGTAACGATATCACAACCGAAGTGCTTCGGACACCTTCGCGTCGCTTTGGCGCGTCTGGGACGATTATGGTTGGTTTGTGAGGCGCTCAACTGCGCGGTAATCAGCGCCCAGGCGCTCCTGGGAGACAAAGTACTTCGGCAGTCGGCTGCGCTAGTCACACTGTTTCGGGCGTTCTGGAGGGACGGACATGTGCTCTGTATGGAAAGTGGATAGAAAAGTTACCGTACAATTAAGAAAGCTATGTCGAGTGCTGTAAGAAACTAATATGTAAATATTTAAATAACCGAACAGTATATATAAATGAGATGTGTCGGCTACCATGATTGTCAGTACTACAGATCTTGCCCTCTGTATATACAGAGACTGACCTGGTCAAATGGCATCTCATAAAAAGGACAATCAGGTTCAAGTTAACAGCGTAGTAGCCTCCGCCGAAGATCCACGACCGACGACCTGTTTTCTTCGCTGGGGGACAACTTTAAAAGACGACAAAGACGACAGCTTGGTTTAAAGAACGGTTAGAGACTTATTCAATCCCTCCAGATCTCTCTCCAGCTTCTAGATATGACTTCCAATGATACGCGTAATTTATAAAGGACGCTAACTGAAAGTGACTGCGTTTTTGCCACATTTTTCGCCCACATTACATTTTTATTTTAACTCTTGCCTGCTATCAGATGGACAAGACTTAAGTAGCAGCAAGTTAGGAGAGAGTTCCGTGCGTTTTGTGCCGCAGATGGTTTCAGAGAGTGGGAATGCGCTCCCTACCACGTTTGAGTACCTTACTGCCGGGAATCACATCCTTCACGTGGCGCGAATCAGTACATTGTTTTTATTTAATATTTATTATTTAAACACTGCTATGGCCCTGCAGACATACCGTCTCAACATTAGTTGTACTGATGAAAATTTAATAATAATTGTATGAAGTTGTTAAGTAAAAGCGTAAATGAGAAGAACATTTTAACTTGCGCGTTAATGCTGGAAGACGATGGACCAGTCAAAACTGCGCTCTGAAGGAGCAGGCGCAAGATTGTTACTGTATCTCACTGTCTTTCACGCATCGGGACTGAAACGGATTACGATGCCGATTATTATTTATTGCAGCTAAATGCCTCGGGAAACGTATGTGTGTAACAACTCACTGGAAGTTTCATATCAGGTATAGACAAATGCAACATGCGCTGTGGACTGTATAGTGTAACGAGTTACCAAAATCATTTCTCGTGTTAAACAGTGTCCTGGAGAAGGGTCGTGTGAAATTTTGAACTTCTCAGCACTGAATCAGATTGGGTCCTGTTGTGGGGCTCAACAGTCAGCTTCCCCTTTATACTTACCTGCATTTATTGATTACAAGTAAACGTTAAGTGGTGTCCTATGATTTGGCAACTTCATTTCGTACACTGGATTTTCTTCCATACTTTGAATTCACTTTAGCACAGGTGGTTGTTTGCACGTCGAATCCTGCGCCTGTACGGAGAAGCCAATCGCGACGAGATTTACAACTTCGGAAGTCACGAGGCAAGCAAACTAACCCCAATGATGCAAGGAAAGTGAAAACACATACCCTCAAACTGTAGTACTGGCGGATCCTGGTATTTCTGCAAGTGGGTAGGGCATTTTATGAAACCAGTCGTGTAACGGATAGGTAGGCGAACATAATAATCCACACTCGCCACTATTTTTTAAACTTCACAATTACCGGGCAAATATTGTTGAAATCTGCCCAACTGAAGCAGTTAGCCTCACTGGAGTTCATGGTCCCTTTCACACAGCGCTCGGTACTTATTCGTGTAGGGCAGGAGGGTGGGGGGGGGGGGGGGGGGAGGGATGGTAGGGGGCTTTAGAGTATTACCATGAACGGTCCACATACCGCTTACTTTTAATTTAGTCCTGCAACTGACAGTTCACTATCAACTGTGTTGGCTCATCATGCAGATACATGTTACTTCTGCTTTTAAGCTGGCGTGTACTGGTTTAGTTCTGGGGATCAACGACGGGCAGAGCGAAGCAGTTTATGAGTGTCAACCTGCTATTCCCTACGCAGCCGCTGTGGCCCATGTTTGTTCTAACGATTGCAGTCATTAAGTTCCATGCAGAGTGAGGAACACATTGAGATGATGCTAACCACTCGAAGGAATTGCTATTGCAACTTCAGTTTTACTCTGATTTTGTAACAAATATTCGATACCACATCACGCCTTACATTTACGTTCTTCACAAACAGGTTTAGATACGAACTTATTTCAACCTGCAATGAACAAGTTCGTGCATTATTTTACTTGTAAGTGAAACTATCTTGTATATAGGAAGGGAACGTTACTTTTCTCTGTTCCTCCACACGGCATCCTGTATTTATTGTTGGCTTCGGGTACCTCGGAACTTCAGGTGGCAAAAAACTTACCGCGTTAAGCGGGAAATGGCATTCTTTAAACAATTAGTACAGACTGCAGACCCACATAGCAAGTTAACTTTAAGGTGCCAGATATTCACAAAGTAGGAAATATTCCTGGACATCCGTGCATCTACTAATTCAACTGCAACTGCTCCTTGGCTTCTCACGGAAACGGAAGAATCCCTCCACTCTACATTATTGGGCCAGCCCTGAGCCTAGGTGTGGCCTTCATTGTCTCACCTATGTATCGTCCTAAAGAAATTTGTTACAGGCGGTCGTAGAGGTCGGGGGGTACACGCAGATTAACACTTACTGACGAAAGTCAGTTCACGGAAATCCAAATCTTTCAATTTTCGAACCACGTCATTACAAAACAAGGGCAGCATTTATTTGAACTGAGAGACCATGTGGAATAAAACCTAACAGGCTCGTTGAAAAAATCTCCATTAACATGTTAACAGCTCGTCTAAAAAAATTAGCATTCAAAACTGTAAGTGGTATCTTCTAGTAGGCTAACACAGCGAGCTTTCTTCCTGGATTACCAAATATTCTTTGTGAGTCTGGTCCCAAGCTTTGCTACAAACATAGGGTGTCCATTCGTCCTGGGAAGTATTTCCAAACTGTCTCGTACCGAAAGTGTTTTGGGGATACTCAAATACCCTACTTTTTTGTGATTCCTGACAATGTAATACCGTTTCAACAAATTTTATTGCATTTCTAAACTGAGCGATACGTCTCATCTGTATCCTAAGTTGATTCCTCCTCCTGTCAGGTATTTTCATCCAGAGAACGACGTAATGGTAAAAATGCTCGAATTGGTTAATTTATCTGGAGAAATTTCAAATCTAGTTCAGAATAATGTGCTGGAGATTTTGAAGAAAAGTTTGACGGGAAAGTCATTACAGTTTCTGCAGACAACACCAATTTTGGTGGTAAACAGGAAAAGAACTTTCTACAATCTGCAACAGAAGACCATTATCTAGATTTTGGCTGCACAGTGCACACGGTCTGCACTTTGTATTAAAGTGGCTCATTTTTTACACACCAACTGCCAATTTCAAACAAAATCTAGCAGCATTTCCACATATATACAGTAAAGGCTGAATCTCTCCAGCCACTTTCTCAGTTTAGTGAAATTTAGTACGAACTTGTGCTTTTGCACCAGAAGACAAAATTGCTATCCCTGCTACCAGCATTGGAAACAATGAGATATTTCCTGCTTTGAAATGTTAATTCCCTCCGGAAGTGTCCTGTTATTAAACATTTCTTTTAAAACTGTCTACTGTACATTTTTCTTCCTAGCCAGCTGTTCTTCACAACAATTATATGTACTGCGAAACTTCAGTGGTGGCAGTGTATCAAGAAATACACTGTTCGGAAGATTACAATAAATACATGTTTTACATGGCCAACTGAAAAAGCGGGAAGGGAAGGCTGAAATTACTGTCTAAGAATTTCATAGCTAAGCTGTCAGCTATGACTTACGTTGAATGTACTGATGAATGGTGCATTATTTCTCATCTTTTAGAGCATTAGGGTGGACCATATTTGAAAAAGAGCAGCTGCAATGAGACGTTATTAAAGTCTTGTGCTTTGGTTGAAAAGTATGGCACCACATTTTCCTGTTTAAGAGTTATGAATTTTCATGTGTACAGAAATCCATAAAACGTGAAGGAAATACTGAAAGCATTAGTGAAAAGCTATGTAAAATGTTGGCCTACTGAACTTTAATAGTAAAAGCATTAACATGAAAAAATATGATTCATTTGGTGTAGTTTTGTCTTGCTATTCCTGGGCCAATTGCTGCTGTGGAACGTGTGAACGCTGGTCAGATGAACAGAGAGAATGAAAGTTCAGTGGTCGTTGCCTAAACACTGACAATGTCGAAAGGAAAATTAACTTCCTGATAAAATACATAAAAGTGAAAAGTACGGTGCCAGTACAGCAGAATACTTCGAAAGTCATCTGAGGGCATGATGCAAAGAAAAAAAGAAATTGTACCCTATGCTAACCCAAGTATTTAGCTGTAAAACGTATAGATACTTCGACAAATGTACCAAGCCTTAGAAACTTACAATTCAGCTCAGAAACATGTAGCGTAAAAATGAGGCCCTACACGCAGAATGAATAATAACAGAATAACTAAAATCTTTGACTTTGTAAAGAATTACAAGTCCAGAGTCACGTGGCGAAGTGGGAAGAGATCTAAACAATTCCAAACCTTTTCGAAATTTCTCATGTTTTACGTCGAATGTTTAATAAACAATCATTTTTAATTTAATCTCAAGTCTGGAGCTGTTTCATACAGGGGAGTTAGATTCCTTAAAGACTCACGGTTTATTGGTTGTTCCAAGAATATAAAACTTCTTCACATCTGAGGTTCTGTAAGTATATACGAAATTCTTAGAGGATAAGAGGTAGGCTAATAGGGTAAGTAACAGTGCGTATTTGAAGGAAGATGCTTCTAATAAAGCAACAAGAAGACCAGCCCAATACAAATTCACTGGATAACAGCAGAAAAATGACCTCCAATGATTGACAAGTTTTCACATTATCAGCTTTACAGAGTAAAGCCTATAGCCTATAGGCACTTCATCCGGAACAGTGCGTCTGACCTTTTTCGGTTTAACTATGTTTTATGGTAAAGCGATAAGAATGAGTATAATAAACATACTGGAAGTGGTGGGAAATTTGAGGAAATGACTCCAGTTTCTTAATTCCAAATGAAAACGTGGGGGAAAAGTGATACCGCTGTGAAGACATCTCAAAAATGACCTATTTTCATATGAAAACTTTAATCTTTTGCTTCGTTTCGATGACTTCAGGAAACAGAGATACCACAACATGCCTCCCAGTGGAACCGAGTCGGTTTTGTTGTCGCAACTTACTGATTGCTGCTTGATCGAACGCACATCCAGATGATGTGCTTCAATTACGTGACGAATTATATAAAATTCGTGCCACCACAACGAATATTTTTTGCTGTAGATCTTTAACGCCTATTATTGCTGTATTTTTAAATACGATGTGTGTGCCGCGGTTATTTTTCCTACAGGATACTACAAAACTGCAGCAAATCAGGTTCTGATCTGGGTGTTTGCGTATCTCTTTTTACCCTCCACCCTCATGGTGAGCTGCCAACACTGTTCTACCGATCTCTGGCACTGCACCTATCGTTAACTATTGTCCAGTTACATACTGGTAGCTAGAGATCGTTATGTTCTTCGTGTAATGTCACGTGGTTCCACAAGGAGACCGAAATGTCTTCAGTCGAGAGAGGTTTGATGTAGCTCTCCATGCTACACTAATCTGTCCAAGCCTCTTCATCTCAGAATAACTACAGCAGTCTACATCCTTCTGAATCAGTGTATTCATATCTTCGAATCCCTTTACGATTTTTACCCTCCACGTTTCCCTCAAATACTAAACTGGTGAGGTCTTGATGCCTCAGAACGTGTGCTACCAAGCGATCCCTTCTAGTCAAGTTGTGCCACAAATTCCTCTTCTGTCCTGTTGCATTCAGTACCTCATAAGTTAGGTGATCTACCAATCTAATCTTCAACATTCTTCTGTAGCGCCACATTTCGAAAGCTATTCTCACCTTGTCTAAGCTATTACTTGCCCATGTTTCACTTCCATACATGGCTACACTCCATACAAATACTTTCAGAAAGGACTTCCTGACAAATCTATACTCAATGTAAAATCTCTTCAGACACGCTTTCCCTGCCATAGGCAGTCTATAGTTTATATCCTCCCTTTGACTAATCAATTTGCTTTCCAAATAGCAAAACTAATTTCCTACTTCAAGCGTCATTCCCTAATTGATTCCTTCAGCATCACCCGATTTATTTCGACTGCATTCAATTACCCTCGTTTTGCTTCTGTTGATGTTCATCTTATATCCTTTCAACATACTGTCCATTCCGTTCAGCTGCTCTTCCAGGTCCTTTGCTGTCTGACAATTACAATGTCGTTGGCAAACAATGTTTTTATCTCTTCTCCCTGGATTTTATTTCCTTCTCCAAATTTTGTTTTTCTTTACTGCTTAATATACAGATTGAATAACATCGGGGTAGGTTACAACCCTGTCTATCCCTAAACACTGCTTCGCTTTCATGCACCTCGACTCTTAACGGCCATCTGGTTTCTGTACAAATTGTAAATAGCCTTTCGCTCCCTTTATTTTGAAAGTATTACAGTCAACATTGTCAAAAGCTTTATGTAAGTCTACAAATGCTAGAAACGTGGGTTTCATTAGTATTGCCAACATTTCTACATAATGCAAACTGATCTTTCCTAAGGTCGGCTTCTACCAATTTTTCCATTCGTCTGTAAAGAATTAGTGCCAGTATTATTAAACTGATAGTTCAGTAATTTTCATACCTGAAAGCATCTGCTTTCCTTGGGATTGAAATTATATTTTTCTGGAAGTCTGAGGGTATTTCGCATGTCTCTTACATCTTGCTCACCAGATGGAAGAGATGTCATGGATGGCTCTCCTAAGGCTGTCAGTAATTCTAATTGAATGTTGTCTACTACCAGGGCCTTGTTTAGACTTGGGTCTTCCAGTGCTGTGTCAAATTCATCACGCAGTACTATATCTCCAACTTCATCATATAGTCTTCCATTTCCGTAATATGGCTCTCAACTACGTCGCCCTTGTATAGACCCTCTATCTATACACTCCTACCTTTCTGCTTAAGACTGGATTTTCGTCTGAGCCCTTGATATTCATTCAGATTCTCTTTTCTCCATATGAATTTTCGTGTAGGTAGTAATTATCTTCCCCCTAGTGATAATGCTTTTACATCCTTACATGTGTCCTCTAGCCATCCCTGCTTAGCCATTTTGCACTTCCTGTCGATCTCATTTGATACGTTTGCATTCCTTTTCGCCTGCTTCATTTACTGCATTTTTTTATTTTCTCCTTCAATTAAATTCAGTATGTCTCGTCTTTTTACCTGCTTTTTTCCTCTGTTGCCTTCACTATTTCATCTCTCAAAGCTACGCATTCTTTTACTGTATCTTTGCCCCGTTCTTCTCAGTCGCTCCGTAATGCTCTCTGAAACACTACAAGCTTTACTTTCAGTTTATCCAGGTCTCATCTCCTGAAATTTCTACCTTTTTGCAGTTTCTTCAGTGTTAATCTACAGCTCCTAACCAATAAATTGTGGTCAGAGCCCACATCTGCCCCTGAAAATGTCTTACAATTTAAAACCTGGCTCCTAAATCTCTAGTATCATATAATGTGAAACCTTCCAGTGTCTCCAGGTCTCTTCCACGTATGCAACCTTCTTTCATGGTTCTTAAACCAAGTGTTAGGTATGATGAAGTTATGCTCTGTGCAAAATTCTACCAGGCGGCTTCCTCTCATTCCTTACCCTCAGTCCATATACACCTACTTTCCGTCTCTTCCTTTTCCGACTATCGAATTGCAGTCCCACATGACTAAATTTCCGTCTCCCTTAACTATCTGAATTATTTCTTCGTCTGCAGAGCAAGTTGGCATGTAAACTTATACAATGGTAGGCCTGCGCTTCTGGTATCTTGGCTACAATAATGGGTTCAATATGATTAAACATACTCCTACATTGCCCCTATTGGATTCTTTATTTATAACCCTGTATTCACCTGACCAGAAGTCTTGTTCCTCTTCCCACCGAACTTCACTAATTCCCACTGCATGTAGCTTATCCATTCCGCTTTTCAAATTTTTAACCTACCTGACCGATTAAGGGATCTGCCATTCCAAGTTTCTATCCATAGAACGCCTGTTTTGTTTCTGCTAATAACGACGTTCTCCTGAGTAGTCCCCGCCCGGAGATCCGAATAGGGAACTATTTTACCTCCGGAATATTTTATCCAAGAGGATATCATTTAACCATACAGCAAAGCTACATGTTTTCGCGAAAAATTACGACAGTCGTTTCCCCTTGCTTTCAGCCGTTCTTAGCATCGGCACACTTAGGCCGTTTTGGTTGATCCGACCGGCTTCGTTCTGCGACGGCTTCACACTATAACCTGATAACGGATTAGCTCTCAACTGTAACAACTTAAAGTCACAAATCGTTACGTAAATAACCTTTCTATGGTGACGCGTAACGCTTGCCTTGCTGGTTTCGGAGAGGGAACCAAACAGTGACGTCATCGGTCCCATCGGATTAGGGAAGGATGGGTAGTGAAGTCGGCCGTGCCCTTTCAAAGGAACTACACCCGCATTTGCATGAAGCGATTTTGTGGAAATCACGGGAAACCTAAATCAGGATGGCCGGACGCGGGTTTGAACCGTCGTCCTCCCGAATGCAAGTCGTGTGTGGTAACCACTGCGCCACCTCGCTCGGTGATAGCCATGTCATACTGCATCTAAGTGGTAGTGTAGAAAAATCTTGAGAGCATTTGCAAGAAGACTCCTAATGAGTGGAGGAGCTGACTGACTTGTCTCAGATGCATCTTGCCATTCAGCCTCAGATCAGTATCAGTCTGGTAGTGTCATGTTACATTCTGTTATCTTGTCAGTTTCTGGTACTGTATCCTATGCAAGGCGCTATCACAACGAATCACTGAGCGTTCTGTGAATACAAAATCTCTTTAGATAGCATAAAGCGATGAAACATTTGTTGAAAGCTAAAAATTGTGTTCCACAATATAAAATTTTCTTCAGTTTTATTTATGAAAAATAAGAGCTAGAATATCCCATAGATAATGGTAAAGGTCAACTAGCTACAGTGTTTGAAAGATTGAAGACTCCTGAGGGTATCTGGTGAAACTGCCTCCCCAGTAACTATCTTCTATTGGCCTTGCGCAAATTTACTCTTTTTGTATCATATTGTTTCAGTGAGTTACTCTGACATTCATACAAACATTTTATGAACCATTTGAGAAGACTAATCATTTCAATGACAGTTTACGTTTGTTACAATTGAATCTTTCATTTGCGGTTTATTCTACACGAAAATTGAGATTGCAGAATCTTGTTATGCGAAACAGCTTGGAGGGTCTAACAAGAGCAGTACGAACATTCTATTAAGATGACGTAAGAGAAATATTAGGTAGGCGTAGCGGGTCACTAACGTGTCCTGGCCAATAACTCTTCCTACGAAAATGTCTTTCTGGCGATAATGTTAGTAGACGTTTAATTCAACAAACGTCAGGACTGTTGAGTTACGCTACCTACCAGTATGGAGACTACGGCATAGTCACGTATTGAAACTGAAGCATCGGTGCCCCCAAACGTGTAAGGTAGTTTTGGGCTGATCTGTCCCTGTTGTACATCCCTCCAAATATTAAAAACGTGAAAATGTTAGACCACAGTATCAAAACACGTTTTCACCGGGAATCGAAGTACAAGAACGGAAAGTGGACTGTATAAAACCAATCATATATAAACTACTACTTTGCAACCTATCCCACAGATTAGTTAACCCTAAGTTTTTTTTGTTTTTAAATAGTTACATTCACTATGCCAACTCTCAATCAAACTGTCACCTTCGATACTAGAACAGTTCAGATCGCCCATCCGACCAGTCAAATTTATGTTTACTGTATTTCTTTAGATCTCTTTAAGGAAATGCCGAAATCGGTCCTTTGAGAAGAACGTGCACCTTTTCTTCCCCGTCCGAGCTTCTGATGTGCCTCTAGCGGCCTTGTCCACGGGGCGCCTTGCTACCTTTAACCTAGACCCCAGACACCGCGGAAGACCACTTTCAACAGCCGTCAAGGAGAAGCGCCGACGATGTTTACTGGTCAAGGCAGAGGCTCCGTATCACAATCTTCAGCCCTAGGCGTCAAATGAAATACACAGGAAGTAAAAATAACCATTCAATATCTAGAACAAATTCCCTTTCCTCAATTGATCAGCTATCCTCAGTCCTGTTAGCTTCAGCTCTCGCAAAGAGGGAAGATTAATCCTTAGCTTTCCGTGGACGAGATCATAGCCCGAACACAAGCTCTGAATAGGCAGGATTGACCAAGATTTTCTTGAGATCCTGTTAACGGAAATCACTGACACCTGTATGTGAATGACCAGACGATAACAGCTGCTATGCAGTTACAGTATTATGTTCGAGAACAAATTGTCTTTTGGCGTTTTTGAAGACAGATGGAGCTACGCAATTTCAGTCACGCGCGTCGAATGCAACAGTCAAATCACGGGACAAACGTTTCTCGAAACACTCTACAAGAAAAGATTTTGCATCTCGGGTACCTATGGCCAATCTGACTCCACAGTTATTTCGATCGATTGCGCTGACACTGAACACTGAACACTGAATTAAAAGACAACAAAGAAATCACTTTATTGCGTGAATAACACGAGTACGGGAATGTTGTTTCCTAACCCGCGAAACGACCGCAGTGAAACTCCTAATGAGTGCTTCCCCTGTGAATGGTTTTCGAATTAGTATGTCACAATGCACGGAGGTCTCTTTTTTCGAATTACGTAAGCCTTGTCTCCATAATGGTTATTAAATGATACAGACCTGTCAGCCCCGGCAAAAACACACGTACAAGTTCAAAACCGTCACACTATCCGCCCGTATGCTACGTACTACAAAGGCAGGTTGCTAGCTTTTTTAATACCTATGGAGCTACGTACGTCCTCTGACTTGGTCACGCCGGTCACTGGGTGGACACACGGCGTAATACTGCCCGGGCACAAAGCAACAGCACACGCCACCGGCACAGCACGCCTATCAACAGTTATCGCTGGAAACTTCGGCTCATCTCCGTCAGATGGCGAATCCATGGCGGCTACGAGCTGTTTCGTTCATCTTTCTGCAATTATTGATCTCTTTTGCAGTATTACTTTTTGCTCTTTGCATAATGTATACGTCTTCAATTTAGGCCATTATGGTGGAAACTTTTATTACAGATAATGAATGTCAGTCATGAAACGTACATTTAAAGGATCCTACACTCCCATCGACCGACCGACCGACAAACTGGACATGTGTAGGCGCATTTTGACCGATCGACCGACGATCATTCCATGTCGGGATGTCGGGCAGGTGGGACAACCCGAGAGCCGCCTCCCCCCCCCCCCCCCCCCCCCCCATTCCACCCAATAAACTGTGCCACAAAAGTTCGTATTCCG